>NW_026251237.1:1307762-1961643 GCF_024521655.1 Durotheca rogersii
CCTTCCGGCCTTTGTCCATCCCTGCAGCGCCACCATCGTGATCGCTAGAAGCACTCGAGACCCGTCTGCTAGGCAGCCTCTCCCAAGATGCATCGAACATACTCTATGCGCCAGACCCGGGCGCCTACTGCGTCGCAGATCCAGGCAAGTCTCTAGCTGCTTGATTCGGTGTTGTTGACACGCGCGGCTGACATCCCCTACCGCCAGAACCCCCCTCCCCCTCCATCGTCCACCAAGTCCGGCAGATTATTCGGGAGAGGCGGCTTCGGTAAGTTGCTCGGCGGTTCTCGAGATGCAATCCCTCTGCTCGGTCAATGTCCCCGAGGGCGTGCCTGAAAACCAATCTGCTAACGCAGCACCCAAGGACATGCGCTTCGTCGCAATGCCGCCGGCGCCTTTGGCCCCGACCTGGCTAAGAAGCTGACCCAGCTCGTCAAGATGGAAAAGAACGTGATGCGGAGCCTGGAGCTCGTCGCTAAGGAGCGCATGGAGGTCGCTGTACGTCGATGCCCGCCCGTACCCCGGTACTGCACGCTGCTAACGCTCCCCTCCAGCAACAACTCTCCCTCTGGGGCGAGGCCGGCGATGAGGACGTTTCCGACGTTACCGACAAACTTGGCGTGCTCATCTACGAAATAGGTGAGCTCGAGGACCAGTACGTCGATCGCTACGACCAATACCGCGTTACCATGAAGAGCATCCGAAATATCGAAGCATCGGTCCAGCCCAGTCGAGACCGTAAGTAGTGCCGAGGCGCTACAGCCTACCCAGTTCGCTGCACAGACTGACACATCGGGATAGGCAAGCAAAAGATCGCCGATCAGATTGCCCAGCTCAAGTACAAGGAGCCGAACTCGCCCAAGATCGTCGTCCTCGAGCAGGAGCTTGTCCGCGCCGAGGCCGAGTCCCTTGTCGCCGAAGCCCAACTCTCCAACATCACCCGCGAGAAGCTAAAGTCGGCCTACGCATACCAGTTCGACGCTCTGCAGGAGCACTGCGAAAAGGTCGCCATCATTGCCGGATACGGAAAGCACCTCCTGGAGCTGATCGACGACACTCCCGTCACTCCGGGGGAGACCCGCGCTGCGTACGACGGCTACGAAGCCAGCAAGGCCATCATCCAGGACTGCGAGGATGCACTCACCAACTGGGTCTCGTCGAACGCTTCCGTGAACCCGAAGCTGTCCACGCGGGCCCGGACCCTATCCCAGAGACGCCGAAATAACATCAAAGCCCGGTCGGAAGGCCTGGACCTTTCCGGCCAGGATGCGCCACTGAATGACCGCGACTCTTGGGTTGCAGCCGGAGAGCACCACAAGCAGCATGATTACGAGGACGAAGAGGAAGAGGACGAACCGGCCCACTCAGTCCTAGACTCTGACGGCGGGCTGAATGGGGAGCATCGAGGCCGAGCACCCGAGATGGCGGTCTAGGCTACCCCTTCTTTCCCTGTTGCGTCCACCACCGTCTTCCGCCGCGACGCCGGAAGCCAATGGTAACCCGTTATTAATGTCTAATTTGACACCAACGAGATGGAGGTCATCTCCTTGGCGGCCGCAATTACTATCGCTGCCGCTGCCGCTGCCGCTACCGCAATACAAAGCTCAACATATAATTCAGTAAAAGGGGCACATAAAACACACAAGAGATACATATATGCAAAATGACTCGAACTTGTTTTTTTTTCTTCTTTCTAGGGAGGGGGGGGGGGGGATATCGCAGGCGCATCCGCTCGTGACTTTTGACTTGCGAAGTTTGTTGGATCGATTGCGACGAGGAAGAGGAGACGGCTGGGGAGGGGGATAGCGGCGCAGATAGAGGGGAGGAGGGAAACGAATGCCGGTGAGTGCACAAAGAAAGGGTCGGGCACGGCGGATGAGGACAAGGATTGAGGGCTTAATGATGAATGTAAACAAGACGAATACGTACGCTGCGCGCGCGCGCATTTGCGCTCATGGCGTAATGGGGTGGGAGAAAGGGGGAGGGGGAGGGGAAGGGGAAGGGGAAACGACGGCGCTTTTCTCCTACCTTGCCTTACCTACCTACCTACCTACCCACCCATCGAACAATAAGATCCTCCCCAAAGAAAATATATTCAGTAGAAGCGAATACGAATAGTAACAGCGACGGCGACGAACGGCGATGAAGCCAGCTGGTAGTGCCGCCAGGCACGCAGAGACGCGTCGGGGGGACGAGGGGCAGGAGAAGAAGAAGGGCGAACGGGAGGGGAAGGGAAGGGATGCTACACCTAGACGCGTCCACGCATGGCCCCCACCGCCGCGCCCTTCCCCTTCCCCTTCCCCTTTCGCCCCCCTAACCCCCTTTCCGCAAAACCTCCCTCCCCCGTCCTCTCTCTCGCTCCCGCCTATGACCGCCTACCCTCCGCCACCACCCACGCCAATTTGCCCCCCCCCCCACCCCCGTAGAGAAGAAAAGGAGAAAAGAAAAAGAAGAAGCAGAGACTAGAACTGCACCGCGCCACGCGTGCTTCCGCAGCCAGCAGGGAGAGGAGGACACAGCAGTGCAGAGTGAAGAGGTGGTTGGGGCTCCGGGTTGGTCTTGTCTACCTATGACTTACTTGGCCATATACAGGGTATATATATATATGCTCGAGTGGACTCGGCAGACGGTAGTCGGACCAGCCGGGTTAGTTTAGATTCGAGAGCCCCGGGTTGGGCCTTCTCAGTGGCCGGGAGGGAGAGAAGACGGAGGGAATGCGTGAGCGTCTATCCGTCCGTCCACGCGGAGAAGAACTCGACTCCAGCACCGCCTCCCTACGCGCAAACGGGGACCGGGGCAAGGTTCCCGAGATCACGTTAGGAGAGGAGCGTGGCCCGTGGCTTCCTGTACCAGCTCCGCGTTGAAAGAGCGGTTGTAGTATTATCATTAGTATAGCAAAAGCTCCTCGGAGCATCTACCACTTCGCCCCCGAGCGGAACAATCCACTTTTCCTTTCTCTCCGCCGTAGATTCGTGCAACCGGCAGTCCCAATTTTCAGGGGGCTTTACATTCTCCTAGTAGTTTCCTCAAGCTCTCCTCGCCAGTTACGACCTCCTCTTCCACGTTCCGTAGCTTGCGAAGTAGTCTCTGCTTCAGTTTGCTCAATATACCTCCTTTTTCCTGACGACGCCCCAGTAGCGCCTGCGCTGCGAGCCCGGGTGGTACCCCCATGTACGGCCCGTCGTTCGTGAACACGAGTCGCTGCGCCCTTGCTCGTCGGTTTTGCCACCCGTCTGTCGGAGTATCTGTCGCGTGATAGACTGCTACCACCTGGTCCTCTACATGTACGAAGCAACCGTGGCCGGGCCCAAACGGCCCCCCGATCCCCCGGCCCCCGTTGTCTCCTCCTCCGTCAACCTGATCGGTATACTCTCGCGTCTGGATAAGTGGCCCTTTACCCTTGTGCCACGACGCTGGATTTAGCGGGTCACCCCCCTCGATCAGCTGTAGCGTTGCCATCTTGTACTCGTGCGTCCAGCTCCCGGCGCAAGAGTAGACGAGCCCTCTCCAGTGGCCATCCGGAGCCCGAAGAAACTGCGGGCCCTCGTTGATACGGTGGTCTATGCTATTACCATCCCGTGATAGCTCCCATGCGTGCTGCGGCCGAGATATGGCAACGGGGCTACTCGCCACCGTAATCGGGTCCTCGAGTTTCACGATGAATATTTCCTGGACGAGGTCGGAAGGCTCGCCGACAACGTCCACATGACCATAATGGTTTTCAAGTGGCCATCCCGAGTACGCGAGGTATAACTGGCCGTCCTCCAGCTCGAACACGGTGCCGTCGATGGCCCACTGGTCTGGCAGCATGCCTCGAATACGGCCCAAAAATTCCCACTCGCCCTCGCACGGGTTCCTAGTCGTGGGCGGTCCCCCCAGCACATACATACGGTGACTCTTGTTTCCGTGGGCTGGGTGTGCTGCAGCATAATAGACGTACCATCGACCGCGTATGGGGTGCAACTCGGGGGCCCACAGGTCAGCTGAGTGGTCAGTACCCTGAGGAGGGTTCCTATGCCGTAATTGTCAGCACATAGTCGTTGGGCGGCAAGGGACTGGAATCGGGGAGGTGTGTAGCTGTACCAGATTACATGTCGAGAGGAAGAGGCCTCTATATCCACCAGACTAGGGGAGCTCCAGATCTCAACTCTATTCCCCGCCGTGAAGGTCTACACATAATGTTAGCCCATACCATAGTCGTCTAACAGACGACGTCCCGCTGTACGAGTGGAAGGAAACGGCTGACGAAATAGTATTGCCCTCCAAATTGGATAACGAAGGGATCGGGGGTTCCCACGGAGGTGAGAGTGAGAATCGAGTCGTCATACGGCATGGTCGCAGTATCTCGTAGTCATTGTCCCCGAGAAGGGGGAGAGGGGGCGGGGGGGGGCTGAAGTTTCTGCGATCTGACCTGGGCAAGTCTAGACACGAAAATCTCGACGGCTTTCTATCGGACGTGGCAGTTCCTAGTTGTTATAAGTTGGGATATGGAGGGGGGCGAGGGTGGGAGCTGCGGAGGGCGGACAAACGGCAGGTATACACACCACGAGGCCGGAGGAGGACAAGATCAAGATGACTAGAATCTTTCGGATCGCGTGTCACTAATGCTAGTACTTTCCCGTTTGGCCGTCACGCTCGCGTTTGTGTTGTCTCGTGTTGTCTGGTGCTGTGCCACGCATCGAGTAGCCTGGCACAAGAGGGAGGGAGGGAGGAGGAGAAGGTGAGGGTAAAAGGAAATAGACAACACACGTGCTAGAAACCTCAGACCGAGGCAGCGGCGAGATTTAGACTCGTAACTGCCCTCATTCGATTTGACTCATCAACGTGGTATAATCGTGTATCCTGCCCTGAACAACCCGACTAACCTAGCACAACGTCCCAAATGTGCGCACAACAAAAATACCTACGTAAGACGGCCATTCTTCTCCGCGAAGGCGGCCCCGAGCAAAAGGGGGTGCACGTGAGGTGGTGGACCGGAGGTAGGTATGGCAGCCTCACGGTATACCTCCTACGGAAGTACCTGATGGAATGAAATGTGACAGATGTATATAGGTTAGGCGTACCGGAGGTACCTAAGATAGGAGGTACCACCTCTAGGTTAGGTACATGTGATTCCAGCTCTCTTCTGTCTCCCTCTCCCTCTCCCTCTCTCTCTCTCTCTCTCTCTTCGTAGACGACAAGAAAAAAAAGAAAGGAAAGTAGGTGGCCCCGTAGGCACCTCAGCCAAGTGCCCAAGGTAGGCAGCAGATAGATACCTACCTGATAGATAGGTACGCCCCATACGCTCTAACCCCCTTCATCCCGTCCCGTTCCCGCCGTCCCAGCGCCGCGCTACACGGAAATCAATATATATGTGCATGTGTAGCGTATGCAATGAATGGTTGCTTTTGTGCAAAGCAAAACCACCCGACCGAACACCGGTAGAAACCCATTGGTATAAAGATGGTGATGGAAAGGGGGAAGACAAATCCGATCCCGAACGTGAACGCATGTCCTCATATGCCCGCTAAAAAAAGAAAATAAAAAAACAAGAGAAACCGAAAACCCAAAGGAAAGAGGAGCGAAAGCGAAAGCGGCGGCAAGAAAGGGGAAGTTCATGTGGGTAGCTGAAACGACTTAGAGCCTCTGAAAGTCGCCGGCGTAGGCGTGCTCCGCCTCCCACTTGAGGAAGTCTCCCAAGTCGTGCCCGAGATTGTACCCCATCGGGACGACGTCAAAGTCCTCGCCATCCTCGCTGCGGATCACCCTCAGATCCAACATCGGGCTCTGCGGGAGGCTAGCGTAGCTCTCGCGGCAGCTGTAGTCTTTGGACAGCCGGTCGAGCTGCTCGCCGCCGTTCAACTTCGACGTATCGAGCTGGAGCCCCGCCATGTCAAGCTCGAGCTGCCTGTTCTCGGCAGCCACCCTGCGTCGGAACTGCTGCCACTGTCGGTGCAGGCTGTACTGATCGTCCTTCTCGGTCTCGCCGTTCGACGCGTCCGAGTAATCCTCGCTCGACGTGGTGCTCGTAGGGCTGGCGGCTTTGACGTCTTGCGTCATGAGCCCGCCAGCGCTGTCAAAGTTCCACGTATCCCACCACGCGGATATCTCTTCCACCTCTTCCGCCTCTCTCCGTCGGATGACGTCGTCGCTCTCCGAGAGCCAGTCGCCGGCGCCGCCCGAGATGGCCATCTGGAACGCTGTCCAGTCCAGACCCTCATCAGCCCCGACCTTCATATCCGGCACCAGGTCCGCCTTCGCCAACCGGATCGGGCCGTGGCGGAATGTGGGGACCGTCAGAGAGCACGGTGAGGACCGGAGGAAGACGTAATTCGAATCGGCGACTACGTCCTGGGGGCTCTGTAGACTCGCGCGGAAGACAGGTTCGCTCACCGGCGTCGAGATGGTTGCCATCTCCGGAATGCTAGGCAGCGCGATCCTGGGAGCACGCAAGGTAAATCGTGGGCCGTGCCTCAGCGGCGGCGTGGGAAAATGCGTGTCTTTGTATTGCATCGGTGGCTCGTCGATGTCGATCCATGAATCCGTGTTGGTAAAACTATTGACGTCTCGTGACTCCTCTACCGAGAAATCTTGACGCATGATGGAGCTGGAGGACGGTGCGGCGGGCTTTCTTTCCACCGGGATGTCGTCGTTCAGCCTGATTCCGGCCGATCCGATCCGGGAGGGGAGGTCCTCGAGATGGAAAGGCTCGATTGGCGTGTCGCTTGCTTCGGCGTCCAGAGTCTCGGTGGATCGCTCCGGATGCGTGCCCGACATCCTCTGTAGCCTGTACTCCTCCAGCTGACTCGGCGTGAGCATCTCATCCACCTCGAGCCTGTGGAAGAGCTTTCCGCTGAAGAGCTCCGTCACGTTATCGGGCAGCGTCCATATCGGGCCGCTCTTTGCCGCCGATTTAGCCGCGGCCGGCTTTCGATGCGGCATCATCGGCTTTGTCTTTTTCGACTTCTTCGACTTCTTCCTCTTAACCCTGCCAGGTGCGGATATGTTTCGCTTGGGGGAGGCTGCAGGGGAGGCGGTAACGGAGGTAGCGGGGGAGGGGATGGGCGAGATTGGGGTTTGTCTCGGCGAGGAGGTGATTTGCCTCGGAGAGGAGGTGATTTGTCTCGGCGAGGATGTGATTTGTCCCGGAGAGGAGGTGATTTGCCTTGGAGATGAGGTAACTTGCTTAGGTGAGTCCTGTATTTGACTCTTGAGGGGAGGGGTTGCTGGCTCCGGGGTTAGCTCTCGAGCCGGGAGCTCAGGCTCCGGGTCTGGGGTGGGAAGTCTGGGAAGTTCCTTGAATGTAGTAGTAGTTTCCGTGCGCTGTACTTCAGCGAGGGCGTCACCGACGGCCCTGAATGCCTCGTCTGCTTCTTCGATGAGCTGCTGGATGTTTTCCGAATAGCTGGAGAAGGACGTCTGCCTCCGCGGGTGCGGTTGGGTCGGCGTTGCTTCGTCGTCTAGGTCCAGAGACAGGGCGTTGATGATTTCGAGTGTCGTAACCGGCGGCTCCGCCAGGCGTGTAGGGGTTTCTCTCGGCCACGTGTAACCTTTAGGGGGAGGCTGAGGGGGGAAGTCTTCATCTTCGTAGCTCGTGGTCGAGAGCTGGAGGGACTCTTGACTCTCGCCGCCCTTTGACGATATCGAACAAAGAGGTGACCTCGAGCGGTCGATTGAATGAGTAGAGTAGGTCTCGGCGTGGCGTTCGCTGCTATTCAGCGAACTGGTCGAAGACCGCGGCCTTTCATGGGGGAGTGGCGGAAGAGGGTTGAGGATGTCATGGATGCTTTGTTCCCTGCTGATTATGATGGGTGGTGGCGATCGTTTCCTACTATAAGGTCGCCGCGTGGGCGTCCCATTGTCTTTCCGTCCTTCTTTGTGGGCCGGCGTATTGGTGCCGGCGTAATATCCATCCCCATAGCCATTCTGAGGTCGCCGTTGTGAGATAAGCCGCCGAATACTAGTACTAGCGCCTGACAGCATCGTGGATGACAGGCGGACGCGAGGGAGGGTTCGGACAAGACGAAAAGGGAGTCGTAGAGTCTGGGGGAGGCGACTCGACATATATGAGGTGTGGGATCTGCTCGGGTGGGTGGCACAAGGCTCTGCGACCAAGGAAGCGCAGCAGCTGGCTGGATGCTACATACATAGCAGCGGCCGCTGAGCGAGCGTCTTGTCAAGTCGGCCTGACGCAGTGGCAGTGGCACCGATACTTGGGGAAGCCAAAGGCGTACTGACGGAATGCGGCGGCGGACCCCGGTCGCCGAGCACCACCCCCATGTACCCTCGAGTACCACACCACGTACCTAAGGGAAGTACACGAAGCGTGGCTCTGTGAAGGGAGGAGGAGGAGAGAGCCCTGTAAAGCGGGAAGAGGGTCCTGCAGAACAGAGGTACCTCCTCTCTTCGCCCGGTTGGAACAAGGGGCCGTCTTCACTAGGGATCCTGTTATTTTTATCGCCTATTGGTCCACCTGCGAATTACTATTTTACGCAAGTCATACCTCTGGGTCCCTGGTTGAATGCGAATCAGCCAGGATTTCTAGCGACCGTAACTTACCCCGTGAGCCGATCCGGATTACATTGTATCGGATTTGCTGTCCAGCAATATGGCCCGCGGGGAGAGGGGGAGCGTACGACGGCCCATGGCACGAACGGCGGATGGGGGGTACTTACCTAAGAACAAGGAGAGGAGGTAGAACCGCCAGGCTATCGTGCCATGCTACTACATACATCTGCATGCAGGATGGGGGAGGAGAGAGAGAGAGAGAGGGAGGGAGAGGGAGAGAGGGGGGAAGAAGGGGGAGTGTGAATACATACAACATACATGCACACGTACACACACGCATACATACATACTACATACGTACTCGGGTTGGCCCAGTTGGACGACGACGACGACGAGCAAGTAGAATAACATCGGGATACTCGCGCTTGTGAGATGAGTATTACTGTGCCTTGCCGTCCCACCAACCCGAACAGTAGTGATTATGCAGTACTTGGCGCCCACGCCTACGTAGTACGTAGTCTGCGATCATCTGGATACATGGAAATTTGCATGTACGCGGCCGCAACCCTGGCAGGACAACGTAACATCGAGTCGAGTGGTGCCTCGTCGCCTGCCCCGCGAAGCCCGGCCAGCTCGCCCGCCCACCTTACCTAAGTCTAGCAGATGCGCTTCAAGACGGACAGACGGGTCACATACGAGCCGCGCAGTAGGCTCCCGAGAAGCCCAGCTCACCACCATCGCGGAACGCGGTGAGACACTGCTAGCCATCCCCTCACACTCTCCCACAGCACCGCCCACGCTCGCAGGCGCTGAGGGGAGGGGGAAGGGTAACAGCGAGCACGAGAGGGTGGGCAAGCTTAATAGTGAGCTACGGTGTTGGTACGCTCCCAGGACGAAGCCGACCGGGGGCCGAAACGAGGATACTAGAATGGGAATGGGTACATGCAGAGAGGCGGATGGATGCAACCCCAGATGAGGAACGATGGGAGTGTCTGGCGGCGAGGACGAGAGAGCGACTCGGCCATTCTGCCCACATTCATGTCCGACCGGGCAAGCCACCCCACTGACGAAGGATATACGCCATTCACGTCTAGTCATCCCCAAACGGCGCCAGCTTCCCGAGCCACGAAAGCGGAACTACAGAATGGCTGACACGGATAGCGGTAGGTAGGTCGAGGTTGGTGTTCAGTCGGGGCCGACGCCAAGACCCACGCAGGACGGAGGCGAAGAAACAAAACCACTGGGAGAGCACACGGAGAGGGGGCAATCGAGGCGGAGAGGCTCGAGGGGGATCTTGCACAGGTCGTACGGGGAGACGAGAGGTGAAACAGCATCGAGAGGACGCAATTTCTTACCAGAGGGTAGACGCAGGATGGGGACGGGACAGGATGGGACAGGAGAGCGAGAGGGAATGGACGGAGGGATGAGGATGGGTTGCAAAAGAGGGACTTGGGACAGACTGCGTGAAGGACAGATGAGAGGTAGAGAGGCGGCATAGGCCGGGCAGCTGGCACTTGCCTAGACGGGACGGGGAGAGGCAAAGAGAAAGAAAAAAAAAAGAGACAGAAATACAAGAAACAGCCGCTCTCCACTTTCAGATGCCTCTTCCCTATTGCGGTTGGCGCAGATCGGAAAGGAAACCCAATCGGCGTTACACGTGATCCTGGCAACTGCCAAATTAAACCCGGCCCTGACGCCCTAACGTTAGATACCTAAGAATACCTCCCCTAAGCCAGGCTGCCTGGTGGCTAGCTACCTCTTACGAGTAGGTATTTGGGCAACCCAGGCGGGCACACGTCCTTAGGGATGGCCATCGCCCCGGAACCCCAGACAGCGGTAAGCCAGCGTAGACACCTAAGACAGACGCGCTCCCGTCGCCAACTGTACCTAGGTGCCTAGCCTCTCCGGCCCCCGTGCACGTTAGCTACCCTCCGCAGGTCCGCCGAGGCACGGAACATTGGCAGGAGATACTCATAGGTGGGCATGTGCAGCGAATGTTGCGTATATGGGTCAATTGGATGGGCAGGGCTCGTGAGGGGAGGCAGCACAAAGGTACCGATCCTGCTCCGCGGATGTCGAGCTCGGCACCCTAGGAGGCACGTACCTAGGAGGTAGGTAGGTAATAGGTACCTACTCGTACACGGGTCCATCTATCGACGCATTCGGCACACACCATCCAATAAATACAGTAAGCACCAAGCTATCGAAATACGACCTCGGGCTAGCCACATCCCTTTCGACAGCTGCGCTGCTCCAAATAGGCGTCTCTGGCTGCTTTCGCCGAAGGCCCGACGTGCATAACGCCAGAGGCTGCCGCAAGTACAAAGTCGGTTTCGTCGCCATGTCCAAAAGACGAGAGGGAGCAGAGGGAGAGAGAGGGAGAGGGAAAGAGAGAGAGAGAGAGGTCGACGTCGAAGAAGCAGGCAGCAGACGGACGGCACCGCGGATCAGCCAATCGCGGACCCAGCCCTCGATTGTCCATTATCCACTCGGGCCCGTTGCAGACTGAGCCACCGCCCTCCCCCTCTTCGGTATGGGCAGAGCGGTGTCGTGCAGGACGACTCAGCGGCCGACCTTATTTATGACTGGGCTTACCTACAGAACCGGATGACCAACGAGATGACCAATATCGACGGATGACAGATACTTACGTAGGCAGCCGGCCTATGGCATGGCCCGGAGCCGACGGGCGCGAGGAGCGCTTACGTACCTACAGCGAGCGATGGGCAGTGCGGTGCGGTTCGGGGCGGTGATGGCACGCATACCGAGGTATGTTGCTCTGCCCCTCATGCAAGGCGTGTGCGCGTGCGTGTGCTGGTGTGACTTACATCTCGAGATCCGTAGGGCGCCCTATCTCGGGCGGGACCAGGGCCTTACGGGGCCGGCGCCTGGCCCCAACTCCGTACCTGATATATTAGGTTGTGTCGCAGGCGGCAGGCGAATGCATGTTGCGCGCACGTATAATACCAGCTGTCTGGGCTGCCCGCCTTTTCGCCTCTCCGCGCGTGGGCGATGGGGGAGAGCCCGTCTTTCGCGCTGGCGCTCCCTTCGCAAGTGGCGGAAGGCCTCCCTAATTTAGGCTAAGCGCACCGGGCCGGGGCTGGACCTCCTCAGCGGGCCTATGGCAGCTGTCCGGGCTGCGGCCCCCAAGCCTGGGCGCGGGCGATGGGTACGTCCAGACCCAACCCTGCCAGCTCGACTACCTGCGCCGCCAGCGAATCACGAGCGTGCCACGGCTACCTACTTGATCCTATCCAGTCTCCCTCTCCCTCTCTCTCTCGGTTTCTCGTCTCTGTCTCTGTGCGGCGGGTGAGTGATACCCCACAACTTGACGACATTTTCCCGGCAGCAAGCGCCCATCCTACTGTGCGTGCACCGCTGTCCACGCATACCTCGTAAACCCGGCGTCGTATTTGCCGTCTGGGTGGCTATCGTGTTCGCCTTGTGGTACCAACACCGTAGACAGGAACAGAGGAGGGTCCACCGGTTCGCGAGCGCGAGGGATACGGCCAGTTTTCCCTCTGCCTTCGTCTTCCCCTTCCGTTTAATTTCCTCTGTCTCTCTCTTCGTAGGCGCGTGAGACGGCCAAGACGGAGAGAGGCTGAACGACAATGTCTCACTAACACCTACACGTTACCCATCTGGGTAGGTAGGCGGGCAGGTCAGCTTAGACAACCAGCCTTGCCGTCCAATCCACGTTATTCGGGTATCACCACGGGTATGAGGAGGCTTGTATGTACCTCTGTATGTACCTACCCAGGCATATGTGCGTGTGTGAGTGTGTGCTGTGCGCGCGGTGCCTGGAGCGTTGGGACTCTCTGCCCGCCTGCGCTGCTATTTTCAAATCTGCCCAGCCTTCCCGCAGCTCGGCACCTCACAAAGAAAAAAAAGAGGCGAAACGAAACAAAGACAGATCCAGCTGTGGAAAATCCTCTTCCTTACGGAAGGACGCTATTGAAAAGAGAGACTCTCCCTTGAGCCTCGAGACGGACTCTAGGTAGGGCCGACTCCCTGTGCCTCCCTTTCTTTTTTTTTTTTTTTTTACGGGCAATACTATCTCACTTCTGGACGAGGCTAAGCAAGCCTGCCTGCCTGCCTGCCTGTTGACACTTGACTGGTGAGCGAAACCATATGCCGATCGGCACGCCTGTTTCGCTAGCCTTCGCAGATGATGGGGGTAGAAACGTCGGGCGTAGAATGGGAATAGTATCGATTACGTGACCCTCCTTGGTGAAATCGTTGCTGCTTCGTCGCCAGCATTTGAGTGTATTGGGTATCTGCGGAGACGACATGAAAACTTCAATGTTGCACCTGAGCCAGCTGGCCTCCATGCCGTGTACCTAAGTACGTGAGGTACCTAAGGTGTAGGCCGGTAGGAGGTACTTTTGCATGGATTACCGGGCTGTACCACGTAAGCCACTTGACACCGGTATGGGGCCTCTTAGCTCTCAGCTCGGCAATTAGGGAGATGGAAAGCAGGTGAGCTACGGTTCGAGTATACATCTTCACTACCCAGTGTCCACGACAATGTATGTGTGAGTGTGCTGGGCGGGTCGAGTACCTCTGATGTATCCCATATTGCACGCTACTAACCCGACCCGCCGCCACCCACGTACCCACGTACCCGCGTACCCACCACGCATTACGTAACATCCAGCATAGAGTATGCACGGAACGTCTTGCCGAAGGAGACAACAAAGGCCCCACGAGCCAGCCACATTTTACCTATTTATGGGTGCAATATACGCGCGTGTTATGCGCGTGGATGTGTGCATCTAGGTATGTCTTGTCTTTGATCGGAGAAAAGAAAGGAAAGAGTGGGAAACCCTTAGCGACGAATACCCACGTGTAGTGGCGATGATGATGACGACGATGGCCGCCCTCCCGGCATTGACGGAAAATTATCCAAAATGGCCTGTGTTTGTTCCTTCTCTTTTTTTTTTTTTTCTCTCGCTTGTTGCCCGTATCGAACCAATTCCCCATGTATCCAACCCAGCGAGCTTCCGCTTTCGTTCTTCCCTCGACCAAAAATGGGCCGGTAGCTCCACCGCAAAACATCCGTTACTCGAAATCGCACGTCCCCAAAACCAGGTGCAAAAAAATTTTTTTCTTTCTTGACATGAGTCGCGACCGCGGCGAGAGGTCTATGGGTAAGGTAGGTAGATTGCAGGATGGCGGGGCGTTTCATACATGGTTCTATCTCCTCGCGCATGGGAAATGGGAAATGGGAAACAGGAAATGGCACTGTTAGTAGTAGGCTATCCCGGCGTTGCTCTCTCGCCCTCCGCCCGGGAGGCCGTCTCGGACGCGCAGCCCAGGCGCCGGTGCCCTTTCCCCCCCTCCTCTCGGGGCCGCGGCCGGGGCTGCCTCAGCTCCGACAGCGATGCCATGCCTGTCGTTAACGGTGAGCCTCGGCGACGTCTAACCGCTCTCTCTACGACGATTGATCCTGCCAGGTAGGCACATCGTGTTCCCCAATTACCACACATGTTGAATCAGAGAGGCGGTCATCATCCCTCCCCTTCCCCCTCCCAACACGCACACGGGGTGGGTTGAAGCTGGGCCGCTTTTTCCCAATAGCAATCCTCTGTAAGCAGACTAACAGTCATCACCGCCTTCTCGAGATTGATGAGAAAGAATTGAATTGGCCACATGCCCTTCCCACCTGGGCCATGGCAAGGACACGTGATACCGCGATGTTACCTCGTCAAACCCTCTATCGTGCGAACGCCGTGCGGATCGAGTGATAATTAGATTGGGTGCCAGCAGGGCGTCAGCAAGCTGTCCTGGGGGTGTTGGGAGGGTGTCATGGCAACTCGGCAAGCTCCGGTGTCAAGCTAACGGCGCCTCCGCTAGCGCCCGTTGCTTGTCAGTTGACGCCGTCGCAAATCTCCCGTCTCTCTAGTCGAAGCAAGAAGGAACCGCAACGTGGGACTTCATCATCTCCCCAGCGGTACGAGCTCGATGTTGGTGGTTTGATCTTCTCCGGCAAGCTGGTGAGATGGAGGCGTCAGCTCAGTCTTAAGAGGTCGCGATTCTGTAGGTATCTCTTCCTGGTCTAGTAGCCTACGATGGTTGTTCTGCTCTATCTAGGTAGTCTGGGGCATGTTACATGACGCACACAGGCGCGCACACGCTACACACCTATACACACATTGACATGCCATCCACATCCACCACATCCACATCCACATCCACACACACGCTCGCAAATATGTAGCTATAACCATCACGTAAGTTGGCGGCGCCCTGCATATGGATGGATATACTTAGACACTCAAAGGGAAAGAGAAAAAAGACCCAAGAGCCCGGTAACCAATGACATGCCGGATGTCGAGCGGTCGGGTGTGCGTATGTAGATGGTATGTGTGTCATCGGTTGCGGTGGAGAGGCCCTCGTGGCCGTCTCCCGCGATGCGAGAGATAAAGCAGTACCTACCTACATGCGCGCCTACCGGCTTACTTACTTAAACTACCTACCTAATTAATCCATAGCTAGATGTGTTTCTGGCGACAATACTATGCTGCGCCAGCAGTACCAGCAGCGGCAACAGAAAGCACGCAGGTAAGTAAGCCCCGGGTCCCGTAGGCGCACCCGTGGGAAACGCCATGTAACATACCTCGAGCGTACCGTCGCGACAAGCTGAATATATTAAACCCCGGCGAGGCGCGCGGCCGCCGCTGTGTGAGGTATATTGCGGCTTTCGACGCCGTCTCCCTGCTGGCGCTCGAATTTGGCCTCTCCCGCCGCGCGCTCCGCAGGCAATAACCAGCGAGCGAGCCGCACCGAGCTGCTGACGCGTTCCGTCGTACGCCTGCCCCCTTCTTATCGCCGATTCCCTCTCTTCCCTCTCGTCCCCTTTTCGTCTCGTCCCCTCGCCTATCTCTCTACGTACCTCTTCCCTCTTCCTCCTCCCCCTCCTCCCTCTGTGCTACCGCTCCTACTGAGAGACTTGCTTGGCAACTCGACGTTGCATCCGGCCTTCCCACGCGCAATCCCATCTGCCTCGGTCACATGAAACCGGGCGTGTGTTTGGCCTACCAGCCTCTCACACATACACACACTCTCTCGTTATCGGAACCGGCTAGCTTGCCAGCCGTACGCGGGCCTCTAGAGAGTGCTGATACCCATATGAATCTGCGATCTCGGGCGGGGAGGCGGTACCAGCTGATGGCGAGGCACGCTGTAGAATCCCCTCCCCTCGCTACCCCGAGGAATGTAGGCTGCGCAGCCTCCCCCTCCTCCTCGATCGTCAGCAAACTCAGCCCACGTGCATGGAAGCCGGGTAGGCAGGCGTGCTGGGTTTTAGGTGCTAGCTGTGATCTATGCGTGCGAGCAATAGTCCGCATCCTCCCCCTCCCCTGCGCGGATCAGGGTGGAAATGTGAGGCGCTTCGTGTTTTCTCCCTCCTCGTCGGCCCAATGGCGGTCCATCCCCAGGTACAGGCCCTTTATAAGCCCTAGTCTCGTTTGCACCTAGTCCTTACGCCCTACGGAACACGTTTTGCCCCAATTGTTTGTGGCTGTGGGATAATTAGCTGCCAATTGAGGCCGTCCTGAATCCTGCCGTCCAGCTGCGTGCGGTGCACAGCAGCACTCTCTCGGGTGTGAATCCCCCTGTGTGTGAGAGGAAGGGGGGAAAGTAAAACACAGAAAAAGAGAAAAAGAGACGAGCCGAGGCTTTTTAGGCGATTCATCCAGGAATTGTCGAATAAGTGCTTGCGTACCCGTATCGCGATTCCCCCCTGGCAGGCTGTTATATGGAGGTGGCATATTGTTCCAACGTACTACGTAGTAGTATGTACGTACATCGAGTGCCGCATCCCTGCCGGTCAGGATGAAGGGGAAGAAAGGAGCAACGATCAGCATATCCTCTCGGTCTATTCGTGGTAGTAGAGGATTAATAGCATTTCATCTGCAATGCCGACAGTATCCCTCCGCAGGATCAGATCGAGCTCCTATCTCAGGTATATTCAGGGGTGCGGAATTCCCTCTCTCTCGCCGCCCCGCACTGCACATCGGACGAAGTCGATCCTCGACGCTCACTTCTTTGGAATGGCATCTGTGTGTGGTGATCGAGTGACGTAACCCCGTATATCGGCCGTTCGCACGAAAGCCCGGTGAAGCCGGCTTGCGATTTACGGTCGAGTCCCCGGGTCGAGACATACCTACCTATCGTGTGGCCGGACACGTGGGCGAAGCTGAACTCTAGCCTCGAATCGCAGGTAGGTAGATCCCAGACGAGACATAGAAGGACATGAGACGGGCCCCGGAGCTTCGATCCCCTCGTGGCGAGCAGCGTTGGGAGCGTGGTGCCAGCAACCACTACCACGTATGGTAGCAGCAGTAACAGTAGCAATTCGTCCTGAGGGAAGTAATTGACGACAGCCGAGTTTCACTGGAGCTTGATAGCCAAATCTGAAGTGCCTATCGTAAGACAGCTCGCCCCAGGTGTTCGCCCGGCCCTGGCTCGACAGGATTCGCGTCTCTAGTCCGTGCCCGATATGCGCCCACCTGCCTAATCGGAACAGCAGAATCCACGTTTGAATAGAGTTATTTTAGAGTTGCTGACTTTATCTTGGTTCAGAGGTCTGGGTGTGTCCCCTGGTGCCCTTGGTCGACTCCCCTGCCTCAGATCCTTCAGACCCGCCCCAGACACCCTGCCCGCGCTGGCCTTCCAATCAACTCGAGACCAGGCCCCGATGAAGGAAAGGGAAACGAAACATCTCTAGGTCGATGATGTCGTTGGGCACGGATCCCCTCACTCCGCCGAGCGGCATCACGAGCTGTCGTGGTCGTCGCTCTCGTCGTACCTAGGTGCTAAGGATCGCAGACGAGCTCAGACAGCTTCTACACACCGATGGAGGGGGATCTCGAAGCTAGGACAGTACACCAAACACCGCTCTTCCTCCAAACCCGATAAACGGGCTCTAAGCCTCGCTGCCAACCCCTCCCAGATCTCCAACCACTCAGGGCGTACGTACCTCGTAAAATATCTGTTGCTGGCTTAATCCTCCGCAGCAAAACACCGAGGGAAACCTACCAATACCAGAGAAAAGCACAGAAAACGAAACGAGATAAGAGGCTGTGATTTAACTACTGATAATGGATACCCAGCGATAATAGAATTATTGTTAAAGACACCGCCGATGGAGTTGGGATGCGGGATGCGGGAGGGGGCATGTAGGGAAGGGCAGGTCACCAGGTGTGAGGGAGCCCCGCAGGAGTGAGGAGGTACGAAAGGAAAAACAGGAAAATCCGGTGATTCGCGTGCCCCTCCCCGCTCCCAAAATATGATAGCACGTACATGCATACATACACCATGCGCATACCTAGGCAGATCGAGGATGGGAAAGGGGAAAGGGAGAGAGAGGAAGGGGATGGACGGGAGAGAGAAGAAAAAAAGGGGGTGGGGACGGCCAGGGGGGCTGCGAGAGGGACCACGCGCACGAAAGCTGCGAGTACCCAAGAATAGCCGTGCCGTCCAAGCACAGCGCGTGGCCCCGCCCGCTCTCGCCCAGGCCCCCCCCCTAGAGCCCCGTCCTGGCCCCTGCCCGCAAAAGGGAGAGGCACCTGGGCCCTGCGAGAAACAAAACATCGTGCGCCTCGCGCCGAGAGCGCCCGCCCGCCAGCCAGCCAACCAGCTGCGCCGAACGCCCCGTATCCGTAGCGGAGCGAGCTGGCGGCATAAACTGCGGAGCCACCGCGCCAGAGCCGGGGGGGCACGCCCGGCCGCAGCACCGCCAGTGGAGAGGCGCTATCGCGACCATCGTGGCGGGCAGCGATCGCAGGCAGCCGTATCTGCCTGGCCGTGCCCTCCTTCTCGCGCCGCCAGCACCCGTATCGCCATCGCTGCCGTCGTTTTCACTGTCCGGGGGCACGTCGCGTCCGTGTGCTGGGAGCTGGGCAGGCCAACCTACCACGCCCGCCTATCGCGAGCCGGAGCCCGAGGCGCTCGCTCCCCCTCGTCCTTCTCGCCTCGCTGCCTGCTCTCCTTCGACATAGCATGCCTGGCCGTCCCTCGTCCATTACTCCTGGCTGCCAGGCACCCCCCCACACCAGTCTCTCTCTCCACCACCTACAGCCTCCACCCCCCCCTTTTATCCCTTCTCCTTCTCCTCAGCCCCTATATCCATCCGCAGCTACGCCGATCCTACGAGAGAACGAGACAAGACGGGGCACCATCACGAGCACGAGCATGCAGAAGAACCGGGCGTAGAGCAGGCAGGAACCGAAAATTCTATTACCGTCCCTCGACGTCGTCTATAGGTAGGTATATGGTCTTGTGTGTGCTAGCCCGGTGCCGCTCCAGCACTATTATCAAGCAGTAAGCAATAATATTATCAGGCAGTAGCTTAATCAACCCTCCCAGCACCCCGTCCACCCGCTCCCTGGGGAATAGGAGCCTGCGAAACGAAACGAAACTCCCCCCCCCCCCAAAAAAAAATTCATCCCAAAGACAAGAAAAAGGTCAGGAACCCCGCCTAGGCACAGCTATCGCCCGTCCCCTCACGTGCGGAACGCTCTCGGCGTCGGAGCCCAGGGGCGCGGGCGTCAGGGGAGCCGTGGTGGCGGATAGTAATGTCGCGCAGGAGGGCCGCGCGCGGGCGCGCGGGGGGGTCGGGCGGCAGCGGCGACACCGTCTGCGTGTGCGGGGACTCGGGTGGCGGCCGCGGCGGCGACGGCGACAGGGGCAGCAGCAGGGCCGGCGGGGGCAGAGATGGCGGGGGCAGAGATGGCGGCCGCGGCGGCCGGAATGAGGGCAGCGGCGGTCGCGGTACGCGCGGTGGCGGCGGCACGCGCGGCGGGAGTGGCACGCGCGGCGGCAGTGGTACGCGCGGCGGCAGTGGCAGGGCCGGTAGCGGGAGCGGCACCAACGTGGGCTGCGCCGGGGACGACGGGCGCACGTGGGCGCCGCCCTGGGCCTTCGGCTGCTTGGAGCCGGCGCGGCGACGCGACGGCGGTGGTGCGCCGCAGTTAGGCTGCGGCAACAGCTGCGGGCTCGGCGACATGTGCCCGACCTGTTGGTTGAGCTGGTCCATCTCGTGCTTTCTGTCGCTGCTGGGCTTCGTGCTGTGGTCTTGGTTGTCGCAGGCCGTGGTGTCGGTCTTTTTCCGTTGCACGGCCATCTTGTTTTGCCTTATACGGATGTGCGTGGGTGTGTACGTATATATATATATATGTGTGTGTGTGTGTGTGGAGAAGAAAGAGAGAGAGGCAAGCTTGCCGAGGGGCTTTACGGATAGGAGGCGGGAGCCTTGACTGTGTGGCCTTGAGGTTGGATATGGAGATGATGGAAAGAAGTCAGTATTTCCGATGAGGCTTTTGCGTCCCGGTGGTTCTTCTCCTGGCCTAGAAGCAGGTAGGTACGTAGCCGATGTGGATCGCGATCACGACGAGGGCAGGTCGGACACGCGGAATAGATGAGTGAAGAATAAGTGAGTAAAGGGAAGAACGAGGAGAGGGGAGCGAGGGGGCTTCGGTACTTCTATATGTTGCCAACCAAATTAAACTCACGTCAATACCTATTTGGCTCTCGGTCCCCAGCGTGAGTGATTACGATGAGCAAGAGATCGAAACCTTGGGAAGACCCATCCCCTCTCGAGGGGGGTGAAGGGGTAGAAGGGTGGAATGTGGTAGCTTCATACGCTGATATATAAAGCCTTTTTCTACGAAAAAAAATAAATCTCTCCCCGTCTCTCCCCGTCTCTCCTTGCTCGACAGTACCCTCTCTATATCCGACTTCGCATCTTGGATCTCCCTCGGACATTACGACCTTACGATCTAGGCCTCTCAGGTCTAGGGAGATTGGAGCACGCGAGTCGCTCGGGGGGTGAAGGCGGCGGTGTCACAACGATGACCGCGGGAGGTTCTTTTGACGAGATAGAGTTCCCTGTGGCTTAGCGGAATAGGTCCGCCAACGAAGCCGTCGATGGCGCCTCCGTTGCGTGACGCTGGATGGAGAAACGCCCAACTCCCCTCGAGAGCAGGAGGGCATAGGTACCTTTCTAGAGACCTTTCGGAGTACCGCACCAACAGAGGATCCCCTAGATACCCGGAAAGATCTAAAGCGGTCCGTCTAAACACACATCGGTACCTAAACTCGCGTGGCCCAGTACATTAAGCTTTAGATCTGGGTTAAGTCAATGCATGCCCGGCGCCTAATCTCTTTCGTCTTCCTCGGACTCCGTCTCCTCGTCCTCTTGGGTAACGTAGGGGACAAACCGGAAGTCCAGAAAGCTTACGGCGCCGCCGTCGACCTCTACCATGAATTGCAGACTGAGGACGCCTTGGCCGTCCCCGCGGAAGCTGACCTTGTTCGCTATGCGCATGGCTTCGCTCGCAGATTTGATAAAGTCGAATTTGAAGCTCTGAACCCAGCGATCACGCACGGAGAAGGTCTCGAGAAGGTCACGACCGCTTGAAAAGTCTACACTGGCGCTGCCGAGAGATCCGCTGCTCGTGAAGCTCAGATACGGTGCGTCAGGCGAGGCAGCGATGGTAATGCGGGCCGGAGCTATGGGCGCTAGCTCGGAAAGACCGTCGAGGAGCCAGCGAGCTTGCATTATGATCTTGAAGCACAGGTCTCTACGATCGAAAGGTATATCGTCGGGGGATTCAGGGGTGTAGGTGACCATATTACACCGAGTCTTAACTCCCGTCTCCTCGAGGATGATGCTCAGCGGCGACCCATCTTCCTCGTACACGAAGCAGCAGGTCCCGGGGATGCCCAAGGCCTGATGGCTAAAAACATCCTGACGGTAGTTGCGAAGATTGCTGCGATACGTCTCTGCTTCGGCTCTGGCAGCGCGAGCAGCCACGTCCACAGCCCCGAAGATCTGCAGAGCTTCTAACAAGGCTGCTAGGTTCATCTGAAATTGCGGCAGAGTACTTCCTTCATCTGGCACGTTCAGCGTGTACGTCGTGAAGAGAGCTTTATCTAGGAAGACCACGCCTGGAGATACAGTTAGGTTTCCTCGGCCTCTAATCTGAATAACGTTAAACGACTTGCCTTGCATCACACGGGAGTGGTCGGCGGCAAATCGAATGCCATCCTGAGTTATCTGGACTTGCACCTTCGGAGTAAAGCTGATGCATTTCAACAGATGGTATATCTGCTTCGTGGAGCTCGCCACTGCTCTGAATAGCGGCTGCTGAGGAGCTATAGGATTCTCAGGCTCGGCCATGGTGAAGAGATGGTGATTTTTATGGGCAACTCGAAATATGAAGGAGGGAGTACGAGAGCGGGAGGTGGAGAGGATGCGACGACTTCTGCTAACGGCAACAATATCCAGTCACATTCACAAGATATGCTCTATGACTCAAACGGATGCTCTCGAGGACGTCAATTCATCTAAGATACACACGGACGATCTTTCCGGACTCGTGGTACCTTGGGGGTATCTTTGAGGGGTCTTCTAGACGTAGACCCCAACGGCACAGAACATGTAGACGGTGCCGAAGCTGGTATGCTGTTAGGCAGGAAGCCAGGGTGCGATGAGGCCGGTGGGAGGGAGGGGGGAGACATACGCGATGGCTAACGAGGCTGGGACACCGTAGAGGGGAAGATTTATAAGAGATCGATCTAAGCAGGGCGCATTAGCAGCTATTCACACAGAGGTGGAGTTGGGGACACGCGTATGTGCGCATCTTGGCACTTACTCAATGCGAATGTGCCAGTTAGGGACAGGCCGAGGAGGAGAAGGACGAATCCGACTAGGAATTGGCTGCCCTTCCCTACAGCTGGGAGAAACGGACTACCCTGTGCCGCTTCCCAGACTTCGAGGAGTGAAGAATCCATGTATGGAGTAGAGGTTAGAGGTGGGGTGCGCGGCGAGGAGGCGAATGGAGCTGATGTTGGTGGCAGGTGAGGTTGGCTGGCTGGCTGGCTGGCTGGGTTCACGACGACTTCATATCGCGGGGGGAGAGTCGATGGGGAACTCCAAGGGAGAGGGAGAGGAGAGAAGATAGGGTAGAAGGGAGGTTAGATGGTAGGTGATGCTGAGGTATTCCTGTATCTCGTCTACCTGAGGTAATAGAGGTAGGTAGGTAGCTAGTCGTGAAGTCGCAGCCTCCAAGAGCCTGCCTGCTCTTGCTCTGGATGTGGGACTTTCCATTGGATGTTGCTGGCAGTTAAACAGGTGGCCTGTCCCCGTTGCGGCTTAGCACCATATACATGTGTATGCACGCGTACGAGTACCCCAAAGGCATAGCCAATATGCTCAAGTACATGCAGCAGAACATGCACCAGGTACCTAGGTGCCTATCAAGAAGCGAGGTTACCTCAGGTGCTTACCTACCTACCTTAGGTAATCACAGGTATCTGCCGACGGCAGTACATAAGTACCTGCCCGCCTGCCCGCAGCTGCAGTCAGTTGACGGGAAATCGCGATTACTCATACCTTAGGTAGGCAATCGTGTATCCAGCAGCATCTCTGCCGCTTCGCCTATCTGATTCTAAGCCCCAAACCCGCTCATTGCTCATCGACCTCCTCCTACGCCTACACCTCAGCAACCTTCGTTTTGCATTGGCGCATCCTTTCCATATATCTCGCGTGCGCGTAGAACCCCTTCGGGAGCAACGTAGCCAGTATGGTTAAGGACGAGAGTACGATCCCCACCCGATCTCGCCACAGTCCATATTCACGCCGCTTCGGCTTCTTGCTAACTCTTGTCCTTCTCTCCTCCGCAGATGGCAAGCGAAAGGCCAGCGACGAGCCACCGTCACCCGTTGCTATTAAGCGAGCCAGACACGATGACCCAGCCGAGTCCGAAAAGAAATCCGTCATCAAACCGATCCCTTTTCCCGAGAAGGTACGCGCCCCTCCTGTCCCAACGACGACAATGCGCCCACGAGTGTAGGGGCCAAGAGCAGAGATGCCGCGGCTGAGCTCGCCTGTTGCGTGCGCGCGAGAGCTCTGTAGGGAGCGTATGGGCCGTCTTGCTGACACAGACCTCTAGCCTGCTGTCGTGGAGGAGCGAAATGGAGAGATCGAGTTCCGCGTCGTGAACAATGACAACGAGCGCGAGTCGCTCATTATTCTCACTGGTCTAAAGTGCATTTTTCAGAAGCAGCTACCCAAGATGCCAAAGGATTACATTGCTCGACTTGTCTACGACCGAACCCACCTTTCCATTGCTATCGTCAAGAAGCCTCTCGAGGTCGTTGGAGGAATTACGTATCGCCCGTTCAAGGGCCGCCAATTCGCCGAGATTGTTTTCTGCGCTATTAGCAGCGATCAGCAAGTGAAGGGCTATGGTGCTCATCTCATGTCCCATCTGAAGGACTACGTCAAGGCAACCAGCGACGTGATGCACTTCCTTACTTATGCTGACAATTATGCCATTGGCTACTTCAAGAAGCAGGGCTTCACTAAAGAGATCACTCTACCGAGGTCCGTGTGGATGGGCTACATCAAGGACTACGAGGGCGGCACCATAATGCAGTGTTCTATGCTTCCGCACGTCCGGTATCTTGAAATGGGCCGCATGCTGCTTAAGCAAAAGGAGTGCGTCCAGGCAAAGATCCGCGCTTTCTCCAAGTCTCATGTCATCCACCAACCGCCTAAGCAGTGGAAGAATGGCGTGGCACCCATCGATCCGCTCTCCATCGAAGCCATCCGCGCCTCGGGCTGGTCGCCCGACATGGATGAGCTGGCGCGCCAACCACGACACGGTCCCAACTACAACCAACTGCTGCACCTGCTCAACGATTTGCAGAACCACCAGTCGGCGTGGCCGTTCCTCAACCCTGTCAATAAGGACGACGTGGCAGACTACTATGATGTCATCAAGGAGCCGATGGATCTCAGTACGATGGAAACGAAGCTAGAGGCCGACCAGTACGCCACGCCGGAGGAGTTCATCAAAGACGCCAAGCTCATCTTCGACAATTGCCGCAAGTACAACAACGAGACGACGCCCTACGCTAAGTCCGCCAACAAGTTGGAGAAATACATGTGGTTGCAAATTAAAGCGATACCAGAATGGTCACATCTCGAGCCATAGGTTAGTGACGCGACTCGATCATTTTGGAAGAAACGTGGTAGGAGAAGGGCCATGGAGATCAGTCTGGAGGGGGACGGCTCGTTCGGGGCCCCGAAGCCGGAAGTCCTGTGCGAGCCGTCCCCTTCGATCTCTGCAGGGCGGCCGAGGCGGCCTGCAGCGCAGGCTGCGCTCTCGAGGATCCGGAACGCGAACCGGATTATGAGCGGTTTGGGGGAGACCTTGGTCAGAGAAGACCTGTCGCGCGCACCTGAGAGTTCGCCAAGGTCCCCCGAACACGAAGCCCTACCCCTGCCCCAATCCCAGTCAAACCCCCAAGTCCTAGTTCAGCCTCAACCCCGACCTATGCCTGAGCCAAGTCCCTACGTCCAAGGTTGGTCTGAACCCGGAGGGGGCGTCGGTAGTGGTCAGCCCCAACCCGAATCCCAAATCCAGGGCCAACCTCAGCCTGAGCATGGAATGCCGGTTCAGGTTCAATCCAACCCTGTGTCTCACTTTGAACCCCAAGTTCGAGACCAACCTAGCCCTGTACCCCGCGACAAAACTCAGGGACGACCCCGGCTTTGGCCCCGGCCTCTGCTTCGGATTCAAGCCTACCCACTCATCGATCTCACCTCTGACACGGAGTCCGAGTCTGGGTCTTGAGCCCAGGCCGTACCCAGCCCGGACCCCGAGCAAGCTCATGGCCCGCATCTCTCTCTCCCTACTCCCCCTCCTCCCCTTTGTTAGACGGACCACATCGGGGCACGACCCAGCGTTCCATAGGCAAGCCCCGTGACTATGGACAGGCTCAGGCTCAGGCCCCGCACACATCACGCCTGTAGAACACTGGCTCTAGGTCACCGCCCTGTTCCCGTTTTCGATTCGCTGAGGCTGGCTCATCCTGATGTTGTTAATTTTTTTGTCGCCGTTTCTAGGTTTCCCGTGCGCCGCAGCCGAGATCCGTTCGCCGTTCGTCGCCGTTCCGTGTTCGAGTGCGAGGCGTGGGATGGCGGGAGAGAGAGGGTTGTGTGGCGTGTGTGTTAGAGTAGCAGTAGAGCACGGATCCTCGCAGGTAGATTTTTTGCAGGCACGGGGCCCTCCGCAAGACAGGTTTTGTTTTTTTCTTCTCCTATTTCTCCAAACGGCCCTCCGAACGGCCTTTTTTTTTTTTGACGGGCGTGTCGTAGCATCACCGGACGGCATTTTGCGCGAGTGCTGTGGAAGGGCGGGCAGTACGACGGCTCGCCGCGTATAGTAGTGGAGCGGACTCGCGCGACCGTGCCGTGCTCTACGGACGAGCCGCGAGAAATGCCTCCCGCTGCATGCTACGTGTATGTATGCTGGTAGCAGAACTTGGAACCCGCCGTGGCGGTGGGGCAGGAAGGCGAGAGAGCATATATATATATATAATACATCTCCCTCGTGCGTGTGTATATGTGTGTCGGCGTATCTATATATTCACCCAGCGGCAGACGAAAGACGCGCGCTGAATTCAGACTCGAACCGTTTAACCGTCTTCTGTCTTTTTTCCCTTTTTTTTTCTCTTTTTTTCTCTTCTGTTCTCCCGTATTTAGGTAGGTACTCACTGCAACCGATTATACTCGCCGCTGCTCCCCAACCCCTTCGCTATCCAAGAGAAAGAGAGGGAGAGGGAGAGCTAAGCTCTGACCGATCGACCCGGCCAGCCAATGCGCTTAGAAGCCTTGCATGTCCGACGAGTTGTATTTTCCTATTTCTTTTGCGAATTGCAGCTAGCTGAGGGCGTGCGCGCGTGCGCCTGTATTATGTGTGGTTGCGCGCGGTGCGCGTAGGTGTTATGTACGTCTCGGGGGAATGCTGCCCCGATGAATTCGATCCCGCCCCTCCCCCCTTCACCCTCTTCAACATGCAACCCGCCTACTAGTAACCCCCAGCCCACCCATCCCCCCAACTCCGGTGATGGTGTAAAATCAAACCAACAAATGGAACCACGTCTTCCCCTGGCCGCCCGGCTGTCTGTCGAACTTTTTGGGAGGAGCCAGCACTAGATTCGTCGGCTCACGTCTATGTGCCCAGATACAGGACTGAGGAGGAGAGATAATCGATCTAGTGGATGGTGTGGAGGCTGCAAACCGATAATAGATCGGGGCATCCGATATCTCCGCCTCAGCCGAAGAAGAATGATGAATGTCGAACGAGCGAGACGAGACTTTTTGAGATGCACAAGCCGCAAGCCTACGTCTCGAGAAGCATGGGAAGAGAGTTCCCGATAGCCTTCCCCACTAGTCTCTATCCTAGTTTTAGAATTTCCTTCGAATCCGTCCTCGAGAGCGGAAGGGGATCAACCTCCTTCGTTGAGATACAGCCTATTAAATCACCCAAGAGTGCAGAGAGACGGAGGGGAGCAGCCGTCTAGGCCACAAAGGGGAAAAAAAAAAAGGTGCACACACAGATAGCACCCAGTGACCAGGCACTAGGGAGCATGTTACAGAAAGGGGACGGAGAGGGGGGGACGGAGAGGGTATCGAGGTAGTGTGCGATGGTAGTAATAGTAGACTTGAAATTCCCGAAAGTGGTGTGACATCTAGTATGCCGCGTCATCCCGAAGGCGGTAGGATGTAAGCGGCGAGGCTCTCGTAGGTGCGAGAGATAAGGCTTAGGCGCCAGACTGAGCTGTTCGCTGCAGACGAACCTCCGAAGTGCTCGCATTGCCAGGCTCGCCGGCAGGGAGTCGCAGATCGGAATAGTCACGACGCCAATTTCCTTGGTTGCTTGCGAAGAGGTGGGGTTGCAGCGATGCTCCGGATGGGCGGTCACTCGAGGTAGGCGGTGCTGCTGATTCTTGACCTCTGTTTGGTGCTTCGTTCTCCAGTGCATATCGGAGTACACCACGGAGGAAGTCCGGGATGTCCTGCCACTGGCCGGCCCGCGCTGCACTCAGCATGCGCGTAGGGAAGAGCGCTTGCGGGACCAGCGTGATGTTGTTCGGTTGGCGGACGATCTGCTCCGTGAGGAAGGAGAGTTCGCCCGACTCAATCGCGTTCTTCAGCCACTGCTCCAACTCCTCGTCTAGGGGCACCGAGGTCTCGCCAGCCTCGTGACGCGCTGCCCTTTCTCGGAGGCGTTCATTCAGTGGGATTCCCACGCTGGTCAGCTCTCCATCGCTGTCCTCCTCCTCGCCATCCATGTCTTCGTCCAGCGTCGCGGCAGCATCTTCCAACTCCTCGGCATCCCCTCCCGGAGTAGCACGCGCGGTCTGAGGTCGATCCCCGGGATCCACCCACTTAGCAATATCATCAAACGCAGTGTCTCGGATGGTGATTCCGGAGTCTCGCTCGAATCGCTCCTTTGCCCACTTCGTACCCTCCCATTTTGTCAGGGTCGAAATCTCGTAGTCGGTGAGACGCAGGCTGTCGAATGCTCGAAATAAGCGACGATGCCACTGCCAGCGGCTCAGCCGTATTCGGTGAATGCGGTTGGTGTAGTCGAGGCCGGGATACTTGGCTTCTTGGGTGTCTAAGTGGCCGTAGAAGGAATGAACCTCCTGGCGAACTTCGGGAACCAGGTTTCGGTGGAGGAGAGTATGGAAATTTTGCGGTTCGCTCGTTCGAGGTTTGGGAAACATGCACTCGTAAACGAGCTGATCGACCGGACGGCCCTTCATCGTGGTAGAGGCGAGCTGGGCGGATTTGGAGGCAGGATTCGGTATGAAACCGTAGGGATCTGGATTTGAATGGTGGGAAGAGTGAGAGAAGGTTGGGTTCTAGTGGTTATAAGCGCCCGAGAGAGGAGGGAGGGGGGGGGAGGGGGCGCGGCTTAAATAGTGGAAGGTGATAGAAAATAATGGACGGCGGCCAGGTAGTAAGAAAGGCCACGGGAGGGCAGTTCGCAGGTAAATTCTATAGGTCCCAAATCCGGCGAGGGTGGGTAAGGGGACCTCTGGCGGCCCAAGTCTTCGGCAGAGTTCGTCCCTGTCACGAAGTAAACTAAAAGTGCCAGTCGGGTGTGGGCGTCGACGTATGTGAGTGCACGTGGAGCGGCCGGAGAGGAGAGGCGAGCGCGGGAAGACTCGAGGGAGGGAGGGTAGGATATAGCGAGAAGGGGGGCTGTGCTCGAGCGACAAGTAAAACGAACTCGAGATGGCTCGTACGTCGTATCGAAGGAGAAGAAGGAGGAGAAGAAGGGAGCGTGAATCACGAGGATATGAGGGGCGATATTAGATTCGGAAATCAAGAATGAAGTAGTAGAAACGGGCGAACGTCCTGAAGCCCCCGTCCTGGCCTGGCCTGGCCTGACCTGACCTGACCTTGACCTGGGTGTGGAGAGAGGAGTCGCTAAGGATTGCGCGATAGGTACGGCGAGTTCGAGGGCAAGCGGGAATTCTACCTGTGCATCGTTTGGGCTAGCCTGCCGACGACGGACTGGCAGGATAGGCGGGACGGGAGAGTGTGAATCGAGGCGGGAATGCGATGGGCAGAGAGACGAGAGAAGAAAAGAGAAGAGCTCTGGGAGAAGAGACGGGTAGAGAGAGAGAGAGAGAGAGAGACGGCGATAAGGTAAGGGAAGCAGGGAGGAAGATGGAAGAGACATTCCAAGTTTGAGGGAGGGCCGATTTAGATTCATCCTAAGTCCCTACATGTAACTCAGGTAGGTAAGGAAACATAAGTGGTGGCATGTTACGATATGGCATATCGCATAGGTACCGCAACAGCAATAGAAGGTACATCGACCCGGCACCTCAGGTACCTGGACATCCTCGCTGCGTTTGTATGGCGAGCCGGGTACCTCTGCAGGGCGAACGTGAGTACCCGTGGGATGTCCACACCCAGGTACCTCTACAGGTAGGTACGTGGTTCTATGTATATAACAGGGCGTTGCGAATCAGGTGCTGATCGATGCAGGTGTTACGGGGGTGCAGACCCGGAAGCGCGGTCTCTGCACCGCGGTTGGCCGTCGCCATTGGCCCATACGGACCCAGAGAGCGCCTGTGGGAAGGTCGACGGGTGGCCGTACCTTTTGGATCGCCGTTCGACGTCCTACGTGTATGTGAACCTATGGCGCATGCTCGCTATCTTCTGTGGACTGGACGGCGGGAAGCATCTGTACGCATACCTACATACATATATACACATATGTTGGGACGCTGAGGGAGGGGGGGGGGGGGAGATGAGCTAAATAGCGAAGACTACCAAGTAGCGCTGTGAGGAATCGAACCTATCCTTCATTAAGTAGCCTACTGATCTGGGGGTTGTCTACCTGCCTACCTACCTATCTACCTAGGTACCTCCTCTTAGGCAAGGCGTACCTATATGGAGAGGGATATCCCCTATATATAGGTACCGTGCGTATATATGCATAGGCATATCCCGTGCTGGACCCGTAGGTTCACACACATAATGCAGGCACCCTGAAATAATATGGGGGACAAGTAAAGCAGGAAGCTTCGCTGATTGATATACGTCGAGGATTGGTTGGTTTACGTCGGAGCGCTCTGCGCTCCTCCACGTTCTTGTATTAAAACCCCAAGACCTCTCTGAAGGCTACGGGAAAAGGGGTGAGCAGGGACTGACGCTTGATTGAACTGCGAATACGTAAGAATTGCAACTATTCACGCTGGCTCAAATTTTATATCAGGCTAGTCCTCGCACGATCCTCGATAAGAAACCCCCATAATTTAGTGAGGATAACAGGGGTTAAACGTATTATAACTGTTCTGTAGATAGGATAACTGTCCTTCGGGTAGAATGAGGTCGTGCTCTTTACTGTGTTCCGCCGCCTCGAGTACGGCTTGTCGGGTTAAGCCGGCCCTGGCCTCGTTTGTCCTGCCTCTCATACTAGCCTCCCGCTGCTGCGCCGCCAGCCAGTTGGGATCAAAAGGGGTGTGCGCGCTACCGAGATTTCTAAACACGTGTATGGAGACCAATACTTCGCCGTCCACCATGCCTATCGTCACCGAACTGTCCGTGCAACAGTACCGGCAGTTCCAGTCCGTGGAGGTGGTCCCTTCGGCGCTCGTCCACTCCGTCTCATCAGTGGCGGAGATCCTCCTCATACCGGTCGTCCGGTATTTGGCCTTTATTACTTCGGAGCGTCCGTGTGTCTTTGTGAATCGGCAGCCGAGGAATTGGTGCTTGATATGCAGGCAGGGCTTAAAGGACCACTTCTTGTCCGTCGGCCACGCCATCCCCCCGAACTCGCGACCCGGCACGGGATACCGCCGCTTCGGGGTAAGGGTGAATTGGACCAGCTGCTGGACGAAAAAGGTGTCGTTGTGCCAGCGAGGAACGGCCCAGAACTTCAGGCCGGGTCGGCCGACCCCGGCACCGAAACAGCTGAGCTCGGCTGCCCTTGCCCTCTGCTCGGCGCGCGATGTTGCACCTCGCACCCAGCGGAGATGGTAGTATGCCAGAGTGTATGGGATGGATGGATGGATTCGTTCAAGAGGTGTAGTGTTGTCGGGATTGCACTCTAAATAAGATGATATGTTGGTGTTTGGCTGGTCTTTATCTTCTTGGGTTGTCTTCTTTGGCTCTGACTCGAATGTCTTCCTTCGCTGAAAGAGCCGTTTGATAACAGCCCCCGTTCCCGTCGTCTCTCCCATGTTTTCTCTACCAGATTTGATGCGCTCGTCGTGTGCGACGGGTGCTCCTAACGGGTCATCCACACCGGGTAAGTTTCCCGGCCTGACCTCAAACCTCGCTTCGCTCCCCGTCAGGGAGCAGCAATACTCTGGCTTCTCCCGTTCGATGTTTATGGGCTTCTTCTTGGAGCTGTGTAAAGCTTTTGTCGGGGTGGTGGTCTCGAAGTTGATGAAAGGCATCGTTGGTTGTTGTCGTTGCTGTTGCTACCTCCGCAGTAATGTCCCTTGCGGTTCTCTAAAGTAGCCCAACCGACGATATACCTGCTTCCGACGGTGATGGGATTTGATTGGGAGCAGTGCTGGCAATGATCTGGCGCGATCTACTTGATTTGCGGGATGAGGAGGGTAGTAGGAAATGCGCTTGTTGGTGGGAAATGGATGGGAGGATTGGGCGGCATCCACAGCGTTGACTCGGGAGAATATATGTTTCTACTCCGCGCCCGAGAGGGTTCATACCTGATACCACTTACGACTGTCCGCTGGCTCTGCAGAAGCTTATTGTGCTTATGTGAGGATCTTGAGGACTCCAACCCCGGGCTGTCCTCGAACTTTGATCATCTCACATTGCGCATGTCCGAGGAGTCCGGTAGCACCACTTCTACCAGCACCATACCAGGTAGACACATCAACCTACTTACTATCCTGGTGCTTGCAGGCACCTATATATATCGTCGACGCGGGGCCTCTTCTTTGATGAAAGCAAAGTGGCTCTCAGGCTTTGGGATGTTAGGTAAGCATACTCGATGCCCAAGGCAGGGAAAACAGGCTTCTGACTGGTCCGCCCATCCTTGTTACCTACATGAGGGGTGAACCCAAATGAGCCTGGGGATACGTGTACACGTAGAGTCTCTGGAGCGTGTTCCCTACCTACGTCTAGGGTATGGCCACCTGACTTGCCTGCTTCATACGAACCTAGGTAACCTGGGTAACTTGCCCAGGGTACCAGACCTTGGATACGGCCCTATGCGTCCGTACGAGGTAGGTATGCAGATAGATAGCACAGGTAGCTGGATATCTACACGGAATAGGTATATTTTGTCCTGGATTTCCCGTGGCATGCCTCGCATACAGGAATGTCTCATTGCCAGATATTTACTTACCTAGGTATATATATAGGAGAGGATGACGTATGCATTGCGTACCTACTAGTACGGCATGGAGAACGGGGGCTGCTTTATGTTTAACTTGGTATGGGGACCGGATTGTGCATAAACCCCGTTTGCTAGGTAAGCCAGCGACGACCGCCGTCATATCGAGTAAAGAGGGGAGATGCACCGGCGTTATGTCTACCTCCCGCTACCACGCGCTCCCATCCCTACGTACACACAACCTGTACTTCCCATCGTCGACCTTCCCACCCCCGACCAGCCACATATTGGCCTGATGCCAGCACGGCGCGCCCGCGTGCCCTGTCGCGGTTGCCAATGGGTTATCTGAGGGCATCTCGGCAATGGGCTCGCCTCGGGTCCGTCGCTCTACTCGTCTTCCTCTCCTCGCTTCCCGTCTTCGCGTACGAGGAACTGTCCGATGACGCGCTCCGCCGCGTTCCCGGCGCCGCTGGCGACTTTGATATCGAGCGCGGATTGCTCCTGTCTCCCATCTTGATACCCCGGGTACCCGGGACACCGGGGTCCGCCGCCGTGCAGCACCACTTTGCTGATTTCTTCGCGCGGCAGCTGCCGGAGTGGCGGATCGAATGGCACAACTCGACGGCCAAGACCCCGGCGACCGGCGACGCGGATGTCCCTTTCGTGAACCTCATCCTCACGCGCGACCCGCCGTGGGCCCAGGCTGGCGATGTTAGTCGATTGGCGCTGGTCGCCCATTACGACAGCCTGTACCGCCCGGAAGGGTTCATTGGCGCTGTAGATAGCGCCGCTCCTTGCGCCATCCTGATGCATGTCGCGCGCAGCATCGACGGCGCGCTGTCGAAGAAGTGGGAGGCGATGGAAGCTTCGGGCGACGCCGGCTTGGGGCTGGAGGACGAGAGAGGTGTTCAGATTCTGCTGCTGGACGGAGAGGAGGCGTGGGTTAGCTGGACCGACGCGGACTCCCTCTACGGCTCGAGAGCGCTCGCCGAGAGTTGGGGCTCTGAGCTGCACCCGAGCCCCTCGTCGCACCGGTCCCCCCTGGATGCCATCAGTCTGTTCGTGCTCCTGGATCTTCTCGGAGCAGCCGAACCCCGCGTTCCCTCGTATTTCCTAACGACGCACTGGGCTTACCAAAGCATGGCCAGGATCGAAGGCAGGATGCGGAAGCTGGGCCTGCTCCAGTCAAAGCCCAAGCAGCCCTTCCTCCCCGATTCCGGGAAGCAGGCGTCCCAATTCACTCGAGCATTCATCCAGGACGATCACGTGCCTTTTATGGATCGAGGTGTCGATGTTCTCCATATCATCCCAACGCCGTTCCCGGCTACGTGGCATACGATGGAGGATGATGGCAAGCATCTAGATCTAGCAACGATGGACGACTGGGCTAAGATCGTTGCAGCATTTGCCGCGGAGTGGATGGAGCTTGGTAATTTCATCCCCGAGCCGCCTGGGGCGCGGAAGGCTATCAGGGACAGGACGGAGCTGTGAAACGGACGCTATCACAGACATACCTGGTAGAACTACCTGCCCCCTAGATGTCGCCACAGCCACTGAGTTCTCCGGCTGGTGGTATTCATCTGTGAGGATGGGCAACGTTCAACATAATACGAGCTTTTCATGTCATTCCCCTCCATGCCTTGCTAATTAACAATGCAAGTATGCGAATGGGCAGGATATGCACTAAGGGGAATTTACCTGCTTAGAGGGCCTCTATCATGCTGTACCTGGGAATAGGTATAGCAAAGATCAGAATATACATATGTATCCTTACACCAAGGGATAGTAAGCAGGTACATCAAAGTTCGGTGTCGAGCAGTTCCATGGCAATTGACATCGATGTACTTTGTACATAGTATACGCATCCACGTCAGCCACAACAGTACAATACGTATACCTGAATGTATGTACATATACAAGGTACCTAAGACCCCAGAAGAAGTGGAACGGGTGTTCTGTTCAATTGCGAAGCTCACCCAAGCAGCACCGCCAACGACACCAAACAGCTTTCCTCGTCGACATCTTGAACATCCCCGGCCCAACGTCGACACTTATCTCCTGTCGGTCCCCAATTGTGCACCACGCAAGAGATAGATAGCTGGATCAGCGAGCCGGCCCAATGCGGTTCCTACATTCATTTGTGCCCTCTCTCCTGCTCCTAGCTGCAGGCGCAGTTCAGGCAGCTCCCTCTTGGGGCTTCGACGATGCGAAGCTCACAGTGAGCCCCAAGAAAGCGGCAGTCGATGCCAAGGAGAAGGGTATTCAACAGTGAGTTGGGGGAACGACCCGGCAAGGTTGAGGGGGCACAGCACAAACTAACAACGGCGCCTCCCAGGTTCAGCGACAAGTCGCCCGTCCCTCAGACGCCGGTGGTCTTTGATAACACCGACACCCTCAAGCTGCTCCTCACAGCCAAGGAAGGCGGCAAGGCCAAGCGCCCTCACCAGGCTTTCCTAGTCCTCCGCGAGCCGATCTCGGGGCTCGAGGCTCCGTTCCCTCTGACCGTCAAGGAGAGTGGCAGGGCGATTGTCGAGATCGTACGTACAGACCCTATATATAACCCGGGGTGGGAAGCAGTAGGCACTACAAATCTGCAGCAAGTTCTTACTTGTCATAGAAACATAGCGATCTGCCCGTCCAACTTGCCCTCGCGACCGAGCCCCTCCGGGTCTCCCTGGTGCTGGCCTCGTTCGGGTCTGCCGAAGGACTCGATAAGCACCTCTTCGACCTGGAGATCAAGCTCAACCCGGGCGCGACGCCCATCGTCTACGAGAAGCCGCTGCGCTACGGCAAGCGCGAGGAGATCTACCACACGTTCCGCGACGACCCCAAGAACCCGCCCAAGATTATATCCATCGCCTTCGTGCTGCTCGTCGTAGCTGCGCTCCCAGCCCTCTACATTGCCGTGCGTCTACCCGAACCCTTTTCCCCCTCCCCCACCCCGTCTTTCTTAACCAACTTCTCCGCCCCGCTAACCGTGGCGAAAATAACACGCAGTGGCTCTCCTTTGGCGCCAACGTCTCGCACCTGCCCCAAGCGCTGAGCGCCGCCCCGGTCGCGCACGTCGTCTTCTTCGGCTCCATCGTCGGCATGGAGGGCGTCTTCTACCTCTACTACCGGAGCTGGAACCTGTTCCAGGTCCTCCCCGTCGCCGGCCTCGTCGGCGCCGTCACCTTCCTGAGCAGCACCAAGGCCCTCGGCGAAGTGCAGAGACGCCGCCTCGCCGGCGAGCGGTAAACGGGGTAACCCCGATACGCACATGCGTTGGGCGCTTGCGCGCCCTTGCGCGTTTTCCTTGCGGGACGCCGGGTTAGAAAAGCGCCAGTCTTAGCTGCGGAGAGAGACTGGCGTGCGTGTGGCTGCTTATTTGTGTAGTTACGGGCTGCGCACCGTGCCTGTTTCCGCCCGCAGACAAGGAGGAGCAGGAGCAGGCGGGCCTTCGCGAATGGTACGATATGACGATAGCATTCCGCTGCAACCGCACCGACTGGAGCGTGGACGCGTGGAGCAGAGCAGAGCAGGCCATGGAGCTCGAGTCCCTACATAGACACCCGCAGGAAAAGAAAGGCAGCACGCGGATGAGGGGTAGGGAAAACGGGAGGGCTAGTAGGGGAATGAAAATAATGACTACGGTAGGAACACCGAGAAACTGCCAAAGGTGGTAGGCATGCGTGCGTGATTGTGTCCGTGCTCGTTCATATGTCTGTCTGCCTTCGTCGCGGGATCGATCGGTCGGCACTTTATCTACTCCCGGAGAGCTCTGGGGGAATACCTCCTCTTCACTCCATACTGGTGGCATTCCTCCCACCGCAAGCTCGTCACGCCACGCCACGCCGCGCCACGAGCCTGCCCTTCGCCGATTCCGCCCGGCGGGAGAGACTTGCTTCACTCCGGTTCTGGGTGGTCCCCGCCTGTCCGCCCCCCATCTTGTGCCTCTCTATCTCCTACTTTACCCAACCTCTCTGTCTGTCTGTCTACCAGGTCACTTCGTGGCTCGGTCTCGAGCAGAGAGCCGAGCGCCGGCTGCCCAGCTGCCTTCCTGGAAGCGAAAGAGAGAAGAAGGGGGTGGGGACGAGGAGAGGGTGGATTTCAGTTCTGCGGAACGCGTGGCGCGCGCCGGGCCCTGCTGTATGTGGCTCTAAGCCTGTTCTCTATGTCTTATGCTTCTTCTCACGATGCATGCGTGCGCCCCGCGTACGCACTCTCTATGGCAATGAGGAAAATGATAATAATACATCCCCTCATCCATTAGTCCCATTCATTAATTTCTATCCACCCCTTACTTTGCTCCTTCCCCCCCTTGCGTCCACCCTCGCCGTAAGCGTGAGCTTACTGCGACTTCTTCCCATTGGGAGCGCCGTTAGCGCCCCCTCTCGCCAGGAGCTTCTCCTCCTGCTGCTTCCGCTTGTTCTCGAGCTGCTTCTCCCGCGGGATCGTGAGGCAGTTGATGCCGAGGAAGCTGCAGATGCTCGTGGTGACGAGATACGCCCAGCGGAAGTACACGACACACGCAAACGCGAAGTACGCCCACAGGTAGTAGTGCTCTACCTTCGCGGATACTGGGGCAAGGCCGAACCACGGCAGGTTGCCGAGGACGGCGCCGCCGACGAGCGGTCCCAGCATGACGGTCCAGTACGGGAACGGCTGGCGCGTGAGGTGGGCGAGGATCATCTTGGTGGTCATGCGCCCGAACACGAACGACATGGTGAGGCAGAACAGCACTAGGTGGTTCTCGCGCATCAGTGTCGAGTAGGGCGAGTACAGCCACGCGCCGATCGACAGCGTGTACACGGCCATGGGGATCCACTCAAGGAAGACGGGCAGGACCGGCAACTTGTTCTTGCGCCTCGCCTTGACGACGTTCAAGACGCAGAACGGCATGTGGCCGAAGAGGAGGGAGCCCACGATCATGAGGATCCAGATGTCGCGAATCGAATGATCGCCGACGAGCTCATCATATCCAAATAGGTAATTCTTGCCGACAATATTGACAATAGGCTCGGTCCAGATGCCAGGCCCGTAGATGCCCGAGATCGCCATGACGCTACACGCGATAAGAATACCCTCGGTAGGACCGTTGACGTAACCCAGGTAGAGGGTGTGAGTATGGTAGGTCTCCCAGGTTGAGAAGAACATGGGGAGACAGGGGCACAGGGCTGTAAAGACGCCCGACTTGGAGGTTCCCAGGGCCATCGCGGCCGTCTCCAACAGGCTTCCGAGAGTGCAGTTTAAGGAGTCGATGCCGTGGTCGAACAACTCGCCCAAGCCGCTCGACGTACCGGTTCGCCTAGCCTGCTTCCCGTCGATGTTGTCCATGGTCTGGTACATGAAGAGGCCAAAGGCGAAGCTCAGATATAACCACGACGGGCCCTGTAAAGGCGTTTCTTGTCAGCTGGAAATCCGCCACCGAGGCTGCGCCGGGGTCTTCCGTACCGGTCCGACCAAATCTGGCATGAATATAACCAGCAGGGCGATGTTCGCCAGGATGAAGAAGAACCCTATGAGGGTTACCATATTCGGCGCCAGCCATAGCGGCAGAAGCTCGACGAACGCGTTCCACTAGAGCCGACTCTTAGTACCATGTTCTTGTTCTAGCACGCGGCGGCGATCGCGGGGGTCGAGAAGGAGCTGGACGTACGTAGGGACGGAGGATGTAATAGGAGACGGGGGACTTGTCGACGCTGGAGTATTTATAGGATCGCAGGTGGGTGAGGGCATCGTCCGAGATGCATTCGGCTACAGCCTTCTCTGCGCATCGACGCTCCGTTAGAACCGGACTTCCGCGGTGTAGGGCGTCGGGGTCTGACGTACTGCTATTGCCGGAAGCCATCGTGGGGGGGCTAGTTCTTCCGTTCTTTCTTTTCTTCCTACTTCCGCGACGATGCGATAGAGAGCCGACGGCAGGCCGATGAAGTCGCCAACGCTAGGACTACTTAATAATCGAAAAAGAAGAGGGTATCATGCGCCTGTAGGTAGCGATCGATATTCAACAGGTGTCCTTTGGACCGGCTCAGCGAAAGGCGAAGTCCACGGGGACGCCTGCCGGGGGGCTGTTCTGACAAGGAGCTACCTACTGTGCTAGCTCCATGGGGACTCGATAAGAGAACGCGTAGAGAGAATAAGCAACAGGGCCGACGGGCAGGGCATGAAGAAGCCGTCGACAGGACAGGTAGACGTGGCGAGAAGGTGGTAGGGCGGGTTGAAGATTTTAGGGGCGTGGCATAGAAGATTTGTTGAATAAGTAGCCAGGGCGGGACTCGGTCGGTATAGACGGAAGTGGCAGCGAAGCGCCGGGTGCCAACAAGTATGTTGCCAGCAGCCAGCAGCCAGCAGCCAGCAGAGGTACGTGCTGTTGACACCTGGGCACGCACGCAACTGCACTACGACACTACCTAACCTCACAGGCATGTAGGTACTAACCGACCTACGTAAGGGCCCAGGTACCGCCCACGCAGTCGAAGTTGGCGACTTTGGTGAAGACAGCCCCACATGCAAAATGGGGTGCCGATTCCGAGCAGGGTGGGTTGGCCCGCGTTGCCAAATCCTACCTAGGTACAGGTAGCCACTTACCGCCTTGCCACCCGACTCCAGGTGATTCTGAGTGTATACCTCTGCCTCTGGGGTATAGTACATACGATGGACCTCACTATTGGAAGTCCTTGCGCACCTTAGGTACCTACCCAGGCAGGTTGGGTGGGTAGGTACCTATGATTAGATAGGCATGCACCTCTCTGACGACCTAGGCCGCCTGGACGGAGTACCTACTAGGTATCTCGGCCCCGACGCAGGCTATGGGAGGACAGTACTGCCCCCTGGATACGGCACAACACGCCCAATACCATTGATCAATGCCGACCATCTGCTGAGGCGGGGCTCCAGTTTATCAAGGCCGGCCAACTCGCGTGCGGCGGCCAGGAACCAATACCGGTTGCAGAGAGAGAGGGAGACGGCGCAGTAGATTCGCTCACGCCGACTTGATGATCCTGACATGTGAAAGGATGATCAAAAAAAAAAGGAAACCCAGGACCCTGCGTAGCGGAGCTTACAAACCGATCCAGCGTCTCCAACCTTCATGCGTATATGTACTTACGGCGTTTGGTCTCGTCTGGTCTCGTCTCGTCTCGTCTCATCTCGTTGGGTTAGTGATGGTGTCGTCACGTCTGCTCAAGTGCGCCTAGGGAGAAACGCGGTGAGGATGAAAACCCAAGGCTTGACAGCTACACCAAGCCTTGTTTGCATTGTGAATTATTAGTCCCGGATACCGTGTCTGGGGCCCCTTGCTTAGGATTCCCTTGTGCCCCCGGTTAAGTTGGCCGCGCGACCAGTATGTACCCAAACCCTCCTCCCATTTACGTGCTCATTATCCGAATTACCACACCCCCTCCCGAGTCTATCCACACTGATGCTGAGATGGTACGAGTACGCGGTGGCGGCGGGCCTGACGAGCGCGATCGTGCTAACTGTGCGATCCGATGCATCGGTTTCAGTCATGTCGGCGAACCTCCGAGCATACGAGCCGGGCCAACTCGCTTCCGCCGGTCCGCCCGGGAGACTGGCGAAGCATATCCCGGGACCAACCATCGTTGGCCAACGGCAGTTTGCCCGGAGAAGAGCTGTGATGGCGTTGCTAGAATTCTTGGCGAAATGGGGCCGCTCTTCGCGGACCCGTCCCCTAGAGCATCAGCATCCCCAGACAGACGCTGGCGCCGAGCAGGGCAAAGCCGAAGAGGCCCTCGTTACCGGCAAGACGGAAGGCGCCGCTGCCCGGCGTGTCCGAGTTCTGCTGGCTTCCGTCTAGGCCGTTGAAGATGGTATTTTCGTCGCTAGGCTCGGCCGTGCTAGACGTAGCCGACGGGACCGAGCTCGACGTCTGGTTCGCCCTCGTCGGGTTCCGAGCGCCACAGGGATTGTTCTCCCGGCAGCTGCTAGAGCAAGCGTTGTCTTGTCCGCACGCCGTGACACACTGGCTACCCCATTCGGTACAGACGAAGTACGGGAGCGTCAATGAGTACTCGGACACGTTCGGTTGCTTTCCATCGCCGCATACACAGCCGTAACGGAGGGTTTGCTGTTCGAAAAGCGTCAATATCACGCGAGCACCCCCCCAAACGTCCCTCGGGAAGGGGACTTACCGCGTCACAGTCGTTGACCAAGGTCGGCTCCGAGGTCGTCTGTTGGCAAATCAGCGGGCAGGTGCTGATCTCGCTCTGGCACCAATATGCTGAACATCCGGTTAGCACTCCTGCTTCCACGAGAGCATGACGAGTCGGTTGGTGATAGGAAATGGAGAGGACGTACTCCTGATCGTCAGGGAGACCGAGCTCGGATCGATGTCATAGTCGCCGCGGACGGAAGCAATCAAAGCAACAGCCGCAGCCAAGGTATTTCTTAACGAAGGCATCGTGGTGTATGTGAATGATATTAAGTACTAGATGGCTACTGGAAGATTGCCGGTGTATAGGCTGAGGACGGAGTATCGGGCTTCCTATTATCAAGTACGTAGATTATAAGTAGGGCGACGGCAGTATTAAATCCAGTGTACGGCAGAGCAAGTATTAGGGTCCGGACGGAGGCGGACGAAGAAGTAGAGAGGCAAAAAAAGATCAGTCGGGTGACCGAGACTTATTAAAACGAGAGGAAGGTCCCTAGGAATACGAAGGGAAAACGAGAGGAATGTTGAGAGAGGAGAGGAGGTTTTCTCTTGGAACCGTGGGACACGAGGGCGAGGGCGCCGAGAAGAAGATAGGAAAGCTAGGGGGGGAGGATTGGCTTTGCGTAGGTATGGCACGGAATCCGTACTGTGTTGGATTATAATCCAGACACAGACCATCTGGTATGTGGGATACGGAGCTACCTTAGCTGGGTGGTTGCATGGCCAGATTGGACCGGGAAGGAGAGAAAAAGAAAAAAAAATTAATAGTAAAACACAACAAGTACTCATAAAGGAGAGATTCCCTGTCTATCGAGGGTCTTAGCATATCCACTATACATAATACATGCATCGAGCACCTTACTACAGTCTAATTGTACGAGGTAGCAGTGCTAGCTACGTTGGAGCTAGTACCTGAGCTACAGAGGACCTTGGGCGGGTGCGGAGGTACCTGTAGCCGTACTAATCCACTGCAGTTGATTCCTCCGATTAGGCCACTTAAAGCGGGCCGGGAGACCCCATCTGCAGCTAGCCTGTACCGGTCTAGATCGGCACTGTCATCCACAGGCATGCATATGTAGGTATGTACCTAGGCAATGTACATGCCTATAGCGGGAGGGACCTAGCCTCCACAAGACAAGGCACGTCCCTCCCAATACACCGATATTTAATATGGATATTAGCTCCCCAAACACCACCACGCAGAGGTCCGCAGGTATCCCGGGGGTATCCGTGCTGGCTAACAGAGTGCGTGCCTACTTGCGCAGTACCCACGACGGATCTGTGCATTAGCGGCTGCACCGCACAGTGACAAGATCGACTCGCGATAAATCCGCCCACCAGGCCATTCTCAGAGACGTCGAGTTGTCATCAGCACGGCCGCGCCGGTTTCCCATGCTAAATCCACTGTGATACCCTAAAATACGTCTTAGGCATATTGTGCTTACACACGCCGACGAGGGCCCGCGCGCCCGGCCGAATTATGGGGATGGGAAGATGGGCAGGACAGCAGGGTTGATGGGTACAAGGTAGGTAGGTTATGTACCTACATGCACCTCTATCTCAACTCCGTTACGCTTACTACCTTGGCTCTCGTGTCATTTCCACCCCAAGTCTCGAGCCGCCGATCTATCGCAGTCCATTAATGCGCCCCGACGACTTGTTTCCGCTCCCCCCTCTGTCTCTGTCTCGCCTGCGGGCAACCGGGCCTCGGCGCTGGCTCTCAACTCGAGCACCCTCACCACCTATCTTACCCTATACTAGTACATACATACACATGTAGTACCGACAAAGCTCGTCCCCTTTCAGGTGACAGAGCCTCACGAGAGCCCCCCCTGTTTTGTCCCGAGTAGACTCAAATCGATTTTTGGCCTGGCATAACACCGCAATCGGTGGGCAGCGAACAAACAAGCAAACACAAATTCGACCCGAGAAAAAAAAAAGCCAATTCTGTTTCGTGATGAGCAAATGCGTGCCCAAACGAAATGGCGCCGACGCAAGCTTCTGTCTAGCTTCCCATTCTGACAGACGGGTTCGATGTCGATCACCTGTGTCCATCATCCGATACGCCCCTACGGCAGACGAAACTTGAAACTTCGGCTATCCTCGCAGCCACAACTCCAAAGCGTTTGCCTGCTGAGATGCTGTACACAAATCCGTAGAGTACGTGGCTAATGCATGTCTGGGTGTATGTGTACGTGCACGTATGGGTCAACCGACGTGTGTGGTTGGTTGATATACACCTATATATATATACCTACCTACCCACCTACCTAACGCAGTACATACTCATACATATATGACGATGGATGCATATTTAGACGTAAAGGTGGCATGGGTGGTGATGGTGGTGTGTGCTCGTAGGAGGTATGCAAGAACCTACATACAGAGTGCGGTGCCACGCTGGAGGATTCGCGTTTGCCGTCGACCAGCGCTCGCCCGGTCTCCCATTGGATGGGAGCTGGATCAGATGCCCATTGGGGAAAGCAACTTGCCGTCATCCTCGTTGTGTTTCTTCCTTTGCATCGCGAGCCCGCCTCCTGCTAGTAGGGGCAGTTCTCGTATTGCGGTCGGGAAGGGTTGGACTAACTGAATCCCGAAGCGTGATAATGCATGCGACATATCGTCCGGGAGGCACGAGATAGGTGCGTTAGGCAGGCCCCTATTTATGTATACCTACCTACGTAGGCGGATACAAATACAATGGAATGCCTAAACCTGTATGCCTCATCAACACACACACACACACACACTCGCACGGAAATAAATGTACGTGTACGAATGTGTATTATCATTATTCCACCTACATAGGTAGGTAACCTCCCACATACCACAAATACTCGCTTATCGCAGGGTGGTGTGCTGAGCCGGCCATTTCTCTTTCCTTTCTCTCCCTCTCGCATGCGGGCACTTTGCGACGCACGCCGTGTTTCTCTCGCCATATCGGCTGATTCAACCACGCTCGAGAATATTCCGTCGCCTCAGACGAGTAGCAAATGCGCGGTCCTACGACGTGCCGCCTCGAAGCGAACCCCTCCCACCGCTGAATGGCCAACCCGGAGAAAGACTTCCAGCCCAGTCTTTCCCGGGCCATTGCGGATCGACGACTGGAGACAGAGCGCAAAGTGGCTCGCGTTCCTCAGGACTGCCAGGATTTCCGACCAGAACCCCCAGTCCCCCACACCCTCTCTCCATGTAATAATATATCCATACAGACAGTGCACTGATTGCAGATGCGTGGACGTGCCACTGATGGAGTCGAGCAACGGCTTTCGAGAGGGCACCTCTCCCATGGCTGCGTAGCACTGTCTCAACACCCCCGGTTCAGACAGTTCAACCCGACATGATAGATCTCTTACAGGTCGTTTTATGTATCGATGTAGAGCTGCCATCGCATCGCCCTATCATAACCAAGGCAGGCATATACTGAGCCCCAATACTGCTCGCTACCTACCTGATGCTTCCGATGCTGACGCTGATGCCAATACCTAGGTACTAACCAGTCACCCATAACACTAGGTAAATCTGCAGATCAAATCCGATTCGTCGGCGTGTGTGCGCATCTTGTCATGATATATTTACATACATACAAGCATCGATTCGCTCGCCTCGATATCCCGAGACACGATGTCTCAAACCAATCCATTCCTAATAATGTGATTCAACGGGCATCACACTGCGCCTTAGCCAGAAAAGAAAACACCAAATGATTCTTCTTAAGCATGGCATACCCGAAGAGCAAGTAGACGTGCGGCCAAACGCATAACTATGTACCACGTACTACCTACCTAACAGTGCACAGTATGGCGGGACAACGCCGACGCGACGGCTCATCATCCGCAACCGCGTCTGCGTGGAATTGCACCGATAGGGCTTCCGTGACTCTCTTTGCCTCAAATAGACTGATCACCCTCTCCAGTCGCGGAGGAGGAGGGGGCATTTCACCGCTCTCTTTAAGACCCGGTGCCCCTGCAAGCAGAAATATATCTATCTACTTTCTCTCCGCTGACGGTTTCCCTCCCCTTCCCTTGCCTCTCTCTCGCTCAGGGAACGGGCGAAGAAGGAAGGACAGTAGATGCCCAACCCGAGATTGAGTAGTTGATGGCTTTCTTTCCCCGTCCGTCGCACAGACTATCTTAGGAGTACGAACGTAAAATACAGACATCGACATCGTATAGGTACCTCGTGGGATATGGTGCCGGTGGGATATGGTGCCGGCTAAGTTGCCTAGCAGACTGCCCTAGTTCCAAAGTAAAATGGGAAAGATTCATCGATGCATCGCTACCGTGCTGTCTCCGTTCCCGCTACGAGCCAGTCTCGGTCTGCTGCGCTAGCGTTAAGCCCCATCTACGTAGGTCATTGCCATTAGAGGACGTCCCCGAGAGTCGACAAGCCAGCCAGGCTTATATCGCTCTCGGTTTTGGTTGTCAGTATTAGAACGGCACGACGAACAGCATTCTGCGGCGATAGGCGATCGTGGAAGTGTACGTCGCTCTGGAGTGAGAATTCGGGTACAGTTAATTTTACTCTCTTCTTTCCTATCCTCCCCCTCCGGTGGTGAAACCTACCTACCTACTACGCTAGGGACTTCGACAGGTCCGGGTTTCTTCGTGCGAGATGCGTCGTATACCTGTATGGCGTCGCATCCCTTCCGAACGCGGAAAAATACACGCCGTCGCTGTCACACGAAGAATGCTGCGAATAGGAGCAACCAGCCCTTTCCCCGGGTGGCTTGGCGGCGGTGGTGCCGGACTCAGGACTCGCGAATGATAACTGACAGTCGACGTGACACAATTCGCTCGCCTCTTCCCGCTTATCGGAAACACTCAGAGGACGGAAGCGGATGGCCTGGCCCTGTTAAAAAATAGATAAGATCTGAATCATTGCCTGGCTGACGTACTACGCGGTGGGTATGTTGGTTTCGCCGGGTGTTTAATCTACTATATAGTATCCCGGAGTTACGATCACCAGCAGATCTAAGCACATACCGTCTGGGCAACAGGAGGGTTACCACCTGTGGTCTATCCGGTATGCGTTGCGAGTTAACTACGGAATTGGCAATGCAAAGGCTGGGCTGTAGTACGGCCGCAGGTTCGTCGCAGTATTGGTTCATATATGGGACGACAGTCGGATATCGTGTCTCATGCTCAGCTGTAACACAGTCACTCGCTATCTACCTACCTACCTAGGTCTATAAGTCGCTTATCGAGTTTGATTTACTACCTAGCTAGGTGCTTAAGCAAGCCCGAGTTAGGTAGTTTAGTTAGCACCGGCAACACTTACCCGGGTGATACCCGTCTCTGGCTTATCGCCTCAGCCGATTGGAGATTCTATAGACAGTCGTGGACCAATGGGACCGATGTACGATGTGGGATCAGGGTAAATCGACGAGTAACCTGTGTGTGGTAGTGGGAGGGGAACACACATCAATCCTTCTCGGCGATCTTGGAGAGGGAGAGAGAGTCTCACGGTACGGTGTGAGTGAGGTGTGAGGTGCTACGGATGCTATGCCATGCCCAATTCATGTAGCACCTCATAGTCATAAGCAAACCGATGAATGGTTATACAAGCAATACAGCTGGCCTGTTTGACCTTGGGCTTGGTGAGTTATGAGTTGGCTGTAAAGTTGTCGAAAGTGGTGACAAGTTGCGACATGGCCTGATGGGCTTTAATGTTTCGACCCCACGTTGGCTGGTCCACTGTATCATTGAGCGGTTGGCGGGATAAGGTCATGCATTATTCGTTTTCGTACCTCGTAGCATCCTATCGCATTCGCTCTTTTTTTTCTCTTCCCTTCAACTCAAGTCCAGGTCTGCGACCCGATGCCAATAAACACATACGTTGTCCAACCTTTTCAGCTCAGCACACCAAAGTAACCAACTTTCTTGGAGCCGGATTCCTCCATTCCAGCACACCCCAGCCTGTCCATTCCTCCTTGGTGTGCCAATTCGACATCCTACTCTAAGAACGATACCACCGCGAATCAACCCAAAAGCCGTTGGGCACTTAAGGTCTTCTCGCCCTCGCCCTTCCAGCAAAACATTGTGTCAGCTCAAGTTGCGCCCACCCGTCAAGCCCGACCCACCTGCGACCGAATCACGACCTGGGCGTCCTGACGCTGTGCCCACTCCGATCTGTTGCCCAACTCCTTCACAACTTTAGGTGCCCTGCCCTTGCGCTTGCTTGCGCTTGGCTGGATGGCGTCGGCAGCAGAGACACAACACTCGAATGGTAGTGGAGAGGATACGGGCCGAGGAGGCAGTAGTGTGGACGAAAGCGTACACAAGGACCTGCCCCAAGCCGCCCTGCCCCAAGCCGCCCTGCGTCCACACCCGCCGCCATCGCCGCCTGCCACTGAAACAGACACCGAGACAGAGTCAGATGCCGCCTCATCAGTGCCGCGGACCCTCCCCGGAATCGACACACCTCTACCAAATGCTCGAACCGAAGAGGGGAACGTGCTTAGCCCCGCCGAAGATGTCTCGCCGGTTTCTTCGCCTGTGACCTCGCCCGTGGCGTCCCCGCCCTACTGGACACATAGCGGCGCCAATAGCTCCGACCGCCGCCCGGGCCACGCGAGAAACGTCTCGAGCGCGTCTGTCGACTCGATCCCTAGTGGCGGTATTACCTTGCGCGATAACGAGAATAGCAGCACCGACGATCGGGGCAGCGCGTGCTGGGCCAAGAGCGTGGAGATCACCGATTACGTGACCGTCAACGGCAGCACGACGAATATCGGCGCCTTCGTGGTTTGGAACATACGGGTCGAGACGCTGAGCGTGAGTTCTCCTCTCCGCCCCTCTGCCCCTCTCTTTTTTTTCTCCCGTCCCATTCGTCTCGTGAGAAGGCGGTGATGTCTTGTGGTCGGATGCGGATGCCGGTGGGGGTGCTGAAGGGGAACTGCCACCGCACGAATTCGCTTTACAGAACCAGCTAACCACGAGTACGCCCCCCCCCCCCGCGCGCAGGGAAGCTATATGAACATTCGCAAGCGGTACTCCGAGTTTGACGATTTCCGGTGGCGACTGGTGCGCACGTTCCCAAACTTCGAGGCGGCCGTGCCAGAGTTGCCGCCCAAGAGCCTCGTGTCCAAGTTTAGGCCTAGGTTCCTAGAGAAGCGCCGGGCGGGCCTGCAATACTTTCTCAAGTACGTACACCCACCGCTCTTTTCTCAGCTGAAGGTAACTTGCTTGCTGACGCGGCGGGCAGCTGTATACTACTGAACCCCGAATTCTCTGGGTCCCCCGTGCTGAAGGAATTCTTATTCTCATGAGCTATGGCCGAAACGGCGAGTCGGTGTCGAGCGTCTCCTCGAATGACTAGTGGCGCATTAGGCCCTGGCGCCCTTAACTCGGGACCTCATTCGACCACGACGCGACTATTTACGAAGTAATGCTAATCCTGTACGAACACAATCTCTTGGATACTATGACGAATTTATGAAGAGACTAAGGATGCGGTTGGGATACTTCCTTGGTGGGAAGTCGATGTTCCTCGCGTCTTCCCGCAGCGAACAGCTACGAAGACTCAGACGCGTTGGGGAGGCCTTTTGAACTCAGCAGGCTTCAGACGAGCGTGATCACCGAATGGAGTGGCCCCAACCCGCAAGCATCAACCGAGCGGGAAGGTGAACCATATTCCTTTCTTCGACCGGGCAGTTCTGAGTGGCAGAAAAAGAAAAAGAAAAAAACAAGACGGTGCGCCGCAAAATCAAATCACGGGACGGAAAGCAAGAGAGGGAGGGACAGAGACCCGCGCAGGAGACAGACATTTTTGCCCTACATGAAAAAAATAAAACCTGACCACGAGAACGCGCCTGACGGAACGCCTCATCTACATGCCAACGTGCCTGCGACTAGCAAACCCCTGCTTGCTCTTCATTATATTGTTTCTCCCTCTCTGGGTCTTGATATAAGAAGATCGCCTCCGAACAGAACCATGCCCGGCCGTCGTGGCATCGCCGTCTATATCACATCCGTACCGCCCTGAGCTTTGCTGATTGCCTAGCACTTCTTTCTCTATACCCATCTAGCCACCCATCTACCCCTATCTATGTCATTGGTCGTATAGACGGAATCAATAAGTATGCGATAAGAGCCTCCACACACATCGTTCGCCTCGGCGGCAGCAGCAGCAGCTCCAGCTCATCTCAGTTTATCTCGGCTGTCACACACTACCATACCGAAGCCAACCCCCAACCAGCTAGCTAGCTATCCGGGTTCACAAGCTACACCACAACGCAGCTGAGGGGCCGGGCAGCGGGCAGGGGATTAAGAAGAAAAGAGTCCGGGGGTGTGCTGCTTCACTTGCTGCCGTCGTCGGCCTCGGCGCCGTCGCTCTCGGCCTCGCCGGCGCCGGTGCCGGTGCCGCTGTTGACCATGCTGAGGTAGCAGTTCCAGCCGATGCTGACGACGTTGACGACGAGGACGCGGTGGTGGAGGGGCACGAAGGCGAAGTTGGCGAGCTGGACGAAGGGCCAGATGAGGTAGTTGGTGGTGAGGGCGGGGACGTAGCTGCGGCGGAGCTTCTCGCGGGGGTCGCTGCCCTCAAGGGCGGCCATGCTGGAGAGGAAGACGCCGATGGCGATCGGCGCGAAGAGCAGCTGGTCGGCGGCGACGCGGACCGCCGCCTCGGCCGCCCGGCTGGGCAGCCGCACCGCGCGCTGCAGGATCCCGAACCAGGTCGTCGCCGCGGGCCCGAAGACGGCTGCATCCCGGGGAGAGGGGAGACGGAAGGTCGTGTGAGCATGTTGCTTCCTAAAAACAAATTCCAAGAAAAAAAAGGGGGGGACAGGGGTGAGTTTTTAGGGGTGGGGGTGGGGGCGGCGGAGAGAGAGATGTAGGGGGCTCGATAGGGGAACTCCGCCCTGGGGGTTGTGGGAGTTGGCGGTGTGTGTGGGGGGTAAGACGGGATGGACATATGCATAATTCATATTTGGGGGGGTGCAAACGTTGAGTTGAATAAGCCGGGAAGAAAAGAAGAAGGGCGGAAAAAGCAAACAAGAAGAGAGAGAGAGACGAGAAGGGAAAAACTCACCACCCCCGTAGAGGAACATGCGACCGGTCCGGGCGAACTCGTGCTTCTCGAGGCCCTTCCTCTCGACGGCCTGCTGCGCGGCGATGTCGCCCACGGCGAAGAGCACGGCGGTGGTGACGCTCTGCGTCAGCAGCGGCCGCGAGGCGAGCTTTCTCTGGTACCTGTTGCGTGCGCGCCAACGGCGGGCCGGTCAGCTCAGCACTCTCATTCTGGGCAGTTCATGGGCGTTTTGAGGGAGACGGGAGAGAGGAGGAGGTGCTCATGGAGGGGGCTGCTCACCAGCGCAACATGGCTGATGGCGGTTGCGGTTGCGGTTGCGGTTGTGTGGTGTTACGGCTGCGCTCTCTCCTCGTCGCTCTCGCTTATTACGGTCAGGTATGCTGCACGCAACGGCAGGGTGTGCCTTAGGCGATAACGATGGAAGGCTCTCGAATCTGCAGCGATTTGGGAGCTGATAGCTGCCCAACTGAGAGAGAGAGAGAGGGAGGGAGAGAGACGAGTTGTGAATGGGGGGCAGGGAGGCTGAGAGAGTGTGTGTGTATATATGTGTATGTAGGTAGATAGGTAATGTAGACGAGAAGTTGGTTTGATGCAAGTTACCAGTCGGTCGGACCCTGAGAGGTTAGCAGGAAAAAAAAAGCTAGGTGCACTCTGCAAACTGAGCTGAGGGCGACGACGCAGCCCCAGGACAACATAACGTAGTTACCTATACATATGCACGTAACCCTGCAACTCGACTAAGCGAAGAGGCGCTTAGATTAGGTACTGCATAAGTGCATGTTTGCCTCGCGTTGCGGTGTAATATGCGCAGTGTTACTTAGGTATTACTTGCTTCCTCCTACTCACTTAGTACCCGCCTATATCTTTAAAACTACGATGTGTCAATACGTGCATTTACGCCTCTCATCCTTTTATTCTTGGGGGACGAGCGGCGAGGCTCAACGGGTGATGGACTTGTCGGCCAGGTCGCGTAATGCGCGCACTTTAGGTATTTTCTATGGGGGCAGGTGATTGTCGGCAACGGCACGCAATGCTTTAGTGCTTACCGAGGAGAGAAATCCCACGCTTCTCCCCGTCACCTCGACTCAACTCTCCGCCTCTCCTTCTCGTGTGTCCTATGCAGTCTCCGATATCACGGAACCCAGCCACTTTCGCTTATAGAATACTTGCTATGTTTTATACGTGCCCCTCCGAAACCGAGCCCTAATCACCCTCTAGGTACTGCGCGTTTCCCGTCCAGCCGGACACCGCTACCCCGGTGATCTAGCATACGATACGGTGTTTGGACTGACTAAGCTCCGGTAGTTCGTGGTCCGCCAGTCTCAGCCTAGGAGGGAATATGTCTTTCTTGCTGATAACGACGTGACTTCGCGAGATCTAACCGCCTTCTCCAAACCATGCCGCGAGGCCGGCCCAGGGTCGTCGTGGCTCCGTGCCTGTACTGCGGCAAGCAATTTAAACGACAGGAGCATCTCATTCGCCACGAGCGCACGCGTAAGCCGGCCCGCGTGTAACCTCGCATGTCTCCCGGGTTAACAGCCAGCAGACACGCACGAGAAGCCATTTGCTTGCGCGTGCGGCCAGAGTTTCGCCAGGCGGTAAGCAGACAGACCTCGTCTCGGGCTCGGAGACCGCTTGCGTAACCGTTTCCCGTACCTATATAGAGACCTGCTAGCTCGCCACACGAGAATATCGCACCCGCGCCCCGAGATGACGCAGGCGCCGGCAGCCTATGATGGGGAGGCCGTGGTCGGTGTAAGTGACCCCGGCTTCTTTTGGGATCCGGACTTTGCGACTCAGGATCTCTTGCCCGCCACGCTTCTCGACGTCGACTTTTCTCTCCTCGACGTGCCAGTAAGCACCAGGCCCCCGCGCGTGTGCAGTTTCCAGCGCTTCAGTTCTCAGCTGCCCTCGTTGGGCGACAGCGACGACGAGAGCGACGTGTCGGCAAACGACGGCAATGCAGCAGCAGACAACGAAGCGGAAGACGGCGCCACCGCCAATCCTGCGCCGTGGTCGATCAGCGCGTCTCATTACGAGAACCTCTGCGCGCAGATCCAATCCCACGCAGACGTGCTCCCGACTGCGTGTTCCATGCCGTCTAGAAATGTATTCACTAGGTACCTGGAAACATACATTCGATGTGTCCAGCGTTTTTTCCCCTTCGTTCACGTGGCCACATTCGTAGCCGAGCGGAGGGACATCGAACTGCTGCTGGCCGTAGCCGCTCTCGGGTCGCTGTACGCATACGAAACGTGCAAGTCTTACGAGCTGTACTTCATGGCCAAGGCGATGCTCTCTGAGAGGATGCGCCGAGACGAGCTCAAGTTGGCTTCGGATTTGGTATCCGGGCGAGGCGGTTCGATCCCGAACACCGTAGGCAACCTCAGGACGATCCAGACGCTCGTTTTGCTCATATCCTTCGCGTCGTGGGCCGACACGAAGGTCATGCCGGATGCGTTATCCATAGGCAGTCAGCTCGCCTCGCTGGTGCGAGCGAATGGCATCTCGACGCCGGACGCGATGCCACCGGACGTCGACTGGCTATCGTGGGTTGCCGTCGAGGAAAGGCGGAGGACGTTACTCGCTGCCTATGTAGTGCTCAACCTACATTGTATCGCTTTCGGCACGCCTCCACTGCTCCTGAACCACGAAGTTGGCCTCTTTCTGCCCGGATTTGCAGAGCATTGGGCTACAAAAAACGCATCGCAATGGCGCCAGACCCCCCTCCAAGTCGAGCGTCAATTCCAGCAAGGACTCCGCTCCCTCTTCGATGGCACCGGGATCCCTAAGGATTCGAGCGTGTCTTCGATCTCCAACTACGTGCTCATCCACGGACTGCTCCAACAGATCTACGTCGACCGTCACTCTACGGGTTCCCTACAACCTGCTACAGTGCAATCGTTCGAGACCGCCCTCCGCAACTGGCAGCTCTCGTGGGAACTCACCGATGAATCGAGTCTCGATCCGTCGTCTCCCAAAGGCCCGCTCGGGCTTAGTTCGACTGCTCTGTATCGGCTAGCTTACGTTCGTTTAAATTCGAAGATAGGACCCTGTCGGTGGCTCCTCTCTGGGGAAATACAGCGGATTACCGATAGGAGCACCGAGATGGGCAGGTCGAAGCAGTTCGATAAAGCTCTCATCCACGCGGCCCACGCGCTCAGCGTACCTGTGCGCCTTGGGATCGGCGTGATGGCTCGTGCCAACACGCCGATATGGACGGTCGAGCACTCGCTGTGCAGCCTCGAGTGCGCCCTGCTGCTCCGAGACTGGCTCGAAGCGACGTCGGCGACTCTCAGCGCTTACGGCACCGAGACGCTGCGCAAGACCGAGCGGAAGCTTCTCCAGATCGTCACCGAGATCATCCAGGAGACGCACCTGGCCGACACGCTGGACGTCCTCGAAGACGAGGCCTCTCACCTCCGACGCATGGGCTCGACGGTAATCAGATTATGGGCCGAGATATTCCAAGGCGCTCACGTTCTCGAGATTGACAATGTCATCGGCGCTAGCCTCCGCCTCCTAGCAGGCCCTAGTCTAGATTGATGCAGATCTTGCCCGTGTGCTTCCCCGAGCCGACGTACTCGAACGCCGCGATGATGTCCTCCCGATCGTACTTGAACGTCCTCTCCAACGGCGCGGGCAGCTGGCGGCTGCCCACTAGGCGAACCGCCTCCTCGAGCTGCTGCCTCGACCCGCCCATGATGCCGCGAACGGTGACGGACTTGCTCAGCACCGAGAGGAGTATCTCCGTCTTCCTGTCGATGGTGAGGCCCGTGAGGAACCCGATCAGCGAGATAGTCCCCCCGGGAGCGACGGCCTCGAGGCTTTGCTCGAGCGTCCCGAAGCCGCCGATGTCGACGACGTGGTCCACGCCCCGGCCCTCGGTGATGCGCAGCACCTCGGCGGCCCAGTTCGGGTGCGTCTTGTAGTTGACGGTGTAGTCGGCGCCGAACTGCGACTTGGCCGTCTCGAGCTTCGCGTCGCTGGACGAGGTGATGATGGTGGTTGCGCCGGCGGCCTTGGCGATAATAAGGGCGGTTAGAGAGACGCCCCCGGTTCCTAGAGACTGCGTGTCAGCCGGGGTTCCGCTCAGCAGGTACCATTCTCTCTTCGTCCTCTCACCTCACATCGAGGGAAAGGGGGTGGGGGGGGGATAGATAGCTCGGGAAAGGGAAAACGATCATACCCTGAAGGAGCACCGACTCGCCGGGCAGCAGCGGCTTGTTGCCGTAGAAGGTGTTCCAGACGGTCGCCCCGGTGCCGATGAAGGCGGCCCACTCGGCGAAGCTGTGGGGGGACTTGGGCAGCTTGATGGTGGCGCGGGCGGGCAGCACGGTGTACTCGGCGAGCAGGCCGTCGACGGGGCCGCCGAAGGTGTCGTGGTCGGGGGGCACGGCGCCGGCCTGGAAGGTGATGGCCGGAGGCGCCATGACGCGGTCGCCGACGGCGAAGCCGGTGGCGAGTCTGCCGACGGCGGCAACCTCGCCGACCATGTCGGAGCACGGGATGACCCGGTCCTTGACGGACAGCGGGTAGCTGTCCGTCGCGATCGCGATGTCCCGGAAGTTGAGCCCGACGCTGCGCGCCCGCACCAGGATGTCGTGCTCCCCGACCGCGGGGATGGGCTCCGTGAAGGCCTGGAGGCCCTCGAAGCCGCGGCGCTCGACGAAGCGGTAGACGGTGTGGGTAGACATGGCGGAATGAGAGCTGTGGCTGGGCGTTGCTTGGATTGGGGAGGTCTGGCGCTAGAGGGTCAGCTCTGCGAGCGAGGTCGATCGGATGCTTGCTTGGTCTTGTTGAAGGCTTTGTCTTGGTTACTGCGCGTGTTGCTGTCAGGTCGAGAGGGTGAGAGTGAAGGTCGACGACGAGATGGTCCCGAGAAGAGCGAGACCGACGTCCATTATATATAGATTCCTCCCCTCTCTCTCCCTCTCTCCCTCTCCCTCACCACTCCACCTTGAGAGAGTAAAAGAAAACTCCCAGCATAATTCAACTCCTGTCTTGCCCGCCTGCGCCGCTTAGAAATCCGCGTCCGACGTGACTCCTCCGCGGGGCCCGCTCCCGTTGGAGAAGATAATAGGGGGGCGCGAAGGGCCATTCCGCGTCGTCGTTGGAGTAGAAATCCTACAGCACCGCTGTTCGCCACGACGCGTCCCGGTTTCCCCCGCCATCCTGCCCGGGACGGAGCGCCGGTTCCGCGGCGACATACCTACCTACCGACCGGACCCTGGCGAAAGGCGCTCGCCTCTAGGCGGAACGCGAGAGCGCGCGAGTCGAGCGAGCGAGACGAAGTCGTCATCGCGCGGTGTCTCTCTATCGTCGCAGCCCCACGTTGCCCGCGCTCGGCCTAGGGTGGGGGCCGGGTTGGGGTAGAAATTCGGGGTAGAAACTTGCCAGGCCCTCGCTCCCTTCCCCCCCCTTGTCCCCATGTTGGACAGGGGCAAGGGAAAGAAGGGAAGCATTCTTAATTGTTGCGGGCGCCTGTCATGGCTACGTACTCATGGCCTGCGCAACTGGTTCGGCGGCCGCGGGGCTTGCGAGGGAAGGGGGGGGGAGAGCGGAGGGCGAGGATGGCTCGTGCTGGCGGGCCGGGGGCAGACCGCGCGGGCGGCACCGCTGCTCCCGCGTCTGCGCGCGCCGGCGCAGATGTAGGTAACCTTTTGTGACAGCAAGGGCCGCGTGCAGCTGGGGGGCGGGGATTTACATCCGCCTCGATTGCGGCCGGCACACAGGGCTTAGCGCTTCGCTGTGGCGCCCCGAGTCTTGCGCAGTAGTCCCTGGGCCGCAGAGAGAGAGTATACGTGTTCGAGGCAGGCCAAGACCGGGTTCCCGGGACTCGGCAACGGGGTCGGGGCGAATGGGGTAGGTGATGTCCTATACAGTGTACATATATATGTAGGTATATATAGACATGGCATAGCTCTATCAGTTGGACCCTTCCGAGACACCAACCACGAGCCGCCCGAGGGTCTCCGTCCGCAAGGCCGTCCGATGACTGCGTACGATGCGACAGACGCACCGCCGTCCGCGCCGCATAGATCGGCTTGAAAACTCTCGGGTCTACAGCTAGTCCTACCTGGACCGTCTACGAGCAGCGAACCTGCGGGGTCCGTTGCGGGCCAGTCCCCCTCTACTGTTATTCCAAAAGAGAAGAAAAAATGTGTGGCCAGCGTTATCTTTTTCTAATCCGTGCCTCTTCATTCATAGCTCATGTCGTCGCATTTCAAATCGTAAGCTGGCTAATTACCTGTCCCTTGAAGCTCTCTAGTCCCTCGCCGCCCTGCATACCTGAGTTAGAAAGAGACGACTCGAGGAGAAAAAAAAGGTTCCGACGGCTGGGGGTTCAGGAGAGAACTTACGTAGCTCGTGAGCGGCGAAACCTCGAGGCCTCCGTCGGCGTCACCGTTGTCGACGGTCGCGCCGGCGGCCTCGGCCCACCGCCTGCCCTGCTCCTTGATGTGCTTGCGGCTGGTCGTCGGACTGTCCTCGGGCGGCTTCGCGAAGGAGCCGTCGGCGGCGCGGGCCGGGTCCGCGTTCTTGAGCGGTGAGAACTCCTCCTCGCGCCTCACCTCGAAGCAGGCAAACTCGGGCAGGTCGAGCCACTTAAAGTTGTCGAAGACAAACTGCTCGAGCTTGATGCCGTTCGGGGCCTTGACGTCGGCGACGGCCGCGCCCGTGTCGACGTCGAAGTATGGGATCTTCTTGCGCGCGATGTGCGGCGGCAGCCGGTTCACCGCGTCCCCCATGCTGTCGAGGTACGCGAACGAGTAGTAGTGGTTGACGATGTTGGCGGCGCGGAACTTGAGGATCGTGGGCTGCTTCGGGTCCAGCGCCTGGCGGGTGGCCTCGTCGATCTCGGAGTACTCGACCACGTCGGGCCGGCCGTTCTTCTGCAGGATGAGCCCAACCGACTCCTGGGCGTCGCGCTTCCGCACCACCTCGGTGGCGATCTTGACCTTCTTCTCGGCCGCGAAGCCGATGAAGACGGGGTCGGCAACCTTGGCCAGCGAGTTGTCCACGCAGTAGGCGTGGACGTGCTTGATGCTCGCGCGCATCTTGTCCAGGACGCCCTCGTCTTGCAGCGCCTTGTACAAGCCGCCGTTGCCGTCGGGGGCTACGGCGACCTTGTCCTTACTCGCGAGCATGAACTTGCCGTCGTTCGTGATGCAAGGAAGCACGCCCTGCTCGAAGATGGTCACGTTCGCGGGGTCCAAGCCGAAGTAAGGCTCTCCCTTGGCGCGGTTGTCATTCTCCTCGTCCGTCAGCTCGTCCAGCCTCTCCTTCTTGAAGAATTTCTCGGTCGGTCCGCGGGTCGGGCCGCTGGTCATAATGAACCAAGGGATGACGGCCTTCGCAGGATCGGCAGCTCGCTCGGCGGCGAGCTTCTGGACTTTGATGATCCGCTCGGCCTGGATCTGGAAGAGGGACTTGTGGGAGGGGAGTTGGATGTCGAAGCAGCCCTTGGGAGCCTTACTTCCCAAGCGGGTGCCTTGACCGCCGGCCAGTAGAACCACGGCGACCTCGCCCTTCCCGATGAGCTCCAGGCCAAGATCGTACCACCTCTGAATGTCCTCAGGTTTCGAATCGAGTATGCTGGCATTGGCGGAGTCGGGGAGGGGTTCGAGGACGGCCTCGCCATCTTCCTTGGGAGGGTTCAGAGCTAGCTCGCGGAGCTTGTTGACCCGGGCGGGGTCGATCTTCTGCAGCTGCTCGAAGAAGGCCTTCTGCTCGGGTAGGGCGAGGGAGTCGAAGTAGGTGAAGACGTGACCCTGGCCAGCCTCGTCATAGCTAGCCTTCAGGCTCTGAACCTCGGCGGGGGTGAATTCCGGCATGGTTGGCAGCACTTGTCGGTCGAAGGCCAGCTAGGAGGTATTTGGGCGGGGGGTAGAGAGGGAGAGGGAGAGGCAACTAGCTAGGTAGGTAGCGACCTTGGGCTTCAGGAAGAGAGGGTTGGGAAGAAAGAAGAGGGGAGGGTCCAATGGAGAGTTCCCAGAGGTGATCGAGAGCTTTTATGTAGCCGCTGGCCTGGTTGGGTCATGCATGACTTGTGTAGGAGCAAAGAAAGGAGAGGAGAGGCCGTGACAGGACGTGATAGGACGAGAGGGCAGGATAGAGAAGCGACAAGGGAAAATACAGATATGAGGAGGTTAGTGGGTTGTCTTAGGTAGGTACCTACCTCCTAGGTAAGCGGTACAGGTAGGAGGTAGGTAGGTAGGTATTTAGTAGGTACCTCAGATCCCTAGCCTCTCTGGCGTCTACGGGTGCGTATTGCGTAGCCAGTACCTATAAAGATGTGGAGCGGACGCTGGAGTTGGGAGTGGTAACCACTCGCCATGGCGTACCGTAGCGGCATGGCGGAGGCGACGGCGGGGGATTTGGGCCCACCTACCTATTAGTAGAGGTACCCAATACGAGCATCCGGCGTCGATGTAACCCTCAACCCTCACCACGCACCGACGTGGAGGTACATGCGAGCTACCCGTAGACGTGTGGTGTCGTAAAGAGAAGCAATCGTCGTACCCGTCGAGGGAGCAGAAAGGCAGCGGATGCTGAAGACGTGCTTGCTTAGCGATTGGCAGGACGGAACCTGACTTGTAGGGGAGCGTGTATACAGGGACAAGGGTTGGTCGATGGCGAGGCCATGCCAGGAAAGCTGACAGAAGGCAATTCGGAGGACTCTTTAACGGTGTCAACGCAGTAGATAGGTACCTCCTATAGGGAGGCGTATCTTGTGCGAAAGCGCTGCGGGGTTACGCCCATACCTCTCGGTAGTGGTAGTGAGTAGGTACCTGGGTAGGGAGAGCACAAGCAACCTCACATACCATCTCACCGCCTCAAAGAACCCATGCGGCGACGCAGCCACCTCCTATTCGTTAGGGCGCTGAGCTCACCCTCCATACGCATTACAATGGTACTACACATACATATTGCAGCATATTGGCAGTATACCTACCTATATATGTGTTAGGTAGCTGTGGCCGTGTTCTCAGTAGCCAGCCCCTCGACGGCATTGGCGGGCGGACACTGGAAGGCGTCCCGACCACGCTGGCATCGACTCGTCCGGATACGTACAAATAGGTATGTGAATTGAGGCCAGGGTAGGGCAGACGGTTCCCTCTCTGTGTATATGTACGACGTGACGAGTTGCGCGCTGCACCCGACCTGCAGATGTGGGATCAATACCTAAATCGAATAAATATCTATCTACCCGCCTGTACGCGCTCCCCGTGATACCCTATGTCGGGTCTCTTCGCGCCAACACGAGACGATCAATCACTCGCATCGCGTTTCAGCCTGGCGTCACCTTCCCGACGCGAAGTGGTGGCAGGACGCAAGGAGGCGCCGGCGATGGCACACGGCGCGACACACGGACGACGTTCGAGATCTGGCCTTCTCATGAATCGTTTGCCTGGGATCTGCTTTGGGGGGTACCTTATGTAGGTAGGCACGCTACCTAGAGGTACCTACATAGGTAAGCAATCGTAGCTGAGAAGGGTCCGTCCGTTTCTGCCTTCAGCCGGGAACGCCCGTCAGCTGCTAACCCTGTAATTGCATTACTCATAAGCATCTGTGCTGGTTTATCTGTCCGGGGTTTCTGTCTTGCCCCTATCTATACGTACCTAGCTGGTACCTAATAAATACGGATGACAGCATGCGTCCGCCGTCATTGTCTAGAAACACAGTGTTGCTGCATGCTTTTGAACCTCATTGCCCTCTCATCGCCTCCCTCCAATTTCTACTCGTCATTCTTACCTAAGCCCTTCTTGCCCGTCTCGCAGCCGCAAAGGAAGCGCGGCCCCATTCGTCCATTACTCATCGAGGAGCAGGCGAGCTCATCCAACCACCCGACAAGAGGCCGCCACCGAGCGCCATGGAGGCGAACGAGGATGACGCATCGGCTACAACGCTAGACCCGGGAAACCCCCGCCAGGAACCCACCTTCGCGGGCCGCCTTCAGCTGCAGAACTTCATGTTCGCCGGCGCAGATCACGGCTCCCCATCTGCGGGCGGGCCGCGGCGCAGCCCGAGGCTAGCCGCGCCTCGGACGGCGGTGGTCTCGCCGGGCAAGCGCAGCCTCTCCTCGGATGCGGGCTCGGGCCGGGCTCGCGCGCCGCGGTCGCCGTCGCCGTCGCCGCGGAAGAAGAAGCGGCGCCGCGAGCCGACGGGGTACGCGCCGCCGGCGACGTACGCGCACCTGGCGCCGCTGCCGGACGCGCTGGCGCCGGGGCTGCTGGTGCTGACGGTGGGGCTGAACCCGGGGGTGGAGACGGCGCGGACGGGGCACGCGTACGCGCACCCGTCGAACCTGTACTGGCGGCTGCTGCACGCGTCGGGCGTGACGCCGACGCGCTGCGCCCCCGCCGACGACCGCGACCTGCCGCGCCGCTACGCCGTCGGCCACACCAACCTCGTCGCCCGCCCCACCCGCCGCGGCGCCGAGCTCAGCCCCGCCGAGCTCGACGCCGGCGTCGCCGCCCTCGAGCGCAAGTGCCGCCGCTGGCGCCCCGAGGTCGTCTGCCTCGTCGGCAAGGGCATCTGGGAGAGCGTCGCCCGCGTCCGCGATGCCCGCCGACGCCGCCGCCTCGCGCCCGGCGCCGCGCCGAGGCTGCCCAAGCGCTTCACCGAGTTCCACTACGGCTGGCAGGACGACGAGCCCGGCCTCGGCGCCGTGCTCCCCGGCGAGCTGCCGGAGGACGACGCCGCGGCGGGAGAAGAAGGAGAGGGGGATGTCCCGGACGACGGCGAGACCCCCTGGCCCGGGTCTCGGATCTTCGTCGCCACGAGCACGAGCGGTCTCGCTGCCTCGCTGCGGCCCGCGGAGAAGGAGCAGATATGGAAGATCCTAGGTGACTGGTGCGTGAAGAGGCGGAAGGAGAGGGAGGCTGCGGCCGGGACCGGGGCCGGCGCTACTGCAGATACCGCGGGGTCGACGTCGAACGAGGAGATAATGTGATGTATCACGCCGGAGTTAGGGCCGTGTGCACCTACTGGTTTGAACGACGCACCGGGAAGGTTGCGTAATTTGTATTAGTTATTTACTGTTGATATATAACGCGCTCGAGTCTTGATACCAAAGATAGCGCTCAGAGAAGGTCCTTGAAGTCCACCTCTTCCGCTTTTTGTTCTACAGAACTACCCCATTTCATCCCTTTTGGTGTATCGTCTCACTAGGATGCCGGAGTCCCCTTCCCGATGATCCGACCCGTCCGTCCTCCTCCAGCTGTTCCACGTAGCAATCCATCTTTCAAACAACACCGTGAAGCCGCCAAAACATACCACCATCGGGATATCGATGGGTAAAATCAATAAATCATAACATAACAAACACTCAAGGCGTTGCCGCCGCTAGGTCTGCATCCTGAAAGCGCATGTGCGTGCGGGTACGTGCAATTATGTGCGAGGGGGAAAAGGGGTTATCAATATGTACTAGGAGAAGCGCGAGACTCTAAAAAGAGAGCCTCTCGTTATCCGGCCACAGTAAGGGCCATCCTTCCAGGTTACGATAGACACACGATCGCTAATGCGGTGGTGGCGAGAGGCCACCAGCCCGCAGCTCTCGCCAGGGCCTGCCAATTGGCACCGGCGGCGTTGGGGTCATCGGTGCCGCCAGGGGCGGTGGTGCCGTTGGCTAGGGTGCCGCGGATATAGATGGTGGGCTCGTGGGTGGTCTCGTTCTCGGCAACGGTGACGAGAGATTTGTTGAGGTTTTCGTAGGAGCCGTCGCCGATGACGGAGTTGAAGTAGGTCTGATTGCCATTGTCATCGCAGCCGCATACTTCGTACCTCTCGCACACGCAGCTGACCGGCTTCGTCTCGTTCTGGTTTGTCGTCGCGTTGTGGTAGTAATACCGGTTCGTATACGGGTACACGTAGGCGCCGTGTGCGTAGGCCGCACCGACGAAGCCGATGGTCGCGAGACCGGCGCCTGCGATAACGAACGGCGCAATTCCCGACGGCGAGCTGAGGCCGGAGCGGTAGGGCTGCTGGGCGCCACCGCCGTAAAAAGCCCCGCCGCCGTAGCTCGGGCGGACGCCGCTGCCGGTCGTCGTCAAGCCGCCGGCGTTGGAAGAGGGTGAGCTACACGCAGAGAGGTCAGTAACAGAGAACCGGCGCGGATGGTGAATAGCATCGCGCGATGAAAAAAAAAAAAAAACGCGACGCGGGAAACGTACCCTCGACCGCTCCCGGAAGGACTGGAACTACCGGAGGAGCCGCCTACAAAGCCGTCAGTCGCCAGACACTATGGGATGCGATACGGGGATCGGTGGCCCGGGCTACCTGTGGGGCCTGAAGAAGAACCTTTGGAGCCTGTGGAGGCAGCATTGGAACCCTTGGAGCCTGTGGAGGCACCAGTGGAACCTTTGGAGCCTGTGGGGGCACCATTGGAACCTTTGGAGGCGCCGTTGGAACCCTTGGGAGCACCTTTGGAAACCTGCGACGAACCTGAGGTACCACCGCTATTGCTTCCGCCTCTGCCGCCGCTGCTGCCGCCGCCTTTCCGTTTCACCAAGTCCTCCCAAGTCGCCGCGGATCTCTCGAGCACTTCCGACTCTGGCCGGGGATGTAAGGCGACATGGTCGGCATTGGCGCTGGTATCGGAATCGGGAATGACAGCGCTAACACTGAAGTTAACGGCGGCGAGGCCACAGACTAAACGGCAAAACTTCATCTAGATATATCCAGGCGCACGTAGCGTTCTGGGTCAAGTATAGTCGAGAGCGGGAAGTCGGTCGAATCCGGTACGGACGTATGCGATATAGGTATATGAGGTCTCGACCACGACGGTAGATATTGGGCGATGGAAAATCGTACGGAGAAGACAGAATAAGCGAGTTGTAGAGTGTGAGAAAGTGGGATATATTAAAGGAATGGGCGAGAGGACCGGCTGCTTAGATGTAGGTACCTTAGGTACCCACACCTCACATATGTAAGTACCTACGCCAACGGGAGGTCACGGGATAGCCTCAACAGGCACACGTGCGTCAATTACCTACTACCCCTTACAGGTACTACTATGAGCAGGGTTGAAAAAAAAAGTTTAAGTTTTTAAGTTGAGTTAAGTTTTTTTAAGTTTTTTTTAAGTTAAGTTTAAGTTAAGTTAAGTTAAGTTGAGTTTTTGAAAAAATTTTTAAGTTAAGTTTCTCTTTTCAAAAACTTTTTAAGTTAAGTTTTCATTTTTAAAAACTTAAGTTAAGTTAAGTTAAGTTTCGTTAAAACTTAACTTAAAAACTTTTTTTTGCAACCCTGACTATGAGTACCACTACTAATCCCCTTATGGTAGGTAGGTACATAACCGGGTTATGTATCTAAGGTATGCAACCGCAGCATGACCTAGGTAGCTGTCTCGCCACCCACCTACCCACCTCCTATCCCAGTCTCATTGCCGACTTTACTACACACATGTTTGTCTACGGAGCAATTACACATGCGCCCTTGAGATGGATTATCCTCGCCCAACCCCACGATACGTTGCTATGCTCTGCTAGCTTACCACCCTTCGTTGCTAACTATACACGTACATGCGCCGATACACCTATCCCATCGTCTCGTCTCCTTTAACCTAGTTTTCCCCACCACCCCGCAAGGCTCACCGCTATGGCGAGCGGTACTGGGGCCGATAGGACCTTGCTCGAGAGGCTCAACGCCCTCAAACCCACCACCGTCCGTCTCGATCCTTCATTGAAGTAAGGTAACCTCTCGGCCTCTTCGGTGCATCTCGCCTAGTTACTTGGTCCGGTTCGCCTTGCTGGCGAGAATCTATAAGTCCACTAAGCGGTACCAGATCAGCCGTTGCATCTACTACAGAGCCTGCTAAGCCTCCGTCGAGAGAGGACGCCCTTAGCGAAAGACTCAAAAGTCTTCGGAACCAGTCCCATGGCAAAGTCCCCTCCGCCTCCAGCTCAGGGGCATCCCGCCGAGATAGCAACGCTACTAGCCAACCAACTCCCAGCCAAACCACACAGCTACGTCCCAGCGTCGAAGATTCGGGGCCGGACAGAGGCGCACAGACGGCCTCCGCCGTAGAAGAGGGCATCGACAGTGCCGATAACCTGCTGATCACGGATGACCAGACCCTTGAAGAGCTCCTGGCGGATCTCGAATCCGATCAGCAGTGGCTGGACGAAGTAGTAGCCGAAGAAGAGGAGCACCGAAGAGTCACTCTGCTTCTGGAAGAGCTCGGGAAGGCTTCCCAAGCTGACCACGGCTTAGATCACAGCGGCAGTCCTAAAAGCGCTAATGCCGGTCGCAACGACTCGGAGCAAGATAGCGATGACGATTCTGAGGGCGAAAGGATGATTCGCGAAGCTGACATCATACTCGCGCAGGCTGTCGACGAGGCTGACTGGGACAAGGCTCACAGGCCCGTGTCCCCACCTGACCCTGGAGCACCCGCAGCGAGTCACGACCACAAACTACATGGCTCAAGTAGCACAACCAAACCCGCAGTGGCACGTAGCGCAGAGGACCCCTTCGGCCTACCCACCGTACCCCTGGAACTCCAGGACCAGCCAGACCTGGCCGGCTCCTCTCAGGAGGACGCCGACTTCGCGGCCTCCATCACGTCGCGCATGGTGGCCCTCAGAGTCAGCGCGCCAGCGAGCCCGACGCTGCCCTCGGCGCCCACCTCGGACGTCGACGTGCTCGGGCTGCCCGCGGCGCCCACCTTCGTGCCGGCCGACCGCCCCGCCCCCGGGCTCGTCAGGCGCGCCGGCTACACCGACGAGGACCAGAAGACGTGGTGCGTCGTGTGCCTCGAGGACGGCGCCGTCCGCTGCCTCGGCTGCGACGACGGCGACGACGTCTACTGCGCCAGGTGCTGGCGCGAGATGCACGTCGGCCCCGCCGCCGGGTACGACGACCGGGGGCATCGCTGGGAAAGATTTGTCAAGGGGCGCTAGGACCTGCTCCCCCCCCTGGCTCCCCCCCCCTCATCATACCCCTTCGGAGAGAATGCGCGGGTGGTTGGGGCAATTGGCTGCTGGTGTGCCGCAGTAAGGATTTGGAGACAGGTGGAAGGGCGGGATTCTGCGCTAGAAACCAACCCCTGTCGCGGACCACACCGTTGCCTGTTCGGCTTACCGGGGTGCCGGTGCGCGGTATTTGAAAAAAAAAATTCGATCTACCATACTTGACATGCTCCGCCACCACCACTACTACCACCCCTGAGCTTGCTCGCGGGGCTGAGCATCGGGATGCCACGCTCCGGTGCCAGTCCTCGAGACGACCATGCGCCTCGCGCGAGGGGCACGTAGTAGGGACAAGTCTCTTGGCGTCCGCGCGCTGAGCTGGCGAGGCAGGACTACGGATTACAATTACCTACTACGCTCTCGTACGGCGGTCCCTCTCGCGGTCTTCCTCCAGTAGGACTTGCGTCGGGTCTCGTGCGGCCGCCGAGCAGAAAACCGAAGAGGGTTGGGGACGGGGGGGATATTAAGAGGCGGGAGTTCTTTTTTCACCGCGGGCCCCGTCTCCTGCATACCGCCGCCGACCACCTGCCTATTACCTACGTGGTGTATGGCATGTGGTTCGCGCTAGAGACTAGCAGGCGAGGACAAGAGTAGGGTCTAGTGGATGTGGGAAGCTGGCCCCAGTTGTAGTCCACCGTACGCGCGAACGCACCCGGACAGCATAGGCATAGAATCACATACGTGTGCGAACACAACAGAGAGCCGCTCTTACGTCTCCGTACCCAATGTCATTTGTTGACGGCGGTGTCCATCTACCTTGCCTGTCCGGCCTGTCCCGTTAGCTACAATTGTCCCCCCTCCCTCCCTGATTTTACCTACTCCAGCCAAACCAAGTGAAATATAGTACCCTTATATACTCCGCACGCGCGTAGGATTTCCTTTGTACGAGTGTGTGTGCTCTGCTCCAGGTCCCTACTTCCCCGACCTCACTCGCCCCTTTAAGCGCGCCTCTTCTGTCTCTGTGTCGCCGTTCCCACCATCGAGACAGATACACGAGTCGACACCCGCGCCGTGCCAAAAAGGCCCTCGAATATCCCCGAAGCCCGTAGGAAACTTCCGCGGCCGGGAGCAGGCGTGGTTAGCTCTTGCTTCAGAGTTGTCCCGTGTTGAATGACCACCTTCTTCTTTTGTCTCCATTTTTCGATTCCTTTTCCCCCTTATGTTCCCGCTCTTTTCCCGAATATACCGCAAACCCACGTTTCTTCAGTCAGCCACAGATCCGTACTCCTACCGAGTCCATAATACCAGTAGAGTACCGTAAGCGGAAAAATATCGCTGTTGTGTTATTAAATACAACGCCTTACGTAGGCGGCGAGAGAGGGACCGCCCTCTACACAGCCCTCGCGTCCGTGCCGCTAGGCTTCGGAGCCCTGCCGGTGATGTCCTGCCAGGTGGCACCGAAGCGCCGGCCCGTGCTCGCAAGCAGGCCCTCCTCCTCGTCAGCCTCGGCGTCCTCGTCGGCGTCCTCACCGCCGGTGGTGACGCGCGGCGTGCGGAAGAGCGCCGTCAGGAAGACGACGAGGAAGACGGCGAGGAAGGCGAACTGAGCCCAGAAGTCGATGGCGCCGAACACGGGCCAGTTAAGCGTCACGCGATTCAGGAACGTCGACATGACGGTCGGTGTGCACGTCTGCTGCGGGTTGTGGTGCCACCGCGACGCGTTGTTGTCTGCCCACTCGGAGCATGGCTTGACGGCCTCGGAGGCGCCGCTACAGTCGGGTCGCGCGAACGGGTGCTGCGGCGGTAGGTCGCAGAAGGTCTGCGTCCCGTAGGTGGCGTACTGTGGGGCCACCATCATGGCCACGGCGTAGTTGATGGCGAGGGTCATGAGCGCGAGCATGACGGTCGCGATGAGCAACGCCTGCGGTGATGTCCGGCCCTTCCGAATCTGGAAGATGCGCACCCACAGGAAGCGGATACCGATCGCGGCCACGCCCGAGATCGAGCTGCTGAAGAAGAGCAGGATCAGAAGCGCCATGAGCACGTAGTCGACCGGGAACACCCGCGCGGTCTGGACGAAGATCCAGTTGATCGGCTGGAAGACGTTGATGTGGGCGAGGATGTAGCCGCAATGCTCCTTGCAGACGGAGTTGACGGCCTTGTCGATTCCCGTGATGAGCATGGAGACCCAGATGAGCAATGCAAGCAGAACGACAAGGAGACCCCCGATGAGCTTGAGCGGCCGAAACACGGCGCAAATCTTCGACCACGCTCTCACGATCGCGCTCTTGCCCTCGCCTTGGGCTTCGCCAGCGAGCCTGTGCTGTCGCACTAGAGTCCGTTCTTCACGGGCGAGCGCATCCAATTCGCGCCTATCCTTGGCGGGCATTCCATCCGACCGACCCGCATTGCGTAGCTCTAACTGTCTCTGGCGTTCCCGATTCTGTTCCAGTTGCGACGCGGTGTTTTCGTATAATTGCGGCGCCGACACGGAAGGGGCGGACTTGATGAACGAGATAGGGAAAAGGGCGAGACCAGCTCCGGTGTAAATAACGTAGAGGAGCGTCCCTAGCGTGATCAACAAGCCCAAGCCAAAGGTAAGCGCTTTCTCGCCGTTGTTCTCATTGAGCAGTCGCTTGAAGAAGTCGAGGTCGAAGTGCTTGCCCTCGCGGTCACCGGCAGCGGGCACAAAGAAGCCGACGAGGAATATGATGACGATGAGCAGTATGAATGCGGTAGTGTACCTGAGAGCGCCCCAGATTCTGCTGGCCACTGTCTGGCTACCCTCCTGCTCCTCGACCTCGTCATACTCCTCATACCAGAAGTAGGCAAAGGGGATGACGAGCAGGCAGAGCAGGGCGTCGAGACTGTAGAGGGTATAGTAAACGATCTTGAGGGTTAGGAGGATGCCATCGACACGATCGGAGCTGGCCCAGTCTTTCTTGACGCCAAGGGCCGTATCGGTGGTGGAGGATACGAGGGCGATATCGACAGGGAGCAGGAAGACAGTGGCGAGGAGCGCGGTAAGACTGATGATGGCAACGATGGTAACGACGGCGGATCGGTCGCGAGGCGTCTGCCAGATGAAGGTGGTAATGCTAGCGGCGAGGAAGGCTAAGGCGACCGCAACTGCATAGGCCACCCATATCAAGGAGATCTGGACGTAGCCTGCAGCAGCCATGGTGCTGGGCAATTGAAGACCGGGGCGACGGGATAACCACTATTTTCTAGGCTAACTGTTGTTAGAACAGGCAGAAATGGAGACGGAAATGGTAATGAGAAGGGCGCATTGGGTAGGGGAGACTCCAAAGTTGACGTAGTCAGTTGTTCGCCTTTGACTCCGCGCGCCGGGCGAGTCGAAGTGAATTGGACTGGAATGTGGGATGTTGTTGTTGATGGCAAGTAACCATGCGATGATGACCCTCACATCAGAGTCGCTGCCCTTTTCTAGCAGCCCGGTATTAATGACGTACAACTTACAGCAACATCCCCCTTTGACGCATAAAGCCGTTCATGCACCATATTGTTTTAACCGCATTCTTGCTCCCATTAGTAACCGGGGATAACCTACCTTTAGACGACTTACTACACCTACCTATCTTCTTCCACCACCACCACCCTTCCTCATCTCTTCCCCCATCTCTCCCCTCTTATGCCTCAAAATAGTAGTCGTAAAATATGGTGGCTAGAATCCCCTTCAACATCAACATCTTAAGTTGGCCACCTCAGAGACAGGTTTGCACCGACGCCACGAAGTCAACTCTCCCTCCGACGCTGGCCACGTGGCTATGGCACCCGCTAACTATTTCCTGCCGGTAACCACTGTATTGCTTTTCAATGGCGGTATGTCTGCTGTTGTACGGACTGCTTGCCATACTGCTCGCCTATAGGTGCGAGGGCCTCTCAAGCTGTGGAAACGACCACCAATGCCTACACAAGTGTAGGTCGACAAGTTAAAGCCAACAGCCTCCCGACTACGCAAGAGGTATTCGTATTCAGATCGCCAGTAGAGATCTTTAATAATACACACACACAGATTGACATGATATGCGAAAAGCCACATCTGAACAAGTCCTCGTCATTTTTAACCATCACACGTATAATATACGTACGCGTCACTCCAGCCAGACCTGGGCGACCTCTGTAAGTTCCCGAGGATAGAAATCCGCGGGAATCTTGGCGCTCTCTCTCTGCGAGAAAGCATCGTAGAACTTCCTCAGGTTCGGCAGCTCGATCTCTGCTACTATATCGCGGCCGTATAGCCCCTTGCTGAACTGCAGGAGCGAGAAGAGCACGCAATCGGCTATGGTGATGGCGGTGGCGGTCTCGTCGGAATCGGAACCGGCTACTCGAGCGTCGGCGCCCTCGTAGTAGGCCTCGAGGAGTCGCATAGCCTGCCACACGTATTCCATGGTCATTCTAGCCGCGACAGCATTCGTCGGCCCCATCCTTTCAGCTAGCTTGGTTCCCGTGCGGCAGGCGAACGTGAAGAACGATGTGGCCTCGTCTGCCAGCTGGAGCACCTCCCGGGTCGTTGCTCTCGCGCGCGCATCACGTCCCATCATGGACGAGCGCTTTGCGGTCGCCGCGATCTCCTTCTGCCAGTCTTCCTGCGGATTGTCGCAAAGTTCTTCAAAGTACTCCAAGATCGCGATGGACTGTTTGATCAAGCTACCGTCCGGCAAGACCAGGATGGGCACCGTACCAGGTGGCTTGCCGGGGGCCACCATCTTGCGGGTGCCGAATACGTTGGTGACGGGCGTGACCTTGATGTGCGGAGAAGGCAGGAGTCCCTTTTCGTGTAGGTATATGAGCACGCGGCGGGGATACAAACTCCATGTGAGGGCGAAGAGCTCAAGATAGGCCATTATTCCTCTCGTTGGATTTGCCCGTTTCAATAAACAGCTATGTTTTAGCTTGACTGTTTGTTGATTGCACGAAACTCCAGGATGTATCCGAATTGTCTTGACTTACATGTTGGTGGACTCTCCCGCTTATATCCAAAATCGCAGGTATTTGACCACACCACCGGATAGGCATCCGCGTAATTCCCGACGATGTTTCCGTACGGGATCAACCCGGCTGCTTCCCACCGCCGGGAAAGATTCGTGCAGCGAGGGTATCCCCGGGGCTAAATGCATCTCCAAGCAGGTCGCGGACAATAATGGCCGGTAGGGGCACTCTTAACACATCTATGTGTTTATAAATTGCATCATGCCTCCACCAACTACTTCATTGCTTGCCCCAGGTCAGTCTCATGCGCCAATAACTAGCTCGAGTGCTTCAAAGGGTATGCGCGGCTTCATGGTTTGAGTGCTCCCAACTTCCCCAGATCTAAGAATGTCTCCCCACAGGAGAGAGGCCGTCGAGTTGTGGACGCTGATATGAAGATGGAGACATACATATAACGTATTTATGTAGGTCTCACACATACATACAACTACGGCCTCGGCCCGTTCCGGATGTGACCCTACCGGGCCGGTGCCGAGGTCGGATGGTATGACTGGTCTTATCCTAGCGGACATGCAACCTAGGTTAAATCCGGTTGCGGGGATGGGCAGCATCATCTTCGTTACTCCGAATAATCAAACCACGCACTCTACCGATAACAACGTTGGCTGGTACCCGCCTACTTGGAGCGAGAGAATATGGCCGAGACACCCACGCCCTTATCCCCCCACCCGCCAGTCCCGGCTCCGGAGCACCCAGACGAAGACGACGAGGCGCCGCCGTACCGGTACGTCGACGCCGCAGCGCTGCACACCTTCGTCGCGGCTGTGCTCCGCGGCAACGGCACGCCGGCGGCCAGCGCGGACCTCGTCGCGCAGTGCCTCGTGGCGGCGGACCTGCGGGGCGTCGACAGCCACGGGGCGAACCGGCTGCCGTCGTACGTGGCGCGGGTGCGGGCGGGCGTGCTGGACGCGGCGGCGACGCCGGAGGTGACCAAGGTGGCGGGCGCGGTCGCGCTGGTCGACGGGCGCAACGGGTTCGGGGCGGTGGCGGCCGCGGCCGGGATCGACGCGGCGTGCGAGATGGCGCGCGAGCTGGGCGTCGGGCTGGCTGGCGTGCGCCGCTCGAACCACTTCGGCATGAGCGCGTGGACGGTGCAGCGCGCGGTCGACGCCGGGTTCGCGGCCCTCGTCTTCACCAACTCGAGCCCCGCCCTGCCCCCGTACGGCGGCCGCGCCCGCCTCCTCGGCGTCTCGCCCATCGCCTGCGGCGCCCCCGGCGGCGCCGCCGACCGCCCCTTCGTCCTCGACATGGCCCCCTCCGTCGCCGCCCGCGGCAAGATCCACAAGGCCAAGCGCCGCGGCGAGAAGATCCCCCTCGACTGGGCCCTCGACGCCGACGGCCGCCCCACCGACGACCCGGCTGCCGCGCTCGACGGCGTCATGCTCCCCATGGGCGGCCCCAAGGGCTCCGGCCTCGCCATCATGATGGACGTGTTTTCGGGAGTCTTGACGGGTGCGAGCCCCCCCTTCTCCCTTTTTTTTTCTTTCTCTCCTTTAACCCCCCTACTCGTCGATTCCCCCCTGCTTCCAACATGCACGCGAGATAGAGAGACAAGAGGAAGAAGAAGAAGAGGAGGAGGAAGGGAGAGAGGCTGCTAACCCCGCCTCGCGCGCGCACCAGGGTCCGCCTTCGGGGGCGACGTGACGGGGCCGTACGACGCGAGCCGGCCGTCGGACGTGGGGCACTTCCTGGTGGCGCTGAAGCCGGACCTGTTCGTGAGCGGGGCCGAGTTCCGCGCGCGGATGGCGGCGCTGCACGCGCGCGTCGTCGGCGCCGAGCGCGCCCCCGGCGTCGACCGCATCTACTTCCCCGGCGAGATCGAGCAGCTGACCCGCGACGCCCGCGCCCGCGCCGGCATCCCCCTCGCCCCCGCCGAGGTCGACGCCCTCAACGACGAGGCCCGCCGCGTCGGCTGCCCGCTCCTCGTCCTCAACGGCTGAAAGCGTATCAGACGGGGGGCGGGGGAGAAGCCGCGGGCCGGGGGCGCCGGAGCCCGCCTTTGTAGCTACAAGGCGATAATATTGCCGAGACGTCTGCTGTCTCTAAAGCCCGCGTAGCACTCCTCACAAGAAACCAGATATTGCATGCCATCCCTACCTCTAGGCTAGAAGCCTGTAGAAACCCAAGCTCAGTGCCCCTCCAACCCTTCGAGAATATTTAAGTTCAGTCAGGGCTAGCGTGAGGAAGAGGAAAAGTTGATCAAGTCTTTTGACGGCCTTCATTATGTGCGTTCTATGGGACTCTAGGAACCGGCACGTAGGTAGATAGATTGAAGCCGCAGCGCATTGTATACCCAGGTATGTACCTAACTGTAGACCACCTTGCTTATCCGCCAGCCTGGGCATCCAATTTTTTCTCGTTCATTAGGTAGTAATTCGCCCGTCACACCCACTCCCGGCGACGTCCTCAGAGACCCGGCCGAACCATCTTTCACGGCATACCTAGGTATAGCGGCCAGAGAGAGATGGAATATGTCATAAAAATCAGATTCATTGAGCGTTTGTCCTTTTTGGATCACTTTTCCCTTGTGTCTACCATGCAAATGCGCCGCCAATCAACGTATTGTTGATTTTCCTTTTCATGAGAGGGTGGGGAAGATGGATAACAACGGGAAGTCCGCGTATACTGGGTGTATAGGAACCACCCGGGAAACTTATCTCTTCTGTTTCCCCGCATCTCATAAATCGTGCGTCACATGGAGGGGATTCATTCCTGCCTTTCCCCTCCAGATACTCTGTCAATAAAGCCTGCGAGTGAGGGTTAAAAGTTCCCACCCGCAAGATTCTGGGGGAGGGAAAACAAGGCCCCCCCCCCCTCCCTCCCCTCTCCGCGTTCGTCTATGTTCCATGACTGAATTTTCCGAGCTGTTGAGCACTCGAGATGCACTTATCGAGAAGACATAGCCTTGGTGACCAATCTCTTCAGGGCCAGTTCCTTCTTCTTCAGGTCGTCGGCCGTAGACTCTTCAATTTCGAGCTGGCCCATGGCATCGCTAAGCGACTGCTCAATCTTGTCCCGCTGGCCACGCTTCAGCTTGAGGGACAGAGTCGGGTCGGAGATGATCTCCTCGACACGGCTAATGTAGGACTCGAGTTGTTGCTTAGCCTCAAATCGCTTGCTGAAAGCTTCGTCGCTGTTCTTGAACTTCTCCGCGTCTGTAGATCGAAGTTAGCCGTGTATCGGAAATAACGACGTGAGTAGCTGGGGAGATGGGGGGAGAGGAGGAGACAAACCGTTGATCATGCTCTCGATCTCGGTCGACGAGAGCTTGCCGACCGAGTTGGCAATGGTGATGTTGGCGCTGCGACCGGAAGTCTTCTCGGTGGCAGTAACTTTTAGGATGCCGTTGACATCGACTTCGAAAACGACTTCCAAGACGGCCTCACCGGCCCGCATAGGAGGGATGGGTGCCAGCGTGAACTCGCCTAGAGACGTGTTGTCCTCGCAGTTAACACGCTCACCCTGGTATACGGGGAACTGAACGGTCTGCTGGTTGTCGGCGACCGTGGTGAAGGTCCGCTTCTTTATTGTGGGAACGGTCTGGCCGCGCGTGACGACGGGGGCGAAGATGTTGCCTTCCATAGCGACACCCAACGACAGGGGCACGACGTCGAGCAGGAGGAGGTCTGAGGTATCGGCAGAAGTAGCCTTGCCGGAGAGGATACCTGCCTGGACAGCAGCGCCATAAGCGACGGCCTCGTCCGGGTTGATGCTCTTCTCTAGCTTCTTGCCGTCGAAGAAGTCGCTGAGGAGCTTCTGGATCTTGGGGATACGGGTAGAGCCGCCGACAAGCACGATCTCGTCGACGGCGCTCTTCTCGACGCCGGCGTCCTTGAGCACCTGGGCAACAGGCTCCAAGGTGCCGTTAAAGGCCTTAGCGTTGAGGTCCTCAAAACGAGCGCGGGTGATCTGGAGGAAGAAGTCGTCGCCGTCGAAGAGCGAATCGATTTCGATAGTGGTTTGGGCACCGTTAGACAGGGTTCGCTTAGCGCGCTCGCAAGCGGTCCGCAGCCGTCGTAGGGCTCGCGGGTCGCCCGAGATGTCCTTCTTAGTCTTGCGCTGGAACTCCTTCTTGCAGTGATCGAGAAGGTTGGTATCGAAATCCTGACCACCAAGATGGGTATCACCAGCAGTAGCCTTGACGGTAAAGACGCCGCCTTGGATGTTGAGGAGGGAGACATCGAAAGTACCACCACCCAGGTCGTAGATTAGGACATTGCGCTCCTTGTTGCTCTTGTTGGCGCCTAGGCCATAGGCGATAGCGGCGGCAGTAGGCTCGTTGATGATGCGGAGGACGTTGAGACCGGAAATAGCGCCGGCATCCTTGGTGGCCTGGCGTTGGTTGTCGTTGAAGTAGGCAGGCACGGTGATGACGGCCTTCTCCACCTTCTTGCCGAGCTTGGTCTCGGCGATTTCCTTCATCTGTAGGCCATCATGGTTAGAATATGGCCGTGGTGCGACGGGGGCCCGGCAGTGTCGCTTACCTTAATGAGGACCATAGCAGAGATCTCCTGGGGCGAGAATGTCTTGGTCTCGCCCAGGTACTCGACCTGGACAACCGGGTTGGTGCCCTGCTCGACAACCTTGAAGGGCCACGACTCGATGTCCTTCTTCACGATGGGGTCGTTGAAGGGCCGGCCGATCAGTCGTCTGTCGTAAGGGGGGTTAAGATTAGCGTGACGGCAAGAAGAGCGCATCTGGAGAGCGCCGAGTCGACAGCGTAGACGACAACGTACTTGACATCGAAGACGGTATTCCGCGGGTTCATGGCGGCCTGGTTCTTGGCGGCCTCACCAATGAGGCGCTCCTTTTCGTTGAAGGAGACGTATGACGGGGTGGTGAAGCTGCCCTGCTCGTTGGCGATGATCTCGACATTGTTCCCCTCATATACAGCGACGCAGGAATAAGTTGTGCCTGTTTAGCCACCGCGGGGGAGGGGGTTGGGCGGCATCGTCAGCGAAGTGCTCTTAAGATATCCCACTCAAGGGTTCCCACTCCGGCTGAGGGGTGAAAGAAGAGGAATAAGGAAAAAAAAATAATATGGATTCTATCAGGTCGCACACAAATACAATACGCTGTGCGATGCCAGGAAGGGGACGGAGAAGCGTGTCGGGACTCACCCAGATCGATGCCAATGGCACCATCATACACTTCTTCCGCCATTTTGATGGTTCTTTATTTGCCGAACGGGTTCGCAAAGACCGTCAGGGCGCGGGAGAATTTCTTCAAAGAGGGCGATGGGGTCGATGGTGATCGATGGTGGGATGAATCGAGTTATGGAGGGGTTTTTAACAAAATTTTATGCGGGCGGTGAGGGGAACTAAAATTTCGATTTTTGTTCTATCCTCCCTTTTTTTTTTCCTTCCCTTTTTCTGCGCCCCCAATGAATTTTTCCTCTTCCCCGCCGTGCCTTGTCCAGGCCAGAACTTGCCACCGGAACTAATGTAATTCCGGGAATAAATTACATACCTGATGGGGGAAGCCTCGAAAGGCGCGCCTAGGGATTGGTAGGGCTGTTATGGCTGGCTCAGGGTCTGGCAGGGCCGCTGTATGTATCTACCTAGGTACCTACCTCTAGTCTGTGTGTCCCGGGGTACCACCTGTTGTATGTGTCCGTAGTTAGGTACCCTACTTATCTCCTAAAGACGCCTTAGGGGCGGGACGGGGCGTCGTATGTGTTCGACTTCGATAGGTGAGCCGCCTATAATCTCTACCTTAGGACCTAGATCAGAGGTAGGATAGGTGCCTTAGGTACCTGTTCCTATTCCTGACGTTAGGCGGCTCTCGCGCGGCGGTCCGTCTCCTCGATTTTCTACGTTAGAGTCATATATTTCATACCGCTGCCGTCGCATTACCCTATCTTCTAATCATAGTTACTGCACAAGCACCGTTTCTTTGCTCGCTTCTCGTCCCAGCAGTTGTAGCAAAGCACAGGGAATCGGGCTGCATCGCCGTCTTACCGTGTGGCATGTCGCTCCAACGGCGACAGGCCTGTGCTACGTGAGCTCTCTCTCTCTCTCTCTCACCCTCTCTCTCGTGCTCCTACCAGCCTAATGTCATCCCGTGCCCCGATATTCGTACAACTTCACACGCGGCCCACTGCCATCCCGTCAAAGCAATACATTGGTGTCGCATGATGCTTATGGCCCTGCTCCCCTCATCCCTCCTTCTGAGCTATCTATATCTCCCGAGTGGCCCTCCACGAGACTGACGGATTCGAACTACTGATGCTTAAACAAGTTGAAATGTACAACGATCTTCTCCAATTCCATATTGAGCCCGTTTGCCGCCCTCTCGCCCTTGGGAAGCGCCGCTACCACCGACACCTCGAGACGGTTGGATCCAAATCGGAGGTTAGCGTCGAACACTGGCTCATTCCTCTTGTCGAACGGACCCTGTGACGGATAGAGCCGCATCGAGTCCTGCAGCACGTTCAACTTCCACTCGCGCTGCCCCGCCTCGAGAAATGGCGCTATCTGCGGCCGAAGTTGTAGACGGTAATGGCTTGCTGGGGCATGAAAAATGAGTTCCTGCTGGCTTTCGGTGATGCTCGCAGGAATGGTTATAGAAAGCCGGCTATCGAGCTGAAGGCTGGGGTGTGACATGATGATGAGCTTCGGGATGAGCGCCTCCGACTCCTCTGTTAACCGGTTAGCCTGCATTGTAGGGTGACGAGGACGACGGGGATTTACTGATCGGGCGGGGCCTGTATTTTTGGGCCTCGAGAATTTCTGCCGCCGTCTGTCTCGGAGGGGGGGGTGGCGGCGGCGCTATCGCCGCCACCGTACCGTTGGGAACAATACTCGCGGGCGCTATCGCCACTGGCGCAAGCTGGTGGTGACTCGGGAGGGCCGGTGATTGCCGGACGGCATCTTCGGCCTTCGTCGGACCCGTCGCTGCAGGGCTAGGGGCGCCGACAGAGGTGGATACACTCCTGGCCTTCTCGAGCCGGCTTAAGTTGACGGCCGCGGCTGCCGAACCGCTGAAGGGATTTTTGCCCACAGGCGAGCCGTTGCGAGTGGTGTCTCCATCGCCAGATTGGCCAGTCGCGGGAGCTGGTGACCCGGTGGCGCTAGTTTTCCCCGCGCCGCCAACGTGGATGGTTATCTTCTTAGGATGCCCAGGGGTATCCGACGTCGAGGCCTTCTTCAGTTTTATTTTTGGTTGCGGCTGGGGAGGCTCTGGAATGTGGTGCTTGGCCTGCTTCACTTCATCGTGAAATGATCGCTACGCAAGTTAGACGCAAAGTTGGGTAGGATAAGGGTATCCGTCCGGCCTACCTCGAGTTCCTGAGCCATGAGAAAAATCTCACTCCCGTCCTCATTGTAATGGTAAGCGTTCTTCCAAATCAGGCTGGCTTGATCCTCAAAAGCAGCCCAGCTTTTGAAGTCGCTGACGTAAGTTGCGCCTCCTCTACCATGTTGGCCCCGGACTTGTTTCTGTAGAGCTTTCAGAGAGAGGGGTTCCGCAATAATCTCATAGTAATCTTTCAAGGATCGCGGTGGTAAGTAGACGAAAGGCTCAAAGTATGCGTAATCGCTACGTGCGATTGTTAGTTGAGTGCTCCCATATACGGTACCACGTACGTACCTTTCGTCCTTCTTCCGGAGCAGCTCTTCCACGATTTTCTCCTGCGCCTGCTGGAAGTTTAAACCCTCGTACGGCACATTCTCGTAGTGAGTGTCGGCCTTGCCGGGTGTCGGCCCGCGTGCTGCAACTTTCCGAGCGTGCGCGAGGGGATTCTTCGGAGGACGACCGGGCCGTCGTCTTCTTCCCGTAGCAGGAGCCGTCTCGCCGTCTTCGTCTTCGTCCCCGTCGTCGTCCCCGTCGTCGTCCCCCTCGTCGTCGTCGTCGTCCTCCTGCTCTTCTTCGTCTTCTTCGCCGCCAACCCCACCTTCTTCCTCCTCTGCGTCTTCTTCTTCTCCCTCAGCGTCTTCTTCCGCTGTTAGATCCGCGCCATCCCGGCCCTCGCCTTCCGAGGCTTGCGTGTCCTGCACATCCTGGACGTTCGCGTCCCCCTTACGTGCATCCTTACCGTCCTCTCCGCCGTCGGCGTCATCCTCAGCATCACCCTCCTCCTCGCCTTCCTCGCCTGCGCCGGGGCTAGGGGTTGGGGGTAGGGGTGTAGCAACGGCCTGATAATTGCCCATCTTGTATGCAGGGTTATGCTTAACCATCAGGTTGCTCACTGCTTTACGCACCCGTTCGGCGTCTCCGAAAGCAACAGAGGACCGCTCATTGATTTCTTTAGCATTTGAGACGAGCCGTTTGAAGTCGCTCTCCAGGGCGGAAAGCTTAGGGTATTCATTGTTCTTCAACTTGCGTTCGATCAACTCGAGGGAAAGCGGGAGCCGTATCTTCTTGTGGTACTCGGGGTCTTCACTCCGGGAAGGGAAGCTCTCGAAGTAGGGCGCAACAGGGCGGCCACTGCAGCGGATAGGGGTTAGCTGCTGATGCATATAAGGTGGTCGAGTAGTAATGGTAAGAGACACAACCATACCTCTTGTCCGTGGTAGCTCTGATAGATTCTAAAATGTTTAGCCCATAAGCGGTTGTAGATATAGCCGTTTCGCCATTGGAAAGGTCGCCGAATTCCTAGAATGGAGGTGGAGTTAGTATAGTGCCGCATCGTTGCTATAGTAAAGAGACGCATGGGAAGTGTGTAGATAGCGATATGCGAATTGCAAGGCCCAAGACAGAGGGGTCTGGGTCTATGCATGGACGTGGGAAGGAATAAATAATAATAGGTCTACCTGATAGACAGGTTCATCGCTGACATGGACAAGTCGGCATCGCGGTTCCTACTTTCTAGGGGGAATCATCTAGCCACAGGCCCAGACCTCCCCTTCACTCCAACTACAGCTGGGAATTCGGCGTCGAAATAATTCGCGGCTCGAAGCAAAGGTTCGCATCCTGCCACTACTGCGCCCAACTTATCTTGACGGGTGCGAAATTGCCTCCGGTTGTGCACCACGGTGCGGGTTGTAGGATGGGACATAACTGGGGTAGTGAACAAAAACATACCTCTTGAAGCTTGCGACGCTTAGCAGCACGGTCTGTAGAGTCATTCCCTGTTGATGCGGCGCCATGCGCGGCACTGGCTTTCCTCTTGTTGTTCATTGCTATAATGGTTTAGAGAAAAGGAAAAACGCAGGTGAGGAAGGTCATGTGCAAGCCTGGTGGGATTGCACGACGGCGTCTTGCGGAGCGCTTTGTGCATTCGACAGAGGAACGTTGGGGGCAAGCTATAGCCGTAGGATACTGATCCTGTCGTGGGTTGCGGAACCAGGACGCGATGCGATGCTGGTGATGGCGAGTTGCGAGCTGCCGAGCGCGGCTCACCTGTTGCCACAATGCAGGTAAGGCTAGGCTGGCAACCAGTTAAGCAATAATGGATGCGGTGAACGGATTCCCTCGGACGGCCAAGGTAGAAGTGCCTAGTGCACTGTCGCAGCCGAACTTGTGGTGTACGTAGTATGGGCGTGTCGGTTTTCTGTAGGAGAACTCGTCGATGCACACATACGAATATTATGGAGAAGGATTCGGTGCAGCGAGTTTTGAACGCAGAACGGGAGCCGGGAGCAAACCACCAGAGGATTGCTGAGAGCCAGCTGGTTGACGGCCGTCACAATAAACTCCCCCCCCCCTCCTCCTCCTAATTTACCATGCTCCTACTAGTAGGTGACCTGGAACCAAGCGGCAGATAGTCACGTGTACCAGTCCCTGTACAGGTACCCGTATGCAGGGATACATTACGTAGTACATTACATAAGGCAGACACCTAAGATCCCACCAGGTAAGGTACCTTAAGGAGGTACCTAGCTTAGGTGCCCGTACATATAGGTACATGGATACATATACGAATATTCATTTTGAGGTAGGCATGCACTTAGGTGGGCTTCCCCCCACTTTGGCACTGTTTACATCCGCTGCCTATCTGCACCATCTCATGCGACCGAAATTCGGGGAACGGCAACTTAACTGCTTAAGAAACGCGCCTCCTTCCACTCTCCTCCTAGGCAACCTACAAACTCCCAGCTGCACCTCCTCCTCCTCCTCCTCCTCGGCCTCTCCTCTCTCCAGTCCATCGCCTCAAGGCTTATCTATCGCCCTAAGATCGGTTAGGCCTCTGCCAGTCAGGCCTGCCTTGTGCGCGCACCAGAGTTGCAACACGCCCAACCACTCCAAAAAACGACCGGACCATCTCTTGTTTCCTTCTCCCTCACGCGACAGCCAAATACCTCCTTTCCGAATCGCGAATCGCCATACTCGCTCGCTCGAGTCCCGCTCCTCCCCCCCTCTCACCTCCTTCCGTGACAACTGGACTCCCACTAGGGCAGTTAGGGAGCGACACGATCGGAAGACGGGCACGTTCTTATTCCTTTTGTCTGGCCAGGAGACAAGATTGGACAACTGGACCCGTCGCGATGGCGATGAACATTGACGTCAGTCGGCGCAACAAGGCGCCCCGCCCCCTTAGCGATGATGAGCGAGCTCGACTCGAAGAATACATCGACTCCATCCACTACTCGGCTCGGTACGAACCTCATACCCCTCCGCGGCCCCGTCGCTTGTGGCGCGTAGTGTTGCTAACGATGCTGGCCAGCTACTCGGACAGCGAATATGAATACCGCCATGTTCAGCTCCCGAAAGCGATGCTGAAGGTGATTCCCAAGGACTATCATGATGCCGCCAAGGGCACGCTGAAGCTGCTATGGGAAGACGAGTGGCGTGCGATCGGCATCACCCAGGTAGGTCGCTCGGCGTGTCTTCGATCATCATACATTTTCCGGTTAGGATGCTGACGGGGGGGGGGCATATAGAGCTTGGGTTGGGAGCACTATGAGGTCCACGAGCCAGAACCGCACATCCTCCTCTTCAAGTGAGTTGCCCGTCGCAATTTGTACGCAATCGGCTGGCACTAACCTGACGGCGTCAAGACGGCCCCTCAACTATCAACCGCCTCAGCAATGATCCTTGCGCAGACGAAGGCATAGACGCATCGACCTCCCAAGCTCGATACGGTTTCTCTATTCCTCTGGATTGCCCTTCACCAGCCTACTACTGCATAGCGACGTGCGCATATTATCAGGGTGTATTGCTCCACGACGATGTTACGGCCGTTCCTGATCCATAAAACTTCCCCTCTCGTATGATTCTCAGCTGGGTCCGTTAGAGGCGCAATCGCAGTTTCTCGCGGACAAGGTCGTTGATGAGCTTATATAGTAGCTTCGGCCTAGGATATTGGCACAGGCACCAAAGAGGATGGCGGCTTTGGGTCTGGTTGGGGGCATGGGGGGGAGGGATCAGCAGAAACTCCTCCTCCTCCTCCGTGGCAATAGACAAGTAATTTGACCCTCCCAAGCTTAGGCTTCGTTTCCTTCGGGAAGTGGACAACGGAGACCTTACTAGTTCGTTGCCTTTGGCATATGGAGTTCCGTAGGAACTGGAACGAAATGGAGAATCATGATATTGTGAAGAATGCGGTGGCATTTGGCAATTGTCTAGAACGAGACTATGTTAAGGCTTACAGGGATATGTCCTTCTGACGTTATCTTGCTGGTACGTAGTAGAGAGAGGGTTCCTTACCTACCTAGGTACCTAGGGACCTACCAAATCCAGCAATGATTAGAAACACCGGGTTCTCTGATCAAACACAGTCCGTCGAGCCGTCACAGCCTATCAACCCCGGATGCGAATGTATTTTTACCTGTGGGATCTGGTCGGCTCGTCGAACGGATCGCATGGCTAAGCCTGATGAGGAACCGCAGCCGGCGTCCAACTGCGATCGCGACCTACGCAGGTGGGCAGGCAGGTAGATAGGGAGGTAGGTAGATGTGAACACATGAATATATACTGCATGGCACAGAGCGCAGATCAGCAACGCGGGAGGTGGAACACGTTCATATACTTGTATATTATATAGATAGGTATGCATAACCTGCATCCATGTATGCAGGCAGGTATGCTTTTACCCCGCTACGCCAGCACGTCCGAGGGAACGCGTCGGCAGATGCCCGTAAACTAAGAGCGCACACGCGTCTACGGTGGAGGGGAAGCATACTATATACCTCTAGGCATATAACAACCCGCCCGAATCGACCTACTCGTATACGCCTCACGAACAGCAAGTGACGTTAGTCGCACGCACCATAACCCGACCTCCCAACTCACAACATGCCTTACCCACCTACTATAGACACCGGGGGCGGCCAGGGGTTCAGTGTGTGCATATACGCACAGGGAGCACCAGCGCCTTATCCGAATTTGCCAGGTTGCAAATGAATACGTACGGAAGTACTACCGAGCCTCTCCATCGTTCGGCCACCCGGCACAGCCCACTATCGTATGACGTCGAATCCGCGATGGCTCACTCTCGGAAGAGAATGTGGGAACGGGAAGTGAACACGTTGACATAGTGCAGCTTTGTAATCGCGATTGACGAGAGCCTACATTCAGCGTGCGCACCGGGTCGGTACCTAGGTCTAGGTAGGTTAGGTACCTACGGATAGAACGTAGATGTAGCTATATCGGAAGTACATCAGCTACCGTGTCTGATGCTCTCGCCACTATGATACTTAGAATACCGGGGATCTCAGATCGACCTTAGCTTAGCAGGTACCTCTATTAATAGGTGTTGCGCAGGTTTTCTGTGTATAGAGTACGCATGTAAGACGCCTTATACCTGATTTTACGGTAACCTGTACACCATCATCCTCGTCAACCTGCAGAAGTGATGCGTGTCTGGTACATATACCATGTACCGACTGAGGTATCGGCACTTTCCTATCCCATCTCGCTCCCTAGACCCGCATGTACTTTCTACCAAACTGCTCCCCCCCCCCTGGCATGGTATATAGGTCGGTTGGAAACACCACCTGCACTCCGCGCGCATCCCAACTAGACTACATGGAATGGGATTTAACCGCAACAGCCAACCTGTGTCTTCGTGTCCTCTCCTTCATACGCACTTCCCACACTACACCCACATTCCCAACTCGGATACCGCATACTTATAATAAATAGGTAAATACTTGCCATCTTTATCACCTCTCCCTTTGAGTTAATACCGAAAGGAAGCAGAAGGGCCGGGCTTCGACTCCTCCCCCTCCCAATATAACAATAATTAGGCCCATCCATACCATCCCTACCATCCCTACCTATCGGCCCTGGCCTCTTACACCTCAGCTGCCTATATATCCGGCCAACCCCCCCCGATCGCCGGCATGAAACAGGCAAAACTCTTCTACCTATCGATTTTTGCGCTTTGGGGAACACCTGGGCAATGCGGAAGCAAGGAAGCTCGGGATGACGCATGCGCAGTATGTCGCCTCTATCGTACAACGTAGTTGTCTTCCTCTGTCTCGCGGCCGGCTCGCTGGCGGCGACGCCGTCCCAATACCAATCTCTTTCCTCTAACAAGAACGCAATCGTCCAGATATCTCCCCGCGCCATCGTCTCCGACGCCTGTGCGTCCTATTCAACCCTCGAGAGACTAAACCGCAAAGTCAAGCCTGCCGTGGATGAGCTGACCAAGGAGACCGATTTCTTCTCCTACTACCGCCTGAACCTCTTCAACAAGAGATGCCCCTTCTGGAACGACGAAAATGGCATGTGCGGCAACGTAGCTTGTGCCGTTAACACGATCGATAACGAGGAGGACATCCCCAAGATATGGAGAGCGAGCGAGCTGGGAAAGCTGGAAGGCCCGTCGGCGAAACATCCCGGGAAGAAGGTGCAGAAGGAATGGCCGAAGCGGCCGTTGCAGGGCCTGCTAGGCGAGGATGTCGGCGAGAGCTGCGTGGTCGAATATGACGACGAGTGCGACGAGCGAGATTACTGTGTTCCCGAGGACGAGAGCGCAAGCGCCAAGGGCGACTATGTCAGCCTGGTTCGCAACCCCGAGCGCTTCACCGGATACGCCGGCGAGGGCTCAAAGATGGTGTGGGACGCGATATACGGGGAGAACTGCTTCCAGAGATCCTCATTCCCCCAGTCCGCCTCCCTCGGGACCAGTCCCGTAGTCAAGGGGCCGGCGGCGCAAGACTTCCGGAACGTGCTCCAGGACGCGGAACGGCAGCAGCTGGTACAGCAGCAGGGAAGCCCAGGCACCACGCTTGTGCAGGCTGGTTTGGAGAACGAAGGCGACTGTCTGGAGAAGCGGGTGTTTTACCGCGTGATATCTGGCATGCACGCGAGCATCAGCACTCACCTCTGCTGGGATTTCTTGAACCAGACTACCGGCGAGTGGCAACCCAATCTGGGCTGCTACAAGGCCCGCTTGCACACGTACCCCGAACGCATATCCAACTTGTATTTCAATTATGCGCTCGTCACCCGCGCGGTTGCTAAAATCGGCCAGCGCCTCCAGAGCTACACATTCTGCACCGGCGAGCCGGACCAGGACGCGGCTACCAAGGCCAAGGTTCTTGCCGTCACGGAAGCGGCGGCTTCGGTACCCCAGATCTTCGACGAGAGCCTCATGTTTAAGAACGGTGAGGGTCCGTCGTTGAAGGAGGACTTTAAGAACCGCTTCCGGAATGTCAGCCGGGTCATGGATTGCGTAGGATGCGATAAGTGCAGGCTTTGGGGGAAGGTCCAGACTTCCGGCTACGGCACGGCGCTGAAGATCCTCTTCGAGTTCGACAGCGAGAGCCCGGAGATCCCGGAACTGAAGCGGACCGAGCTCGTGGCCCTCTTTAACACCTACGCCAGACTGAGTAGCTCTATGAAAGCGCTCGTCGGATTTAGGGCCATGGTCGAGGCCGAGGAGAAGCCGAAAGCGATCCCTGATCGGGCGAAGAAGCCGCACGCGGTGGGCCTCTCCGTAAGCTCACCCGAAGAAACGTTGGCGGAAGCTGAGGACGACGAGTGGGACACGGACGATGATTTGCCGCCCAGAAAGGAACGCGCCACGCCGGAGGCGGCGGGAGAAATCTTCAACGAAGAGCTCGCCCGGGTGATCAAGGCGGTAAAGATCGTAGTAAAGAGCTGGGTTAACTTCCCGAAGACCCTGTAAGTTGAGACGGTCGTTGCTACAGCGGAACTTGAGCGCACCATGCTGACAAACGTCGATAAATAGTTTCCACATCATCATCCTGGAGTTGTCGCGATTCTGGGAGTACTACATCGGCCTACCGGTCCAACCCCGTACCTGGGGCTTTGTGCGACCCAGTCTCGACGAGCTCTAGGTCCGTCTTTACCATAGAAAAGCGCTCAGTACTACATTAGATGCTGTACATCCAAAGACAAAAAGAACATATTGAAGCATGGGGAAGATGAATTGGGCGATTACAACGTTGAACATATCGGATGGGAAACAAGGTGTCATAAACCACCAGGCGTTTCCCTTCTCTCCCCCTTTTGGCATTATCCATGTATCTAGCTTATCACCCTCTCTCCATCGCACTTATTCATTATAGGGCGCTTTCCAAGCGTTGAAAATTGCGGCATGGTCGGGCGGAGTTCTGGGGCGTTTATGAGGTCTCGGTTCTTATCTTGGATGAATGAAAAGTCGCTTCCCAAGAAATATCGATTTGTGCGTGGTCTTTGTCTCGGCGTAGTGTGTGACGAGGGGAAAGAAATAGGCTAGGTGTGACCCCCCAATCCTGCCGTCAGGCTAGCTAGTGGGGGGCTCGGGAACGATGTGCCTGTGAAGAAGTATCGCGTCGGCCCGTCCCTATCAACTCAGGCCGTACACACACGGCCCGTACCTAATCCCCGCTGGTAAGACAGCGCAGCACTCCCTACGTCCACGCCCTCCAAGCCCAGGATCACCACAATCGCTGAGTCGATAGATTGGCTAGGTAGATAGGCGCCCGAGGAGACGAAGAGGCACCCGCCGACGCTCACCCGCCGAGCAGGAGCCTGCCGCCGTCACCGGCGCCGCCGACCACGACGGCGGCGGCGGCGGCGCTGCCCGCGCTGCCCGCGCTCGCGGCCCCCGGCGCGGGCAGCGCGATGTGGGTGACGACGTTGCCGATCTTGGCCTTGAGGCCGCGGACGGGGACGCGCATGGCGAGGACGGCGTCGCGCAGGGGCGAGACGGCGGCGGCGGCGGCCTCGGCCGGCGCAGCAAAGACCTCCTGCGTGCGGCGCCGGACCTCGGGCGTGGGCGCGGCGAACGACCACGCGATCGACACGTGGAACGCGTCGTCGGGGGCGTCCGCGTCCGCGTCCGCGCCGGCGTACAGCGGCGGCTGCTGGAACTCGGCGACGAGGGCGTTGCAGTGGCGGAGCAGGCGCGCGAGCTCCGGGTTCTTGGGGGGCGGGGAGGAGGAGGAGGAGGAGAAAGAGAAAGAGGAGGAGGAGGAGAGGGGGGAAGAGGAGGAAGAGGAGGCGCTGGCGACGCGCAGCACGAGGAACGAGCGCTCGGAGTCGCGCGCGCGGTGCCACGCGAGCGCGACGGGGGCGAGGTCGAACGGCGGCGCGGCGCGCTGGACGCGGGCGCGCAGCCGCTCGAGGAAGGCGTCCTTGTGCGCCGTGGCCAGCGCGATCGGCCGCGACAGGCTCACGTGCAGCGGCTGCGGCGCGCCCAGCTCCGACGTCAGGAACGAGGTCAGCGGCAGCCCGAGCGCGGGCCGCAGCGCGGCGAGGAGCGCGCCGAGCGTCGCGAGCTGCGCGGCCGTGGGGTGCCCTGGGACGAGGGGTGTGTGTCAGCGGGGGGGGGCGGGCGCGCGGGTGGGCAGAGGCGGGGAGGAGGGGAGGGAGAGGGAGGGAGAGGGAGAGAGCGCACACTCGATGTACAGGTGGCTCGGCCAGCTGCCCGCCTTGTGCGGGTTCACGCGCCGCCGCCCCTGGTGCAGGGCCGGGTCGTCGGCGACGCTGACGCGCACCGTCGACGCGTACAGGTCGTGGAAGGCGGCGGGGAGGGGCGGGAGCGCGTCAGCGTCGCTATAGTGGCAGGTCTTCCGGCGCTTCGCTGCCGGCCCCGCGGGGGGGGTCGCGTCCTGGCCGCCGGCCTCGGGCTCGGAGTCGGACGACGAGTAGTCTACCAGCGCCATCTACTCACAGCATTAGGTGCCTATCTTCAGACGCTCGATCGTAGCAGTGACGACAATGCGGCTGGCTTGTGGGGCTGGCTTACCGTCGCCCCCGTTGGGCATATCACATGGCGTATATTGCCTACAGGTTTCTGGGTTCCTGGGTGATGCCGTTGGCTCTAAGTTGACTAATCGGGAGGGAGGCGGATGGATCAGGGAACTGGAAGTTGGTGGTTTCTTCTGCGCTTGTGCTGATCAGGTATGTACCTAGGCAGGTACCTAAGTAAGTAAAGCACCTCTAATATAGGTACCACCCAGCACCTGTAGCTGCTAATCCCTGCTAATGTGCAGGTACATGGGTACCTGATATGGACACTGAATTCCAGACTGGTGGGGCTACAGGTGCTGTGTATCCTTCATAAAGCTGCACTGTCCTTACCTTATAGGTATTTTCTTATAGGGTACTTGAGTGAAAGGGCTGCTGAAAAAGGGATCCCTAACATGCCATTGCTGGTAGTTGTACAGCCTTTGTATTGATTCCTCTATTTATATTGATTTCTCAACCAGTTTCTATAAGTACCTAGGGACATATGAATACCTACCTACTCCTAACACAACCTAACCAAGGGGGTATGCTGAGCCCCTTGGCATAGGTATAGATAGATGGTATATATACCTTAGTGTTTGATATGGTTGCCTCTCTAGATCCCTCACGCCTAAGGCCATTCAATACACTTAGTTAGAATGTAATACTAAGCTCATATACTTATACTTCTGGCCAGATACTTATCTATGTAGCACTTTTATAGTTGGAGTACCTGTCTAACAATATCTTAAGTGCTTCACCTATGATATCATAAGCTCTTCATAGAATCGGTAGAGGCTGTTAATATAGGTTAGCTACAGATTCTATATTGGATGGATGTGTCTGCGTTATAAGATCTGTCCCCTCAGCACATAGGTACTTCGGTGTTACTACGTAACATGCCTGGCTGTAGGAACATCCCATCTAGGCCGCTGCCCCGAAGTCAAGATCGATTACTGCCAATGTCCCACTTGTTGCTGTTGCGACGACAACAACGTGAGGGCCGCTGTTTACAGTGATGGTCACTAGGTTAAGACCAGGCACACATGAGCAGCTGTTTCCCTTCAACTGTAGCTGAGTTTGAAAACTCTAACCCTCTCTTAGACCACCTCACAGGCTTTTCTGGCGTGCCATCTTTCTAATCTCATCTTCCTCTCACTTCATCGCAACACAATTCCCTTTTCACCATCAACTACTACTATCATCTGCCTGTAAAGTCTGTTATAACACCAGCCGCGTTTCAGTCTCGCCGTTTCAGCCAGCACCAACGCTTTCTCGATCGTTGATGTTCTGTCGACCAAATTCCCTAAGAGTCTGTGTCCCCCCCCGCCCCCCTTTGCCTCCACTCACCTAGCTGTACACTCATTTACTGACGGGTTCGTGAAGCATTCATCCGTGCCTGATCCTGCCCTGCACCACCATGGATACCTCTTCTGACCGGTCTTCCTCTGGTTTCCCCACTTCCGGATCAGGGAACTTTGGGAATCGCTCCAGGTCGAGTCAGGAGCCTCCTAGGTCAAGCACTCGTGCCAGAAAGTCATCGAAAAGCAGCAGCACCTGGGTAAGTGAGGTCGGGGGTTTTCTCGTTTCCTCGGTCGGCTGGAGAGATGGATCAGATTGGGGTTGCTGCCCCTCCATACACATATACACACACGATATCACATGGTCAGGTTGAGCCTTGGAGCCGGGGAAGTGGGGTGTTTTTCTTTTCTCCGGTGCCTCTACCTATCTATAGTGGGATGCCTGTCTCGGCAGCTTCTCTATTTTACCTTGGTACATCTTGTGTGCCATCTCAACAACAGCGTTGGCGATATATATATATATATGTATGTTGTTGCCCATGGAAGTTACCAGGCTGTAATTGGTGAAGACTTGGCATGTGAAGAAGACTGTGTTTCGCTCTTGGTTGGTGTCCTGGGCCTGTCTCTCTCCAGACGATCGATCGCCAAGCCTCTCCAGCTTAGCCGAGTCCGTCCTGGTCGGGTACAGTTAGGTACCTACATTCCTGTCAGATCCCCCAAGCCAACACCCCTGCTAGATCGTCGTTGTGTCGGACGCCTCGCCGAGTTGAGGCTGTGGGGTGGGCGAGGATTGGCTGGGTTCCCTTACAGCTCTCTCTGCGATGCGCCCACGGCCCGGGTGCAGCCCGCTGCAGGTCGGAGTCGGCACGCCGATTACATCATAGCCCTGGTGGACGCGCGTAGCAGTCAGACAGGTTCCCCTCTTCATCCATCCTTCACTTCGTCCGTCCCTCTTGACTGACCTCCATCTCTCATCACCGCCGTCTTCTTCTCCTCCAGGCCCACGACGAAATTATCGGCCCTCTGCATGAGCCTCAACCCTACGAGCAGTCGCAGCTCACTCGATCTGCCGCCGCATCCGCACCAGCCAAACGTGTTCGAACCTCGTCTCAGTCTACCAGCAGCACACCCGAGACCCCCGACGAGGTCTTGCTAGCTCGGTATTTTACCAGCCGCTCCCCCGAGCCCGAACGTCCTTCATCTACGGAGAGGTTCAAAGAAGGTATTCACAAAGTTTTGGAACGAACTCGCTCCCGTCTCGGCAGCATGTCTGAAAAGCCCCTGGACGTAATTAAGCGCGCTACCAAAGCTGCCGATCGCTCTCCGCACTTGCGAAAAAAGAACTTTACGGGTCCCGATATGGTAGATGCTCTTGACACAACCGGAATCGGCGGTGCCTATCATCATGGTGGTCCCTACGATGCCACATTGGCTTCTCGAAACCGAGACAAGCGTTACTCTCCTGTCGAGGCCGTGAAGAATACCAACCAAGAAGCACTCAGAGCCACTCCTAGGGAGAACGTCATGGACTCTCTGCAGCACCATGTGCCGCTTCAAGGAACTGCCACCATTCCGCCCGGCGAGCGAGACATGAGCGGTAGAGTCATGCAATATGAAGAGGGGGCTGACCTGATGAGGGAGAGCGATGCTCCGGGCGGCGCATACAAACGCTACGATCATGTGGTAAGTTGCACTGAGACACAATTACCTCTGTGAGGCATCTTTCATTTTGAACAGATGGATTGTCCAAAGTTCGCACTTTTCGATTCATCCCCCCTGCCTTCCCGCCCCTCCAACAAGCCCATAACGGCTGCTGTCATCTGAAGGCGAACCATCAGGCAGAGGCTTAAAACTCACACAACCACATCTAGCAATACCATCCGAACGATCTGAAAGGCAAGGGTGAGCCCTCCTACAGCATCGAGGAGGAGCGCAAGAAGCAGAAGCGCCAGCGCCACAAATCTCTCGACCCACGCGGCGCGTACGAAATGCAGCCCACCGCCAAGAGCCCAGGCAACGATAGGAAAAAAAGCGGCCAGGAGCGAGAAAGGAGCTATAGTCTTGGATCCGAGAGCCTCTCCTCCGATCGGAAGGGACAGAGACTCAGCGACAACATCAAGAGGCGCGTGAGTAGTCTCCGGCATAAATACGACGACGTCTAAGATCGGCATCCTCTCTTCCCTTTGGTTTGGGTGCCCATCGCACGATAACGTGCCCTCGACCAGGCCACTGATGCCTTTGCCGTGTCTGATTCTCCTTTTCTCCTCGTTGTTTCCCTTCTGCCTCTTCTCCTATGAAAATTTCCTTTTTTCTCTCCCTTTTCTCCGAGTTATGTGTCCTTTGCCTCGGTTCTGCTTCTGACTCCGTCTTGCATTGGAGGTATTCGTTCCCAGGGTCGCGCGCATTCTCGGATAATACGTGGAATGACGTTTAGGAAACCAGATAGGGATATTCGTGAGGCAACGGCGGAGAGCAGTCTCGATGTTTGGCTCGCATCTTCTCTTCTTGTCTGCTTGTTTTCTTTTCCTTTTCTTAATTTGCATTCGGGTCTTCTCAACTGTTGTTTTCCTTTGTCCCGGACCGGAGTTTGGTTTGACAGAGGGGACGGACTAGTAACAGGCGTACGGCTAGGCATAGATGGCATGATCGACTACATGTGCGAGAAGAGTCCCAAGACTCCAACTGATTCTTCTCTCTCTGTATGTGTGTATGTGTGCCTGGCACATGCGGATAGATACGTTGGAACGGTTCAACACGGAGGGATATGGCCCGGCGTGGCGCCCACATAGGAAGGGATGGTGAATAAATTGCATTAGAAAGAAAAGGGGGATTCGGACGGCTAGCTTGTATGTGGCCCTTCTCGTAGCCCCGACTAGAGCACATCTCACGATGCGCTATTGTATGTACGCTTGAGGACCTCTCAAGAAAGACATATTCTTCTCTCAGTGTCAATGAATACGAAAGAAGAACATCTGACTGGGTAGTCCCCCAGCAAGACCAAAATTTTAGTATTAGGAATAAGAAACTAACTAATTCTGTTTCCATCTACCATTCCTATTCATACACGGGTACTGTCAACTACCGGTAACCAGGGAGCAACGTTCCCTACGCCTCGCGCGCGGCGACAACCTCGCGCCTAGCCCCCGCACGCACGCATGCACGCACACAACCGCAGCGCGCCGCCTTCACAAGTAGCCGAGCCCGGCGGCGCCGAGGACCTCGCGCAGGACGTCGCGGACCTCTGCGGCGCCGCCGGTGAAGCCGACGCGGCCGGCGATCTCGGCGCGGCGGCCGGCGGGCAGCTCGGGCCAGCGGGCGAGGAGGAGCGCGCCGTCGACGACGCTGCGGCCGGCGCCGGCGTCGACGCCGGGAGGCAGGCGGCCGACGACCGCGGGCGCCACCGCCCCCGGCGCGCGGTAGTCCTTGGGGTTGAGCCCCGCGTGGTGCGGCAGCGACGACAGCAGCTGGCCCGTCATGAAGGAGAGCCGCCGGTACTGCGGCTCCGAGAGCGGCGCGAGCGTCGCGAACACCCCCGTCGGCGACGAGAAGAGCACGAGGGACGGCGTCGGCGCGGCGGCGGGGGGTAGAGGAGGGCGCGGGGCTGCGGTGTCGGCGTCGTCGCCGTTGGCGGTCCTGTCGGAGGCGGCAGCGGCAGCGGCAGCGGCCGCGTCGTTGGCTTGCTGTTGCTGCTGCAGCAGCTGCGCGTAGTAGTCGGAGCTGGCGGGCAGCGTCCGCGGGAGGAGCATGCTCCGCGTGGGCGGGTGCGCGCCGCCGGAGAAGGTCGTGCGGTGCAGGAGGAGGTGGCCCTGTATGGACTTGGGATCTGCGCGTGATCGTTAGCACCACAAACACGCGCGGCCGGAATATGCGTGGGCAGAGGGGGAGGAGAGGGGTTTGGTGGTTGGGGGACGCCTACGGTCGGGGTCGAATTGCAGGACATGGATGCCCCCGTCCGAGTCGCAGGCGACGATGAGGAGGTCGTCCCCGTCGGGCAGGAAGTCTGCCGTCAGGACCTCGAGTTTGGTGGAGCTCTTCCCGAAGAGAACCATCTTATAGGGCTCTTCGGTGTAGCCCGTGAACCAGACGCCCTTGACGGCGTCGGCCAGGAGGCAGAGACCGGTGCCCCGGAGTTCCCGGACCGCCGTCACGTAGCAGTTCATATCCATAAACGCGACGGGTAGGAGGGTTCCGTCTTCCTTCAGGCCGCGGACCATGCACTTCTGGCCCTGGGCGACGAGCATCAGGCCCTGGGTGCCAATCTCCGAGAGCGCTGTGACCGCGCCGCGGGGAATGTCCTCGTTGGCTATGAGCTTCAGCTTCTTGTTCGTCTCGGGCCTTCCCGGCTCGGGGATGACGGTAACGATGTCGTAGACGAGAACCCGGCCCTTGACAGGAAGATCTTCGCCACGAGATACCGCTGTGCCGACAGCGATCAGATGCTTCCGCTCGTTGGTCGACTCCGAGACTTCGAGGTTCAGGGTCTCGATACACATTACCGTCTCACACGGTTCCATCTCGATGGCGTCGATGACGGTCCAGCTGGTGGGGTTTATCAGCTTGATCACCCCCCGTGGGACTAAGGGCTTCAGCGTGAGATCCTTCTCTTGCTGCCATTCCTTGTGATAGTCGTCTTCTTTCGGCAACTCGAATGGCTCTAGGGTATCGCAGCCGACGACAAAAGTCCCGGACGGCGGGTGATGGGAGATGGAGAGTACGTCGATATCTAACGGCACTTTCCTGAGGGCCATGCCTATCTCAGCGTAGGTGTGGTTGCGAATTGGGATCTGGGAAACTCGGGCGAGACCCTTGAAGTCTGCGTAGATGAAACCTCGTTCACAGCCTTCGGTGTGGAACGGGCTCATCCCCCGGACTCCGTCGCCCTGTAATCCAATTACTTTTGGCAAGGTCTTCGACGATCGCAGAATGAAGCTCGGCGAATTTCCCGGGATAAAAACTGTCTTATAACCACCAACGTTATCACACCGCCGCATCGCAAGCGGACGCCATATCTCGTCGTCCTCGTCATCTAAGGCCTCAGCTGCGTTATCTGCTATAGTAGGATTGGGTAGTTTCTGAAAGTGAAGGGATGTTGCAAGTTCCTGTCCGGCCTCCGAAGATGTGCGGAAGGGTTGGTATATCGTAACGTCGTCATTATCGTGGCGGGCCTTACACTAGTGAGCGTCACGGGCAGTGTATATTGGATATCGGGCCCTACTTACGACCAAGTATGGGTTCGAGGAAGTCATATCTCCGAGATCAGCTACTAGGATTTCTTTGATGATCTCTTTTGCAGTCCCGCGCCTTGCCGCATAGTTCGCTGACAGGGTAGGGGGCACGAATGGCAAGCCTTCCGCCACATACACTGGTTTGGAAAGATCGGGAAGGGCGTATACCTGAAGCCGTCAGCAACGATGGCGAGGAATGAAGAGACAGCACCCACATGTAACGCGCCAGCCTTGCTCAGCAAGAACATGATAATGTTTTCACCAGATTTCGCTCCCCTGTCGGTCTGAACTTTGACAAACATGCCTGTCTTGTCTTCATACAAACAGCCGGTAGCCCATTTGGTAGAAGCCAGCGCGGCATCTCCTTTGTCTAATTCCTCAAGTTCTAGGATTTTGTCGATCTTGGCGATGAAAATGCTGGCGTCGTCTCGCACCAGAAGGAGGAACGGATCGACTATGCTAGCACTATCCACTCTGGGCTCTGCGCCCGTCTCTTCATCGTACATAGGGAGGATTTGCGTCAACCCAAAGTCTGTTACGGGCAGGTTAGCGTCGGCTTGAATCGTGCCGAAAAGGCGTCCTCACCTCCGTCGTAGCAGTGGACGGCCGTCTTGAGCACTTGGATGACCCTCATGTGCTTGCCCATGGTGCCGGCTTCGATAGTAAATCCAGCAGCCGGGTCAAATTCCGTCCCCGTTAATGCCTCGAAGCCGGCCCCCGTCAGGGCATACACGTCCGACGTCTCATATCCGTCCAGGTCGATTTTAGAAACAATCATGAAGCGGTCATATTGCGCAAATGTCTCATACTCAGCGCCCATCGGTGTAGCTCCTTTGTCGCCCTGTAATGACTTTGGTATCGGCTTTTGGGCGGCCATAGTCCAGAAGCCCCTCGCTTCAGGAAATTCGAAATGCCCGATGACTTTGGGTTGTATTTTTCGATTGATTATGGCAATCGAGCCAGCATTGCCTCGTCCGCACGCACATACGAGGCTAAGATCGCTGGTAACGCCGTCTTGATTTTTTTCTTCCTCCTTGTCAAATGAGAAAGCCTGGCCAAGGGTAAAGTCTGTGATCGGCGCGATGCTGACGAGGCGGTCGTGGACACGGAAGACGAGCTCCCCGGGTTTGCTACCGGGAGTGTTGATGAACCGGGACGGTGAGGGCTTCGCGGATGCGTCTTCTTCGCCGTATAAGTCGTCGTCGTCGTCGTCCATGTCGTCTATGTCTTCGTCATCTATGTCGAGGTCTAGTGCTGGGTCTTGAAGGCGGAGTTTCCTCCTTCCAGCCTGGCCTTGCTTGCGGGTCCAACCGATAACGAGCGAATCGCCGCACTCACTACCGGCAAATAAACACGTCTTATTCAGCCTGCTCAGAGTCGTCACGCAGGTTGGTATGATAGAGCCACCGGCTTCGGGTGCGATCAACCGAAGGCTTAATCCAGACACGATCCTGCCATCAATTCTAAAGGTAAGCAGGGCTAGGTGTCCGTCGTTGAGAACTATCAAGAACTCTCCATTTTCGGCGGATAAGGCCTCAATCTCGCAGCCTTCCAGCTTCATATTAAGGTCAGACTGGTCGGCTAAGGAGAACGAGGTGGCCTGTTTCGCAAATTGGTTGACGCCGACACCGTGAGACTTGCCGGCCTGGTCGATGTGTATCAGCTCGTTGCTGCCGACTAAGAGGGCGCCGCCGACGGGCGCGGGGAGGGCAATGACTCGAAATAAATCTTGTGGCAGGCCATTGACGGATAGGATGGTGGTGGATGCTTTTTGCTGGATATCCAGGGTGAATACCATGTACGTTAGCTGGTCTTTTCGACCGAGGACTAGGGACGGCGACGTGGTGGAAGAGAGGATGCCGAAAGTTGGCTCTCTATACTCATGGAGGAAGGCAAGATGTACGGGACAGATGAGACTAGGGTCAAGATTGGGCAGTCGAAGGACAAATGAAGTTGAATATGGTGTGTCTGCACTGCTGCTAGTTCCATTTGGGAGCGCCGCGGAGGGCTCCTTGACCGGCCGCGGTCCATCCAACTCCTCGTCCCAATCCGCCATGTCAATGTCTTCTTCTCCCGCGCCTTTGAACTGGACGATGGCAAGGCTCCGCGCCCCAAACTTCAGCGCGGCGCACCGGCTTCCCGGGTCTGCCGCCAGGAAGTTGGTGTAGTTGCTCAGCGGAGCAGTCCACGGGCTTCCCTGCAGGTCATCCTGCTCGTAATAGTGTATAGATGTGGTGTTTATGGCGTGCTTCTCGGGGTCCCACTCTATCATGCTCATTTTAGCATCTCTAAAGGCCAGCAGGAGCGCCTCTCCGCCCGACGCGGAGGCCTGCGACTGGATACGCGCGAGTCCGGTTATGGTCCCAGCCAGGGAGAACTCGGCGACGAGCACGAGCTTCGTGTAGTTCGAACGGTCGGATCTCACGAGGGCGGAGTCGCCGCCGAGGAAGGACGACTCGAGGCCGTCGTCGTCATTAATTCGGGCATCGTAGTTCTCGATTTGTCGCGAGGATTGTAGTTGGGCATTCTGAGCCTTGTCAAGTTCAGCAGAGACCGACGTGGTGGTGAAGATCTGGAGGAGGGATGCTCTTGCGATGACGAGATTGTTGCTCTGCGCCGATACGAATGGAAGGTATAGGGAATGTGTGACGGCCGTCGGGGACGTCAACTCCGTATAGCATTGCATTTTGGAGCGGACAGCTTCATCTCAGATCTCCTGGTGCAGTGGGAGATGTTGTCGACAGGGAGCATTGGGAGGAGCAGCTAGGTAATAGGTCAGCTACGGTACCCAAAGCCTCGAAAGCGCGACGTACGCGATAAGATAGGTAAGATAAGATACCGCCAAATATGTATGTATGCAAGGCGACAGCCCCATTAATAACATATTTCACAATGTGAATAATTATAGGTCCCTAACCTCATATATCGTTATATCAGACAAGTAACCTCCCCTCTGACGATGATGTATCCAACTAAACGGCGCCTAAACCGGAGGCTAACGTTGGACATGCGTCCGCCTCTCCCTTCTCCAGCTCCTCACCTCCCAACCTACGCATCACGCGCTACTCACTGAATCATCTCGTCACGATTTACGCTATATTACTGATTACCCAGGTCCTGTTCACGGCATGGAATCATAAGCCCACACCCGAAGAGTTCCTTAACTTTGAACAGAGGTGGATGGGACGACCATCCAGCGGTTCGTTGTAGCAGCATCACCATCGCCATCAACGCCATTGCCTCTTCCCCTACGTTGTCAAATAGGTAACTAACGGCATAATCAGAGAACATATAAGACCCATATTCTTGGTCGTTTGCGACTGAGTGATAAGGATATCGAGCCGTGGAATGCAGACTCGGCCAGGGAAAGGAGCCTGCCTATAGACGCGACAGGACCCCGGCAACCGTCACTTGCCTAGCAGATACACGGCCCTTACTCGCTCGGTGCTAGCATCATGGCGGGAATCACCTCCTTTCATTTCTTCGGCCTTCCACCCGAATTACGGACCGCCATCCTCACTCAGCTTCTCGTCTCGGACTCTAGTATCGTGCTGCACAACAAGACTCTCTTTCCTCGGCCGCTCTCGAACGCCGCGAGCACGCTGAACGTGTTCCTCGTCAGCCTTCAGATGTACGAAGAAGCCTCGGCGATATTCTACTCCCAGAACTGGTTCACCCTGAATGCTCAAAGCCACCGTCTACCTATCCATCTCACTGGCCGAGGCGGTTTCCTAAGCCGAGAAGGGCAGGATGCTCGCAGACGGGTGCGCAACCTAACACTTCACCTGACGAGGGTAGGCGGCGAATTTGGCGATATTCTGGGACCCGCACTCTCCGACATGGTATTGTGCGGAGGCCTGCGGGTGCTCAACGTGCGGCTGGGAGAGCCGAGTTGGCGTGGCGCAAATCGAGTGCCGGATCCCGACACGGTGCAACGGCCTCCTTTCCAAGCACTGCTCGACCTCCTAGCGGATCCGTATCTGGAAAAAGTCGAATTATCAACCTGGAAAGCGCATCTGGCCGTGTTCTGTCCGTTTCACCGAGAAGCCAGTTCGTTGACGAACCGGGCCACGGAGTCCACGGATGATCAGGGCCTAGCCACTCTGCGAAACGGTCCGGATTGGATCGAGCTGGATTGGAGGGCTATGAACGAAGTGCACGGAACGGGGCAGCGAATCGTGAGGATCGGCGAGAGAACCTATTAAGATGACACTGGCGAGGGATAACCGGCGGTCACCTTGAACACCCGGACTCTCCCCGCCAATGACGGCAGTCTATTTCAGGATTTGGTAGCACTACGCCAAGAGTAGTGAGCGAAGCCAAGATCAGATCAGCCTCCGCGGCGCACTTGTTTACCGAGGATATTGGTGTCTGTGTGGAGGGTTCACTTTTCATGGGACCGTCCGCGTTACCATGTTTGGAATCATAATGGCCACCGAGAGAGAAATCCCGTTACTCTGGCCCCCATCACATCTACGGGAGACGTCATATATCGCACCTGCGATACGATCCGGTTACGTACCGGTCTCCGCATCATCCGCGACTCTGTCTCATCGACGAACTCTTGGCGGAACAGCACAATAGAGAATTATATATCCCAACGGCAGCCAAGGCGATGTCTACGTATGCTCATGCAGCTAAGCTTGCTAACGCCGGCAGTCTTTTAGCCAAAGACCAGGGCCGGGCCCTGTCGATCACCCGTGGCCATCGTCCGCGAAGCACCGCTCTCACGGCTCCTATCATACCACCGCGCCATGTTTCATCTGAGCAGATCCCGGTACTATTTGGTTCGAGAAGGGTGGCCGAGAAGCGAAAGGCAAAAAAGGCTGGAAGACCGCGTGGCTGTCTGAGCGAGTCAAATCCTTTCGGTAGGCGGCATGGTGGAGTGAATACGATAGGCCCTCCTGGCCTACGGTTCCACGAAATTTCTGGGCGTAGGTGACTCGGAAGACAAATCGAAAACGTAGATTACGCAAAGAGTGTGGTGGCATTGGCTACCCGCACCATGGCTTGCACTATATCAGCTTGGCACATCGCCCTCCGAGCGGTAAACTGCAGGCTCTGCTCCGCCAAAAAGGGGGCCCTCACCAGTCTCGCCGAGACTGATTTGCGTCCTGTTGGGGAGGGAGGGGGGCGGGCACTAACTCCAGGCTGCCGCTCGCCACGCAACGTCGTCGTCGTCGCCTTCTCGGCATCGGTGCTAGGACGCATTCCGCGAGGACGGCGTAACGTGGGCGCCTCGGCGCGGCGCGTCGCATCGCATGGGGCACATAAGTATGTCCGGCCGCAGCGATGACATGCGCAAAAAGAGCTTCTGCCTATCGCAAGCGCCAGAGGAGGACATCTGCGCACGCCAAGAGAGTCCGAGTCTCCAGATGGGAACACCGGAGAGACGCTGAAAACCCCATCGACCCGTCTGTATGCCTAGGGATCGGTCGAAGACGCCGCAACAGCCCGGCAATACGAAGTACGATACACACAGTCAGGCCTTGCTTGGCGTCACTTACCGTCCACATCCGCCAGTAGTACCTAGGCCGCGCCCTACGGCGACCAGATCTGCCCCCCGCGGCGGCGGCCCCCCCTTACGTCCTAGGTCTCAGATTTTGGAGCTCTGAGGGAACGCCCGTTGGCGGATGAAGCCATATATATTCATTCCGTACCACCTCACCGTTGGTGCCTCTCCCCCTCCCTCCCGGCTGAGCACACCGTTTGGTTTTGTCTTATTAGATCCCGCAAATCTAGCATTTCATCAACCGTGACCTCGTACGACGCCGCGGGGAGGGGGGTTCTCTGTCTAGCACACCCACACGTGTGCCCACCTAGCGACATGTATCGTCCGCGACGATAATCTGCATCAATCAGCATTCGATATCATCTATATATCTCTCTCGCACGCGGTCAGCACTTGGTTGTCTGCTGCCGCTGATAACTATCCCCACCCTTTCACCCACCCGTCCGTCCGTCCGTCCGGGATTCTCCAAGAATCCCCCCCTCTTCTCGTCCTCGCTCGCCTTAGAAATGATCCCGGGCACAACTATGCGTGGGCAAATAGTCGTCACACCCTCCCTCCCCCCTATTCGCCGCCCTTTCTACGTCTACTTTGGGGGGGAGGGGCTTGTACGCTCCGTGGAACATAAACATATGTATATAGATAGCGTGTGTGAGAGTGTGTGCGTGTGCAGGCCTAGACTGCAGCCGCGTGCGCGACATATCATCACGCACACGTAGGTGCCGTTATATTGCACGTCGGATGAATAAGAGCCCCCCCCCCCTTCCTCCATCACACAGATCTCGTCCTCCACAGATTATTATCCAAATTTGACAAGAGAAATCGAGACACAGATGGAAGAAAAAAATGCCGCATGGCCCCTCCCCCGCCGCGCAACTGAAACAGATCATCGCTGCTAATCTAAGCACGAAGGGTCAAGTAGGGGGGCGGGGGGGGGAAGGGTTCGTCATACGGAAGTGGTGGTAGGCAGGCAGAACAAAGTCCGACTGCGCGAGGCGGAATGCTGCGGCTGCGGCTGCGAGATGGCCGGGAGAGGAGGTGTCTGTCATCACCATATACGTGCGCGCACGCGTATACGTAGGCATGGAGGCGTTGTCCCACCGCCACCACTCCTCGTCCACACACACACACACACACACACACACACACACACACACACACACACACACACACACACACACACACACACACACACACACACACACACACACACACACACACACACACACACACACACACACACACACACATACATACGCTACACACCAGCGACAGCGGGCGCGCGGATATCTCATCACGGATGGGAGGGCGAGAGCGGGGAAAGGAGCAAGCCCAGATACGCGTGTGTACGTGTACACGACAGGTAAGGTGTGTGTGTGCGCAGCCATGCGGCTGGGCCGGCCCAGGCCTGTCTGAGCTGGAGAGACGAGGAGGGCCAGGAAGGCAGAGCGAACCTGACTGCCTACCTTCCCCCGACTTACGTCTGCTCTACGTGAGTTCTCTGTGTCTCCCTCTCTCGTGTGTGTATGTGTGTGGGTGTAGGTGTGGGTGTCGCATATTCTTGTGCGCGGGTGGATAAGGCGCGGGTAGCCGCCGCAACGCTGTATCGTACGTGCGGCCTATTCTAGACTCGCTCCCCTTCCCCCCCTGCCTCCATCCCAATGTTACATACTCCAGGTCTCCAGGTCCTCTGCTGTTCTCTTCTTCTGTCGTGTATCTGTACATTTCCGTGCGTTTCTTTTCCCCTCGTCTCTATTGGTTCCCCTTCGCCGGGGCCGTCGCGTGACGACTGGCGGGATAGGCTCGGCATTTCCCTAACCATCCGCGCGTAGGCCCCCCCTCCCCCCCCCGATCAGCGCTGCACCGTGCTCCGGCGCCGGTGGGGACGGAGGACGGGATTGGGCGCAGCGAGTAAGTGGGCACGTAGCGGATATGCGGCCGTGTGAGCACATGCTTTCGCGGGTTGTTTCCCAGGTCGAACGATACCGAGACTGGAGAGGAGGGGTAGGGGGGAGGAAGCACAGGCAGTTTGGAGTAGGTAGATCGTAGAGAGAAGCGGCCAATCTAGTTCAAGCCCCACCGCTCGATCTCGCGCGTAGCCAGGCCCTCCCACTTCGCAATCAGCGGGTGCTGGCCGGCTACGTCGCTCAAGGCGACGGCGACGGCGCTGTCGGCGCCCTCGCGCGGCGTCACGCTGTACCTCCAGCTGCCGTCGGGGGTCCAGTACTCCTCGGCGAAGACGGCGTCGGTGGTCAGCTCGGCGGCCGCGTCCGCGAGGAGGCGCTCGGCGGCGGCGGCGGCGGCGTCGGCGAGGGGACCGCCCCGGCCCCCGCCCCTCCCTCGCAGCGCCGCGGCGATGCCCTCGAGCAGGCCGAGGACGCGGCCGGCGCGCAGCCCGACGTGGGCGCCCAGCTCGAAGCCGCCGTCGAAGCCGCCCTGGATGCTGCCCGCCTTGCCGGCGGCGATGCCGTCGCGGTACCCCTCCGTCGCGTGCCGGGCCCGGAGCCTCCTCGCGTCGAGCGACATGGCGCCGCCGTCGTCCTCGGCTTCCTCCCGGCGCGCCGCCTCGGCCTCGGCCTCCTCCCGAGCAGCACGCCGCGGCGGCCCCGCGCCGCGATCGTAAGCTTCGTCGCCGTCACCGAGGGGGTCGAAGTAGGGGGAGATGGCGGGGCCCATCTCTTACGTGTTGTCGCACGGTGCGGGAGAGCGAGAGTGAGCGAGAGAGGGATGGCGGTTTCGATGACGTCGCACAGGCAAGGGCGAGCGGGTTGGTGGGAGACGCTACAGCAGAATGGACCGACGGTCGCCGCTCTGCTGCGGTTCTAGGGCTGGCCCGGCCGTTCGGCGAGTTCTGGGCGTGCGTGCGCTTGCACGCCGGCAACGCCTACATCAGCGTCCGCCGCGATGGTTGGCTGGCTGGTGGTTTGGTTGGGGCCGGGCAGAGAGGCGTGCGCGTACGCGTAGGTATGTATTATGTGCGGTGTGTTGTAAGCCTGGCGGTTAGTGGTGTGTGTCGAATGGCCGGGGGGGGATTAAAAAAATAAAAAAAAATAAAAAAAATCATGTGAAGGTGGGGTGGAGGGGAGGGGAGGGCAGAGAGAGGCGAGGATGGAGAAGGGGTCGTGAATTTGGTGGCCGGGAAGGAGGGAAACGGAGGAGTGGCGAACCCGCCGCTGCGGATTGGGTAGCGACGTCCGGCGTTGTTGTTGGAGCGTACTAAGATAAGCTGCTTACTTTGGGTAGGTACTCACGGGGATTAGGCTAGGTACTTGCGAGGTTACCTACTACCTCCCAGTTTAAGGTACCTAACGCACCTAATCTTCCGTGCTTTTCGTAGGTAACGAAGGCAAAGACGTCTCAAGACACCTTAGGTAGGTACCTCCTCTACATCTAGGTGCGTAGGTACCTAGTTAGGTACCTATATTACTACAAGTCCCTCGCACGCCTCCAAATGCGAGGCAGGAGAGGCACGTCGGCTGCAGAACGCTGCCTTACGATGGCGTCTCACCAGCGGCGTACGTGTTGCATCTTTACTATTCCTCCCCAACGTCCCCGGCTTGCCCGACCTGGCGTGGTGAGTGAGTGAGTGAGTGAGCCTCGGCTCGGGCTGGCACAGGAAGATTGTCGCTGGCCCCTAACCGCCACACGCATCACGTAGGTATGTGCCTAGCAGGGGTTTCCGACATACCTTACCTACTATACACACATACATACCTACCTACGTACTCATATACTATACATTGCCTTGATATTACCACCCACGTACGCAGCGTGTGTCGACGTGCATACCTAGATAAGACCTACCAAGGCAGCTCTCGCTGGCGATCGGACTGGTCACGGTTTGGTTCCCGGCGCGCGCACGCATACCTACCCACCTACTCAAGGCAGCCCTGCTCCATAGGTTACGTAGATGTGAGTATGAAAACACGATACAGGTGCACTTATGAGCATATCCAGGCATGGGTTGCCGACAAGGGTGTTGTTTATCGCATGCGCAGGTAGGTATCTCGCGTGCCGAGAGATGTGGGGACGGACCCCGGCCGATTTCACCGCGCGTCTGGACGAAACGCCAACCCCCAGCCCACACAAACCCGCACACCCTCCGCCTCGGCTGGGCAAGAGAAGGAGAAAGAAAAGGGGGGAAAAGATGGGCAAGGCGGGCTTATCGAAACTCCCATGCCGCCATATAGCAACTTCAGCACGGCAAGGTTAGACGCTAAGCGTCGTAGTAATATTAACCTATATTACACCTTGGGTGCCTAGATAGACAACATCGAGATCTAGGAGGTACCTAATGGGAGAGGGGAGGGGAGGGGAGGCAGACGCACAGCAGCAGCAGCACTTGGTGGACGGGCATTTTCAGCCCTCCCTTCGGCGTCAGGAAATCCTGCGTTATCTCGCCTGTATCTCTCCACGGCCTCCCGTTGCTTGGTGACTTTCCCTACGGATTACCTGGGCAGCATAATACCTATCCTAGGGCAGGTCGGTACCCTTGTAAGCACACGGCCCTGGGGGCTTGGCTGGGGGGATCGGCGGGGTCATCCCGTGCCAGCGGATAAGGGTCCGTCGCACGCCCAGGTCCAGGCCCACGCGCGGGATCGATTAGCGGTGGGAGAAAGAGAGAGAGTGCCCTGGCCTCGCCTCGCTCGCTCTCTCGAATGTACGTGTAGGCATATGCCTGCTCTGCACATCACTACCAGGTAGGGGAGCCATGTATGTAGGTAGTATGTATGTGCTCATATGTGTGTAGAGTTGAGGTCGCGCAGAGGGTAGCTGTCAGAACAGACGGGGGGCAGGCCGGAGCACGCATATATTGCCCGCGCATCGCGCGCACATGTAGCATCGTCATGCACACACACAGACGCCCGCACCGACATCAGCACAGCCTGCGCAGTGTGTGCGGGCAGGGAAATGGGGTTGGCTATCATCTGTATTACGTCCTATGCCTCTTCCTTAGGTTCGTTGGGCCGTAGAATCAAAAGAGCCACAACCCCAACTCCCCCTCTCCCTCGCTCAATCATTCTTTTTTTCCTGTTCTCTCTCTCTCTCTTCTCCTCCTCCCCCTTCTCCTTTTTATTTTTCCCTTTTCTCTTTTTTTTTTAATGTGACCCGCGCTACGCTTATTGAGGCAGGGTCACGGCGTCACGAGCGTCGCTGGCTCTTCCCCGCCGCCGCCACACACACCGCCAAGTCTCGCGAGACGAAAAAAGAAGCCTGCACACGGGATCACCTTCTCCATAGCACCGAGGCGAGGGAGTGCTTCGGGATAGAGTGGTCGCTCAGAGGGAGAGATAGAGAGAGAGATAGACGAAAGTCCCGTCTCAGTACGTAGTATGGCTTGGCTTAGCCCCAGGTCGGTAAATTGCGGAGTTCATGTCTCAGCGGTTCATCTACCTACCTATATCCGAGGTAAGAACTACGCGTAGGCGTAAGGCGCAGGCAGGCAGGTAGGTAGGTAGGTTGCCTAAGAGGTAGGTAGATAGGCGTAGGCATACCGCGCACACACCAGTTAGGTATACGGAAGCAGAAGCAGAAGTAGGTATGTGTGCGGGTAAGACGACGAGGGCGGGAGCGCGCCAGGAAGGGCGAACGGCTTCGGGCTGCCGTCGGCTACGGGCCACCAATACAGACAACAAGCTCTGGCCAGACGCTGCTGGTGTCTCTCCGCCAACGATAATAATAGCAAATGAAAAATAATAATACGCTATCGTTCTTAGGTACCTACCCCATTTCCGCCACCCCGACCCGAGTTATCTCCCTACACCTCTGCTGGGCACATGCCCGGAAATGCTAGCATGGAAGCCAGTCTTGTCTGGTACGGGGAGAGAGCATAGGTAGCTCGAATTGAGCGAGCCCGTGCTCGCCACCTACCTACCTACCTCCCCGATGCTACCACCCCCAGCTTAGGTATAATATAAGACAAATATACCTAATATCCCGCTGGCTCTACCTACCTACATCATCGTCATCATTTGGGGACGGCGATGCTCATCGTCATCCTGCTGCTATTCCTTCTTCTCCTCCCCACCCTTTTTCTCTTCTCCTTTGTTGTTGCAAGTCCGGCTGCCTAGAAGTGCCACGCGCTACTTGATAGGCCGATAAGGATACGCACATACCTACATGCGCAGGTAGCAGCCTTGATGGAATGTCCTGGGAGCGAGCGAGCAAGGGGGATGCTGTTCGCGTACATGATGTATTCTATGGATGATGTAGGTATATGGATGGATGTTAGTTATGGATATAGGTGTATGTGTGCATGTAGGCTTATAGTCGATCCAATCACGAGTTACGCTTATTGCAGGCCTCTTTTTTTTTTTTTCTCTCTCTCTCTCTCCTTCCCACCCACGACGCGATACGATCCGCCAATTTGCTCGCCTCCCCCCGTAATTCCTACCTCCCTACCTCCAATGTCGCGTCGGTATACCATGTCCGTCTCCGTCTCTCCATCTCTCCATCTCCCCATCTCCCCACGTCGCAGCCGACGACAGAAGTCTGGAAGGGTCGGAAGGGGACGGAGGCGAGAGCCAAAGGAGGGGGGGCGCGCGAACAACACGCTGACCCGGCTCGCTCTTTGCTGTTTGCGGATATCCTACGCGGTCGCCCGTCTCTCCCCTCCCCCCCTACGCAGCCATGCTCACCTTAGCGTACCGACAGTGCCGTCCAGTAGGGCAGATAATAACACGTCGAGAGACCCCCGGACGAGGAGGGGGAGGGGGGAGGGGGGGGCGTAAGTATGCGACTCGACGGTCCCCCCCCCTCCAAGCCTAACCCCCCGACCTGCTCTAGCACACGCACGTAGCTGACTGGTCGGCTGACGATAAGACTCTAACTGCATACACATACACATATTCGCGCAAGGGCAGGGGGCGAGTGGAACGCAGCGCGGCCGCCCCGTTTTCACGGGATACCGCGTACATTCACACATGCCATTGCTCGCTCGCTCGCTCGCTGCTCGCTTCCACACCTTCACACGCACGTCTTCGAAGCCGAACCGTTCCATTCGAGATTCCGGAACGCAATAGTATACACTAGCTAGGCCCCAATTGCGCTACCCTTCTCGCCCAGCGGTGAAAACCCTTCTCCCGCAGGTAACCGCATAGCGAGAGAATCCCCCGACTAGAGAGGATCGTGATGAGAAATAGTACGGTGGATCATACGAGTTATGCACTCTCGGTATCCTCCCTCTCTACCTACCCACCCGGTCCCGCCCGTCCGTGCCGTCGCTTTCCCGGTGCCCCCTCGGAACGCCACCTTTAGAATAGAAAACTGAGAATACACAGAGAAGCCGTCCGCTCCATAATCGATTAGGCTACGCTTTCCCCCCCCTATTGGATTGCGTGCTACGCGTGTGGTAGTCATGTCATTAACATCGAGCTATACGAGAGTAGCTCCCATTTCCCATTTCCCATTTCCCATTGCCCTTTTTTTTGGTCCTTTCTCTTTAACCCCCCCTAGATGATACCGTAATGTTCGAAAGAGAACAAGAACAGTAAGAAGAATAGAAGAATAGAAATGTGCCCGTCATTACGCTTGGATATTTGGCATCCTTGGTTTGTTTACTCGACGACCGCAACGTCGTGATAGTCGTCCTGCTGCTCCCCATAATGGACCGGGTTAAGCTTGAGGAAGCGGAGGCTGGCGATGCTGCCGACGCTGCTCTGGCTCGACCTGCGGCGGGCCGCGTAGTTTAGCCTCGTGCTCTGGGCGGTAGGGTAGGTAGCAGAGGTGGCGGGAGCTAGCGACAGGAACCGCTGAGGCTGTGGGTTGGCGGCAGCAACGTCGTGGTAGTCGTCCTGACGCTCCCCGTAGTGGACTGGGTTGAGCTTGAGGAAGCGGGGGCTGGCGATGCTGCTGGCGCTGCTGTCGACGCTGGTCTGGCTCGGGCTACGGCGGATCCCTTGGTTCGGCTTCGCATTCTGAGTAGTGGGGTAGGAAGCAGAGGTGGCGGGAGCCAGCGGCAGGAACTGCAGGGGCTGGGCCTCGCGGACATGTTGAGCAATGCTCTGGTTGCTGGAAGACATCTTGGTTGTTGGGTAGGTGGTAGCGTTGATGGCAGAAGTGGTCCGGAGGTTGGTGTCCGTATATTGGGATAGAGGGGGGGAATGGGGGAGGGAGATGGAGCTCGGTAGGTTTGTGATAAAAGTTTCAAGCGCTTCGAAGGGTCCGGGGGGTTGAAGAGAAAGATTGGCTTTGTCTGTCTTGTCGGTCGGAGTTGAAGGAAGAACAATGAGGGAGGAGCAGGTCTCGATCGAGGAGGGATGCGTCCTTTATAGGTATACGGACGATGGCTAGCCCCGGCGGAGGGCGAATCTGCCAAGGGCCTGCCCCCCCCCACACACCCGCATCTACACCACACACCTGTCCCCGTAAACCCAACACGAAATGCTAGACCAGTCAGTGCCACCGGCGCCTTGCGGGGTTTCTCGTGAGTCGCCAAGGCAATAAGGAATACTTTTTTTCTAGGTTTGAAATATTTCGTCTATGCCACGGAGCGCGGGATGGCTCCGGAGATGGCCATCCTGCCGCAACATCCCACGAGACACAAGACTCCCCTCCTCGAGCCACGGAGGGGAACAGACCGGGACCAGGGCTGGCTCTCATCTTCGCGCCCTGCCTCTCTCGTTCTCCCTCTCTCCTCGTCTCTCTCTCTCTCTCGCTTTCTCTCTCGCTCGCCCGCGTTTTGCCTCTCTGATTGGGAACGTGCAAGTGCACCTGGACCGCTTCCGCAGACATGGCGACGCAGCGCCGGCCGCTTATGAGCCCGTAACACAATAGCAGGGAGCAAGGAGGATCGCGCACCCACACGTGGGTGCCCAATTGGCAGCGAATACGCCAAGCGCACTTGTGCAGTCGGGTAGAGGTCAATCGAGCACAGCACAGCACAGGAGAAGCACGCAAAGGCGGACTGCCCTGTGCTATCTTATGTCCACGCTCTCTCCGCTTCTCTGCCCTTCCATCTCTGCCTCCCTCCCACATGCGCGCACACGCACACCCCTTCCCCCCTTCTCCCCCGCCCTCTCTTCCAACTCGGGGTCGACCCAACTCCGATCGAGAGGATTTATAAGCTGTCGGTATCTGCGCCCGTGACCCGTGACCTGTGACCGTGCGCTTCCGTCGACGCGTACTGTACGTACTCTCCAGAAATGGTGTGCATGCTGTCAGACGCCTGGGAGGTGGCCCGTCGCCGCTCCTATCGCCGCACCTCCACGTGCTGAGGCTCCGAATCGCCCGTCCCGCGGGATATCGAGAGAAGAGGAAAAAGTGTGGAGAAGAGCGACGCGGCTCCGTTCGCCTTTTAAGTAAAATAGCAACGACACCCGGTCGGCCCGGAGCATCGCGGAGGCGCCGCGGACAGAACCGCGCTGCGCTCGGAGGCTGCTGACCCTGCCATTGGGCGGGCCAAGCCACTAACGGGATTGTTCGGAGAGGTCCTATAGGAGCACTCCCGCTGCTCCCTCTGCCCTCTGCGCGCTGGGGATATCGGGCATCGTGTATATTTTCGGTCGACAAACCCGTCGAGGACTGTGTCGTGTTTGGGAGTAGAGTCGCTTTGTCTGCTTTACGAGCGGTGCGGAAAGCATAGGGCAAGGAGAGGAAGAAGAAGAAGAAGAAGAACCAAAAAGACAGACACACGCGAGGACACGCGATATCGCTGTAATGCATATTCTCATAAACGCATAGAACACTTACCCTTGTATGCATACATGCGTGTATGCTTTTAAATGTAAATATGTATTAAAGCATCATGGTCCAACCAGTAGGTATCGTGTAACAGGGGTTAAAGATAGGGGTAGGTAGGTGCCTCCTATAGCAAACATCCACATCGTGGACATCCACCAGAGAAGGGCGCGTCACTACCACCCTCGCCATACGATCTATGATGCCTCTTTTAGCTCTTTCTAAGCACGCGTACTTGCTAGAAGGCGCTTTGGTCGGAAGGCCTTGACGCTAGAGCTGTTGTTCGCAACCCCCTACCCACGCCCTAAGTCGACGGAAAGTGGTTCCAGCGTGGTGGATGCTCGACTGCCCGCCAAGTCAAACTCAGTGACGGTTGATTGCTATCGCTAGTCAAAACGGTTCTTCTGCCCCTCCAGGAAACGTGTCTCTTTGCGTATTCGTGGGAGCAATGCGGTATCCTGGTCTACGTGCGCCTGTGTCTATTGACAATGGCGGATTGGGCACTGTAAGCAGATGAAGCGACGTCCAAGTGTACGTGTCCAAGAAATTACACGGTGAATCAATGCATCTTGACGTTGTCTCATTTCCCTTTACGCTGTAAACTATTTGCAACTCTAAAGCTATGCTTCCAGGTATATTTACAAATGATTGCCTCTTCCGTACTCTCCTGTTTAATCATTTCTCTCTCTTTCCGTGTCTGCCCGGCTCTCGTTTGGTAGGAAACTATATGTAGGCTATGCTAACGTACCCTCCATGGCCCGCCACGAAATTGGCGTCCGTTGGTACAACCGGGTCAAGTTGAAGACGTGTCATCTTTAACGAAAGTTCCTGGCCCAGGTGAGCGTCATTCACACATGGGGATTGATGACCACACCACTCGGACCATGGGACGGACAATGTAATCACAGAAGATAACATCGGAAAAAAAGAGACAGGAACAAGGTCACCCCCCGCTGCCCTAAGCTATTTTGCCTTATCACTTTAGGTTTGCTTTGAAGGAGTAGATACATCGGCGATCTCCTTGCTGGTAACGGTGGAACTTCTGCGGAACTATCTAACGGTAGAGCTTAGAGCGACTAGGTGATCAAGACCGAACCACTCAGAGGGACCCGTAAGCGACAACGCGTCCCCAAGAGCCGTCGACTGTTCCCGGTATGGTACTGAGGAACACGAGTGGCGACGATGTCTAATACCGGATATCGCAGGACTGCAGAGGCATCCGCGCATATGGTTTTTCCATCACAAATCAATGTTCGTCGACGGTCTAAGAAATTGTCGTCACACTATCGGTTAGAGGCTTCCCTGCCTCTGAGCGCCATACTGACGCCTGTCAGGCCAGGTGGGCCGGGACTTATTGTCGTCGTTGGTGGTACTAGGTGGATGAAGGATCATAGGCCGACTAGCTATGCGGTATTTCAGCCAAAAGCTCCTGCGCATAGGACTTGGTATCTCCTTGGAGCGATAGCGGTGAGCCAGTCAATGAGATGTGAAACTGTGAGGAACGGCGACTTGGGTACGTAAACAGGTCCCTAAAACTTGAATTTTAGAGTCCTTGAGCTATACATGCCCTTCTAGGGAAGGTGGACGCCAACATCCCGCGATAGGGGCGTCAGGGGGACGGCGGAAACATATTAGGTAGTATCTACCGCTTGCGCTGATGGAAGAAGGAGGTGTGACCGATACAACTTAATGGTAGAGGGAAGACATTGTTGGGACTTATTCTAAGCCGTAGAGGCAAAATCTCCCCTAGTCTTAATGTATCGCTATGTTGCTCCGTACTGCTGTACTGCCGATCAAGGTCCCGAGGGGGGAGGCTTGGAGGTCTTGCGGAACTCAACTGATGAACGCGTCATCATCGCAGCGTATTCCTTCAAGGCCGCAGATAACATGCTCCGGAATGGCCTCGTCTGATTTTGGGATCATCCAGGTGCGAATAGCTACTTTAATACCAGTGGTGCCGGCACTCGAGCCGTCGAGGCCATCAAGGGCGGTCATCAGTCGACCGCAACGGTGTACCAACGACATGTCAACCGCTACCGCCGTTTTTTGCTCTTTAACGGCCCGCCTAGGTGCCGACTAGACGCAGGGGTCAAGATTCTTGACCGTCCACCGCATGGCGAAAGCTCGTCAGCAAAGGGTAGCTAGAAAGATTCAGGCCGAGATCAGTAGTAAAACCGAGAAGAATACCTCCTTAAAGGCTAGGGAATTGTCAAAGTTGTTGGTTACTAGCGTAAAAAGACGGCCCTGGCTCTTGTTCAGGCTTTCTGGCCTCGTGATTTGGGCAAGCCATATTAGCATACCATTACTCCGCACCTCATAGCAGTTCCTCTTGGTACATGCGTATACCTGTGTTGATCGTTGAGTGCTGGGTATTGGACAGTGGCGCACACTTCTCCTTCGGTATTGCCCCCGTGTAGAGGCTTAGAGCTTTGTTGAACAACAGGGCCACGCCGACGGCACAATATCCCGCTTTCGAAGCGGAATCAAGTGGCCAAGTTCGCCTCGTACTCGAATTCAAGACTGTCCCTCGAGATAACGAACTCCGAGTTCATACCATGACCTGATGGCAAATGCAACCATACCCGGTGCTAGGGTACACAATAAGCAGCGCGCTTATTCGGCCGCGCGGCGTAACCGTTGGTGAGCTTCTCATGCCTTCGCGCGCCCAACCGCTACCGGGCCCGAGAGACAGAGGCGCTCGAGCGATTTCCCGATACGGAATCAGAAAAGGAAATTCGACTGATGTCTCCTGGGGAGAACGCGGGTCGGTGATACGTCTCGTTGGATGCCATTTGGGGGGGGACCTTGTCGCGTCGAAGCTCTGATACTACGCGATCCTGGCATGTCAGGAGCGCGAGCACAAGCGCTGGAGGAGCCTGCTCGCCTTCCTTGTTGCCATATTGGTCGGTGAAATCAAGGATCCTGTTGGGATACCCTCCTCTAACCACGGTAGAGTCCCGGTTGGGGAGTGGCAACATGGCGAGTGCGAAGCTCATCCGATCGCTCCTGGGCCTCACATGAGTCGCCTTCGGGTGAGGTGATTAAACACGGCGGAGCTAATTAGACCGTCCATGCTCATCTCACACGAGTTTGGGACGGTCATATGCTAGAAGCTAGACTCGAGGGTTGGTTTGGTGAGCGACGGAAGGGGGTAGCTCGCCTTCCACCGGAACATGAATGCTAGTCGCCACCACCTCTCCAAGTCGAACATGGAGGAGACAAAACCGAACTAATGGCATTGGTCTACGATGCTCCTCGATGTTAGCTCGGTCTCTAGCGCCTCTCTCAGGGTGTTTTTACGGGTGTATAGAAGTCATCCGCTATTACGGCTGAGTTCAGTCTCCAGAAACCATCCCAGGCAGGGGGAGGGTTTTCTAGAGCTCGAGGAATCACTTGACGTGGGGCTCCTGTGAGTCAGAAGAATTCGACTGTTGGAGGCAACACACGAAGGCCGCTGGTCGAGATGGGCCGCTTCTCTGGCCGCGATTTCTAGAGGCAGCCAAGGTACGCCCACAAAGGGGAAGGGGGGGATGGCCGCATGAATGGGCCGTAAGGCTGTCTGGAAGATGTTGGCGGCCGTATTCTATGGCCACCTAATACCGATTCTTCAACTCATCTCTAGCCTGTCCCTAAAGATAGAGGGACAAGCCGTCGTCGTATAACGACGCTAGAATAAATGATTCAGTAGATTGTCAACTTCTAGGTTTGCGGCATTGTATGCTGGCGGGGCTCTACCTGATACCTGGCCCCCTCTCGTTGCGGCGTAGGCTGACCCTTCTGATTGGGATGTAGCGTCCACATTATCGAGGTATGCGAAAGCCCTTAAAACAGTAGCGGTGCCAGGTAAGGCTACTTTGCACCGCGATATAGTCAGGTTCGTCCTAGTAGTGAAGGGATACCCCCCCCCCGGCGTTGGTGGGGTTGAATCCGTGGTTGTACACCCACTGGGCGAGTAACCAACAACGTCGGGATTCAAAGAGGCGGGAGTTCTCGCAGCCCAGGTTCAAGTTGATTGAGCGATGCCGAGCTGGGTCAATTTTATGTGCCATATATCCGCGGTGAACTTCAGGTTGTTCCTTGCATTGTGCGGGAGGTTGCTGCACCCGCCTAGGGTACGTCGTTATTGAGGATTAAACGGTGGACCCATGTACCGCCTCTCTCAAGATTACCTGTCTCCTCTGTGCAACCATAGCTGAGGATGTTGGGCGCAAGAACTAAAGGCCTGTCTCCCGCTCTACGCCATCCTGGCGGATGAAGATATACGGTAGCCGGGCCGGGCCATTCGGCTAGCCAGGGAGGTATATGTATGGTACCATATAGCACGGTGCCGGCGTGTGAAGCAGGAAGCAACGCAGCTAGCCTCTCACCCACGACGGAGAGGGAGGCAGGGTCTGCAAACCCGTCCCAACCGGCCAAGCCGAGATAGGTATGAGTAGAGGCCAGAGACGACAAGAACCCTGCAGCCCCCCCATCCCCGCCGGAAGAAGGGGGCAGTTGGCCGCGGCGTCAAGAAACGTTCTGGAACTGCATCTTACGAACGGCACGCCTCTGGCGAAAGCGAGCGGGAGGAGAGTTATTCTCTGCGCGGAGGGAAAGGTTGGCAGACGGGGAACAGCAGTGTCGCAGCGTGCAGCTTGCAGACTGCCAGGTCCGGGTGTGCGAGCTGGATAAGCGAATACGTACTCTGAGGTGCTCTTCCGGTAGGCAACGCAGCTCCGGCAGGGAGCAGGAAGCAGGGAAACGGGACGTCAAGTTTTTGAAATTCCGCTGCACGTGGGTTCCCGCGCGCGTCGGGTATTTTCTCTCTCCCTCTCTCTCCTCTCTCTCCTCTGTCTCCTCTTCCATCGGCTCTGCTGCAATCTACCTTTTCTCATGCTACAAGCCGTGGGAAGCCATTGTTTGTGCCGTGGCTCCGACCTATGGCGATGCGGGCTCGACGCTGGGTGGTAAAACTGGAGGGTGGGAGCAGAGGTTGGGTTCTGGAGAGGGGCCTGCGGCGCTGTTTCTTAGTCGTCTCCTAGCTCTCCGAACGATTTCAGCCTTTCTGCTGCGCAGTATTGGGTCGCTCGGCCGGTCCGGTTCCTCTCGCTCTGGAATCGATCCCGCTAGGGCCAGTCCTTTCGCAGCTGGCCCGCCCAAGGCAAGGCCGGTAAGCCTTTTCGATCGCGTTGACGCCCCAGATGCTAAGTGATGAATTGACCCCATTCCAGCCCTCCAAGGCATAAGACCGACCGCACTAAACACCGTCTACTATCGCATCCCACCTTGACTTAGGCACGTACGCAGGTACCTAAGTGGCAGGGTGGGCGTGCTTGCCCCGGATGGATCTGTACCTAACCTAAGGCCGGTCCCTTGCTAGACCCGCACGACATAGCACAGGGCAGGTGGTACCCCAAGGTACCTACCTGTAGGCAGGTATATTCACAATCACTCCGTTAAAGGTAGGTACCTACCTACCTACCACCTTCGGTATCTCAATTACTACTAGGAGGTAGGTACTTACGGCAGATCCCCTCGTGGGTAGGTAGGTGGGTAGGTAGGTAGGTCGTACCTTAGGTACATTCTAGGGCACGCGCGGTTAGGCAGGTTCCCATGATGGATCAACTTTGATAGGTCTGGATTATGGATTACATTACCGCCTCGTTGCCCGCGCGCGACAGACAGACAGACAGACAGACAGACAGATGAGCGTGTATATACCGGCAGGCTTCGATAGAAGAGGTGTGTATTGCCAGGTAAGAGGACCAGGGAGACAGGTAATACCTCTGCTTTATCATGAATAGAGCCACGCTACCCGGCCAGGATCCATCCTTGCCTGTACCACCGCCCGATGTACTGAATCTATTCCCCCTACCTACATCACACGTTAACACACACACTCTCTCTCTCATTCCCACATACACCAACCTCCGCTGGTACCCCTTCGCTAGGGGCCACGGGTGCTGGAAAGATAGGTAAGTAGGTATGTATTACTTCGACAATTTTGACACATGCGGTAGACCTTCGGTGCCTACATTTCAGACGTTGGTCCCAACAGAAAGGAATCGAATACACCGCCTTGGGCTGTTTGGGCTATTTCTCTTAATTCTATTTTTCTTGAATTTCTGCTTTTTTTTTTCCTTCTCCTTTCCTTTTCCTTTCCTTCCACCTTCTTGCCCCTTTTGTCCAACCGGTGTTTTTCTACTCTCCTGTGGTAAAGGCAGGAAATTTCGTGTTTCCGTCTTCTTCTCCTCTGCCATTGTTCGTCTTCGCCACGACCCACCCACCCGGTGCCTCGACGTTGGAACAGACCAAGCAAGCAGATCGGGATCCGTTACATTGTCCGTCCACATCCACACACACACCCACGCACACATACATACATACACATACACACGCGCACTGAGAGGGATGGACGATTAAGTACGTAGCTCCTCGTCGCGAACAGGTCCCGCCGGCCTCGAGCTTCCTCAGTTCGGTAGCTGCCGTCGAGTCTACAGGACCTGGCATGCGCCGCGACCCCTCGAGCTCAAGCCCGGAGCTGGTTCGTGAGCTTCTAGGGGATATCGTGCCGGTGCTATTGTTGGATACGCGAGGTTGCCCGACCTCCAGTGGTGATGTGGTGACACACGATAGCAACCGGTATAATGCTGAGATCAACGCAGCCAACGGCTACAACGACGAGGACAAACAAACGCAATATATTCGGGATCATCGCATTCCCTGTCCGTTGATTTGCAGGAACCGTGTCAGACGTATATTTCTTTTTCCTCCATACCTACGCAGGGGCTGTCGTCTCCATTCCAATTGCCTAATTGGATTGGCTGGATGGTGAGAACGCCTTCAAACTACACCGGACGTCGACTATAACGCACCCCTAGCCTCCCAACTAGCCCGAACCGGCTCCTTTCTCGTTATTTCCCTCATCTGGCTGCTCTTCTGACTTGATCGGGACGCCGCAATACCCCTGCTCCGTGTCTATGTTACCCGAGCCTAGTGGAATTGGCCCCCCTTCCACCCCCCCCCCCCCCCTCTTCCCCTCGACCCTGGGTGGTGTAAGTGCCAGGGATAGCAATCAAAGAAGATCTAGTACTTACTATATGACGTCCATCTTTATGTCCAATAACTTGTTCCTAGGACGGCTTCCTAACCCCAAGTTCTCCGTCGACTGGCCGGTGTGTTGCCTACTGCTGGAGAAGCACGCAAGTCCGCAGCCGCACACCCGGCGCCCCAACCGCAGTCGTTCATAGTACACTTTCCCCTTCACTATAAGTCGTCTCGTCGACTTGATACATGTTGGCCCCAAGAGGGGCACCTCCATAATGGTCGGATGACGGTTACTACTTGTCTTCACACACCACCTGTTATTCTAGTCAACGAGGATAGGAAATTTTCTTTCTACCAACAGGGGACTGCTAGTCGTGGCGGCGAAGACTTCGAGGAAGTCAGCCTCGAGTGACGGTAACAAACAACGGAGCTAACATACATCCGTCTTCTCTCCTCTATCGAGGGCGGCCCATCAGCCAACTGACAACATATAAATTCTACGCTCCCACCCGCTACGATATGCACATCCATTCTTCATCCTCATCACCATCATCACCATCATCACACACTTCACTCCATATCCTCTTCGGACTACTCGAGTACAGCTCTAGCTACAAGCCATCGCCTACCCCACCAGCTTCCTGCTTGACACCCCTCGAGGCCGCTTCCCTAGACGACAAACATACATACCGACGGTCGAACGAATTCGATCCCGGCTCGATCCACAAGTAAGTTTCCTTGACCCCGTCGCGAACAGGCCTCGGACTAAGAATTTAGCAGCACCAGAGAGCTCCTTAGAACTCGAAATACCCAGCCATGTGTAAGATCTGGTATATCAAGTACTCGTGCGGGTGCACGGTCCGCCAGGATGCTCCTTGTGCGGAAACCCCCAACACCCTCGGAACCTGCTCCAGAGGACTCGAGGAGAAAGATGTCGAGAACGATGGGCCGTGTGATTACCACGCTTAACAGAAGGCAAGTATAGAGAGGCGCATATCCGGCCGCGATCGCCGTTGCTCATCCTTGGCTAACTTGCTCCTCTGTCTAGGAACAACCCATCACGGTCCATTCGAGGCATGGCCTAAAGGCAGGAATGATTGGCGGATGCGGGTATAAGATGGAAGAGCATCCTGCGAGCGATCGCATATATACCTCGGGTTTTCCACCGCAATGGTTTTCTTAAGCTCTCGTCAAGATCTGGCCTGGAGCCAGCGCTTGTTGGGTATCACGCGCACACGAACAGCAGACACGTACATACACCAACCCTCCATCTCTCTCGTTCTTTCTCTTTCTCTCTGTCTCTCTCATCTCCAAAAGCTTTTAGAACGGTGGACGGGTCCTGTCATTTCTTTGGTTGGATATCTAATTTGATTCGGAGCTCACGACATGACAGTGGGCAGGCTCTTAGGATATAACGGGGTACCGTCGCTGGGCGTCTCGCGGGTAGGGGTTATTTTCAGACAGGCCTTGATCTTACTTCAATATCATTTCTTCTCTCCTACCTTTTTTTTTTTGTGGCTCGGGTTTATTCCGTCTTGTTGCGGCGACCTCTAGCAAGCTTTCGCCGACATGCGCGTCGAATGGTATTGGCAGAGCGACGGCCAGCGACATGTCGTCAAGCTGCGGCCGTAAAACGTGACACCGCACCACCTAGCATACGGGAAGCAGGTATGACACGGCCACACCCGCGGTCAGAGGCATCTATCCGAGAGTATAGGTAATCAATGCAAGGCAGGGGGGTTCGTGTCGTTGCACCCAGCAGCGTGAAGGGAAGCCTTGTCATCCATGTCGGTTGGGTTGCAATGCGCGTAGAACCATCCACCAACACGTCGCCGTCGAGAGAGGACCAACAGCCTACTACTGCACATGGGAAGAGGGAAGACCGACGTTAGGAAGAGAAGGCGCCGCATTGGAAGAATCCTAGCGTTGCTCTGTACGGATCGAATTGCAGACAACAGGATACCACTCGCATTCGTAGCACATCATGTGATGCCTGTAGGCGGAGAGAGAGGGCCTGGGTGCGAGGAGAAAGGGGGTAAAGGCGAGAGGAGAGGAGGGAGAAGCCGGGTAAGATTGGTGGTTGATTGATTACCTAACCTAGTCGAAATGAGAGGTCAGGAAGGCAGCTGCCCAGACCTAGAACCCAAAGGGGTACATGCCTCATGCATATGGACGTATTTGGCGATCTACCTGCCCCCCTTAGGACCTTAGGATGGGGGGAGGAGGTACCTGCCTGCGTGCCTTACCTTACAGGGATTGGTTTATATAAACTTTTTAAGGGGTCCCTCCTTGCCTTGCCTTAGGTACCTAGGTACGTACGGCCGGCCCACCTACCTTCCGTTGCGCTGATGGAGCTGTGTGTGTACCTATGGTAGGTATATTACTAGGTACCTAGGTAGGTAGGAGGTACCTTAGGTAGGCAGGTAGGTTAGGCAGGTACCTCGCTGCCCCCCCCCTCCGATACCCACCTGGACCCTAGGTACCTCTAGTGGAGCGTACGGGCACCTACTTACCCCTGAGAGGTACCGATGGCAGGAGGTGTAGGCACTTGATACACCCATTGAAGTCGTTCCATAGGTAGGTAGGTAGTGCCTGCCTTCGGTGCATGTCGATGCCTGATGAGCGGCAAGGTGGGAGGTACCTGCCTACCTGCCCAGGTGGTTCTAAGGCAGGTGGTCAGGGTCAGTACCTACTGCCGTACGCACTTTACTCAGGCAATAAGCCCACGAGAAAAGAGACGCCGGAGGCACCTAAGTAAAATTATCCATCTCTCTACCTGAGATCCGGGCTCGCAGGAGGGCGTCCCCTGGAGGCAGGCCGCCCGGTCACATCTCATTTCTTCCCGTCCCTATCGGCGTCTCTTCCAACGCGTCTCCGTTCCAGGTTGTTCTTGGGCTGCCTTGACTTGCATCCCCCACACGTCGATTCCCATGTGCGGTAGCACATGCAGGGCCATTCCTAGTGGAGAGAGGGCACCGAAATAAGCAGGGAGGGTTGTAACCTGGTTATATTGTCCGAATCGACCTATGGTGGCTCGGTACGCCACGTTCGCGCACCTGTGTTAATCTACGTCTAATAGAACGACCCTCGCTCATTGCGGTTGGCGAACCAATCGAAGCGCGACGCCGCCACCAAGTCCCGTGCTGCGCGCCTGCGAGTACCTGCACATGGCTCTGCCCGAGAGCGCGCCCTCACCTTTCGGTCCGAGAGCGCTGCAGGTATAGTCTCCCATCGCGATAGCGGCTTTGTGCCGCCTTTCCTTCGATTCCATCGCGTAGGTAGTCAGCGAGGTGGGGGCCCAGGCCAACACTCCTTCGCCTGGCTGTCTGTCTGGCTGCTCGAGGGCGCACGATTGCGAGGGTGCGCGTTGGCCCGTTTGGGCGGCCCGGTCCCGGCAGATACGACACCCGTCATATTCTCTTAGCATACACCGTCGGATTACACGACAGTTTACGAGTTTTTAGTCCGCTCCAAGGCAGCCGTCTGTCTTCCTCCCTCCCTTATCCTGTCCGACCCCCTCTCCTCCCCTTCTCCTATCTTGTTGCCAACGATCCCCCTGCGTTGCCCAGATGGGTCCTGAGGCTGTTGCTGCTTCCCATGCAACCTGCTAATACTATGCATTCGAAAGCTAGGGCTTGGACGAGAACGGGGTGGAAAGCTGCGTCTACGGGCCCAACTAGCGGGATGCGCTTACCGAGTGATGCGAAAATGCCGAACCAACAGCTTATGGCCACCGTCTCGCACCGTCGGACGAGCCGACCCAGCATGAACCAGACCCGCAAATCAACAGCTGACGAGTACTGGTCACTCCCCCCGTCTCCTAAATGCTCCTCCGCGATCACATGGGTCTACGCAACCACATTCGTGTATCCTGCGGGAGAAGTAGGTCCTGCTCTTCCACTGCTTCCTCCGGCTTCGAGGAAGAGGAGGGGGCGGGGTCGGGGGATGGGGTCGAAAATACCAGCCTCAAAATCAGCACTGCGCCGATGAAGCGACGGAGAAGCCTGCGCAATGGCGGAGGTGAGATGTTCCCACCCTTCCACATTTCCGAGCCACATAAGCTTAGCATAGGAAGGGGGAGAGTTGCAGTCTGTGTGACAAACACAAAAGCGGGTATGAAATCGTGAATAATGCCTTGCCGTTATAGATCGGCCGAAGCGGGTTGCTTGTCAAACCGGTCAACTCACCGTTGAAAGGCTACCTAGGTATTGTCAGTACCCTTGCGTCTAGCATCGCCTCACGCGCAACCCCTTGCAGCTTCGAGTCATCAATCTACCTGCACACGTAACTGGACGGCGGCTAGGGCGTCAGAGCTACTAATGAGATTGCGAGAGGCGGCTAAGAGACCCCCCCAAGGCGTCTCTAGCGCCAACATCGGGCGACAGGGGAAGAAGGGAGCCTAGTGGGAGAGGGGCGTTAGACGCGCGTGGGCTGCCTTCTTCCTTTTTGTTCAACCTCGCCCTGGCTTTGGTTGTTCCCTGTATCTTGTCATATCTACACATCAACCTTCTCAACGCCATCGTTTCTGAAGGCACCTTTCTAGTCACGGATTGGCCGCGCCGTAAGTACTAAGCAGGTATGTGAAGTCGCATTAGGCCTCCCCTCTAATTTTGAGCCTGTCGGACACGTCTTGTCGGCGTGGAACTCGATACCGCTTAGGACGCCCAACAAGCAACTCGACCGAGTGAGTATCGAACTTTTTTCTTTCCGGGTCTGTCTGAGTCGTCGCGCGCAGTTGCAGGGGTTGGGGAGAGGAGCGGAGTTGCACAAACGCATGAAGCGCCCCTAGCTTGATTGACCAACCTAGGAAGAGGCAGCAGCTTTCAGAGATGGTCATGGTCCACGCTTGTCAACCTCATCGTTTACCTACCAACGAGGTACCATGCCGCGCCGACCTGGGCTTACCGTGCTCGTGACGCGAGATGTGCAGCAGGATCTCGGGCCACAAAAAAAGGCCCGTAGCCTACGAAACCCTTTCTCCTCGCGGATCGCTTCGTCACCTGTACTAGGTCGTCTTCGATGGCTTCTTCCCGTGCTCACCACGCGCTACCTACGTCTTGATCGTCGATGATACCGTAGCGCACCATCTGTGGAGGCGATCGTAGCATACCGCCTAACCGCAACCGCAAGCTGAAACCACCCCGATGCTCAGTTCTGCGTAACGTCGAACGCAAGAGAATGCTGCATGCTTCAGCCGACTTGACGGAGCATATCGGATAGTCCTCTTAACGTTTAGCTCACATCCGAGGTTACACCGATGCTTTAGGCTCGCCGCCGAGCTACGAGCACCCCTTATTCCCCCATACTCTCGAGAAAGAAGCCCGCTCGACCTATTTTTATACCCTCGTCGACTTTAACTGCGGACCATCTCGATGCACGCGTACCAGACCCGAAAGCCGCTATCCAAGTTCGAGCCCTCGCACGCTAGCGAGGGGGAGAAACCCCGTGATGCCTAGACGATACGAGGCTCGTCATCTTGTTCGGTGGCCTTGGACAATCCATCCGGCTTGTAGATTCTGCCATTGTCGCTGCGAGCTCCGCTTCCTTCATTCCAGGTGTGCTTTACATCCGACGTGCTATTCGTATTTTACACGATGCTCGACCGCCTCTTACGATATCTGGTCTTGTGCTATCACAAGCCAAATAATCCCTACCTAATTGGTACCGTATCGCGATTATCGAGTGACAAAACTCGGGCGTCGTTAGTACAGTCAAGTACTTGATTACGGCCGACTCGTCTGTTATCCCTACTTATTCGCAGTGGCGGTTGCTATCATTTTGGTATCAGATTGGGCGGCCAGAGGGGCTGCTCTGGTAGTGGCACCGACTATCTTCCTATCCTTGGATTACAGGGAACACGGTATTACACTACGGTATAGATGGTGGTCTCCCTGAACAACTTGATTTCATCTTGGGAGACATAACATTAAGCAATGATCTCCGATGGCCTCGTGTTAACCATCATCTTCTAACTTCAGCTGGCCGGGCTTTCGAACGACCGCGTACGGCATTAGAGTAGGGAAATAGAGAAATCCGTACCTCTCTTAGTCGAGCCCACCCCATACATATAGCACCACAACGGAGCAAGCCGCAGCACGAGGTTGGCCTTTGTCGAACGCACGTTTCGCTAACGATGCATCGTAAAGCTCATCCGGATTCGAGCTTCGACACTTGCAAACTTGCAGACTAATTTCTAGCATCGGCTGCGACGATTTCTCTCGTGGACTCGTTGCTCCAGAGCCGGCGAGGCAATATACTAATCAGCGAGATTTTGGGAAGCTCATAGGCTATCCCTGGCTCACTAGGAGGAGGTGAGATACTGAAGCCCTGAGTTGGTGGCGCTTAACGAACTTGCGACGCCCACGCGGGCAACCGTGAGCTCAGTCTCCGTGGAAGTTTCGTGAAGACCTTGGTTAGATCAATACCCGCCACACGCTCTAGAGACGCCAGTGGTACGGGCCAACCAAGTTATTTTTGATTTTTTGTCTGTCCTCGGCGCTACTCCTACTGCCGTGTACGGGCACACCATCGCGTCTACCCTGACGATGTGTCTGCTACTCGAGCTCAAGTCCCCCAACGAGATTCCTACACTACTACCTGAGCTAAGACCCGTCCGTCCCTGTCACACCGATTTCATCTAAATGAGTAGAACATTATGATACAGAGGGAGAACACAACCTAGGGGCGATATGTCTTCCGAATGGCATCGAGTATAGTTATGGGGGTGCGTATATCAAAATTAACCTGACAACCTTGATCGCACCTGGATCCCTACGGATAGGATAACCCAACGGGCCGATGGCGAGAGAGTAGAGGGCAAGACAGGCCATGCGGCCGGCCCGACTGGTAGTATTTTACGGATTACCTGCTGTCGAGAAGAACACAGCTTCGGTCTAAATACGCAAGGATTGAGAGGCCATCCTAGGCGGATAGATTCTATAATTACGCTAACTGGCGGCTTCAGGAATGGAAGCTGGGATGTAGTCTAGTAGCGGCCGCCCCCGAGACGGCGTCCAACAACGCAAGCATAGCCCACGTCGGCAATGGCCGTCGATGATGGAGGTTATATGCTTTGCAGGCACGCAGACGGCTAACCAGACGGCCTCCCTACCCACGGCTTGCAACCCTCCCGCTCAGCCTTACGGCCCCAGATAACTGCAGTCCTCCTTTCTCTTACGTATATGCCTATCTGGGTATGTATATATAGGCACATACCTACGATATTCTTCACTTCCCGGGTCGCATGTTTCCGTCCGAGATCTCACGTCAGCAACCTCACTTAGGTACCCCGACGGCTCACGACCAACCTTTTGACCCCAACTTTATTTCGGAGAGTAGAAAGGCGATGGCTCCTGATATTGGCCTGCATATTCACTTCACGTGGCAGCCCTGGGACGGCGTGGTCTTCCTGTGCCTCTCCACCGCCCTACGCATATTAGGTTGCCAATCTACCTGACACGCCGCCGCGCCACCCTCAGTTACCATGCATCCCTATCCGGCGTTACCTACCCAACGTACCCGTGATCTGGGTACCGAAATTCCGAAACGAGACTCTCTCACCCGCGCCCACACACATGCACATGCACGCAGGCACTGCAGCGATCTCCTGTGCGGCTTATTCACAGCTAGCCAGACGTGTCCTCACTATACCCCTTCTACCTCCTCCTTCTCGCTTGAGCACGTCTTCGCAACTGATACACGTAATCTATTTGGACGTGAACAACTGAAACATACATGAGAGCGAGGCAGCGAACGCAAAACCCCAGGATAACGTACATCAGCCGTCATCCCACCGCCCTACTACCTCCAAAACAACACGCGAGATGCAAGTAAGATAGACAGATAGACAGGCCTTCAGGTATACAGACGATGGCCGAGCTGAGCTGCTGAAAACCTGAAACAAGTCCTCGACTTATTTATCACCGACACGTACTCACCCACGCGCCAACGTCGCGCCGGTTGATCATTTTCGTGCCGTGATGATGACGGTGAGAGCCAAGCTGACGTTCCTAGCACGCGAGTCTAGCAGCATTGTGAGCGCGGAATCCGTAGTCCTAAATCCCGGCCCTCAACGAGCAAGGCAGGCGAAACGAACCCCACGGATGCCCCCCCCTCCTCCCTAGGGGTCTCTATGCCCTCTACCTCCATACACCACCGGCAGGCAGGCACATAGACGAGTTCCGCGCCGCGCGCCCGAGGGCGCGGGGTTCGCACGGCACAGCATGCACGCCCACGCCGAAGCGTGGTCGTGGTCGCGGCCGCGGGATTACCTGCTTCCCTAAACTTGTTTCGTTCTTTTAAAAACGTGGTCACGGATACCCCCAAACCCCTACTACCCGTGCCCGAGCGAGCGTCCCGGTCGTATTCGCGTCCTCTCGCTCGCCCCGCTCGCCTGCCTCTCCGGCGCGCCAGCTGAGGCAGCCAATGCAATCCGGAGGAGAGGAGGAGGACGAGGGGCGAGGGGCGAGGGGCTGAAGAGGTCGCTCGCCCCGTGGACCGAACCGATATGGACTTGAGCAAGGGTCGCGGTGAGTCCGGCACAGGATCGCCGTGGGGGGTTCGTTGGTGGTAGTAGTGATGGTGGTTCTCGTGAGGAGCGATGGGAAGTAGCTCACCACCACCACTGCAGCAGCGGCACCAGCAGCAGCGGCAGCAATGGAGTTAATTATTTATCACCGCGAGTCAGCGGGGGTTTTGTCGAGTTACACGGAATTGAGCAGCGCAGTCTACCTAGTTACGCAGCCGCGCGTAAAAGGGGGGGAGGGGGTTACGCTGGGACCGGGATCGCCTCGTGCGTCGGCGTCGACGTCGGATGCCATCTTCTTCCCCAAGGCGTTCGGACGGGGCATCTATGACCCCTTATTGCGAAACTCTTAAGGGGTAGGGATAGGACTAGAAGGCAAAGGGGAAGCAAGAGAGGTGGATGGGCAGACGTACCCACCTCGTCGCGGCTAGCACATGACGCGGGAAGGGTCGGGACGAGCTAGATAGACACAGATAAGAGTCGTGAGAACTGCATCTACCTATCTATCCCTTGCTAGCACGTGGGAAACAAACCGGGGGGGGGGGGGGGTAATAGTGCGCTCGCCTACTCACTTATTTTTATCACTGTCCTCTGTCACGGCTGCTGTCATGTTGGTACGTATGAATGCATATTTATTTTCCTGCCTACCTGCCCTATCTGCCTAATCCGTCTCTGTTCCCGGTGACGTGTGCATTGGGAAGCCTCTCTCCCCCTCTCTCTCTTCCCCCCTTCGTCTCGTCTTCGTCTCCTTTGCCCTTCCCTTCCTTCTCTCCGCACGACATGCAATGACGACGACGATAGGAACTCGATCGGGCAGAAATGTCAATCTTATGACCAGTCCATGTCTCCAGGAAAAACAACTGAAAACCCCTCTTTCGGACTCTTTCTGAGCCCGTTCTCTGCTAGTATACAGCAAAACAAAACCGATCTCTCATGCCCACATTTCACCTTTTGTCTTTTTTTGGGGGTTGACTTGTTTTCTTTCTTTTGTCGTCACTCGAGCTCTTGTTCGAGTCTCGAGCACATGCCAAAGGGAATCTTTCCTCTATCATGCATTAAGTCCTCTAGGGGAGGTTAAGAGGTTGAAAAAGCAGAAACGGAAAAAAACGGGAACACCTGGATGCAAATGTAGACGGAACCCAAGACGCCACCAGTGTTTATTATTCAACACAGGTATTAAGTGAAACCAAGGGGTATACGAGCGAATTAGTCGTTCTTGGGGGAAGTGGGTGAGCTGCGCACTTTGGTTAGTACGGCCATGTGCTGCATATAGAATGGATACGGAAACTTACAACTTGGGACTGGCGTTGCCACCGGGACCCGGAGTCTTGGGTGAAAATGCGGGAGACTGTGTAAATGTTAGCGAGTAGCCCAAAGAAAACAGAGGTATCGCGTTGGGTTAGACACGAACCGTTGGGGAGTAGCGAGGACTCGTGGGAGATTGTTGGGCTCCCGATGTTCTATAGCCTGGGCTTGTCGGCGAATAGGCCGCGGGTGACGTCGGTGAATAGTTTGGCGACACGGGCGAGTAAGAAGGCGATGTAGCACCCGCATGGAGATTAGGAGACGTCGGACTATAGCTGGGACTCGTTGGGGAGTAATTAGGCGAAGTAGGAGAGTTGAGACCAGGAGACGTAGGAGAATAATGCTGCGGCGACGAGGGTGAGGTAGGCGAGTAGCTGGGCGAGGTTGGACTGTAGTTGGGACTCGATGGGCTCGTGGCCCTGAAGTGAGGCGAACTTGGCGAGAACGACGGCGAAGAAGGACTGAACCGTGGTGAGCTATCGTAACGACCGCCGATCATTGGTGAAGTAGGTGAATAACTTCCACCAGGCGAAGTGGGCGAGTAGCCGCCGTAACTACTGAATGGCGAAGTGGGCGAGGCACCGCCTGAGAACGGGCTCGTTGCGCCAGGACTTCGTCCTCCATACGGACTAGCGCTTCCGAATCCTCCATACTCGGTTCCGAATCCTGAGGGCGAGTCTGAACCAGCCCCGACGATAGGCGAGAAGTTGCCCATACCCATCGATGGCGAGGCGAGGGATATGCCGTAGCCAGAGTCCGTCATCGGCGATCCGGTATCGTATGGGGTCGCTGCACCGTCCATGGGGCTACCCTTAATCGTCATACCTGGCATCAGACCCATTCTCGAGTTGTCCGAGATGACCGTGTCGAGCATCTTGGGATCCAGATAGGTTTCGAAGTGACCGGTACCCATCGGGGCCAATTGTCCGAGCATGACGTTCTCCGATATACCAGTGCAATCATCCAGCTCGCCGATAGCGGCTGCTTCCAGAAGAATCTCGACAGTCTCTTCAAATGAACATCTCATCAGGGCACCAGTGTCGGCTCTGTTGATGCCATGGCGGGTAACAGCGGCGATGCTGCCTCGGTAGGTCATAACATCAACCAGGAGGGAAAGGTGGCGCTCGTTCACGTATGAACCGTCAAAGGCCAAAACTCTCCTCAACTCGTTCAGGAGTGCGCCTCGGGCGGCTTCGATGCCGAAGACTTCCACGGTCTGCCACAAGTCGTTCGTGATGGTACGCTGAGCATCCACTCCGGGTACGGCCAGGACTTCCCGTAGGGCCGTGCCCTGCGTATCCAGATACCACTCCTCACACAGCGGGCTATCCTTCGACTGAATCAAGGCGCCGCTCTTATCAACGGCAACTCTCGTTCCCTTGTTCAAGAAAGCTCGCTCGATGCCCTTGACTCCCCGCAGTGTTAAGTTTTCAAGGAGGTGGTCGGCTAGACGCTTCAGCATCACATCATCCTCGATAGGCTTATCCGAGTCGTCCTTGTCTTCTGGCATCGGCCGAATACGTATTACCTGTTGATCCGCGTTATTGTCACTACAAATAACCGCGAGATCGTTATGATACTCCTCTCGGAGACGGGTAGCCACATCTTCAACAGTCAGACCCTTATCGAGCATCTTTTGTCGATCCAAGACGAAACGAAGCAGCCAACGTGACTGCCGATCAATGGAAGGCTGGCTATCGTCTGGAAGTAGGAAATACGACGACACAAAGTCATCGTCTTCCGGGATTGTGGTCGACTCAATGTCGGGGTCATAGTAGACTTCGGTAATTGCCGTAACAGAACGGAGATTCGTATGCTCGACAACGCTTCGAAGCTTCTTCGCGTGGTCCTGCGAAGCGGCAGAGCCATCCAAAAATACCATCATGGAGGGCGTCTTGATGTTGCTGGCCACATTGAGAATCTCCTTGAGTCGCGGGACACCGAGTGTGACGTTCTTGGACGAGATACCGGTAAAATGGAACGTGTTTAGAGTCATCTGTGTCGCAGGTTCACCGATAGACTGTGCAGCTAATACGCCCACCATCTCGCCGGGGTTCACCATCGCTTTCGCCCATCGAGACTCTAGCTCGCCCACGACGTGACGGAAAGCCAGCTTATCTAGGCGATGGTGCACTGCGACACGCTTGAAGGCCAATCGCGAACGAAGAAGGGCCTTGAAGAGCTTCGATGCGTTGTCGTCGGCTTCTATCGAGACTGGGTCGGATCCACGAACGACAACCATTCTTTCTAATAGGTCCTTCACCACAGGAATGACATCTTGGGGGGAGAGGTTACTTCGCTTGGCGTCGTCAACCTTGAGGAGTTGCTTCGAAGATTCAATTAGTCGACCAACGTTGAGGGGAAGCTGGAACATCTCCTCAAGCTTCTCGACGTTCTTCTTTAGTTCACGTAGAAATTGGCGGTCCTTGTACAATGCTTCCCACTCCGCGTCTAGAAGCTCCTGAACAGTCGCGTCACCTACGAGATCCTGACCGTACTCGAGCGCATCGAGCACCGGCTGATTAAGGTCCTCCATCACGTCAATACGGTATCGGTTCTCAAAGTCGACATCCCTAAGGACCCAGTGGTCCATTGGTTGCTTTTCTATGTGCATTCCGTCCAGGCCATCCTCTCCGTAGATGAATTGAATGATGTCACCAAGGGAGTTTCGAACGGTACCATCGTACCGCGCGCTAACGTCTTCGAGAGCTTTCACGAGACGACGCTGGATGTAACCGGTTTCGGCGGTCTTGACGGCGGTATCAATGAGACCCTCACGACCTGCCATGGCGTGGAAAAAGAATTCTGAAGGTGTCAAGCCACGCAGGTAGGAGTTCTCGACGAAACCTCGAGCTTCGGGCGAATAATCATCCTTGGTAAAGTGCGGTAGAGTTCGGTATTTGAAGCCGAAGGGGATACGCTTGCCTTCGACGATCTGCTGACCGACCAGAGCAGTCATCTGGGAAATGTTGATCGAGGACCCCTTCGAACCAGACCGAGCCATGACTACGGCATTGTTGAGGTCCTTGAGACTGTTCTCGGTGGTGGTACCTGCCTTGTCTCGGGCAGAGTTGAGGGCCTTCGAAACCTTGCTCTCGAACGTTTCTCGAATATTCATACCAGGGAGAGCTTCCAACTGGTTCGCAGTGGCCTGGGCCGTGAGCTTAGCGACCTCGTCCTTCTGCTCGTCAATGTTTTTTTGAACCTTCTCGATGGTAATCTTGTCGGGGATAGTATCACCGATACCGATGCTGAAGCCGTTGTGGAAGAGCCAGTAGTTGACGACGCGCTGGCACCCATTAAGGAAAGCCATCGCGCCTTCGGGTCCGAGCTCATTGTAGCATAGGTGGACTATGCCTCCTCCCGCGGCACCGACATTCTTCTTGGTGAGAAGACCAAACAGTAGCTGACCGGACTGGACGTAGCAGCCGTCGTCGGTTAGTGGGCACCATGAGCCACCTCCGGGCTTGGCGTAGAAGCTGATCTCCCTCGGGATGATCATGCTGACAATCTGCTTCCCGGTCCAGCGTGGAACCGGTCTGAGGATAGCCGGTTGGGGGATAATACCATCCCAATCAGGCACCCAGAGCATGATGTTGAAAACCTGCTCCTTGGTCAAGAAGACGTCGCGTCGGCACATCTTGTATACGCCAGCCAGCGTGTCTTGCACAATGCCCATCAACGGCCCGTTTCGTTGGGGGGAAACAATATTGAGGGGAACCATGCAGAGTTCCCGAACTTCGGCCCGCGTCTCCTCGGACTGCGGTACGTGCAAGTTCATCTCATCGCCGTCGAAATCTGCGTTGTATGGCGATGTGACAGACAGGTTGAGGCGGAACGTAGAGAACGGCATCACCTTAACTCTGTGACCCATCATAGACTCTTTGTGAAGCGACGGTTGACGATTGAATATGATATAATCGCCGTCTTGGAGATGTCGCTCGACTTTCCAGCCGTATTCCAGCGAGATCTGACCGGCACGTTTGTGGTGCCGCAAGTCGATTCTCGTACCGTCCGACCGAATGACATACTTGGCACCAGGGTGCTCGTTGGGTCCGTTTTGGACTAGCTTGTGAAGGCGGGATATATTGTAAGGGGTGACCGTCTCAGGGTACGTCAACGTTCGGGCGATGGACTTCGGGACACCAACTTCGTCAAGTGAAATATTGGCGTCACCTGTGATGACAGTACGAGCGGAGAAGTCCACACGCTTGCCCATCAAGTTACCACGTAATCGACCTTCCTTCCCCTTCAGACGAGCTCGAATAGACTTAACAGGGCGTCCGCTTTTCTGTAGCGCCTGCGGTTGACCGGCAATGTCGTTGTCCATCAGCGTAGCGACGTGGTACTGCAGAAGCTGCTCGAATTCGGCGAGGATGTGGGCGGGAGAGCCCTCCTGGATGGCCTGTCGAACATTGCCGTTGGCACGGATAATGTCGCCCAGCTTGTAGGTCAAATCGTCCTCGTTTCTCAGACCTTGACCGGTTCCGTCCATAGATATACTGGGGCGAACCGGAGGCGGCGGGACAGGAAGAACTGTGATGACCATCCATTCTGGTCGGGAGTAGTCTGGGTTCAGGCCCATATCACGGAGATCGTCGTCAGATATGTGCTTGAGGATATTGAGAACCATCTCGGGGGCGAGGGCACGCTTCTCCTTAGTCTTGGCGCCTTCTTCGCTCACGACCTGGTAGTGGGCCCATAGTTGAAGAGCCGTCTGGCGGACTTGAGGCTGCAAGTTACCGCAACCACCGTGACCCTCCGACTTGGGCTTGCTGCCCGGCTCATACTCCTTGTCCTCCTCTTTGTTGGGGACCTCATTGCTGCAAACTCTCTTGGTCTTGCAGCAATTCCAGACGCGGTTAAACCGAGCTTTGGGGTCTCGTGAGCTCACGGCGGCCGCGAAATCTGGAGTATTCTAGAGGGAAGCCGGTCAGCATCACAAGTGTCCAGGCACAATACCACCAGGGACCAAGAGCAGGGAACTGACTCTGTCATCCAAGACTTTGCTACAGTTGTGACAGACGATCTCGAGGATCTTCTTGACCTTCTTCAGAAAGCCCGGATGAAAGACCGGCTTCGCGAGCTCGATGTGACCAAAGTGGCCGGGACACTCGGACATGTTCTCCAGACAAGTGGCACACTTGAACTGACGGTCAACAGAACCGAGACGCGGATCATTGAGGCCACTCTGGCGAGGTCTCGTCCGCGTCTCGTCCATGGTCTCGGGGTATAAGATGTGCGCGACACTCATGTTTTTGATTTCCTCAGGCGAGAGGAGACCGAACTGGATCTCCTGCACCGTCTTGACGGGCGCACCGGAGTGCGCGAAATGAAGGTTTGCCATCTCGGCTGATGGATAAGGGGAGTGGGTATTCTTCGGTTAAGAGGCGAAGGCGCGGTGAGGGGACGGTGAGAGACGTGATGGGTGTAGTGTAGTGTCGTCGAATCGTTAACTCGTAAGCAGAAAAAATGAATGTATCGTCTCGATTGAAGAGCGAGACACGCGCGACCAGTAGCGAAGGTGACGATGATGGAAATGCCCGTTGATATGGGCGGAGAGGATGACGGATGATGCGGACGACGGCGACTAGAGGGCTGTTGCCAACTAGGCCGGAGGCCCGAGGTGAATGACTAGAGTCGCTCCAGGGCGCGCAGGCTGACGAGGCAATCGCGATGACCAGAAACCACTGTGCGGATGTGAGATATGATGTCGGATAGTCGCGGGAGGGAAGCTGGGGCGATATCCGGGGCGCGTTGTGATGTTTCGTCAATCGTGAAAATTGTTGTTGTGGCTGGGAAGAGGACGATCGGTTGCGAGACAAGGCGAGAAGAACTTAGGTAGGGAACGTGAGAGGACAAAGGCAGGTATCGGCCACGAAACAGCGCTAAACCTCTTTTGAGTGAATAAGTCACCGGCGCCAAATTTCTCCATGTGGGCGGAGACGGGTGAATTGCACGGATCGAGGTACCTCGGCACGGAAAGTTGCGTGGTCAGGTACTTGCACCACGGCCCGTCCGAACGTACCCAGGTACCTACCAAGTACTCTAGGGGGTACCTAGGTACGCAGCTAAATGACACGGTATTTATAACCTGTAACATGTACTGTGTGACTGCAACCTTAGGTACCCCTACTTGAGGTTTTCTCTGGGCAAGCCGCGCATTTGTATTAGGCGTCCCACGTATATGTACAGTGCGGGGGATTGTTGAGTACCCGGGTAACCGGGTGTTAAAATCTTTTTACCTGCCTTGCCTCATCGCCATCGCATTCATCGCATCCCAACGCCCAAGTCGAGTCCGGGGATCCAGACTAAGGCGCCGACTGCATATGCTCCGGAATCGGTCAATGCGGGCAACGCGTGTCTAGGCTTATCGTCGGTATACGTACATTAACAACAACAATGTCTATTCTAATTCCATCACTTTTTCCTCCCTCTCGTGCCCTTGCCGCCGGCCTTCTTATTCCCTCCGGTTCCTGCTTCCCCGTTGGAAGCCTCGCCCTCCTGTCCCTCGCCGAGGCTCCTACGACGCACCGTGCCCGTCGACACTGTGACGAATTCCTCTTCGCTGTCGCTCTCGCCCAGGTTGAACAGCACCGGCATCCTGAACCCGGTACCGTCGATCTCCTCGTCGTACCCTTTGCTCGGATCGAGCGTCAAGACGTCAATATCCTCGTCCTCCATATCCAGTCGGCGCTTGTTAATCTCTTCCTGCGGGTGGATGTCGAATTCGTCCTCCCTCTCGATGTACTCGACGTTCTCCTCGACCTCGACAAAGTCCGGCGCCAACGCCGACCAGCGCTGCGGCGTGGTCACCGACCAGATGTAGATGCGGCCGGTCTCGAGCCCGCAGGCGACTAGGAGGGCTCTGTGCGGGTGCCACTCTATGACACCCTGCTCCTCCTTCGGCCCTTCTAGCATCCGGACCAAGCTGCCGTGATTTCGCTCCCATATATATAATTCGTGATTGTTGTATGTAGATGCCGCCACGTACTCGCCCGTGGCGCTAAACGTGACGTGGTTCCAAGACAGCCTATTGACGACGTCTTGGAATTTGTGCTCGAGCGGCATCTGTATCGTATCGGGGTCGAGGTCCTCCGCCGACAGGTTAGGTAGGTGGAAGGTCCTGATGATGCGATCCTGCGAATTCACCAGTAACTCGCGGCCCGACCGCGTCAACCGTATGGTAGTTACCACCGAGCTACATATCTTCTCGGACCATATGATTTCGCGGGTGTTGGCATCGATAATGTTGAACCGGCCTTTGTTCGTGCCCGCGAGGATGTGATCACCCGTAGCCGTCCACACCGTCGCGGTGGTCATCTGCTTCGCGTCCTCCTTGGCCTGTTTTTCCCTAGTCGCGGCGTCGGCGTCGGCATTCGCTCGCTTGGGCGCAGAGGGGAGGGTGTGCTTAACGTCGCTCGGGCCGCTCATATCGACAAGTGAGGGGGCTTCGTCGAAGATGGAGGCAACGAACATGTTGCTAGATTAGGGCCGGCATTAGCTTCCGCCTTCTTCCCAGCTGGCCCGGGTACGATGGCCACGCCCCTCCGGGAGCTACTTACTGGTTCCAAGGGTGCAGATCTGCAGTGTAGATGGGCGCGCGAAAGCGGACCTCCCGATACCTCGTGCCATCCTGCAGGTTCCAGAGAACAGCCCTCCAGCCTTGGCAGGCGGAGAGAAGGTAGCGGCCGCATCTAGACCAACTCAGCGAAGTTATTGCCGCTCTATGGCCTCGTAACTTGCGCGCCACGCCCATGGTCTCAAGGTCCCAAACCACGACGGTGCCGTCGACGCGACCGGAGGCCAGGTAGTCGCCCTTGCGATTGAACCGCAGACATGTCGTGTGGCCGGAACGAATGGTGTTGGTGATGTTCTCGGGATAATCCTGAAGCAGGTAATCGTCGGAAAGTAGCAGGTTCATATCGGCACGCGTTCACCTCAGGGTCGCAGGATAGATGGTATAGTTGCACGCCGATGATCATGACAGAGGGAGAGGAGGTAGCAGGCTCGGCGGGCAGCCCAGGGAGGTGTTAGCTGAGGCTGCTGCCAGGCAAGGCACGATAGAGTCGGTATGGAACACCAAGCATTTCCCTCGTGCGGCTGCCGGCGGCGTATTATATGTGGTAACGGCGGTAATGCGGTAATGACGGTAGCCTTGCAGCTTGACAGTGCAGGAGATCGCTACAGAGCATTACTACAGGGGGTAATGACTGGGACTGGCCCCCACCGGTACCGTTACCCCACTTTGCAAGGAACCTCAACCCCCCATTGAACGACATTGATAAAACATTATTACCGGGCAAGTAGGTGCCTTAGGTACCTGTGGTGCTACCTACCTAGGTAGGTACCTTAGGAAGTAGGTAGGTACCGTAAGTACCCAGAGACTTTGCCCTATACGGGTCGGCAGGTTTCTCTTCGGTAACCAGACATTCTCTCATATCGCGTCTACCACCTGCGATTAAACCTCCTCTTCATCGAAATATTCCTATTCGCAGACCCCAACACGAGAAAACAGGCCCAATGGCCAACTCAAGGCAGGCCATCTTCCCTCAGGCTCTTCCTATCATACGTCTAAACATTAAATGCCAGGTTTGAATATGTCAAGCAATTCGAGCAGCCGGACAATCTGCTGCCCAATACCTGGGTCATAGTCAGAATAGACGGCAGGGGTTTCACCAAGTAACAGCCTCCCTCCTCCCTTACGCTCACTCAATGCATGACGGTTGCCTTTCCGTATCCTAACCGGTGCCTCTATATTCCTACCATTGCCTATTCTCATCTGCTCTCTACCCTAATGTCTTTAGATTGTGCGCCAAGTATAATTTTGAGAAACCCAATGACCGTAGAGCTCTCGACCTCATGAACGCCGCGGCCAAGGCGGTTATGACGGAGCTGCCCGACATCACCATCGCCTATGGAGTCAGTGATGAGTATAGGTAGGCGATTTTCCGGATGGGCTCCGCCAGCCTCGCCGGGAAGAGCGAGTAGATCGTTGGTTTCTTGTACTGAGAGTTGGTAGTTTTGTTTTTCACAAGACTTGTGCCCTCTTTGAGAGAAGGTCAAGGTGAGTATTCTGAATTCGCCGTCGGGGGTGGCAAGGCATCGGAACATGCCTAATTCCTGCAATGTAGCAAGATAGTGTCGACGATAGTGTCGACGTTTACGGCCTACTACGTCCACCTGTGGCCGACCTACTTCCCGGACACGCCGCTGTCGCCGCCGCTCCCCAGCTTTGACGGACGGGTAGTTTGCTACCCCAGCGTGCAGAACTTGCGCGACTATTTGAGTTGGCGCCAGGTAGACTGTATGCCGCTACTGTCGTATCTCGCCAGGTCAGAGTTGCTGATGGTGGGTGGGCAGGCCACATCAACAATCTTTACAACACCACCTTCTGGTCGCTTGTTAAGCTAGGTGGTATAGGCGCAAGCGAGGCGGAGAAGTTTCTATCCGTCAGTCACGACCCCCTAAAACGCTCCTGAACTCATCTACCCCCTCAGAATTCCCATGTGGATAGACAAGCTGATTGTTGGCTAGGGGACTCTCGCGGCGGACAAAAACGAAATCTTATACTCCAAGTTCAAGATTAACTACAACAACGAGCCGGAAATCTTCAGGAAAGGGAGCGTGGTGTGCCGAGACGTATGCTTTCCCTTCACCATATCGCGCCACCCCATCCCCCCCTCACTCTGAGACTGGTTTCGAAAGTTCTCATCTGAACCCATGCTGACGGCACCTAGTACGAGCTCGTCGAGCCGGGAAGTCACGAGGTCATAGCTAAGGCGGCCGACGAGCTGGCGGAGCCGGTGGAACAATCCAAGACGCAGGACCAGAATGACAAGAAGCGGCGCGCGAAGGCGAGAATCCTGGTCGACCATGTCGATATTATCAAGGACGACTTTTGGGAGCGGCGGCCGTGGCTGCTATCCAACAAACCGGGCCAGATCCCAAAGGAGACATAGACTCGAAATATAATTAATTAGAGTAAACATCAACTCGATCCATTTACTTTTCTCAAATTACGTGAACATCTGAAGGCGTTGGACTCGTACATATATATACATGTACGTATATCATACAACGCATATACCAATCGTATTTGGAGTCCGGCTGCCTCGGATGAAGCTTAAACCCACACCCGGCGAGAATGGGAGTTCCCGAGCTTCTCGTCCACGCCGCGCGCTATAGCCTAGACAGGTATATTCGCACATAGCAATCGGCACCTCCGTTAGCCTTATCGTGTTCGTCGTCCTCGTGCCTGTCGCAGCCTTGAAGAATCGTGGCGAACCGGTGCGCGCAGCAGCATCGGTAGGCCGCCGAGGAGAGCCACGATTCGGCCCCGGTGGCCGTCTAACTGGTGTTGTGGATCGATGTTACCAGTGGGGAATACTAGGCCGTGAGCCGTGCCGCCGGCCGAACCGGGCCTGCGAGCGCTGCGATCGAGGCGTCTCAGCGCGCCCAGAGCCCGGCGGATCCGCACGGGGGGGGGCGGGTAGGCCTTAATGTGGTCGGTAGAGTAGTGGCGGCTCGCGTAGTTCCGAGCTCGCGCCTCAGCCTCCGGGGGGCTGGAGCCGCCTCTTTTCCTCCTTTCGCCTGCGCCTCGCCTCCCTCCTAGCGCGGCATTCCTCTCTGGTCTCCGTCTGCCCGGGTGCCTCCTCCCCCCCCTCCTTCTTCTTTTTCTTCGACTTCTCCCCTTTCTCTTCTCTCTTCTTCACCTTCCCCTCCTTCCGCGCTCGCTTCTCCGCCTTCCTCGACCTCTTCTCTGCGCGCCGCGCCCTCCTCTCCTCCTTCGTTTCCCCGGCCCTGGCTTTGGTGCGACCTCCTGGGCGCCGCCGCGCCGCCGCGCCCCCATCGCTATCCGGCGGCGTCGGAAGCCCTCCCGCGTCCGCCTCCTTCTTCGCCTGGGGCCCTAGCGTCCCCTCGAGCACGCCGCCCCGCACAAAGGAGCTGTACAGCCCGCGCGAGCCCGTGTACTTGGCCGCCGGGGTCGCGATGGCTGCGAGCGCCCCACCCCGGGCCCCCGCCGCCTGCTTCACCGTAGCCCCGCCGCTGCCCGTGTCGATGCCCTTGAGCGCCTCGTCGAACGCGTTGAGCCACCACGCGTCCGCCCGCCGCTCCGCCTCCGCCTGCCGGCTCCCCAGCCCCCGCCCGTCCTCGTTCCGCCGCATCAGCAGCCGGTGCGTCAGGCCCCGCCCGTCGCCCCTCGTCCCCAGCGGGTGTCCGGTGCCCCGCCACCCCTGCGACGTCAGCAGGGCGTGCGCGTTCATCGCGCCCCCTCTCGGCGTGTGGTGGTAATGATTCTTCTTCCTTTCTAGCTTTCCGAGGTAGGATTGTAGGGGTGTTGTTCGAGGGTCGGCGTGTTCTGCTGTTTTGGGTGGTGGAAACTCGGAGCAAGTTCTTTGCGTTGAAGGGAGGATTACTACCTAGGTGTGTAGGTATGTCTCCAAGTGTGGACTTCGTTCATGAGAAACGATCGAAAATTCTTAGGTCCAAAAATGCCAGTTACTTATAACTGCATATGCACATATTCTCATACGAAACCTCGGTATAAGAACTCCAATCTCCGTTACCGGATTATTACTAATGCGCGCCTACATACTACACGTGACCACGAACATACCTAGGTATACTTTGGGGAATACCCCTTTTTACTCCGTGAGTGCTATAAGCGCTTCCAAATAGACACATGACGGGACCGTCTAAGGAATTCGAGGTCTTGAGACTTACAAACGATAGACCGCAGCAGTGTCTTGTTGACATACCTACTCTATTTGCAAGCCTAGCAGCGTTTACGTCAACCTTGGAGTGGATTTACTACCCAGAGGCGAGCTAGTCCGTTACCGCACTACCTAAATAGCGGATGCCGAGAAGGGGGCGGTCCCATATCACTAATGGTTCCAGATAGCAGGCCCTAAGCCCTGCTCCGCGTCTCGGCGGCCGGGTCATTCAATTCGAAGTCCTTAGCGTCGACATCGATCTCTCTAATGTGGCCGGTGGCACGGGTATCTTCGAAGAGCTCGGTGATCTCGTAAAGTGACTTATCGGAGGTTTCTGGGAGGAGGAAGAAATAGACTACGGCGGCGGCGAAGTTGATGGCGATGAAAAGGGAGTAGTACCGCCAGCCAACGTTGGCGATGACAAGGGGCGTGATCCGCGACAGGACGATGGCGACGGCAGTCTTGGAATAGACGGCGACGGAAGCGTCCTTGGTCCAGAAGAAGGGGAACAGCTCCGAGCACACGACCCACACAATCCCGTTGAAGAAAATGGCGTAACACATCGAGTAAAGGAAGATGAAGACAATGGCCTCCCGGGCGCTGGCTAGGTTGCTATTGCTCTGGTTTTCGTACACTGCACTGAGCGCCATGCAGATGGAGATCATCCCGCAGAGGACCAGGGAGCCGCTCCACATGGTTCGGGCTCGTGGCCACTTGTCGGCGAGGATGAACGGCTAGATAAATTGGCCGATGACTAGGTACCATCATCCCGTATACACCCGAAATGAGCAGCGCTTGCTGACCCCCGGAAGCCGGCGGTGGCGTAGAGTTCTGGAAGTTCTGGACGACCGACGAGCTGGTGAGCTGGGTCATACAGAGGACGAAGAAAGTCGTGACCGTGCGGCGGAGATACTGCCGGGAGAAGAGATTTGCCACAGTCGAAAGCCACGCTGGTTTATTTTGCATCTTCTTGAGGTCGATCTGTTCCCGGATCTGGATCATCTCTTGGTTGATGAAATTGCTACTCCCGTCCTGGAGAGAACTAGGGAAAAGATAAAACTTACGCCAACGGGGAGAGAAGGGGACGAATAAAGCGCCGACGATCGGGCAGACGGCGGCCGGTGCTTGCACCGACAGGGCGATCAAGATTACCCTGCTGTCAGACCTCCCGAAGGACGTGGCGGCGCAGGATGGCGAGGCCGAGCACGAGATCGTGGGTTCGGGAGCTCGCCGCTTTGAGTGCGAGTTCGACGCAGGAAAGTGGCCGCAAACACGGCTCATCGCTCCTCACGTCGTGTACCCCCCAGAGCTCGTCGGGTGAGATGGGACACTCGCCTACATGACATAGAGGGATTCGAAGTGTGTGACGCATAGGTGAAGCGTATGGATGACTCCGTACCCGTCGATATTTTAGGTGCGTACCAGGTATAGCCAGGCATACAATTATGGGCGACGGTTCCCGTGTCAACATGGGCTTTCCATTCACTGTATTTTTAGGATGACGAGGACGGCGAGAGAAGGGCTGCTTCAATCGACTTCCGGGTTCCTCCCCCACTCCATGCTGGACGTCACCGGGTAACGTTGTGTAAGGTAATGTATCTACCTACCTAGGCGGGTAACAAGTGAGATTAGCTAATGCCCACCTATCCTTTTAAGTGAGAAGAAGCGACCTAGGTATCTAGGTACCTCTAACCTCTAATTACGTAGGTAGGTACTTACCGAACCCGACATTTTCGCACAGTGCCGTGCAATATTCATCTGATGTAGCCACACGGTAAGGAAAACTTCGCTTGTTTACTGTTTCGTCTTCCCCACCATCCCCCCCCCCTCTCAATTCGCCTCCTTTACCTGATTCATCCTCCATGTTCCCAGAGTCAGTCGCATTTCGTCGCGAATGATTTTCTTCTTGCCTCAGGGCTGGATTTAGCTCCCGTCTGAGCTTGATATTCCCGTCCCTCTCTCCATAACTTCCCGACCATCTTCATTCACCTCCGGGACATCTCGTGGCGAGTGAAGCTCTCCCTCCCACACCTTGGCCACTATCACCACCACCACCACTATCGCGGCGGCCTGTCATAGATTCTTGGCCAACGCCCCTCTCGCGCCGAGAGCATCCAGCTTATAGGTACCTACAGTGGAGGAGGGTCGCTTTTCCTTATGCGGCATTCATCGCCAGGGCCAAACCACCTCTGGTACTCTCCGGCATCGTTAGGTAAGTGAAGCTATCTATCATCCCAGACCATCCCCAGATGGAGAATGTCCCATCCCCCCATCCCATCCCCTGTAGCATATGTATAAGTCGTAACGAAGAAACACCGCTAATCCCAAACCCCACAATCGGGACAGGCTGCTATTGCTCAATGAAGGGTTAGAAGACGCGTGTAGCTCTGCAACATAACGCGTTTATCCCTGAAAGCCTTGGCATCTATCCCAACTTCGTAGCTCAAACGCATATACACCTACCTACCCAAGGAGTCCTACGTTGCTACGTTGCTACACCATCTTGGATAGATAGCGGGGAAATCGGAACGACAACAAGCTATTACTAGGTATACAAGCAACCCTTCACTAGGTCGCTCGCTCTCCTTAGCCTACCCGCCTAACCCGCTCCTAGAGGCGAAGGGGACCAGAGCTGCCAACCCGCTCTACAACGCAATGTTGAGGCGTCCGCCCACCACCCTCACCCTCACGGCTGAAGATGTGGCCGCGTATGAAGACCGGCGCTATGCTGCCCAAACTCAAGTACATTCGCGTTCTGCCTCCCACCCCCCATTGCCGCAGCAATCCCAACCAACCGCAATGGACACATCGTCCTCGTCATTAACGCCGTCGCCTCCACCTACAACGACAGCCGCAGACGACGAAGACATGCAGGATGCCGATGCCGAAGTCGGTGACACCAGCGACCCCTTCATAACCGCACCCCGCCGCGCCGCCCGCGATCAGCACCGCGCTCGCGCACAGTCGCCTAGTCAAGCGCGTGCTGCATTCATACAACAGGCCCGGGCAACCAGAAGTCAACATCCTGCTACTGCCTCCACATCCACATCTGCCACGACCCCCACGACGCGCACGCAGCGGGTAATCGGTGTCTCTGGCGCGACCGCCACCCAGCAAACGGCTTCGACGAGGTCCGGAGGCGCCGGCGGAACTGCTGCGCGGCCAACGACTAGTAGGCAAGGTAGCAGTGAACCAACCGGTACGTCGGCCCCGCCGGCGGGGCGGATGATGACAAGGAGCCGAGAGGAGCGGGTTGGGGTCGCTCCAACAGCGGGGCCGGGAGCGAGCGCAGCATCGAGACGTCGCTAGGAACAGATATCTCGTAGGTGGGGAGTTGTGATACCACCTTCTCACTCCCGTTGAGTCGCTATTTCGTATTGCACGTCCGTTTCCGTATACTCGGCACCTCGCATTAGGTACTTACCAGCGAGGTGATGGACACCTCCTATTCTTCGTGCAGCTAACAGCAACAGGCGGCTCTCAGATCCTATATCGCATTTGGTCTTTCCTAGTACGTCGAAGCCTGCATCTGTACAGGCTAGGAAGAGGTACTACCCGTGCTTATCACATGGAAAGCGAGCAACCTTGCATCGCAGTGGAACCCCAGCGTCCACGCATCCGCGGGCTGCCAATGGCTCTTCTGCTGCGAAATGCGAGGTATAGTAGCAACCCTATAAAAAGCCACCCCTGTTTGCTTGTAAGTCGAGCGTGCCCTCGGCGCTGCCTATCGCCGGCATTCACAGGATCGCGAGGGGGGGCCTACATGTGATACTGGGGAAATATTCTCTTCCTAGGCTTGATCAGGGTGAGCACGGGAACGGATTGCCAATGGGTTTAGCGATTCGAATTTTGCCTGGTCGCTAGACGGCTGTTGTGAGGGGCGGGTGAGGAAATGGCGTTAGCTCCCGCGCGAAAGAGGTCGGCGCTCTCTCGAATCGATAGAGTATTCGAATTTTTTTTTTTTTGAGAGGAGTTGGGTGCCACTGACTTACCCTAGCTGCTAGGACGGCGAGAGACGTGTATATAGGCGGACAGCTGGATCCCGGGTTGGATCTGAGGAGATCGAAGACAGAAGGGGGAGGCTTATAGTGCCTACGTCTACATACCACTTAACACTCCTACTGCTTGTCACCCTATTCATCGTGGTTATATCCCGCTACTCGTGGGCGGGTCGACATCATCTGGACTCAACCTACAGGAAAAAAAAAGAAAAGAAAAAAACCCTTGTTCAGGCCCAAGCGCGGAGAGACGGGGTAGGGTCCGCAGCCGACGATAGCAAGATAGAAACCATACAGGCAGCTTTCGACAGTGATGCTCGGTAGTGCACGCAGGCAGAGAAGCAAGCATACTCACTCCACGTCCCCCCAATGCCTCCCTCTCGCTGCCGTTTGCCGTCTCACATGGTGACTCAGACACGTGCCGTCCGCCCCTCGCTGGCACCCCGTCCGTCTATTGTCTATCCGCTGCCGCTAGAGCAAGCGCCGCCAGGCTGGCACCTGGTCCTACAGCTCTCGTGGTTCTGCCCGGCGGGCTGCCGCCGACCGACTAGCGGCGACATTCGTGCAGCTGGTGTGCGTAGGTAGTGCTGATATGTAGGGGAGCGGGGGGGGAGGAAAGAAGAAAGAGAGAGAGAGAGACAGCGCCACGGCTACGGGTATACCTAGACAGACAGACACACACACACAGAGAGAGAGAGGGGGGGAGAGAGTCAGGGCCGCTGGCGCTGGCGCTGCAGCCGGGAGAGACACGCAGGCAACGCATTCATTCATTCATGCATTCCGCCATCCCAAACATCCCGGGCCCTGACGCACCCGTCGGACCTAGAGTAAGCAGCCCTATCACTACTCAGTGCTGAAAGGGGAAGAAGGGGGTAACTGGCGATGGTGTGTATTTATTGATTCGCTCGCTATGCTTCCATCCTGGACGCCTGCCCTGCTTTCCTATACTACCGCTTTCCGCGCCTCCTCTCCTCTTCCGCGCACCCTCCTCCTCCGTATCTATGTGTGTGCACATCTCGCTTCCCGCTCTCTCCCCCCGAAAACGCCGCCGCTGCCATGCAGACCGGAACGCGCAGTGGAACCCGATGCCAGAAGAAATGAAGAAAAAAAAAAAGAGGAAAAAAACAAAATCCGGCAGAGCGCTGAAGTGGACAGGGAAACCAAAAACGACAATGGATAGGGAGAGGGGCCTAGATGCCTCTTGGCGTCGAGACACGCTCCCCCCTCGCCGTCCCTCATAGCCTACACCGGCGGATGGCGGGTATACATGTGCTACCGTCACGCGCGAACGGGGCGAGTCCGCTACGATCCGCATAGCCCGGTTATTTTTTCTTTTGGGTGCCCTTCTATTTCGTCTACGCACGCCCGCGACCGTCGCCGTGCTGGAATGAGTAAAATTTCGTGCTCGCGCTCGAGCGCACTTAAAAAAGACCTGTCAAATCTCTCAGGTAGAAGGGAATGAGAAGATGAGGTTTGCTGAGGGCTGGGGAGGAGAGGAGGAGGGTGGGGGGAGGGGGGGGTATTTACTGAAGAGGGCAAGTGAAAATACAGCCATCGCGAACACCATATCAGCCGATGACTAGCAACCATCCAGTCCCACGTCCCGTACCCAAGCATCCCATCCCATCCGTCACATCCGTCCCCCTCTCCTCCCCCTTTCGCGCAGACCCCCCCGGCACAGTACGGTAGCGGCGATCAAGCTGCTCCTTTACACATCTCCCCGCTGCCCTAAAGACAGGCGGCGAAGCCATTTAGGAGGGCGGAGGATTGAACTTGATCTTGAACTTTGTCGGGCCTTTGGACGCGGGAGGCGACGCCGAAGGGGGCTTCGACAGTGCGGCACCGCCGGGTGCGGCCGATGGCAGCGGTTTACGCATGTCCGGAAGTGGCTTTCGCGGCTTCCCAGTGCCGTTGCCCCCTCCCGGTTGGGCTTGGGCTTGGGACAAGGATTGCGAAGAGGGTTGAGAAGGGAGCGGGTGAGCGGAGGACAAGCCGGGGGCGGCGGGTAGCGCTTTGTGAGGGAAAGACGCCGATGTCGACGACGAAGCCTGCGCAGGAACCTTTTTGCTCGACGAGATCGTCGGGGCGGGAGGACGTGCGGTGCTGCCATTGCTGCCAGACGCGTCCTCCGGCTTGCGATGCTTAGGCGCGGCGCGGATCGATCCTGCTTGGTGGCCGTCCTTGCGTCGGCGCAACTTATGCCAGCCGTTGAACTTGAGCTTGACGGGCATGGTAGGCTTAGAGCTCTTTCCAAGCAACTCCAACTCCTTCCTAGGGATTCTGGACGTGTCGAGTTTGACGAGCTTGGATGGCCGGGGCCCGTCGCTTTCGGTGCTCGCCCTCTTCAGTGATTTCGAGGGCTTGGCGGGAGCTAAATTGCCGTTCCCGTTGACTTTAGGGGGTCCTGCTTTCGGTTCCGGCGGGGCATGCTCAATGGTAGGTCGCGGAGGGGGCAGGGCAGAGATGTTATCTCTATAAGATTCGCTGGTCTTCGGTTTCTCGAGCGAGATGGATGGGGTAGCCCCTCGTGGCGGGGCGGCGCCGCCTGCTTGCTTCGCCTGCTTTAGTGGCGTTCTCTCCTTCGGGCCTTGAACCGCTGGCTGCTTCGGCATAGGAGTGGATGACTTCTCCTTTGGCTTATCTTTTGGCTTCTCCTTTTGTTTCTCCTTGGAATTCTCTTTTGGTTTCTCTTTCGGCTTCTCCTTGGGATTCTCTTTCGGATTCTCCTTAGGTTTCTCCTTAAGTTTCTCCTTGGATTTGTCCTTCGCCTTTTCTCTCGGGGTGGGCGGTTGCTTTGTAGAGTTGGTAGCCGATTTTGGCACTAGGACAGTATCGGATGGTTTAGGGGCAGAAGCTGACGTTGACGATGGGGGCGGGGATTGGACGGCCGCAGGAGTAGTAGCTTTCGCGCTGAAGCTCATACTACGGTTCAGGTTCAGAGTGATAGTTCGCTTGGGTTCTGGCTTGGGTGGAGGTGGATGTGTAGGAGGGTATGATTTGCGCGGCTTCGTTCTGGAATGCCTCTTAAATGTGACCAGACATCTGTGTCGAGTCTTCTCGCCGCGTTCAACGGTCCAGTAGGTAGGATACGCGATGTGTATCAGCAGAGATTGGTCTTCCTCGAATAGTATCGAGCAAAGCTCAAGGAAATTGATCCGCTCGGCGACGGTAAGAACGGGTGATTCGATCGCGTTCCAGACAGCCGCCTGTAGGTCCTCGTCATCCGTGGTCTCGGCTTTAAGAGCCTCGAGAGCCGCGGGGAGCTTCTCTTTGCGGGCCTTTGCTTTCTGCTTCGCTTCTATAATTGCGGTGTCCTGCTCGACAATGAGGCCGTCCTCTGCCGGTTGGGCTGGCGCCTGTTTACCAGGCTGCTCGTCCTCCCCTATCGCGATGCTGGCAAGACCGCGGCAGAGTGCTTTAAACAGTCGATCTCGGACATAGGGCGAAGAGTCGGTACTGACCAATGCTAAGAAATACCGTAGGAATGATGTGTTTCTTAGCAATCCTAGTTCGACAAGCGATTCGCAGGCCTTAATCCGGACCAGGTCGAAAGTCTTATCTTGTAAATACTGGATGAACATGATAGGATTGAGGGGGATGACCTTTGCCTTCATTAGGTGGCAAAAGGCGTCGAGAGCGGCTATGGTGAAGCAATTTTGGTGGGAGGGCGAGTACTGGTCCATCCTACGGAACCGCTCGATTTCTTCCACCGCTGAGTCCCGAAACTGTTCGGGTTCCAAGTCAACGGCATCTAGCATTTCTTCATCTTCGCCGTCTTCAAACGACATGGACATGTTCATTTGCGGCTGACCGGCTTTCTTCTCGTCGGGAACCTGGCAGATTGCTAGAGCCCTGATTAGTCTACAGATATATAAGTGGTCCGAGTAGACGTTGTTCGTGTTGTCGTTGGCCTGGAGCTGTTCGAGTATGAACCTCCGTGCTTCTTTAGGGCACTTGCCGTCTTCGCCGCGGATGCGAGCGACGGCTTCTGGGATCGCGCATTGTACTAGGTACTGACGTTTGTCCGAGAAGTCGTTGGGGAGCGGCGTGTATGTGCCAGGATGACAGAAAAAGTGCTGGAAAGTCTTGAGGAGATGGCGGAGACCGATCCAGTTCACGTGCTCGTTTACGGCGTGGCGAGGGAGCTCGTTCGCCGCCATTATGCGTATCCCATAGTAATATCGAGGGTCCAACAGGGTCCGAGTTAATATGGTCGATACGAGGGGGTGAGGTCCGGTCTTAGAGAAGCTCCGGTGGAGGAATAACATAGAATCTTGCTGGGCAACAACATCCCTGTCCTGCTGCAGCTGTGATGCGTACATGTACGGAGGAAGATTGGTTTGCATGTCGCAGAGCCACTCGAGGTCGGCGTCCATCCGGATCCATTCGTAGGATTCCTGGTCCATCTTCGCTTCGGTTTCCTCGTCCCAGTCACGGAAATCCCATTCTTCGATCTCATCCAGATGTTGCATGACGTCCCCCAGGTAGTAGAGATCCTTCTGGCTTTCCTCGTTGCCCCTCGCGTTGCTGCTGGCCAATGCCCTTTCACGTTGCCGGCGATTTCTCTTAAGTCGCTTATACTTCGTGTTGTAGGGTATCTCGAATTTCACAGATTTGGCAGCGTCCTCCCGGATTTCTACAATATGCTCGTAAGGTGTGCCATCCGCTTCGTGGATCCGGATGGTCATAGGTCCGGTAAAGGACTGCTGCGGCTCGTTGGCGTAAACAGCGTGGCTCTCCTCCACAATGTCTCTCCAGAAATTATCCTTGTCGATTGGCCTGGCTTTGATAAAGGCGATGTCTTGCGTTTGTCGGATCGTCATTTCCACACACAACCGTTTCTTGTTGAACCGCTGGAAGACGTCGAATCTGGGACAACCTGACATCACGACCCACTGATTCCAGAAATGTTCCAGCCTCGTGTTCCCTGCCTTCTCGCAGGCTTTGCGAAAGGCATCCGACCCTAAGACTTCGTCCGAGGCTTGGCCAGACGTATTGGCTTTGCTGACCATGCGAGATATGATCTTGGAGATACTTGCGGTGCCCGACGACTTCGAGAGGCGTCGGTCTAGAATGAAAAGCACTAGGGGTGCTTTGAGATTCATGAAGTCGACTTCGAAATTACCGAGGTAGAGGTGTTCACCAATCTCTTGCAGAGAGGGTCGTCGTATGTCGACCTCGACGAGGCGGTCCGCCATCGATTTCATCCGGAATCTAAACTCGTTATTCCCGCACAGCGCTTTGATGAAATGGTCGGTCATGAACCACGAGATGCCAACGACAAGCCAGATGTCCGCTTTGGTATTGGGGATGATGTTGACTCCAAACCACTGGCTCGCGAGCGCGTGCACGAGCGTTCTGGTGGTGTCGACTTCGTCGTCGACGATATCCTGAGGGTACAGCAGCCTTGTGCTACACAAGGAGAACGCGCATATGGGTATAGTCTCCTCGATCATGTCGTCGACGAAGCAGACCTTGTAACTCTCAAAGGGGTACCGGCCAAACGTGAGGACGAGATGGTCTACGGCCGTGACGAGGGCGGCGCAAGTATTTCTCACTTCTTCCGCGTGACCTGGTAAGCAGTAACCGTGAACCTTGACGGCGTTAGCACCAAGCTTAGTGTCGTCTTCCTCGCTTCGGAATTCCGACCACAGGTCGATATGCTCGAAAGGGCCGACGGCGAAACCGATATGTTTCGCCGCTTTATTCTTGTCGACCTCGAAAGTCATGGTCTTCTTCGTCTCGTCGTCCTTATTAACCACTTCACCGGTCAGGTAGCCAGAGCAAACGACAGTCATCTCGAGAAGCTTATCTTCCTCGGTCAGCGTAACGTCCCTATGCCTGGGCTCTTCTTCGCCGTGCTTTCGCTTGCGACTTCCGTTGAGGCCACCAACACCCTTAGCCTGCTGGTGCGCCTCGCGTGGCTTGTAAAATGCATCGCTGACGGTGCGGGGAAAGGTGATCGATATCCTCCAAGAGTTCCGCGAGCCGGGGTCGTCGATGCAGGGGAAGATAGCGGACGCGGTGCCGGGTTCGAAGGAGTGGCGGGTATAGACGTGTGGGTAACGGGTATCCACCTCGTCAACACCGACAAACTGCAGCCCGTCGCAGGAATTCTTCAGCTTGAAGGGGATGCTAATCCTGTAGCCGCCTATGGTGCCATCGGAGTGTAGGAGGAGGTCCTGCTGGTCGCTCTTTTGCGAATCTCGGTTCTTCCGTAGCACTTCGTCTACACTCGGCAGCTGGACCCTGATGGACCCGTTGAGAGGGGTGCAGCATTTTAAGTCGTGATCCAGCGCAGATACTTCTTTGCGTCGATGGTGCAACAGCGACCCCATGCGGTGTTTCCTAATCCCCCACTGAGGCGCCGACCACTCGTAATGCCCAGGCGTGTGCACGCACTCGCAAGGGTCGCGGTAGGAGGCGTCCACCTCGCAGTTGGACACGGTGATCTGCTTCACGTCTATTTCGCACTGGCGGGCGTCGATAAAGACTTCAGAGATGTCTGTGGTGGGGACGATGAGGATATGGGATCGACCGGAGATGCGCTTCTCGCGGAAATCGATGTCGATGTCGACATTCTGGGTAAAGACGACATATGGACGCGGGGGGGTGTCGTCGACGGGAAGTTCGACGGGAGGGGTGTCGCCTGTCGCGGCGGGCTCTGGCTCCACGATGCCAGGCATTGTCGGGCGTCCGCGAAGCCGCTGTGCTGTCACAGTATTGTATTACTCATCGGGGTACGTTTCTGTCGGAGGCGGAATGGGACGGGGAGACCTTGCGCGAGGTGCGCGGGAGCGTTAATGATCGGGTGCGCAGCGTGAGTTGCTCGCGCGAGGCGATTTTGATAAGGTAGGGTAAGGATGAAGGGACCGTTCTCGAGCCGGCTTGCTCAGGGCCTCGGAGGGATCGGTGCCGCGACCATGAATTCTCTATGCGGTGCTTCTTCTACAGGTCGCCTCGACGAGGGGCAGTTGTTCGAGGACAAGGAGTGGTGTTGATCGCCCGAGAGACGGGGGCGTCTCTGAAGCTGGTGACGAGGCCACGCACCGCTGGATCAGGTGCTTAGGGATGTGTCGTCTAGACGCATGCAAGGTCGGGTCGGTCGATGGCAGGCCTGATCTCTCGAGATCCCGCGTGCCGGACGCATGTATGATTCACAGGAGGAGGCGCTCACTCGCCAGACGGAATACGGGACCAGCAGATATGAAGCTGACAGGTAGGAGTGGGAGTGAGCGGCATGAAATTGATGATGTCCTGGGGGAAAATTAACTGGCCTACCTACCTAACCTTAGATAACCAACCTATCGACTCACCTAGCAACCTCGTGGTCTGTGCCCGACGCGCGCCGTCGTGTGCTGTTATATGTATCCATGTACCTGGACATTCACATATCGGCCTAGGTAACCCCGTATAGGTCCGTGGGGATGCGGGTCGATGATGACTCAGCTGCCGAGTTAGCTGCGTTAAGTGCTTGAGGTTCTACACTTACCTCAGATAGCCTAGCCTGCCCAAAGGCTAGAAAGGTAATCAAGTCCTTACGGCCCAGACGGTAACGGTAGGTAACACTGGGTAACATCAGCACTTTACTCAGAGGTACCTAATCTAGGTGGAGGCGGTACATCCGGGGTACGGATGAGAATGCTGCATGGGCCAGGTTGATCATATAAAGTGAGATCCGACCCTCGATCAACTTGCCCTTCTGCATCTTGGTACTGGGAGCGCCGCAAAATTCCCCGAGGCCATCCAACCGCCATCTGCTGTAGACGTGGCAAATTACTACGTATAGAGGCAACCTCACACGCACCCTGTGTACCGACGCGGGCGCGTAGTCTCTCTCCGGGCAAATCCTAGCTCTGTTCAGTGTCTGTGCCTGGGATTTTACGTTGGATACGTGGCCTCCGGGTCTACTACATAGGTCCCTACGTGTCTAGTCTCGGCACTCCGCGAGACTCGCGACGAGGCCTAGGCTCTGTTAGGTTCGGTGCTAGACACGCAAGGCACGGAGAAAAAGGGGGCAGCGATATTCCCGTGGGAAAAGGATGTTTATTTTTTCTAGGTGCAGAGTGCCCGCCGACCTTCTCCAGTATTCCTACCTTAGGTGCATTAGGTAGGTGTTCCAAATGCCCGTTCGATGCGTGAACCCCCAAGCCTGTTGGTACGAGATATCTAGCGAGGGCTAGGGAGGGAGATGAAGGCATATATATACCTACATATGTACATCGATAGGACCCGAGCCAAATGCAACCGTCGACGTCAGTGCCTCCAATCTGCAAGTCGCAGCTCCGGAGTGCTACGACACATCCGGGGGTCTGGTTACGGCTGCGTATCCAGCCCAAGCCATGCAGCAACCTAATTAATACAGCCAGCTTGAGCGCGATTCTAAAGCTAGGGGACCCTTCGGCTCTGGCCGCCGCGGCAGGTAGCCTCGCTCGGTGCCGAGTTGTACGCCCCACGAACAGGCGAACAGCCGTTTTTCAGCCCACTCTAAGTGTTCGGAGGAGGCCTAATAGATCCTAAGAGCTCCGGTCAGTGTCTATGCTGACGCCTATCCCTCCGCTTCCGCCTCTCGTGCGCCTTCAAGGTCTCCGTGTCGCGGTACTCCTCGGGCAGATCAAAGTCGTATTCCACCGGGTCTGGTACGGGATGGCCCCAAGCCAAAATCGTTCTACCTCTCCGACGACCTTTACTTAGGGCGGCGTCGCGCTGGTGCTTCTTTTTAAAGAATGAGGTGAACTCTTTCGCCACATGAGCCTCCGGCGACTTTGGCGGAGGCTCGCCGCGGGATCGTTTAGAACCCGACGCAGCATATCTCGCTCGCGCCAGCGCCTCCGCATGAAGCTGCCTCGCAGAGGGATCGACGTCGCCATAGTCGACGGGATCGCCGTCGCTGTCGCTGTCCCCGTCGTGAGCGTCGTCTCCTTCGGTCTCGGCCTCGGCCATCTCCTCGTCGCCGTCCGAAGATTCCTCCCCCGCGTAGTCAGAGTCCGCGCCTTTCTCTTCGCCCTCCTCCGCCTCCTCGGCCAGGGCCCGCTCCTTCTGCAGTTTGCGCCTCTTTTCTTCCTGGTTCCACGCCCGGAACTTCTCTAGGATGGCTTGGCAGCCGCTGATGAAGTGATCTCGGGCAGGCTCAAAGGTCTTCTTGCGGCTTTCCGTCACGCCACTCACGCCCATCGTTCTCAGCCAGTCGTGGCCTTGTAGCTCGTTGAGCAAGCGGATGATCTGGTCCTTTTCATGCTGGGCGCGGCCTTTCTCCGTGTTCCGGATCGACTTCTCCAGCCTCTCGGCCCTCTTATGTGAGGGCTCAAAGTAGGAATCGATCAAGGGGTCTGCAACCTCCTTGCCGGTGTACCTGGCCTCCAAGAACGAAAAGTCAATTCGCTGTGAGTCGTGCAGATCGGTAAACAAGTGGTCGCTATAAGTTCGCACTGTTGGGCGGGGCAGCTGGGCCGATTCTAGCGCCTGGTCGGGAGTGGATATTGGCAGTAGTAATGGTGGAGTAGGGGGGAGGAGGGGGTTTGCACTGGGATTGGGATTGGGATTGGGATCAGGATCGGGATTGGTGTCGATGAGGATGATTGGGGTATCGAGATTGAGGATGTCTGTAGTAGATAAGCGCCGCCGTTAGCAACCGAACTACGAATGAATTTGCGGCCGGGGGGGTTTATTGATGCTGGTTTTTTTAAGGGGAGGGAGAGAGAAGGAATATGGGAGGTGTGTGTGGCTATGCTATGTATACGTGTAGGTACATATATCTGTGTATGAGGTAGGAATACGCAGAGATTACGGTAGGGAACGAAATAAATAAACAAAAATACGAGCAAGATATTTTTTAATTAAAGGACAAGAGAGAACGGGATAATGACGGGGTGGACGGAGAGACAGTAAGTAGGGCACGTACGTTGTTCCTTGGGATCATTGCCGATGACCTCGTCGTAGTCGGGAAAATACGCCGACAACTCGCTCTTGAACCGGGTGGCCTTCTGTGACCGCAACTTGCGACCGGGCCGCTCCGTCGAGCTGGCATCGGCGGCACTCGGCTGCAGCTTGTCCAATTCGTGTCTAATTCCATTGAATGCCTTCTCCCTATACTTTTTCGGACCTGGCTCTGCTGCCGTCGCCGTCGTCGCCGGCTGGGAGGGAGAGAAGGGGGGCTTACGAGTCGCGGACGCGACCGCAGCAGGTTGGCGGTCGTGGCCCGTGGGCGGGCGTTGGGGCTTCACGATGATGGATTTATGGGGTGGGCTGATCGGCTGGTCGTGCGATGCTGGCCTGGCTAGAATCTCGACCGCGATTCTCGTCCTCTTCGGCTTCGGAGGTTCAAAGTTATTAGCGATGGGATCGAGCGGGCGCTTCATTCGAGCGGGACTGTGCTGAGGATGAATCTGCTGCGAATTTCGCGTTCGGATTGGCGTCGCGATGATCTGACCATGTTTAGCGGCGACGTCGTTGGCGCTGAGACCAGCGTGCGCAGCCGACGCCACAGCCAGAGCGTGACTGCTGCTCTCATTCGGATTGCCAGTGCCGCCGTGGGTGTTCGTACTATGGCCGTTGACGGCGTGCTGCTGCGGATGGCGTCGCGGGTAGTGGTGGTGCTGGAGGTGCTGATCCTGTTTGGGCGGGCGCTGGAGCGATTCAGCTCGTCGCGAAGAAGTGGTGGCCATGGGTGGGAGTGGTTGCAACGAGAAGGGCGACCATGATGGCACCGGAAGGGGTGGATGATTCATGGAGTATGGTATAGCATAGGCAAAGGCATAGGCATCGGCAATGTATGGAATTGTATCGTATTGTATTATTATGATAGGTATTTCCACCCTCGACTCCTTGGTGCATCCCTATACCGATTGCGCATCTGCCTGCGTATTGCCTGTGCATGGGATGCTGGAGGGCCTTTTTATTCCGGCTCTCGACCCAGCCATGAATCTTCCCCCTTTCGCCAGCTGGAGCCTGCCTAAGGATTAGGCGGGTGTCCGCCGACCGTCCCAGATTATAGCGGACGGTGTTAGGCCACATTAGGCACCTACCCCGCCTATAGGCTATAGGTAGGTTATCCGCGGGCCCGTCACTGCCCTAAGAGGTACCTACAGTTAGGCACGCCCATATACCTATAGTGACGCTTACAGTGACGCCTACAGCGACGCCCGTCTTAACCTTAGGTGCATTAATCCTCCGGACCTTGCCCCCTTACCTTGCCTTGCCCTGCCTTGCTTCATAAGTATGCACCATCACTACGGGACGGATGTACGCGGATCGGTATAGACGGTACGCATCAATTTATCGGCATCGGACGCTATTTCTCCTACCGATAATGCAGACATCCTGTGCGTGGATGGTCAATACCTACTTTTCCTCCTTTATCATATGTCCTACAGTCTGCCCAGTTTTCTCGGGGGCAACAGTTGCAACAAGTTACGATTGCTGTCCGCAACACAAGTACTGCCGCTGATTATAGCGGGAGGCGAAGCCGGTTCTCCAAGTGCCTAGGTACCTAAGAGCATAGTGCGAGGGATGGGCTCGACCCGACTCAGCCGCTACCTCCTCCAGCACCCGGGGATGGATTCACCCACGGCTTGGGCCCGCTGGCTATCCAGTTCCCGTCCGGCGCCCCCAACCGATCCGGGTAGAATAACAACAATCTGGAGAAATCCGAATCCCCGTTTCTTCGATTCCATTGCTCAAATGTCGGGTGACACCACCGGCACGGTTCTATATATAGAGAGGCACATCCGCCCTACGGCACCGGACATGTCGCATTCTCGCCTTTAGAAGGGATATTGGGTGCCTGCCTAGGTATACATATAGCTACCTAGGTAGGTAGGTACATACTTAAGTGCCTAAGGTACCCGAGCCAACCTCATCGCGTCCAGATATTGCATACCTCCACCGTGCATCGAGACACGCACGTCGACACAGCTTAGGTGAGGAGGCGCCTAAAGCGGGCGCTATAAGTTCACCTATCTTGCCTGCATGTACAGGGCTCATATGACCTCATAGGCATGGAGCAACCTACGTCGTCGTCATTGGCATAGTTATATCTTCTCTAGCCACTCCTCTCGATTTTATCTCTTTTTTAATTCTCTTCTCTTGTCTCTCTCTTTTGGTCCCCTTCTATTAAGCATTACGTATCTCATGGATTGACGAGATTCACTACACCCCTAACCCTCCACATGGACGACTCGGGGCAGCCGGCATCCGCATCACGGAATGCACTCCCGCATGTTGTTTATCCGGCACAACTCCCAAGCCCAGGTGGTTGCGTCATTCCAGACAAAGCCACGCGGTTCGGGGTCGATTTCGAGGTCGAACACCCGTTAGACGTTAGAGCCGCCAGCGAGTAACTGTGTTGGTATTTTTCCAATATTCTTACTCACAATGGGAGAGGCATTTTACTTACCCCTTTCGCAATACCACTAGTGATCTCTGGCTACTTACCTACCACTAGCGATGCTTACCTTTCGAGATTCCCACCCATCGGTTCGTTCAAATATTAGTAGCCGCCACAAGTGGCGCCTCGTCCGACTGGCTAGAGGTTCAGGCACCCTTGATTCGCACTCGAAGGACATTCGGTGTCGACTGAGGTGTCAAGATGACGGAGTGTGAACATATCAGCCACCCAGCATCCTCACCGTCACCGAAACGTACGGGGTCACCACCTCCGTGTTCTTTTTCCAGGCAGGTTTCACAGACCTCCGCCCCCGTCGGGGGCACGCCGCCTTCACCTGGACCGCGCCGGGAGTCCGAAGCTTCCCTCGGCAAAACCACGTCGCATCGGAGCCACCAGGAATACCTCGACTCGTTGCAGCCGCCATCAGGCGAGGAATTCGAACGCCTAGCAAAATTACAGGAGCAGCGCGAGAAAGAACACAAGCATCGTAATCAAGAGCTCCGCCGTCACATTATTATCGACGTGCAGATGTGCATGAAGGCAAGGCAGGATTTCATGCTGCTCAAGGCTGCGGAACACGCGACGCCGAGCAGCGGAAACGCCCTGCAAGAAGCTATTAGGACGCAGGCGGCCATCGTCATACAGCGAACGTATCGTGGATACCGCGTCAGGAGGGAGATACAAGGACTAGGATTAGACGCAAGCACCAGATGGACACATGCTATCAGGGATGCGCGGTGGAAAGAATTGAACACGCCACGAGCCCGGCGGGGTAGTGCGATGAGTGCCGGGAGTGAGGATGCAGGTAGCGGGACGAGGCCTAGCACGAGCCGGTCTGTAGCTAGGCAAAACTGGATGAAAGTTGCTGCCATAGCTCGACATGCGGGTGCAGATGAGGATTCATCTCCCTCCTCCTCCGACCACCCGCCTTCTTCGCCCGCTGGAGAGGAGTTGAGCAGGGCGAGCTCGGAACGGAGAGCTGCTGAGAAAAAGAAACGCATAAAAACCCAGGACAAAAGACGAGAACACGCTCGGATGATGGGCTTACAGTACTTTTTGGAAATGGTGGACCTCAAGCATCGTTACGGTTCAAACCTTACACTGTACCACGAAGAGTGGAAGAAGTCAGATACGAACGAGAATTTCTTCTACTGGCTAGACTTTGGCGAAGGGAGGCTTATAGATTTAGTAGCATGTCCCAGGGATCGTTTGGATCGCGAGCAGGTCCGTTATCTGAGCCGGGAGGAAAGACAATACTATCTAGTGAAAGTCGACTCCCAAGGCCGTCTGGTTTGGGCCAAGAACGGTCAGCGGATCGACACCACCGAGGACTGGAAAGATAGCCTTCACGGCATCGTACGTGTGGACGATCCCACACCAGCTTTTGCTCCCGCTCTCGAACGACACGCGCAAGAGACATCCGGCGCGGGTGGCTCCCCCGAACCACATGACCATTCCAGTTTCAATACGTTTTCGGCTTCTTCCCGCGAGTCTAGGCTGGAGGCCGCCAGGGCGGCAAAATACACAGACCCTGACTTTGACAGTGCGAAAGGCGTCAAGAAGATCCGGCGTCTGACGGTCGCGACGATTTTCAACAAGCTCTTGCGCAAAACCGTGCGCAGGAATACCTGGATCTTCGTCGCCGACACGTCGTTCCGCCTATACGTCGGCATCAAAACCAGCGGCGCCTTCCAGCACAGCTCGTTCCTGCAGGGCTCGCGCATATCGGCCGCGGGGCTGATCAAGATAAAGAACGGGCGGCTGTCGAGCCTGTCGCCGCTGTCGGGCCACTACCGGCCGCCGGCGTCGAACTTCCGGGCCTTTGTGCGCAGCCTCGAGGAGGAGGGCGCCGACATGTCGCACGTCAGCATCAGCAGGAGCTACGCCGTGCTGGTCGGGCTCGAGCTGTACGTGAGGATCAAGAGGAAGGGCAAGGAGGCGGCACGCGCGCTCCGGCGCCAGAAGCAGCGGCTGCTCGACCCGGAGGCCGCCCGGCGCGCCAAGGAGGCCGAGCTGGACACGAGCGAGAGCGCCGCTAAGGAGCGCCGGATCCTCGAGAAGGAGAGGAAGGACGAGGAGCACGAGCGCGAAGAGGCTCGCCGCCTCGAGAACCGGACCGCCTTCAAGTTTATACAGAGGCTCGGGCACCGCCCTACCGCGCCGGCCCGACCGGCGATTGGCGACGCATCTACACACGATTCGGTTACGCATACGGCATTGTAGATGAGAAATGGTTGAGGGGGATACGGGTGCTACCGGGGGCATGTTTGGTTGGCTTAATTTTCAGATTTCCTGGCAAATGGCGTCGGCTGCACGATATCCCTCGAAGTGCGGTTCTGTCTAGGGGCAGAACAACGCGACGCATAAACCTGGAATCTAAAAACATATAGGTTTGCACATCGTATATAACAATGGCCGATGCATATACGCAGACTCGATGGTATACAAAGATGTTTGTTGTTAGCTGATGCCGTGTCATGGGTGGAATGTAATTACCTATGTAGGAATAAGAACCAATGCGTGCAAGTCAGTTCAGTTCAGTTAGGCATTCAGGGGTAGATCGGACGGTTACTTTTCACGCACGAATTTCGAGTCTACCTCACTTCACGCTCTATACTCGCAAAGCATGGCTGCTTGACACAGCGCAGCATCCATTATCTGGCTACCTATGTATACAACAGTCCTCCCGGTCCCCTCTCGCCGCGGACCATGCACCTCCTGTCTACGACCGGAGAACGGCAAGCCAAAAGCGCCAACGGCCGCCGGAGGCCGCGCGGGACCTACCTACTAGCGATGTTGGCGATGTGGTTAGTGACGAGGCAGGTCCAGTCGGAGGAGCCGGTGTAGATGGTGAAGCCGTCGTTGTGCGTCTGGCCGGTGCTGAGCGTCGTGCCGAGCTGCCAGAACAGGTCGGCGGCGACGCCCTCGGTCGCGAGCGCCGTCGCCTGCCACTTGCTCTCGATGCCGCAGTGGTCGGTCTCGGAGCCGTCTGCAGCGGCGGGTAGCAGTCGCGAACGTCAGCCGGGGCGCGGGAACTCTCGAGTCTAACAGAAGGGAATGCCAGGGGGAGTAAGGTAGGTAGGTCTACTCACATTCCTCGAAGAGGCAGGGCTTGCCGGCGGCGGCGCAGGCCCGGCCGTGGGCCTGGATCCAGGCGTTGCCCCAGTCGTAGGAAGTGCCCCAGTGGCTGGGGTAGAGGTGGAAGGTGGCGAAGTCGAGGGTGTCGATGGCGAGGTTGGCGGCGAAGTCGACGCCCTCGGCGAACTGGTAGGGGTAGCTGCCGTCGCCGGCGAGGCCGAAGCCTTCGTCGCCGAGCGTCACCAGGTGCGCCGGGTCGAGGCTCTTGACGTACGCCGACGTCTCGGCCGCCCACCGCGTCAGCACCCCCGTCTCGCACCCGTTGCAGCGCGGCTCGTTCGCCAGCTCCCACGCGAACACCGCCGCCGACCCCGCGTACCGCGACACCACCGCCTCGACGTACGCCCGGTACTGCGCCTGCGCCGCGCTGTTCGTGTACCACGTCTTCTGCGTCCCGCCGAACGCCGCCACGTACTACGCATAACCACGAGTTAGCCACCTGGCGTTCGTGTCGCAACTAACGCTGCTACCATGGGGGGGGGAAACTCACGGCCGGAATGCCCCCGTAGTCGCTCCAGTTGTTCACGAAGTTGATGATGAGCTTGATGCCGCGCTTCTCGGCGGAGGAGACGACGTAGTCGAGGCGCTGGAGGCCGTTCGGGCCGGTGTTGATGGTGGAGCCGCCGGCGGACAGGTGCTGGAAGTAGACGGTGCCGCTGCCGGGCGGCGACGTGACGTCGTTGAAGCCCCAGATGCGCAGGATCTTGTGGCCGGCGCGCGCCAGCTCGTCGAGCGTCTTGTCGACGTCGGCGTTGTTCGTCAGGAAGCTGATCCAGTAGCTGTTGGTGCCCGCGAAGTACCCCGTCTCCCCGTCGATGTTGAACTGCAGCCCGTCCGTCTTCGCGAAGCCCGTCGCCCCCGGAGATGCGCTGGTGCGCGTGCTGCTAGGCACGGCTGCCGTAGTCGTCGTCGGCGGCGGCGGCGCGGCGGTGGTCGCCGCGGTCCCTGGGTCCGCGTTAGCATCGTGTTGCCCCCCCTCGACCCTCTTTGCAGCTGTATAGGGATAGGGGGCGGGGAAAGGGGTCATCATACCCGGCACGCACTGCGAATACCACTGGTTCGAGTACTGGCAGACGAAGCCCGACACGCAGGCCGTTTCCCCCGAGTAGCCCTGGCCGCCGCATTGCCCCCAACCCTGCACCTGGGCCGCAGCCGGGCCAGCGAGGGAGAGCAGCGCGGCTCTAGAATACTTCATCTCGGCTACCGCTGGTTGGTGGTCTAGCTGCGAGAAGTTGGCGACGATAGACTTATCGCCGGAAGTAGGAAGCGCAGACGCAGAGAGCTAGCATGGGCGGGCGGCTCGAGTCCGATGCTGTTCGTCTTTTTATGGAAGCTCCCGATGCGAAATGCCCCCTAGGGCTCCGCCGAGGCACCACGAGCAAGGACCGCTCAAGACGGATCGTCGGGCTCCATTGTCACATTCGGGGCAGGGTGGTCTTGATGCCATTGGTGGCCCTCCAATCATCCATACGGGGCCTGGGCTAGAATCCGCCCTTGCGGAAGCAATGCAACGACAGATCGCGAGATCACACACCACCATCTCATCCCATAAGCTCTCCACACAGCGGGCTGAACGACGCGCTGTGGGGATAAACTGCATGTAGGGTACCTGTAGGCTGGGAGATGGGGATATGGGGGGCTTTGTCGTGCTCCTTTTTCCCTATTTCTTCTGTTACAATGCGAGGGAGCGTTGGGTTGGGTTCTATCAAGCTCCCCAAATCCTCGTAGCGCCCGCCATCTATACAAGGCCAGGGAAACGCGATACCAGATAGCATGAAACAACGTGGTGTTCATCTCGCCGGAAACATGCGCAGACAGAGGAGGCTCGCCGGCGCTTCGCCCCGATTCGGAAATGTTGAAGTCGGCGCGAAGCCCTCCGAGATTTCCCGTTGGGAGCATATAGATCCGCACCCTAGCAGTGAGGCCTGTCGGGGCGCTCTATTTACGGTAAGCGATGTCTTGGTAGAGCGGCACGGGGAACACCGAACATCCGCGAACACGGGTCTTCACGTGGGACGCTGGCGACAAATGGGGCTTGGACGTCGTATTCTCTAGAGCACGTTTTCAGGGGTTCGGAATATTTTCATTAGACATTCCTTCTATTTGGTCTTGGCTTATTATGGCCTCGATGGTGGTTCTGTAGACGGCTCCGTGTATTATCCAGTAATTCAGCTATAATGGCTTCGTAAAAGTCTAAGCAGCAACATGAAAGGATCGGAATTTAAGTCTGCATCCGTACACGCAACTTCTTCTTAGATTGACTCTTCTTTCCATTTCCTTGCGAGCTTTTACGTGGCAGGGTCGCTTCCGGGCTCGGTCGGCGTATGGCTCTTGTCGACGACTCCAGCATCATCTGACGGAACCGCGTCGTTATGGATGTATAGTTTCATCACCTTTGGCCCTGGGTAATGGCGAGTGGCATGTAGTAGCCACCATAACGACGACATGGCGATGGTGCCAACAAGGATCACACTGTTGTAGTTCATCGCCTCGACGCTCGTGGGGATCTCGTACGCTACAGCGGCAAAATCAGCAGTGGGTTCTTATGAAGAGAGTGCTGCGACGTACGGAAGCAGAAGAAAATGTCGAACACGACTATAAGCAAGACAGCCACCAGGTTTAGCGAGTTGCCGAATTTCCCGAGATGAAAAGGCCCCGCAGGGAAGTACTTCCGGCCGGTCAACATGTTCGCGGCAAAGGGTATCGCGTAGGACACCGTTGTGAGGACGATGAAGGAGCCCGTGAGAGCTAAGAAAGCACTCGTGTTCCCGAGTGGAATCGCGCCCAGCCCCGTGGCGATTACCGAGACAAACAAGGTAGCGTAGATGGGACAGCTGAGCCCTTCGTTGACTCGACCGAAGATGCTCGAGAATGGCACGGCGTTGTCCCGCGCCAACGCCCAATACGTGCGGGAGTTAGTCAGTATAGTTCCGACGCAGCAGCACATGCTGGTGAGAAACAAGATGAAGAGGAGACCAAAGGTCGCGCCCGAACTCCCGGTTGCCTGCTGATATATAACCGCAAGAGGGTAGGTGTTAATGCCGCCTTGCAGTTCGGAGAGGTCCGTGATAGCATAGCCTATGGCGATGGCGAAGGCGAAGGCGTAGATGAAACCCAGCCCGATCTGGAGTCCGATAGCCCGCGGAAGGTCTTTCCGCGGCTGCGGTAGCTCCTCTGCTATGTGGGTGATAGCATCAGGGGTGCCGATGGTGAACGCGCCATTCAGCACGCCTAGGAGAAACGCGACGCCGCCCTGCCATCCCGTCACTAAAGAAACGCCTGCGGTCAGCAGATGTCTCGGACGGTCCAAGGCCAGGGATGGTGTGCCCCGTGGGATCAGAGACAGCTCCAGATATATACTGACAGTTATTTTCCTCGAAGGAACCCCATACGAAGTGGTTACTGGCGTGGGTGCTCGGCTGCATCGCCGAGATGACGACGATCGTCACGATGCCGCCGACGACGACGAAGAACATGCCGCAGTCCTGGGTGTACGGGATGAGCTTGTTCGCGAAGACGACGAAGGCGGCCGAAAGCCACAGGACTATCACGTACGTGACGTAGACGTGCCAGGGGTGCGGCGCGTAGGTGCCCTGGTGCCAGGTCGCGTACATCTGCACGAGGATGTTGGCCGTGATCTGCAGCAGCGAGGCGAGGTCGAACATCCAGCCGTAGAAGTTGATCCAGCCCGCGAAGAAGCCGACGGCGCGGCCCCAGTTCGGGCCGGCCGCGATCGTCGCCCAGTGGTAGACGCCGCCGGCCGTGGGCACCGACGAGGCAAGCTAACGCGGGTGAGCAATCGGCGAGCGCGCTCGAGCTCTCAGCTCGGTAGAGGGTCGCGCGTACCTCGGCTAGGCTCAGACCAATGAAGGTGTACCAGAAGAAAGCGACGATAAGGCCGTATATCAGCCCCGGAGGACCCCCATTCACTACCAACGGTTGAGGAGTGAGCGAACTTGACGTCACGCGGCCGCACGGCTACGAGGTTACGAGAGAGAGAAAGGGGGCATCTTACGGATAGAGACGGATATCGACGAACCCAGCGCTGCCCAGGCGTTGTCGACCGTGAGAGCGATGCCAACGATTCCGAGCAGGCCGTACTGGCGCTTTAGCTGGTCCTTGTAGCCGGCGGCATTGACCAGAACGCCTTGATCAACGGCAGCAATGGTCTCGTTGTCGAAGCCCCCGAGCTCTGACTTCTTCTCCTCGTCGGCGGCGGGGATGCTTGTCGCCATGCTGACACCTCGAGAGGTACACAGGACTTCCGCGTCAGCAGGAGAGGGGAAAGGGGGAGGGAGGGGGTTATCTTCGCAGGTCCGATATAACAATAACGGGTAGCGAGGCAGCAATTTCTCTCCTGTCTCTACACGTAGGTATACCTTGCGCCTAGAATATATACGCCGGTGCGTCTAAGGGGCTGATATATCGCGAGTCAGGCGCAAGCAGCTATAAGGCGACAGCAGCAGCAGCAGCAGCATCGAGGGAACTGATAGGAACAATGCAAGCAACGCGGAGGCGCCCACGTACGGATGAACGTTTCATCATGCTTCAGACGAAGCCAGCCAGGAAGGCCTGTCACCCGAACCGATAAGATCCTCGTGTAGCGGCCGTGATACGCCCGTGCTGCCCGCGCCCGTCAGCAGACAGACGCATGCTGCGCGCGACGATCCCCCCTCCCCTCCCCCTTTCCCCCCTGCCACCAACTCATGCCGTGAACCGGAAAGCGACGAGTCAGATAGGATAAGCGGGCGAATCTCCACACGTGTGTGCGCATGCGGTCCGTCGCGCGTTGCAGGATCTGCCCGCGCCAGGCCGCGAATTGTTATCTCTCGCCGTCCGCGGGCGGGCAGTTTGGTCGAGATTCCCGGGAACACGACGAAGCACGGCAGGGAGGGGGGGGGGCGTTGCGTTGCCGCGACATGGGACAGGGGAGGGTTTTCCTCGCGCTTTTGATAGGGCGAGCCGGTCGCGCGCGACCGTTGGTCGAGCCGTCGCTTATCGGGGGCTCCGGCCGAGGTGCTTTGAGTAAAGAGTATGAGTAAGGAGTTTGCGATAAAGGGACGCCCTGGGCCGGAGGCAGAGCTCGCGATTGTAGGTCATCATTGTGCTGATATGGCGTGTTGGATGGCCGGGCGGAGTTCTTCGGCATGTGTGCTCCGTCGTCTCGCTACTCAAGCATGCTGCATTTCGACAGCTCGCCAGATGCGATGGGATTGCCAGTTGCCGTGTTCCTGAGTCCCGTGGGTGGCTGGCGGGAATGGTTCACCAACTCTTGTTCCTTGGTATAGACGGACGGGACACACACACACACACACACACACACCATAGGTATATATAATCGGGCACACAACTTATGGCCAGTCCCCTCAAGTCTGATAACAACTCAACGCTAAAGCCCCCTTAGCGTCTCTGGAAGTCCCGACACCACGTAATGAATCTCTACCGGGTTTAAGACGGGTATTGAATCTGCGCAAGAATGGCATACATAGCCACGTCTTTGCTGGAGCGTTAAAGTTCAATATCGCTACCCAACAGGCGCTAAATGCTCTTCAGTTGAGTCGTGAAGCCAGACGTCGATTCGAAAGTGTCCAGGCTGGGCCAGCGCGAAGGGGGTGGCCCAGTACTTGTCGTCAGGGAAGCGCCAGGACAACGGTTCCATTAAGACGAAGTAAAGGCACAGATGCAACATATGAGGTAGGGTAGTACGGTGGTGAGGAGGTAAAGGGGGGTTGTGCGTTGTGCGTTGTGCGCATGTCACCACCTCTTTCTGCCATGGAACCGGGTTGAGACATGCGGTGCCACCGGGAATAGCGAATGTCACCGTAGCCGATCGACTGGCGAAGCGACTCAATGCCGGCCGTCTGTTCCTTTGCACCCTCGCAGATACTTCAGGATCCAGCGTCCGAGGCCGCAGCCATTCCAGTCCGTCTCTTCGTCTCCCGACTCTACGGCCTTGCCGGGCTTCTGTTGCTCGGCACGTCTGTCCGGGAGGGCATTCGGCGCTCCCGCCGCTTGGAAATAATCTGTCGCGAGTCAGACGGCACGCGCGCACCACCACGGGGTTCGTGGGTCTCTTTTTTTTTTGGGGGGGGGGGGGGGGGGGGTAGACGCACCGTGGCAGCCGGAGCAATAATATTTCCACCTCGCCGCTCTCTCTACCCAGCCCTCGCCGTCGACGTACATAGGGTATAGGCCCGACTCTGTCTCCGGCCGCTTGTCTATGCAGGAGCAGCACTGCCGAGGCCTGAGGGTTAACCGGCACTCGCTCTCGGCCCAGTGGGTGCAAGGCGGATCTTCGTCGGGTACCAGCTCTGGGACATCCCATGCCGGATTGATTCTGTACCCCGGGTCCCTTGGCGCATACGGGGGCAATTCATCATCATATTCGATTTTTCTGTGGAGGGATTTCTCAAGACGACGGCGTCTAGTCGCCATAATGTTACGATCGCGGAGGCAGTCGAAGCTGGGGAGGAGGTGCGGCCAACTCCTGACCTAGCGGGAGTTTTGATGGCTGTAATGGGCGCGTAGTTGCTGGTTAACGAGAGAGAGAGAGAAAGTGAGGGTGTGTGGCGGGTAGGAATGAAGTTAATACATGATGGTACGTAAAGTAGACGGTGTAGGTATTGGCCAAAGTGACTCGTTCCCGATCCTCTCGAGAGCTAGGCAGTGCACAGAAGACGGGGCCTGACTAATGCAGACGGACTGAGAAGGCATCGTGACGAAAGCTATGAGACGGCCTACTCTCATTCTTGAGCAGTGCTGCTTTACCCAGGCGGCCTCACTGTGGATTGGGCTATGTCTGCCTTGCAAGGCTGAAAGAGCTGAACGCGCTGGGAGATCCCACCCAGGCCTACACGGATAGAGCCATATGAAAAAAAAAACCCCCGCCCTATCATATTCTCCAGTCGGGTAGGTTTTGTGCCAGACGTGGCATCCACTTCCTAATAGGAGCTCACCAACTACGAACGAGACCATGCAGAGAGATATTCATACCTGTCAGCCAGCGGGACAACACATAGTCTTAGGCATAAGCGCTATAAAACGCCTGGGTAATGCCTTGCTGTATTGCCATGTGTGGAGTCGCTACGTAAGAAAGTGAGCATTGAATTACCGCTCTAAAGGTTCTACGACGGTGGAAAGTGTTCTAATATACTACGCTGCGTCGGCCTCGGCTCACCCCAGAGCATCTCGTACATCGTAATCGTATAAGGAGGCCAGGCGGCGGGCCTCGGCGCGGGGCGGCCATCCCCTAGACCGCGCCTTAACTCTTCTCGGCCTCGGGTTCGGCGTCGTCAGCGTTGTCAACGTAGGGGGGCGGATCCAACGAGGCATCGCCCTCGACCCAGACCTGGGCGAGCTCTTTCTCGATCTCCTCGCGGCGCCGCTTCCACTCCTCCACCTGCGACAGCCGCTCGTGGAGCTCGTGGAGCTCCCGCTCGACCTGCATCTTCTCCCGCTCCGTCCCGATCCGCTCAAACTCCCACTCGTCGCCGCTCTCCCCCATCCCGAGGATCAGGTTGAAGGTGTGGTACTTCTTCAGGGAGGCTCGCGTCGAAATCGTGATCAGGGCTGGTTTCCCTAGGTTAGCTGGTGGACCGGACCGAATAAGGCGCAGCTCCGACTTACTGATGCCCCTCTCCTTGCACGTCTCGTACAGCAGGCCCTCGACGTCGGTCGAGACTGCGCTCGTGCCTTCGTCGATGACTGCGTATTGGGGTTCGTGGTACAGTAGGCGGGCAATGCCGATCCTCTGCTTCTCGCCGCCGCTTAGGACGTCTTTCCATTCCTTCCGAGTGTCCCAGCCGCCTTCGCGGTCTGGTAAGTACCCTAGCTTGGCAGCGTCGAGCACCCGCCTGAGCTCATCTTCGCTTTTACGCTTGAGCCGCATATCGAGCTCCCCGTCTGGATAGATAACCTGGTCACGCAAAGTACCGACGCTCAAGTACGGGCGCTGGGGAAGGAACATGATTCCGTCCTCGCCGATCGACTTGGGCCGGCTCACCAAGCCGCGGTAAACTGGCCAGAGCCCGGCGAGTACCCTCGAGATAGCGCTTTTGCCAACGCCATTCGGGCCAGATATCAGTAGATGTTCCCCTCGCCGGACGACGAGGGACAGCGAATCTAATAGTTCCTCACCGCCCTGGGGCCACAGCCCAGGCGCGACGACAGGCACGTTCTCGAATCGCACACCGTCAAAGCCTTTTTGGATGGTGCCCTGAACATCGGATAGGGAATATAGCTCGTTGCCGCTCGGCTGCGGGAAGTAGGCGTTGGCGTGGACGCGATGCAGAGTTGCGATGAGAGTGTAGACGCGACTCGTGTAACCGGCTAGCTCGGAAAGGTCCTTGATAGAGTACATCATGCGCCCTCCGGCGTCTGCGAGCGAGAGCATGAGCCGTTTGTTCGTGATGAAGTCCTTCATGCGGTTCCGCTCCCGCCCGCCTTTCTCGGCGCCCTCGAGCATCTCCATCGCGCCTCCCAAGCCGCCCCATGCCGGGAGGAACACCGGCAGGGAAGACAGGAGGTAGCCGTATGCACTCCAGCTATATTTCAAGATGAAGTCCTCGAGAATATTATACCGAATTTTGAGCAGGTAGATGCTCTCCATCCAAGTCTTGAGCGATTTGAACTCTCTATTCAGGAACGTCTTTTCCATCTCGGCGCCGCCGTAGAAGGCAACTTCTTCGGCATTCGCGATCAAGCGGGCATGCAGACTCCTGAAATCTCCCTCCTTGCGACCCTCGACTGCCTTGAGCTTCCCGAAAGGCGGCGACATCCGTCGTAGAATACTCGCTGTCAGGAAGTAGTTGCTCATAAGACCGGTCAGAGCTAGGGGGCCAAGGGAGCGATACAGCTGAAAGTTGAAGACGCAGAGGTCGACAAAAGGCTTCCCTAGCGAGGAGTAGAGATTCGCAGCAGAGGCGCAGAAGAGGGTGAGATCTTGGGTGATGAACTGATCGGCTCCTTGCCCCACGCCGCCGTCCAAGTTGGATAGCTTGTAATAATTCAGATTGTCGTTGAGGTATAAGTCGTGGATGTATCGCGTCAGCCGAGTTCGGAATGCTATGGATACCTTGGACTCTAGGAACTTGATCATGGCATTGGTATACGAGGCAAAGCCACCGAGCCCGCACCACTACAGCAGAGTATTAGCAATCGGCCAACAGCTGGGCACACGACGGGTAGACTCAGATACCTTAACGATACCCCAGAGAAATTGCTTTCCGTTGCCGGCAACCAAGTCGCGGACGATCTCGCCGTCCAGACGCGCAACCACCAAAGAGAGATAGGTGCGGAGCAGGAGAAACGCGCCGTGGCTGACCAACAACCCCGCCTCTTTGCTGGTCCACCGCGGGATCATGATGCTCATCAAGCTTAGGAACTGGTGTAGGAAGGCCAGATTCAGCCCCGGTTTGGTCTGCGCCGAAGGGACGGTGCCGTCGCCCAGCCCCGAGACCTTGGGCGGGTTTAAGAAGAGTCGACGGTGCGCCTCGAAGGTTAGGGGCTTCGTCCGGTGGATGACCACCTTGGACGTCCCGTCCTTGTACGGTACGTAAATCGTCCGCGAGCCATCCTTGTTGAACAACCACGAATTTGTGCGCAGGAGCTTGCGGCCTTGCTCCCTCTCCCGCCGTCTCCGGCTCCACCATCTCCGAGCACCCTCAGCGCTGAGTATGATGGACGTGGCGAGAGCGAGAGTAGCGAGCAGCCTGGTGCGTCGCGACGTTCTTCGCAGCCGATCTCGGATCAGGTTCGTGTATTTATCGAGGAACGCCGCGAGGACATCCTCGGATGCCGAGTGACGGAGGGTGGATTGCGCCGCCATCGCGAGGCGACATCGAGGAGGGCTGGCACGAAATCAGTCGCCCGCGCGTGCCATCGGCCACAAGTCGTTTGCTATTATCGAGCTCTCTCCCACGCCATGCGACGCGAATAGGATGTTACGAGGGTGTCTATCGAATACGCAGGGCTATACCGGTTGATGTTACGAACATGGGGGTGATCGAGAAGAAGAAAGGAGAGGAGGACTCGGAGCAGGTATTCGTAACTCCGTCACTGGTGGCGGGCTGGGAATTGAGCTTTGAGGCATGTGATGGCCCGAGGTTGAGGATGGATGTGTCCCCGATACCTCAGCCTTACTAAGTCGACGGTGGGAGGCCGTGTGCTTTGCCCAAGTAATAGGTACTGCTACGCATTAAATACCTGTCTATGTACACGTACATACACCTGCCCCCTATGTCACCCTTCGTCCGCCCGCTGGGGCCAGGGGCTTACCTAAGACCAATAGACGACGCGAGGTACCATGTAGCTCGCCACTTTGCAGGATGATCAAGCCTAAAGAGGCCTTAGCCACGTGACGCTAGCATTCCCCACGATCCGCCATTCGATGTGGCTTAGCAGTCGGGTACCTCAGCAGGTACCTCAGGCAGGGTGTAGCTTAGGTAGGCATTCTGCGTACTGCTGTGTACCTACCTACCTCTACTCATAAGGTTGTGCTAGGTTAGGTAGGTACGTACCGCTCAGCATCAGCACGAACGTGCATTAGGCACGGAGGAGGAGGACTGAGACTCCAATTTATCCCACCCTACGAGCCGGCCTGGTCACGGAAAAGTCTGGGGAAACACATGGACAACTTTGCAGATCGGGGAGGTCGAGGAATGAATCACCGAAGCCGTTGCATAAGGCGACTGACGGTCAGCAAGTACACGGGCGGCTCGTGATCCGACGATAGATCCGATGACAGCAACTGGCCCTTTCCACACGTCCCGACTGGAAGGGTCGTAGCCGCCGGTCCGAAGCTAGCAGAGACAGCAGAGAAATCGAGACGTCGAAGCCAATCGCGGGTAGCTGTGTGTGAAGGGGCCGACGCCCGTGGAATTCCCCTTTCCGTACGAGGGCATGGTGGTAGATATATGTATACCCGATTCGCATAACGTCGACTCCCATTCTGGCCACTCACCGGAGGGTCCTAGACTTCCGAGCGGCCCAAGACCGGCTCACGTCCCATGTAGGCGGGTGGATGGCGGTGGCCTATGGCTCAGCCATCACTGTGACGGGCGCCAACGCGTCCAATCACCGGTCGGAACCAAGATGTTACACCCAGCTCAATCTACCTTGACAGTCTCTGCCCTCGACGCGGACGCATTGAATATGTCATGTCGGTCGAGTTGCGCCACCGGCGTCGTGTCGATCTGAGAAAAGAGACAGGGCGCTTTCATACGACCCGGGCTCGAACCCGGGCTCGAGCCACTTACCGCCTCTATGCCGTACACGTAGGTAGGGGTGCTGTGAGACGGAGCTAAGCCGACGCACCTACACCACTGGCCCGGACGTGGTGGGCGATCAGAAGGGTCGTGCAGCATGCAGCGCAAGCGAGGGCCCTCCGCCTTCTGGCCGTGTCTGGAATCTGGAATCTTTTCGCCGTGACAGCGTTGCCTACCAGTGTTTGCACGGCGGTGGCGACGCTGGTGCCCGGTGTTGTTTGTGCCGCGTGTCTACGAAGAGGTTGGACGAAGGAAGCCCAGGACGGACAGAAATAGTACCCGAGGCGTCTTACTTGCCTAACTGGGTAGGAGACAGGAGGGAGGAGACGGGCGTACATATGTAAGTATGGGCACGACGCGCATAGAGAGATGGCCGGATGTGCCAACCTGGTGGAGACGCCCGTACGTACATACATGCAACCGGTATGGGTATAGTGCAGGGCATGTGTATTTCGATGGTTTGGGTCCGGCGGTTCTCCAAATTGAGATCTGGACTTGTGATAGCGTACGCATGTGTCTGCAGGCCTGATGCGAATCACTGGTAACGCTGGCGGCAGCGGGTTGGAGCGAGGCAGGAGATGGACGGTATACGGAACGCAGCCCGGGCGCCGGAACTAGCGACGGCCTATGCTCTCGTGGGAAACAAACCCGCGCGCCAGCACGCAGTCAGGGCGGTGGTGGGATCGGGACGGGATGAATGCCTACGTGATATATATGTAGACGGACAGGTGGACAGGATCACAGATGGGCGGGATCCATGAGGATGGGATATGACGAGGAAGGGAAGAAGAGAGTTAGGTACACATGAAATTGCAAAGGTGGCTAGGACGAGGGGGGGAGCATTTTCTGTCAATCAAATGGAGGTGGGGGGGGAGCATCGATAGCTCTTTTAGGTAGAGGTAATGTAGAGGTACGTAGGCGTGCTGGTACTAGCCCAGGTACGATCCATATCTGTGCACAGGAGGTAGGTAGGTACCTTAGGTACCTAAGGTAAGTAGTTTAGGTACCTAAGGTACCTGTATCTGCCATGGATGTACCTGAGCCAACAGCTCCAGGCCCAGGTGGGCCGCGACGGGGCGTGGTTTGCATGCAGCACCAAAGCAGGACGCGGCCTGTTAGCAACCCGTACAGGCCCCCCCGTACTCGTCTTAACGGATGCAGCCATGCAGAGGTTGCATTGCTGATCAACGTTCGGTTGTCTCAGTGCCGGCTGTACGGAATTCTGCCCATAGGGGACCGAGCTATGGTGTACCGATGCCAGCTACGGGCCTTGGAGAGGCAGGCAAATACCTAGGTACCTATACCTAGGAGGAGGTACCTAGTAGGAGGTAGGTAATAGGTACATCGTACAGATATCTCGTGTCGTCATTCATAGGTATAGTCGGCGCGCCACCTACAGGTAGAGGTAGGCTAGGGGTCGTGTATGATGTGTTGGATAGATACAGAGGTAGGTTAGGTTAGGTGGTACCCGTACCTATAAAAGGTACCTAGGTATTGATTCCGACGTTGGATGCTGTGCCCTGGGTACTACCTACTATACCTTAGGTACTACCTGAGATAGGTACCTCCCAACTCTTGAAAAGCGCATTGAAGGTACCTGATGCAGCGGACGTGCGGTATGTCGAGGCACGTAGGTCGGGGAACAGAGGGCAGGTATAGTACATGACGATACCAGCCTACCGAGGTACTGTAATCACCAGGGTGGCCCGGCACAGGCAGCCCAGCGATGGAAATGGGCAATCTTAGTGGTCGCCCGCCACGGGATTGGACCAGGCCGTAGCGCCCAACCAGGACCAGCCTGCGAAGGTGACTGCTGCCACCCAGGCAGCGGGGCGGACGACTAGGAGCGAACAATCAGCTCCGGAGGGGGGGGGGGAGGGTGTGGGTAAAAAGGGGGACAGGCAAGATTGCAGTAGCAGCAGCAGGCGGCGCAGGTATTCTCCCCCGCCAGGTTGGAAGTACACATGGGCGCCCCGAACCTGTGCTGGGTACCTGGCCGGGCCCTAACATGCACCTCGTGCCCCGTCGTAGCGGTACAATATATACGTACTGCCTCCCCCCCCTGTCGCCATCCTTCACCAGTGTGTGCGCTAGCGGCTTTTCTGCTCTCCTGCTCCCTGCGCCGCCGCCCGTGTATACCCTGCCCACGCCCTCCCACCCTGCACATACCCCCCCTGCCCTGGCCAAATTGCTCCGTGCCCTTCCCTTCCCTCCTCCTCCCCCAATTGTCGTCGGTCCCAAGGTCCTCTGCGGAAATCATTTCGCTTGCGATTCCAGACTTTCTTCATCAGCCTCCGCGAAGCAAGACACTGGACCAGGCGGGATCGCACACACATACTCTGCGCACACACAACACACACACCACACACACACACACGCAGAGGCAGAGAGAAAGAGAGAAGATAGCGAGAGAGAGAGACAGCGAGATAGCGAGAGTCAGGGTAGCCCTCGCTCGCTCTCTGTTCTTCTTTCTTCCTTTTTCACCTACCCTGTCCAGTCCAACCCAGTCTACCCTGTCCCATCTACCTTACTACGCTGCTGTTCTCCTCCGACAGCCTGTGCCATCCTTACCTTCTTTTCTCCCTTCCTCTCTCCCCCCCCCCCCCGTTTTTTATTTTATTATTTTTTTTTTTTTTTTTTTTTACTAATGAGCCTGCCGTTTATTGCCTGCCCACCACCTGCTGTCCTACTGACTGAATGCCTTGACCCCGGGTTCTCGTCGCCATATTTTTTGGGGGGCATTTGGTAGGCCATTCACCACTTCGGATTTGGTACCTGCTATTTGATCTCGAGATACGATACCCGCCCTTCGCAGAATCCGTAACCCGTTCGAGCCTCACCATCTGTGCTCTGCTTTCAGTCGGTCCAGATCGTTTAGCACCTCCCGTTCGCTCGCCCGTTCGCTACTCGAATTCGCAAAGTCCCAAGCGGCCCTCGACCCACTCCTCATCCCCCCCCCCCCCCCCCCCGGAATTATCACAATAAGCCTCCAGTCCTCCCTCTCCACGGCTCTACTCCACGGCGCGCCTGCTGATATTCCTCGTCGCATCCGTCATCTCTGTTCATTTCCTCACTCCCCTTCCCTCTCTTCGTCGTCTCCCCTTCTCTTCTCCTACTCTCTTCGTCCCATCGCTCGCCTTGTGGCTATCTGCGACGAGGGCTTCTACCTGCACTACGGCTCAGCCGCACCAGTCTTCCCCTTCTGGTTGTGGTCGCAGCCGCGGACACGGCCCAGGAACCGACTAAGGCCGTTTTAGGCGGCCAATTGCTGCGTCAGGGGGTTGGGTAGTTATCTCTTTTAACGTCGACGAGACGCTGGATACTCAGGTGAGCGATAATTTCCATCATTTCTGTCCGACAAGCCCAAGGATACGAAAGGCCCCTCAAATCGTCGTCACTCAGTTTCGTTCTGGTCCGAGAGCACGCCCTTTTACCCATCCGCTGTTCTAATTTTTTTTTTTCCCCCTTCAATCGGACGGAGAGTGCCTCTTATTTTCAGCTTATGATTGCCGACTCGCGCCAGTCAGACTGTTGTTCACTGTATGGAATCTCTATTGTCCAGTCTGGCAAACAATACATCGGTCTCGCCCGCGGTATTTCAATCGTCTTCTACTTGTTGTGCTATTATTAGCGTGGCATCCCAACCAAATGCGTCTTTGTCTAACGACAGCTTCGAGGAGCATAGCATACCATTCTTAGCAACTCCCGAGCTTCGAAGCCGAGCCGTTGAAAATGTCCAGGGGCGCCGATGAGAGAGCGCAGGTAGAGCACGAAGGTCTGAGGGAAAAGGGGATAAGTGCGCACGCGGATGGGTCTAGTCCGAGGAAAACTCGCGGTCTGCTTAATGTCCCGTCAAGGTCATCCTCCCAAAAAATACAACCGTCGTCAGCAACAACGGGCCTGAGCGGCACCACCGCGGAGGATCCGAGAGATAGTATTGGTAGTCGGTCCAAGGAGTCAAAGCACAGTATGCTTGGCCGCCGTCGAAATGGCAGTGCATCCAGCAATCACTCCGGCGCTGCCACGAATCCTCCCACTACACCGAGCATGTCGCAGCCAAATTCTCCGGCTGGGGCTCCCCATCGACGGAAGAAGGGCGGGCTACTGTCGCTTCTTGGCTGCTGTGTTGTCCCCAATCATGCTAACAACCTCGATGGTGGTGAAGATCCACTCCCGTCTCACAAGCTCGACAAGATCCCCCAACGGCCGCTGACCTCTAGCCGACGAACGATAACACCCTCGGAGCAGAACAGCGGCAGCAAGACGCAGCTATACGAAAAGGAGAAGGAGCCGCTACCCCAGCCAGGCACGGCGGCGGCTCAAGACACCCCCAAGTCGACGAAGCGAGTTTCCGGTTCGACGACTCAGGATCAGTCGACGGTTGGCGACCGCGAGAGCGAATCAAAGCAGACCACCCTAGTCGGTGTGCCCGGCCCCAGCATCACGGTCAACCCTCCGGTCGCCGAGGATCATGAGGCGGAGGTGGCTCCCGTCGAAGTTCCTTCCCCCAGTGATGTCGATGGGGATGTCGAGATGGCGGATACGGAGCAAGCTACAAGCGAACACGCCAAGCAGACAGGTCCGGCAGGCGACGACCAGTACCCGAAACCAGTCCCTCCGCCCCCACCGCCAGGACCAGGACCGATACCGATTGTGAGCCCAGACCCAATAGTGCACGACGACGCATCGGCGGACGTGGAACAAGGTCAACCAAAGTTTCTGCTACCCCCCATCGAGCCTCATCTCAAGGGCAGGAAGTGTCTCGTGCTCGATTTAGACGAGACCTTGGTGCACAGTTCTTTCAAGGTAGGCCACGCGCGATATACGTGGAATTCTTCTGCCGGGCGGTGACGGAAGCGCTAATTTTGATGGCCAGATCCTGCATCAAGCCGACTTCACGATACCCGTCGAGATCGAGGGCAACTATCACAATGTCTATGTCATCAAGCGGCCTGGTGTCGATCAGTTCATGAAGCGGGTCGGTGAGCTTTACGAAGTAGTGGTTTTCACAGCATCGGTCTCCAAGGTACGTGCACTCTGCGTGCATCGCCGCATCGGACGTTTTGTATGCTGACAGGTGTGCAAACAGTATGGCGATCCGTTGCTCGACCAACTCGATATCCACAACGTCGTCCACCATCGGTTATTCCGCGAGAGCTGCTATAATCACCAGGGCAACTACGTCAAGGATCTGTCCCAGGTCGGCAGGGACCTCAAGGATACGATAATTATCGACAATTCTCCCACCTCGTACATCTTCCACCCGCAGCACGCCGTGCCGATTAGTAGTTGGTTCTCGGATGCGCACGACAACGAATTATTAGACTTGATACCCGTTCTCGAAGACCTGGCCGGACCTAATGTCCAGGACGTCAGCCTGGTTCTCGATGTCACTCTTTGAAGCTTCTCAAATTAATATGCTTTTTTTTTTCTCGAAACGGAACTTGACCCGATACATTTGCCATCATAGCGGCGGGCGTTGGTGACGACCACTTCGACTTTTGGTGTATATGTACTGTTTAATTTTATATGCCGGGTCAAGTTGCCACAATTTCTGCGATCCCTTCTTTCCTTCGTGTCTCCTCCGGTCCTCGATGGCCCACCCCGAGTTCTGATCCGAGTGCCTAAGCACTCTCTCGTATTCACAGGAGGAGGTTGCCATAGTAGGATAGGCGAGCCGAGAGCTACAACGGCTTGTCGCAACCTCATTTCAGGGAAAGGAGGGGAGGGGGAATTATAGTAAGCGCGCGGGGGGTATCGTCTTCTCCCGACACGCGGTAGAAAGGAGGGTTTCTAACGACGTGCAATTCTCTCGGGCCGAACCTGCCGGCCCTACCACCGCCGTCGCCAAATCGATTCCCAGTCCTTTTTTTTTGTTTCTTTTGTCTAAATCTTTCACGCCGCACACTAAGCGAGTGTGAGGGGGGGGGGGGAGCTAGGTCTGCTAGCAGGCTGTATTTCGGGGGTTGAAAATTACAAAATCGAAGGAAGGAGAGGGGACGACGGCGGGAGCGGGTTTTACTTAGCGTTCGGTGAACGGAACGGCATCACTCGAGGGTTCGCAAATTCTTTCTTCACTTTTTTTCTTCTTCTTCCGCGATCCACGCCGTCTCCACGCGCGAGGAATTTCCGAGCAAAGCTAGGTGAACCCGGGTCTGCGCACCGAGGAGAAGGAGGAGGAGGAGGTCTGACCTGAAGGGGGAAAGGGGCCCTCGTACACGGGACTCGAGAGAGGGAAGAAGACGAGAAAGGAAGAAGATGGGACTGGAGGCGCTCGGCCCCCGCTTCTATGGGGGGGAGAGGCCGACGAACGACAAAACTCCTAACTGACACAGATTCCCAATTTGAAATATATCCATCTCCCTCTATATATATATATGTGGAGAGGTATGTGGTATATATATCATAGAGTATATATCCGCGGAACCCCTCGCAATAGAAGACCAGTCTCGACTACGCCTATACTTCTGCCGGACGCTCTCTCTCTCTCTCTCTGTGTGTGTGTGCCCGTCCCCGTCCGTCTCCGTCTCTGTTATATCTCGTGATATTCCCGCGACCTCTCTCCGCTTAGATTGTATCTCGTGTTGATACCGAGTACTTGTAACCGTCTGTTAGTTAGGTAGGTAATTTACCTACCCACCCTAACGCCTATCCCCTCCCCTCCTCTCGGCGCCACGCCGACCAAGTCTGAGGCGCGCAGAACAGCCCCAAGCCCGCGTTCGGTTCTGCGCCTGTAAGCTTCCCCCCCCCCCCACCCTCTCTTTTTTTTTCTTTTTCCTCTTTTTTCTTTTTTTTTCCTTTTGTAGTTTTCCTGTTTGCTTTTTCCCTGTTTCCCGTGTTCCCCCTCCTCCCTCCCTCTTATTCGTGTATGTATGTACTAGTATGTATGTATGTATGTGGGCGTGCACATGTGCGTATGCGGGCGTCGAAGAAGACAGGCAAATCTATAAGTGGTATGGTGCGTATACGCACATATATATGCACGGGCAGCACGACCGGGACCAGGGGCCAGCCGGGGGGGAGGGGAGAAGGGGAAGGGGGAGGGGAGAAGGGGAAGGGGGAGGGGAGAAGGGGAAGGGGGGGGGGGGCGCAGGCGGTCAGCCAGGTTTGGCTTGGCCCGGCCCGCGGCAGCAGAGCCAGAGCCAGAGCCAGAGCCAGAGCAGGCAAGTCTCTCTCCCTCCTCTCCCTCTCCCTCTCTCTTGCGGGACCTGCGCAAGGCCCCTCCCGCGCGTCCCGTTTATCTATGTTACCTACTTGCTTACCTGCTTATATATATCTTACCTCCGGCAGCCCCCGAGCGGCAACGTCGCCGCGATGCCAGCGCCAGGGGTTAGGCTCTGCGGCAACCGAGTAGGGCCACCTCTGCGTCGCACCCCCGCACCCCGCTAGACGGTGATGACGACGACGGCCGCGAGGGATGTTCGCCGAGGAAGCGGGTTTCGGAGGCCAGGAGTAAACGACAGACCGCGGTGAGAAATGAAGAAGAGAAAAAAAATCAATTTTCTTACGGCAGAGAGCTAGCGTGCGGATCTGGGTTACGTCCGCGCCTGTAAGCACCCAAACTTTCCCGCGTCCAAGAAGGCAAACAGGCGAGAAGAGGGAGAGAGGGGGGGGGGGAACGGTAAAAGAGAGGCGCTCTTCGCAAGGTCCCTGTGTCATCCTCCAGTCTCCAAGCATGTCGAGCACGCGAGGTATCTCCGAATCTCTTCCCCCCTTCCTGGTGGTATCTTACACCACCATCTTCACTACGCAGAAACTCCAAAATCTCCCCCCTCCCCTCCCCCACACTAACCCCTATTTCGTTTCTCGCCGTTTCTTTCATCCCGCCCCTTCGGTGGAACGCCCCTACCTGCCTCTTCTCTGGTCCATTTCAGGGACCCCTCTGGTCGAGGTACTAACCCGTCTTTGGTGGTCGTGGATTGTGGCAGACGTGGGCCCATCTGTTGCCGTTGACATTACCGGTATCGCCCTGATGACCCTGGCGGCCGTTGTGGCGGAATCGGCAGTCCCTGCAGAAGCGGCCCGGCTTATTGCAGCTGGAGCGCAAGAGCGGTGGAGCGGAATCACGGTCCTACGTCTCCTTCGGCCGACCTTGAGCGCCCTTGGGCTTGCCGTTCGGCCGGGCCTTCTTAGTGCTTGCTCCGCCCTTAGCCGACTGACCTTTCGCAGCATCGGTAGCCGGCTCCGAGTCGGGATCCGGCCCCCGCTTCTGCTTCCGCAGAGCTACCGCACGGCGTTGTGCAAATTGGCCCACGCATTGCTGGCAGATGAGGAGCGAGCAGTAGGGACACTCAAAGGAGATCAGCCCTCTCCTCACGCGGCACACGCTGCACTTGAACTTCTGGCGCTGAGTCGTCTTGATGCAGAACTCGGAATGCAGGCAGGCCGCGACACGTTCCTCTCTGGTCAGGGCATTCGCTGCATCCCAGTACGCCTCTTGCTCCAACTGCTCTCTCTTCTGCCTCTTGGCTCTCTCTTGTGCCTTGGCCTCCTCCTCAGCCTTCCTAGCATCTGCCCTTGCCTTCTTTTGTGCAGCTTCTTCCCTTTCTCTCACCTCTCGCGCAGTCTCTGCCTCCTTTCTAGCAGCTTGTTCCCGGCGGCCGAAACCGCTCTGGCCACAGCCATAGCTACACCCAAAGGCAAAACTGACCTGCTCATCCGGAAAGGGATAAAAGTTATGTTCAAGGTTTGAGAAAAGGTCCTGCCAGTAATAGAACCGCGCGACGTCGAAGAAATCGTACCCGGGTTGCTGGGACGCCGGTGGGAATGCATCATCGGAGCCTCGACAGGCCCGGGCATCATATCGGGAACGTTCAACTGGGTCAGACAGGGTATCGTAGGCCTGCTGGATCTAGAGCGGGCGAAGATCAGTCAGTTGAGCTTTGGGGGGCGGGGGCATACGGCTGGGGAGCGACCGGGCCGCATATACCTGTTGAAATTTGACGGTCGCTTCCTGGAGGTTGTCTGGGTTCTTGTCCGGGTGGTGGATGAGAGCCAGGCGTCGGTACGAGGCCGTGAGTTCCTGCTGGCTGGCAGCACGGTCCACCTCGAGGGTGCGATAATGGTTGAGATGGGTAGCTGTCGCCATGCCGTCCTCTCGGCGATGGCGGGTGGGTGGACGGGTATGGATGGACGGGTATAACAGCTTCAACCCTGTTCGAAGGAGGGCACGGGCGCCGTAGCGGGCCGCCTTATGGGTGGCGGACGGAGGATAGAGACGGCGGGGAGGGTTGGAGACGCCCTGCGGGAGAGCAGATGTGCAGATACCCAAGACAGATGCAGCAAGTCTCGAAGCAGGCGTCGACCCACGAAGGCTGGAGAGGAGAAAGCAGGATGAAGAGACTGGACTGGGCGAAGGAGTGGATCGGGTCTATTGAATAACTGGAGGCAGAAGAGAGAGGAGAGGAGAGGAGAGGAGGGGAGAGACGGGCCAGCGGTATGAACGATAAGAAGAGGGCGGCAGGGCGGTGAGAACTAGGAGGTGCTCCTCCTCCTCCTCAGGCAAACCTTAGGAGGGCAGTTACGTGTCGACGAGCGAACCTTGTGAATAGGAGGGAGGTACCGCATACCCCGGGCCGACCGCCGCGCCGTGTATCTTCCACATACCAGCCAGGTTCGCCGCATACCTGATCTGCCGTCCGGGGCTGGGTACCTGTTGGTTCTCGCCTCCTTCCCAGCCTATCGCATTAGGGTACCTAAGGTTGATTCGGAGTCAACCCCAAGTACCTCCCGCCTCGTCGAGTGCGGCAAGGTACCTGATCTAGCCTACCCGGGTACTTCCACCGTGCCATGTACCTGCAGCGCGGGCGTATCGCAGCCTCAGGCACCCGCAGCCGGAGGCGGGCCAGGCAAAGGCCGGCGCTGTTTAACACAGCGGGCAAAGGCAGAGCCTTAGGTAGGCTTACTTTGTCTGCAGAGACGGAGAAAGACAGGAACAAGACGAGGCCAGAAACTTGCCAGAACCGCATGCCTCGTGGGGTACCAGCGCAGAAAGAAGCCCAACTCTACAACCTGCCCTACAGTTCTCTTCTGCCTTACTGCTGTCGCACAGGTTGCCTGACCCAGGCCGGGGTCGGTCACGGAGGTGCCAGGCCCTGCCGGGGGGGGCCAATAGCGTGAAACGCGCTGCCACGTGACCGAGCCTGTCTTGGTACTACTAGCACAATAAGTCGAGGAGGCAGGCCACCTAGGGTTACGTAAGAAAGAAAGAACCGCCATGCTCTAGGTACCTTGGTACCTAGTGTTTACTTAGGTATAAAGGTGCCTGGGCGCCTGAGGTCTTCGCCTACCCATCGCGTAATCATCTTCTTTGTCCGAGGAGGCATTAGATAATACCGAACCTCCAGAGGGTTATAGCTATTTGCAAACGTTTACACTTAGGTTCGTCTTTACGCTCAGAAAATACGCCGCCGAAGGGTGTTACTGTGTAGAGCTGTGATAGACAGCTAAAACACAAAACGCTGGCAATTCCGGCCACCACCACATCAGACTTCCGCTCGCTCTCCTCCCGCTAAATAAGCACTGGCACGGCATCGCTACTTCACCTCCGCATGTAGGTACGTGTGCGTGGCATCTCCTCGCTGCACAAGCGCCGCCTGTTTCCCGCATCGTGATGCGTTCCGGTACTCCCTCCCATCTGTCCTCGCCAGCGCCACCCATGGGCATCTGAGGTCCCTCTTGGCCATCGCCGTGAAGACGCAAGCCCGTAGCCCGTCGGCGGACAGCGAGGCGACGAGATGGAGGGTGAGCACACGGGGCTCGTTCCGGAGTCGGTGGGGACCGAGGAGCGTACAGATGTAGAGATAAGAGGCTGCGATGGAGAGACGAGGTGAGGTAGGTACGTAGGGTAGGAATTAGTGGTGTGGTGATCAGTCAATAGTGATATTTAGGACTAGAAATGGATACGCGCTCTTCATGTGTGGCGATAAAGCGAAGCAAATTCGGTGTTGCAAGAGGCTTGATGACTTTAGTAATATTTCCGCCAGTGGGTGGAGGGAAGGGTAGCTGATGTGGTCGTCCCATGCATCGGACGAGACCTCTCTCCCCTCCCCGTCCCCTTCTCTCACTACTCCCCCTCCCCCCCTTTTTCTCTAGCGCGGCCAGCGCGCTTACCAGCTCTCGCTGCTATCGTCGTCGTCGTCGTCGCCGTTTCCGTCCCGGAGGCTGTCGATCTGGGCCACCTCCTCGTCGGCGAGCGGCTGGCAGGCGCCGCACGCGCAGCGGAACCCCCACCGGACGTAGAGGTTGCGCGGCGTCAGGAGGCCGTACGAGATGGTCAGCTCCGCGCCCGCCTCCACGTCCCGCGCCATGCGGAACTCCAGCACCCTGCCGCCGGGCGGGGACGCGGAGGCGGGGACGGGCCGGTAGTCGACCGACCTCGCCGGCGCGCAGGCGTGGTTGAACCGCGCCGCGACGAGGTACACGTAGGATTGGGTACCTACGACGAAGCTGGAGAGCGCGGCGACGTTAGCAGGAGATCAGGATTGTGTATCGTCGCGTGTTGGTGAGATGGAGATGGGGTGAACGATGGAAAGACAAAGAAAAAAAAAAAGGAGAAGCATGACGTAGCATGACGTAAAGGAAACGCGAGTGGGAAAAAAGCAAAGACGCAGGTAGAAGAGGAACCGCACCTGTTCGTCATGAATATGGCCTGGCGCCTGTCGACGCCGCGGCTGGGCCGGTGCCCGACCATGCGGTCGTACGCGGCGCGCACGTCGGGCGCGAGGCCGTCGAGCTGGCGGTAGAGGGAGTTGGGGCTGGCGCGGAAGACGGGGCGCTCGGCGAGGACGAGCTCGCCGCGGCGCAGCGCCCGCCGCGCGAACACGCCGTTGCCGCCCAGCGGCGACGCCCGCACCTCGACGAGCTCGTTGCGGAACGTCTCCGGGCTCGCCAGGTCCTCCGGCGAGACCTCCCCGCAGGCGTAGGCGTAGGCGCCGCGCTCGGGCCGGTCGCTCTCCTCGCTCGCGCTCGGGCGGGGCGGAGGCTCGTCGCTGTCGTCCTTGCTGTCCGCCTCGCTGCTGGCCCCTTCCGAGCTTCCCGAGCTCACCGTCGACGCGCCGCTTGTCGGCTGCCGCTCTTCCTCGTCCGCCGATAGGACTTCGGGGGTATTTGTGGCCGGTGGCTCGCTGATGGCCTGGGCCCAGGCTATTTCGTTGCGGCCGTCGGTGATTTGGCGTGTAGATATCATGATGGCTTGGATCACTCGTCAGCGGAGATGAAGATTGATGTGCCGATGTGTGAGAGAAATGGCGTTGTGAGGACAAGGTTGATGGGAACTGTTGTTATATGAGGGTAGTAGCATGCGAAACCACGATCGGAGGTATGTTGCGTATCCCACTTGCCCTCTTGTTTCTCGCAGGAGTGCAGTTGCAATGTTCTGGGGTTGATGGGATTGGTTTATTCCATGGGAAAGGATCAGAGTCAACAACACGTTGCTGTCATGCATATGCCGAGTGGTCGGCGGTTGCTGTGATGAAAATGCTGAGATGGTGGTTCATGGAGCTCCTCCATGGGAACCACTGTGTGTATGGTATATGGCCAGGGCCTCTCGATCAGTCGAACAGCTGGTTTTGCACCTGAACATAGGGATAAACACCCCATGCATCGTGCCCGTCGATAGGGAGTTTCGAATTGGATCGAGACAGGATGCTGGGGGTCAGGGGAATCGAGGCAATAGCGATGAAAGTAGCTTCCACAAGGAGAAGAGGGAAGCTGTATACGGTCCGGGCGTGTTTGAGTAGATATGTGTAATAAGTAAGGGTTTGGTAGGGATGGTTTGTGGCAGAAAGCAGAAACGGTATATTAGAAATAGAAAAGAAGGTGTTGCTAGCAAGATCAAGATCGTAGAGATTGGCACCTAACAAATAGCAGGACTGGTCGGTGCCTACCGGGAGACCAGGCCTGGGCACAAGCAACATATCAGGAGGCACAGTGTGGGAAACTTACAGCAAACAACTATGCAGAAATTGGACTGGAGATTGTTCACTTTTGAATGCTGATCTTTAGGCAAATGGAGCACCAACAATCGATAACAAATGAATGTGAGTGATGTCGTGAGGATATGGCTGCTTGATGGGTGATGCTTGAATCAATTACTGACGTCGCTTGGTTAATGAGAGCTGAAAGGGGCAAGCTGTGGACGGTTATCTCTTACCAGAGTCTCGGGAATAGGGGCTGCTTAAGCTGATCCTAGAAAAAGCATGAATTTGTCTCTTGTGAGGAATTTTGATTAGGGGCGGTAAGTGAAAGGAACGGAATTTGAGAAGTCAAGGGTCTCTCTTTATAGTAGACTTGCTGAGCCTGTAGGTAGAGAAGATTTCAAATTGCGAATCACTCAAGAGGCCTGGCTATGGTAAGAGTGGCAGCACTAACTGATATCAGAATGAGTATCGTCGATATTCGGCTTAAGGGAAACTTTTATTGGTGTTAGATCGGGAGAACTGGACGAGGAGCTCGATGGGGAATGTGATGGAAATATCAAGAATCAGAGAGAGTGGAGGGTGAAAATAAAATTAAGTGCGGGAAGAGAAACCTGAAATCTGTCGTGGTTGTGGTTCACTTGGTGCGTTTGGCAGTCGGCAGGACTGGAATACTTCCACTCAGTGCTATACCTCTTGAGCCTTTTCCACACCCGAGTTGTTCGGTCGTTGCTCTAAGGGGTATTCTCATATTATGGGAGCCAATAACTTGAAGACCGTTGATGTAAACGTGGGTGGGAGAACAGATGTGAGAGGTGTTGGAGCTCGTAGAGGGAAGGACAGGAGCTAGTAGACCGACCTACCTGCATCATACATTAACGGCAGAACAGGGACGGGATCAGTCAAATCCCCGCAGAGACATATGATTTATCGTACTTCGTTATACTACGCAGTGAGGTGGCTCTAGCACATGTACATGGCTTTACTACTTGTAGGGAGCTCCTGAAAAGAACAACTGTAAAAACTTTGGTGCCGCCCTGGGTCCTCACCTCGTATACCTACCTATCTCAAGCAGGCATGCGCTACACAGGTACCCCCCTCCCCTGCTGGCTGCTGCTTCAAGTACCTGGACCTACTTGATTAATACAATGGGGAGGCCAGCTGTAACCCGTCCGGCATCGATGCTCCTGCAGATTCATGTCCTTCCTGTGCCGGGACTGCTTCTCTCTTGTCGTCTTCACGGTCAGAATACTGCCAGACTAGAATTCACCCTGGATGCCTCCATGCATAGTAGTTGGGGAGACAATGCATCTAAAATTAGAGCAATATACTTCCTGTCACTAGGAAAGTTCAGGCGCCTACACACCCTGCTTGGGGGCAGTGCTTATACGGCCTCCCGCACAGCTACGCGCCTGTTCTTAGACACAGTGAAGTCCTATACCAGCCTGTAGGTAGACTGCTTAAGAAGACGTAGCAAGGAACTTATCATGAATGCGAGGCGCTCTCACTAATACGCCGTATGATAAGTAATAAAACCCGTCTATCGAGCAGTCTGGTCGACAGAAGGAAGTCAGCCTGTAATTAAAGCGTATCACAAAGTCCTGCATATCCATAGACGCAAAGTTATACCCCACGGCCATAGGACTACAGGATCTGAGGTGACGCCCCAATAACCGTGCCCGCGAAGCTTGGTCGATCTACACAGAAAGATGGTGTAACATGCTGCCGTGACTATGGACAATATATTACAAAGCTTACGGACGGCGTCGTTGTGAAATGCCAGTCTGCCGCAGCGTCTGTAAGTTATCAATACTGGCCGTGTACTTCTGAATCCTGTGCGTGATGCTTCTGGCGACCAGAGTGGCCTGATTTATAGATTGTCAAACAGCTTTTTACTAGTCCCGACTACTGGGAACCACGCGAGGGGAAGACTTCGTACTTGAGCGACCCCCAAGCTGAGAAGGCATACGTATGTGTGGGTATGTACCAAAATTGCCACGGCATCGTGTGTGTCGGCATATTTCGCCTTTGGCCTACTTCTGCTTAGCATATTCTACGTTGGCTGTGCTCGTGACCGTAAAACTGCCTGTCGGAAGAGATATGAGTTAGCTTTTTTCCTTTTCCCTCTCATGTTGCTCTCTGGGTGAATGTCGACGCATACCGCATATTATTAACATCTGCGAGCACGGTGTCCCGAGGTCGAACGGTCCCCTGAAAGTAATTATTAGGTCTTTCTGATTTGGGGAAGCAACCTTCTCAAGTCCAGGAAACATAATACTCTCTACATTGGTAATAATTCGACGAAGCATCACGATAGTGCCTTGAGGCGTCGTGGAATGGCCTATGTCCCCCCCTCCCCCCCCCGGCGTTAATTCCCGGACCGGAATGATAATACAGGGGCGGGGCTAACTTGCTCAATCAAATACAACCGGTTGTGAATCTATGTATAATATATCGTCGCACTAGGAGACCTGCGATTCCTGCTTCTCACGATACGGTAATAACTCGAGCTACATACCGTCGCTGAGGATCCGCCCCATGTAACGACACTAACTAACTTGATAGCATCCCCACTCTCCTAGGGTCGGGCGACCCGGGGCTGGGTGACCCCTTATCGTTCTATGCTACGACAGATCGAGGCTCATCATCTCAAATAGATGTATCGAGAATGTCGAGTTTAAGTCTGCCGGGGCAATGATGACTTCAGGAGCCATGGGGGTGGAGCGGTTCCTTTAGGCAGAGACTATATGGTTAGGCCTGCACCTGGTGTAGGTATGTAATATCTCTGCTCTGGCCAAGGTGGGCGTGACGCAATTGCGTCGAATACCAAGAATAGCAACATGAAGTGTAATATTCGACCGGGTGCCCCCCCGAGGAAGGAATGGCTTCTTTGAGCCAGCACGCGCTGAGATAAACACAATCATGACCCAGACAGGACCCTGCTCTTCCCGGTTGACAATCAAGATGAGGGACAAGGCACAGCTCTCATACGACGAGCCTGCTGAAGCGGCGTGGCTCCGAGCCACGATAGTAGGACTCGACCGGTGCGTCGTTTTCCCTGCTATGCGCCCCCATCTCGACGATGTGTAGTGGTGGTCTTGTGTTCTCGTAATCGCAAGGCGGAGTGGCACGAGTTCCAGGACCCGAGCTCGAGTCAGCTCTCAAGCCTAGGCTGGACACAATATTACTCGGGCTTGATGATTATCACCGACCTGCATAGACGGGACAACCAACAATGTCCGATTTCTTACAATGCAAATGTTCGATTTTTAATTTTGAACCGTTATCTATTAAAAAATACCACCGTGCGATTGGCACGGCCCGAACTCGGATTTTGTTCAGGATCACCGTGGCTTGGCGGCGACTCCGGCTACTATTTTATTATGTGCGAAGTTTGCGGGGGATCAATTCTTGTTCCTGCCCTAGTCTATCGACTTATCGATCCCGGCGACGCTCCAGTTTCCAGAAACTAGATATGGATAATATTGCCTCTGATCTGAGAACCTCCTGCGGGGCCGGAGCCGGTATTTTGAATCCGAGGAAAGTAGGTCCCAAGACACGATGATTGACTTACACTCTCGACGCACCGTCGCAAAAGAACCATGCCGCGGCACTGCGATGGGGAAAGGGGGACACTATAGGGAATGGCAGCGCTCCTCGCGGATGCGACGAATGTATGTCAAGATATGAATCGTTCGGGATCAGCCTTACGTGGGACAATTCCGCGATGAACTGGGCGTGAGTGAACAAGGACGACGCGTCCCGGCAAAAATAGCGAAGGATCGATAAGCATACGACGCTGATGATCCTGGGTCAAGTCTCCCGGCTCCGCTCGGTAGGGAATGACGAAGGACGCGATGATGCCTATCGGGTCCGACCCCGAGCTGGTGTTGAACGCGGATTGATTGATATGTCCAGGGCGACAACCCAGCCTGAGACGTATTCTGGCGCTGGCAAGGGGGACGCAAGGCTAACGCTAGTTTGATCGTGATGGAATCACGCTTGCTACGGCTGCCTGCGACAGACTTGAGGACTGGCGAGAGGTCGTCGCGAAGCCTGGGCGCACGTCAGTCGCCGACAGGGGGAACAGTCGACAAATTTAGCATCGCGAAATGAGTATTTTGCATCTGATCGTCCGTAGAGGAAGCCCCTGAGAAATCTGGGGCTTAGGCTTTGAACTGAAAAGACTTGATGCGCGGTCATCGCATAGGGGCATGGCTTAATTGGGGTCCTATAGGCGGCAGGATACTGCGAATTGACGAGATAGTGGGATGGGTAGGAGTTGGCACAGCTAATAATATGCTGAGGTAAGCCTATGGGAGGCGGGACAACGCTGCGTAATCCGGACTAGGCTAGGTTGAACAAGAGGCGACCAATGTAATCGTACGGCGTAGCTAGGCCTGGATAGCGTACGCAGACTATTTACGATCGCGAATCCGACGGCGAGCGTACAACCTGAAACAACCGAGCCGGCTGGAAATAGGTGAGTTAGGTATAAGGTACTATGGCATAAGGTACCATGGTATATACTATAGGCTTCGGCGGCGTGGTCCAGGCCAGGTCAGCGCTGGAACTTGGTTCCGACGGCTTCGTGTGAGTTTTGGTTCCGCGGCCCTGCGCGAATATGAGCGAGCGGAGGTGTGTGATGTGCGTTCGTGCTCACGCCCATGAGTATATCTTCGAGCCGGGGGTGATGAGGCGGGGGAAAATTAGAGTAAGCCGTGCCTAGCAGGTGGCGTGTAATCCCCCCTCCCCGTACCCGCCGTGCACCTTTGCAAACCCCATTCATGTAATAAGCCAAGCTAGGCTAATAATAATCGTCGTGAAACACGCCTCGAAGCTGGCGAGGCTGCTGCTGACACAGGCACATATCGGTTGCATGAGGCAGATCAAGAGTGGCTGGGGTGCGCGGCGCGTGTGTGTGCATTACTTGGACCTGAAGCGCGGTAAGCAGTGGTAGCTGAGCACGAAGGCATCCCCAATAGCATAGCCTATGGGCCGCGCTGCTCTCTGCTCGTCACCGACCCACGGCGCTGTGACAAGCGTCCCGTCCGCCGCATCGGGATCGTCGTAGTGGTGTCTTAGTCAGCAGGCGACGACGTTGTTGGGTTGGTCTAGACCTTCTGGAGAACTGGATTTCACCGCCACCGAGACCGTACGTTTTTGTGCATTGGCAATGCCGCCCGGCCGGATTTGGGGTGGCTTCGATAACCAACTGTCTCGTTCCTGTTTCTACACCTATCCGATCCTGGGAGTCTCGCAGGGCGCAAGGCGGAAAAGGGATTGGCGCTCCTGTCCCGCGACCCTATTGGGACCAAAGCCGGCAGTGCGTTCGCATTCCTTCGAGCCGCCGCCTGTCTTTCCGGTCGCCATACCCTTTCCCCCGGCCTGCCTGCGGCCAGCGCGGTGACCTGATCCAATGAGGCCCCAGTCATATGCCTTTTATCTTAGGTGGACCTGGGGTTAGTTTGCTCATGCCTACGTACAATACATGGGATGCCCCTTGACAAGCCAACGAGGGCTGTAATGGGGGACTCGAGAAGACCCTGAACAAACCTCTCTGAAGAAGAAGAAGAAGAAGAAAAAAAAAAACCGAAGTGAAGCAGGCATGCGAAACAAGTAGCCCCACGACATATCCTTTTTTTTCTTTCCTTCTCTTGCTTTTGGACTCAAAAACAAGTCTTAAACGGAATGGGAGAGTATTTGATCATCGCCGGGTAGGCTGACGATTTCTTTTACGAGCCGACGCAGGGGCAATCAACAAGAAACGACCATCGCATATTTCAAACTCACACTGAGAATAGCAGCATGTTTAGACAGCGATACCTCCCTCTGCCGTGCGGTGATGAATGCAACGTCGCCCGTCAAGAACTTCGTCGTTTCAAGGGGGTCCCTGTGGGCTCGTGGAGGGATCGGAGTCTACGCCGATTCTAATTCTGGAAGGAAAATCGAAACTTCTGTTCTGGCCCCGCGGGTATGGGAATGTAGTCGGTAGCTATAGAAATCGTCCTTGGTGGTTCGTTCGTGGGCCAGCTCAGTTATGCTTTTTTTTTCCTCTCTATCAGGATTACAGAATTACGGCAGAATCCTGGCGGCTCAGCCATGTGCGGCGATTCTGGTCGGCTCCCAGTCCAGTCAGCACTGATATGATCCGTCGATAAGTGGGACGAGCGGGAAGCACCGCACACTTTACTTTGCTTCCTAGAGCTGGCCAGACGAATATGGTGGTGGACGACGAAACTGGCTACCTGGCCGCGTTAGGGTGTATCTTGTTCGGGCCTCTCGGCAGCATCCTTGCTACTCGTTTGGGACCAGATGACTGACAGCGGGCCCGTTCGCGGCCGGCTGGCGTGGTAGGCAGAGCCCTAAGAGTCGGGCTTAGGGCGTCGATGAGATGTGTAGGAGGCTGGTCGGGGAAGGAATAGGATTGAGAAGTAGATCAGCACCGCATCCTTTGACTCCCCTAGTGTCAAGGGAGGGGGGTGTGAGTATGCGAGTGGAATGGTGAAGTGTGTGGATGTCGAGGAATATGAGTATGAGTAGGTGACGGAGGAGGGGTTCCCAGCCCGGAAGAAACCTGGCTAAGGTAGGCTGGGAGGGGGGACCCGTTAAGATTATAATTGGCCTTACAAGCGCAGGGCCCTGAATCGGCTGTGGCTTACGTGGTACATCCTGGTTAATTGAAACATACCTACATGCCACATGCCTCGGGAACCTATGGTAGCCTATGTATTGGCCCCCATTTTACACCTAGACTTATAGTAGGTAGGTGAGAGACCACACACACCACCTTCGACTCCTACAGGTAGCCTTCCGCGGCCTTAGGCTCGATCAGGTACCTCGGAGTCTCTATACGACCACCGATACTACGTCGCGACGTCGCTAATCCCGCTGTGTCTGCAGGTACTGACGCTGTCAACACTGCTGACGATTTAGGCCGGCGCCCGCCTAACCCCTCTATGGAAGGATTGCCCATTTCGACGTACACTGGCTTGGGAGGAGCCGCCGGCACATTCCCTGTTGGGAATTGTGGGAAGAGATGAAGGCCAGGGGATTGGGGCGGGAGCCTCGGGTCCAATGCTATGTCCCCTTCGCTATGTGGTAGAGGTGCCCGAGGTCGGTGTATGCTGCAATACGTCGATATACGTGGTGCAAGACAGGACCAAGCCGGCAGCATACCTAGACAGGCCCGATAGCCGTTGGTCTACCTACCTATCCTAGGATGATCCTCGAGGCGGCGGGCAGCGGGAGGGGTGAGATATCCGGCCAAACCAGCGGCTACCTACCTGCTCGGCAAGGTAGGTAGCACACCGGGCCCTCCAAGGGCTCCCGGCCCGTTCAGCGAAGGCGACGGGGCACACCGAGTTGGTGGCAGTCCCGTGTGTTTGTGGTTGCTGGCCAGCATGTCCTAATACGCGCGCCCTGGGCTTTGCTGGTCGCTGGGGCTCGCTGGGGCTCGCTGGCCCTCCCTCCCTACCTACCTAGACGCCATGTAGGGGTGGTACCACCCACCTCGGCGTCTAGTGAATTGCCTACTACGTAGCAGGTGCCTTATCCCGGGTACATCGGTTCCGGCCGTAGAGCATACCGACGCTGAGGTACCGGGGGTTCCAAGCATGCCCTGCCCAGGTCCGTTGTACGGGGCGCATATCGCTTAAACGCGCAGGGGGGCAGGGGGAGCACCCACACCCCCCCCTTTCCCTCTAAACCCCCCTCTAACAACCGCCCGCCCGCCGCGCAACTCGTCCATCCTTCAACTTCATCGCGAGAGCCCCCCTCACACCTCCATCATCTATGCACAATGCCTCCGCCGCCTACCTCTCCTACATTGGCCTCGGCCGCTTTGGATAGTGCCCTCGTTTCGGCCGACTCTCCAAAATGGCAACTGCACTTGCTCTACATCTGCACGGCGAATTCAGCAGCCGAATCCAGCACACACGTCCGAAGGGGGGGGGGGTTAGGTGGCACGGCAATTTCACGTCCCAGTTCGGTCTCGCATCTGCGCCGTTATGGCTATCCCGGTTGGCGCAACGCCACCGTCTTGCTTCCCCGTCCAACGCTCGCCCTGTCAGCAAGCTGGCCGTCGAGTTCTCCTTATCAGCGCCTTCCCATCCCTCTGGGGATTCGTATGGGCTGGTACCGCGGCTGATAGCATGATCCTCGTCGCCTGCCCCAGTACCACTGTCGCCGCCTACGTGCCACACTCCCTCCTCGGCCTTAGATTGGCCTTATACTCAGCTCGCATGACTTTCTTTCGCTGTCCCCGGAGCGGTCTAGTGCGCGCGGCCTATCTAGCCGTAGATCACGACGTCGATGCTACGGTAATATAGCGAAATGGAAGCTCCGATTCCTGACGTCTTCTTCACCTCCATCGCCTCCTCCGTACGAGGCGATCTAGGCCCGAATACCGTCCTTCTCGTCCGCTCGCTCTCCCGCTTCTCCTTCTCGTCTTCAGCTTGCGTCGCAGGCCTCTCTGCACCCACACGGAGCCATCCTTGTTGACTATCTCGTGCCTGGCCTGTTGGATGACGGCCTAGTCCACAAGGCGCAGCTCTCGAATCCCAGGCTCCAACTAACACGTTCAGCCATGATAGCATCATATCGCTCTCGTTCCGCCGGAGACCCAATGTCAAGTGTCATGTATGCCGGTGACATCTCGAGGATTACTTCGGCTTTCAGCCCGGAGGCACTGCGGCAGTTGGGGTCAAACTGCCATCCGTCCTCCTAGATTTTAATGTCGTGTTTCGTCTCGGCTGTCCCTTTCTTGGTCTCAACGGGTAGCTTTGCCCAATTTGGTAACATGTTATCGCTGTTGCCGTTGATCTCCACGGCCAACCCCGTCACACTCTCGGGCGAGGCACATACGCGAAGGCTGACCAGGCCGGCTCGATGCTCACAATCGGCGTACACCATAGGTGGTCCTCATGTGAATCTTGGGTGTAGACCAAGGAATCCTTCGTAGGGCTGAGGCGGTGTTCATCTACCGCGAGTATACAGTTCCTATATGCCAGAAAAAGAAAACCTGATGGAGGGATGTGGAAGCCGAAGTCACACCCTAGCTCCCCGGGCCACAGTAAATTACAATATAAATCCTCGCGACCTTCCCCGAAGAATCTGTTATTTCTCTTGAGCATTTCCGCAAGCGCCCTCACAGTCTCTGTCCTCATCAAGGACGATCGTCTTCATCCCCACAAGCCAACCTCCCCCTTCCCTAGTCGCCATACAGCCATTCTTTCGTACAAACATCGAGCACATTCGCGTAAGATTCTAGGTGCCCCCCTTTAGCCTATATAAGGCAGGCCCCCTTTCCTATATCCTAACGCTTCGACACGATGTGCTGACGCTAGCTGTGCCCAAGTTAGCCAGGGATAAAATATTGCCCTCACCCAGTAACATAAGATATCTGACCCGAAACCTTGTTTTTCGTTCGACAAGCACAGGAGACGAGCAGACGTGCGAAGAAGGTAGATCAGTTACGACGCGGGACATACCGGCCTACGAATCATCCTACTTCCAAGTCTTACACACCGTCTGCCAAGAAAACAGCCTCATAACACTCGCAAAATGCCTGACACCGGATCCGACGTTCCCCCGAATGATACCGGGGCTGACAAGACCGAGTCTGGATCTGAGTCTGAATCCCGCGGCAGGAGCCGCAGCGGGTACAACTAGAGCCCAACGAGTACATGTTGGGCATCGGGCATGAACGGACGGAATGGAGGCGTTGAGGGCTTGTTCGGGTTCCCTTTTACACTTTCTTTGCACTCTCTTTTCTTGGAAACCGCTCTGGAAATTGCTGTGACTGGGCAGCAAAACGAGCTTCAGGGGAAGCGGGAGCCCTCGCGTCTGATGACGTCCGAACCCGCGGTACTCCCTCTTCGACTACCCTTTTCTTCTTACCCCTGAGAGCAAGAGGTGGGATCATGCCTTGGGCCCCCCCCGGGCGCTTATCATGTTTATTGGGCTCTCAAATCTGAACGCCCGACTTCCATCTAGCGGGCAGGAAGTTCTTTGGTTTTTCTTTGGCCTTCATACCCTCTTTTCGCCCCTCTTTCCACCAGAAACCCGCCTTTCTTTCGCTTTTATTTCTTACTCATTCCCTTATGATCTCTCTCCTTAGGATTTCTTCGCCCTGTTGTATTACTTTACATGAATTTAACGAGAACTTTTACGCCCGGGAAATTAGACGATAACAGGGAGAAAGAAATATGGACGAAGAGGACTTTGGATTCACTATGTCCAGAGTCCGCTCGTCCGAGCGGGACTCGGTTAAGGATAGAGTTAAAAAAATGTCGTCTTTTTGGTTTCTTCTGTAAAGCTTTGTCTCCGTCTCGTTCCGTGTCTAGGGTCCCCGTATACGTACGGGAACTCGCTCGAGGCCGGAGTATTACCAATGTGTACCCCAACTGTGTGACTCCCCCACGTGACCCTGGCTCTCTCCCTCTTCTCTGGTTCCTTTTCGGTTTCTACACTTCGTCTCCGTTTTGCTTATAACCGCCTCGGGGGGATATATAAGGCTTATTTCGGCTCCCAAAGTGGCTGTTACTAACTTACTGCCCCCGTCCTCTCTTCTTCCAGTCTCACATCTCTGCAGAACGCCAAAAAGGGTGTGTGCGATGCCGTGCGATCCGATTCGCTCTGGCCGTGACCTAAGAATCAAGGCGACACATTGCGAGCCTCAACTTCGCCGCCACCCAGCCGGCCGGCACGGTTCCATTGGTGCCCTTTCGAGTACGTTAGGTACATATGCGGGTGATGTGTACCAACACGCATGTGGGTGATACACGCGTGCGCGTATGTAGGTGATAGATGTCGCGCACATGCACGCGCGGGCCTATCTAGGTCAATGCAAGGTACGACGTCGTCTTTGGGACCGGGAGGGAGGGTGTCACGGGGCTGAAGATGGTACCGCTGGTACCGCTGATGCGACTGTGCCGCTGCTTACCGAAATCTTACCGTGTACGGACGCCAGTTAACTTTTGCGTTCTCTACTCCCCCTCTGTCACTCTTACTCTCACTCTTTCTCAGCGTCCCCGTACCGCTTCTCTGAACTCGCGTATCGCTCGCTCCCTAATCATATCTTTCCCGCTCCCTATATCGACCTGAAGGATTAGCGGGTGGATGGATGGATGATAGGATCGATAAGAGAGGATCAATTACCTCAGCCGCCGAGAATAGAGGCCACCGAGGGGAGACGACAATGTTATCTCGGTGCCTGCCTGCGCCCGGGACGGATCTAGGGAATCCCCCAGGTCAAGTGTTGTAATAAGGTTAATCCCCCTCCTCTTTTCTCTGCCTCCTCCTACCTGGCCGTCTGGTATTTTCCTCTGCCGCGCGCGGGAAGAGCCGCGGCGCCTCCTCCCCCCTCCCTCTGTCTCTACCCCCCTCCTGGTCCTTCTTAGGCAAGATTCCTTCCATATTCTAGATCCTGACGTCTCCCTCCCCCTCCTTCCTCTTCTGCCCCCCCTGGACTGCCTTACCGAGATCCTGATGATCTCCCGGCGGGCGGATTGTATGGTTGGTTTGATGGGGGGACGACATGTACGAAATGCTGGTGCGTATACGTTATGGTTGCATGACATGGGTATATCAACCTACTTCGGCTCCCATCACTCGGTCAGCCAGCCAATGCTGCTCTCCATTCGCTTCCAGCTCACGGGGCCTCCGTCATCGTAACAGGGCTGTGGCTGCGCGCGAGGGAGGGATACCTTCCATAATGAGGAGGACGCAGGGTAGGATTGGTATCAGGTAATCGCAGTGTTACCAACGATCTGGCCTTTCTCTACTTCGCTCCGTGCCTCAATTTTAATTAAAAAAATCTCCCTACCTTGGAACTCCTTTTCTCTTTTGTCTTCAATTCTCGAACCCCTCTCCTTTTTCGCCCTTCTCCCTGGTTCTTTTCCTCTCTTATGCATGCGTGTTTTTCACATCACACCCCCTTTTTCTCTGCCCATCCCTTAATCGGTCTTAGTTGGCAGCTATACCTGCACGGATACCCAGACATACGCCCAATATGATAGCAGACCTACCTGACCTACATATATATATACATAACCCTTACCTACCTCTCTGGACCGATGTTGGGGTTGCTTGAGCGGCTTGTTGGATATTACTTCGGAGTCGGTTCCGCCATGATTCGGGCCGCATTTTTCACGTGACGAGCCTCGGGATACGGCATCGTGTTGGCTAGTTGGGAAAGGGGAGGTGGTTACCCGCGCGCGTCTGCGCTTCCCGGAGGCTTCGATCTTTCGTCGATCGCAAGCTGCACTGGGACGGCGGGGTCTTGAGTGTTCAAAGGTAACTATTCGCAGTCTTAGCTAATGTGTGGATGCCTACTCTAGATAAACCGCGCGGCACCCCCGCGCGCTGGCATGGACTGGGAGCCATGAGCGAGGTAGACAATGCCTGACTTATATATAGGCCCAACGCCTTGGGACAGTATGCGGAACCACATCACTCGCAGGTGGATATCGTTTAGATATGACCGTGTAAGACAGCCTCATGCCCGGCAATTGAAGTCGACACCGCCAGGTTCTAGTCCGCTGTACGTCGATCCACCCCCCCGCCAATCCAACAGTGTCGGTGTCATACTTGACGATGCGCTTGATCGCATCCCTCTGCGATGCGCTCCCATCTCGGCCCTACGACACACGTAACTCGCATACTTGGTCGTACGAGTGTGGTTAATGCGTTGGAAATGAGACCCCGTAAGCAGGCAGGTTGGCATCCGTCTAGATGTACTAGCCAAGATGTTGAGCGCCACTAACATTTGCCCCCCCGCCTCGAACGTTGCGCCGACTCCTCTTATGATGGCCTTATGTCTGGACGGTACCACAGCGTGGCCAATGGGAAAAACCGGCGACGTAGGATGCCACGGCACCCACAGCTTTCGTAAACGAAGGCACCGCAGGAGCTGGATTTCACACTGGCTGAGGTGTCGATTCTTTTTATCCACCACGTGTACTACTTAGCAGCCACATACCCAAGCCCTCTGGAGCACGCCGACGTTCCCTATAACCAACACACATACTATGGCGTCCACAATCCCACAGGAGCAAACGCCGTTGTCTCCCTTCTCCACTTGAAGAGGGTGAAATACCCACGCTGTCGGAATTCCTGGTGTAGGTCTCTTGTGGGTCTTCTGTCAAGGTAGCTTCAAAGCCTAGGGGACCACCGAGGCTAGTTGCGTGCGAATCCGATATCTCGCAACGGTTCCCTGGTCTGGGCAACGGAATTCTTCGCGACCCGTCGACAATACTTGAAAGGTGCACGTGCCCAACGGCAAGTCCAACATCGTTGGGGGGGGGGGAAAAAAGGAAGAAAAAAAAAGCGGCGCCATGCTACCCAGATCTTAGACCCAATACCTACCTACATACAGGTCCACTTCTACTACCTACATTGGTAGATGCGGCTCGGCCCGGATGTGGTTCTGACGGCCGAGTTTCATGGGACTTTACTTTGGCATACCAGGATACACTACGATTCCTTGATAGAAGATGATAATGAGGTGTCGAAAGAGAAGGAGGACGGCGGGGGAAACAATCTGATGCGGCTTCAGACTCAGGGTGAGGGGAGAGGAGGAGGGGAAGGGACCACGATCTCGCCCGCTATCTGCGTGACTCGACCTGTCGTCGCTATTTCGAGTGGCTAGTCTCTTTCCTACAAGTGGATGGCTGAATCACGCGTGCACATCGGCGAAGACTCTCTGGTCGATCCCTAGCAGCGCACCGCCCGTTCCGCGGGAATAGATGCCTTTTTTCGACCCCGCCTCCCGATCCCTCAATCCAAAGATGACACCGTATACCGAAAATATTCCTACACAGAAGAGGGGTAACGATGACGATAAAGTACGAAAGCGTGATAGTATATGTATAATGGCTGTTCTATAGACGGCTTCTCCCATGCTGCGACAAGGTGATGGGTCCTGGCGAGCAGGCAAGCAACATCGACATGGTTGTTAGCCTGACTCGGTAGGGGACAGGGTTTGGCACCCTAAAGCAGGTGGGACAGATCCCCATACGGGAAAGCGACAACATAGGAGAGTCACTCGGTAACCTTCCCATGATACGTCAAGGTGTACGGCGCATAGACGGGACGAATATGTTCCCGTCGAACTTACCGGTTGCGTACCCTTCGTGCTCGTCTTTGGTAGCGATGGCTGCTTGCGGGCTTGGTAAGGGAACTTGTGGGTATGGGATGAAGGCTGGCGTAGCATTGTCTATTCCTGCCCCTGCCTCTGTACCGAGAAATTGGTAGAAACGGGCTCTGCTGGCGAACTTGACGAACTTTGGCTTCGCTACTGGCAAGGCAACCTAGCTGCCGAGCATGGCTTATACCTGGACGAGATGTCGCGGCTAGGGACGCGTGATAGGTAGTAAGTATGTGATATTCCGCAGGCTCCGCAGCAGATCCATAAGGCCTTGCCGATTATGGTACGATTCAACAACCGTCCCTCGTAGATGATGGGATTTCCTAGGTAGAGTCGCCGACGACGAGGAGGCTAGACAGGGCAGAGTGGAAAGGGAACGCGAAGGTAGTATAGGTGACCCGGCGATAACGAGCCCCCGCATGGAGACAGGCGACGAAATCGTATTGGCTGACGACCGTTCCCAAACATATATATATATGCCTATTCCATATTGCGAGCCTGCCGCCTTCGAGCCGGGCCGAGAGCGAAGCTAGCCGGTAAGCTTGCAGCCTCACCACGGGCTCCGCGTAAGCAGTACCTACAGGAGAGGCGTCGACGTTGGAATCCGGGAACCAATCTCGTAGGGGGACGCCGAAACGACCACCCGGGTCCTCCTGGGTCTTTTTTTCCAATAGTTCCGTGTGCCACCCCCAGGGACCAGAGCACGGAGGGGCGATGCATGCATGTGATGTGTGACGGATGTGAGAGCAGCTTAGGTGCACCAACATGCACCGCGCCCCCAGTCCAGGCACGTCTATCTACCATGTTTCTGTCACTTTTTCCATCTCCCGTCGAGAGCAGCTCTCTTCGCAAACGATACCCATTCTAAAAATACCTGCTACGCCCGTTTTCGCTATCGGCATGACCCAACCCAGCGTGGGTGTCACGGACTTAGCCACCCAAGGTAAGTACATGACCCCCCGGCTTTCCTACGTGGTAGAGAGGGAGAAGACGGAGAGGGGGAGACCTAATTGCCCACCCCGTATCCCCATATCAGATGCCGAAGATTACGTGTCGTTGGATGGGAAACCGGGACACCCAACCTTGGGCACTTATCGGCCTCGCCCACATATCGAGGCTTCGTGGGAGAGGCACCACGTGAGTCGGGTTTACCAGGTAAGCAGCTGAGCCCGATGCGGTGGGGGAGGGGAGCACAGACATACCCCCTAACCACCGACCCTAACACCCACTACATACTACACTACATACATACTACATACTACGTTGTATCCATATGTGACGATATAAATGCGTATATTATTACATGCCTTACGTAACGGAAAGATAGCGAGTTTCCTGGGGAATCAGGTATGGACGGAGTAGTCGGCCGCGGACGTGTATAGGGCAGTTGTTTCTTGAGTGGTTGTCGGCTCGCGACATTCAGCCTATATCCTAGAGAGGACAGAGGTGAGTTGCCCAGTTTCGATCGGCAGGTAGGTAGGTAGGTAAGTAGGGAGGAAGGTGGCCAGATCGGTAGGTCAAGGTTGTGAGGCTGGGATGAATGAGCAAACCCCTCGGGAGGCTTACTAGATGGGAGCGGGCCAACCGGACAAAAAAGGGAGAAAGAAGAGCAAGGAAAAGACAAAACAAGGTTATGTCTCCAAGCCGGAGTCGTCTCTCTTCCTGTCTGTCTCTAGAGGTGGGTTCCCACTAATAGTACCGTAGCCAAACCCGAGTCGAAAATTGATTCGCTCAGGTGATGCAGCGGAGGAAAGGATGGGTGGATATCCAGGGTTGGTGTATCGACCTCGTTGTCGGATGGTTTATCTGCAGGACCTGCCTAACGCACAGCTTCTGGCCCATAGTAACTTCGAGGCCCTTCGAAAATAAAAGGCTCAACGCATGATTTAAGCTGCCTACCTCCTACGTAGCAGTATCAGCGGTAGTCGCAGCAGCAGCAGCAGCAGCGGCAGTGCCTTGCCTTGCGTCGTGCGTGAGGTGCTTTTCCCACGCTCCCACTCGCCTCCCACACGAACACCACGCTTCCCATACCTAATATGTAGGTAGGTAGGTATACGCTCCCACCCTCCCAACAGGTTGTCTTCCATATCCACAGCGCCGGGCCCCCCCGCTACAACCAGACGTTGATTTGCTACCCGGATTAGCCTTCCGCGAGAATGCTCCCGCCCCTGGCCACGCTGTACGTTACCATGCTACTTGCTGCCTACGCGGCTGCCCATGTACTATAGCCCGTAGGATCCGGCTTGGGCGAGGCCTGGGGTACTTGGAGCCCAAGTATCTCCCTAAGCGGCCCGAGGCAATGGCGCTTCCGTGTGTTCGATGTGTCCCAATCCAGGGTGCGGAAGAACCCCTGTCATCTAGCATGCCAAGGCGCTTTAAGATGCTTACAGGCACACACGGTTAGCCCCTCTCGGCGTCTTTCTGTGGGAGACTTTCGGTGCAGGTAGATGATGCACGCACGCAGGAGGGATGGATGCGGTAGCGTTTCCATCGGAATCTGCTGTGACAAACCTCTGCCGGTCTCGATTCCCCCGTTCGCCAGAAAATCCTTTACCACGTACGCTGGCACCTGTATCTGCATCAGGAATTTGTCATGGACGGTAGGCGGGCAGGCGGCTTTCCCACGATCCGTCCATTGGCTGGCAGCTCGCGAACATGGCGGTCAGCTCTATGTAGGTACGCAAGTCAGATTGCGCCGCCCGGGGACCGACCAGCCTAATCGGGATGAGGCGGGTTAGTAAGCGGCAAGACAGGAGGTGGATGCGGAATCGACCAGCTCGCTGGCTTACATAGCTAGGTAATTATCGTTGCTGGCAACAGAGCAGCAACTCGGACGGGAGGGTCGGGCGTCGCTACATACCTATAAAGGTATACGACAGACAGACGACAGCAACCTCGAAGTACGAAACATGACAGCTCCCCAGAAGTGGTTTCCGCTACGGTACGGTGTAATCGGCATCCTACAACTGCACATTTATTTCTTCCAGTCTGTCTCAGTTGCTGGGCTTAGAAAGGGGGGGGAGAGAAGGGACAACATTTTCAACGCGATTGATGTAGGGAATTACTTATCCAGGTTAGCAATGGCCATGCCGGCCGCCTGGGCATCCGGTTATCCCTATAGCTATCCTAATATAGGCAGCTAATAAAAATATGGCTGGGGCGGGGCGTGAAACGTAGCGTGAGATTGAGCGAGGCATGCGTTTTTAAACGTGCAATTCCACGACAATACCAGGAGCAACATTTTTTCCCCCTCCGGACAACATGTTTTGGCTCTTCGCAATAGGTATACCTAGCAGCCATAATTAGTTTATTATATTCCCCATAGCCATGGGGACATTTGGAAACCCTGAAGAAGGGGGGGGGGGGGTGAAGCAGAGAAAAGAATCCCACGCTGGCGGTTTTTTTCCGCGGGGGGGGGGGGGGGGGGACGCACTCGTTCCACCCAAGGGAATTAATCCAGTTAAGCGGCCAACCTAGCATCTCTTAGCGGAGGTTGGCGTGCTTTGGCGAAATAACGAAATAACAATAAAAGAAGAAGAAAAAGGAAAAAAAAAGAAGAAAAAGAGGACAGAGGAGAGAAGGAAGAGAGTAAGAGAAAAAAGAAAAAAAAAAAGAGGAAAAAGAGGAAAAATGTCAGGCAAGAGTGGATTGATCACCTACTACCTCCTGCCTATCCACAGAATCTTTCCGCCCCTAGGTACCTCCATTTTATCAGCCTGCTGGTGCTAGCCGTCGGTACATTGTACATTTTGTTCCTGGCTTAGTCAAGCCATCTCTCACCTCAGACCCGTCCCGGCCCTCGACAACGACCACGACCAGGACCACGGCCATGACCATGCCATATCCATCCTCGACTAAAGCCGGAATTGCAGCATGGCACCACCCTCGTGGTTTCTTCGTTGGCTGTCTGGGCTGCAGGCCCCGGGCCTTATCGTGGCTGGCGGGACAACTCAACTGTTCCTCTCGTCGACGTATGTTGGTAGAGAGTCGACATCCACGCCTTCGAGCTGCTACGTCTCCCATCTGTCCAGGGACACCTATGTAATATCTATCCCCTACCCACACCCGTCCGCCCACACGGCCAATCTTGCCCATCCACCGCCTCCGTCCGTACGTGATGCGGAGGCAAGACAATGGTACAACAAACCGCCTATACATGCCTACGCAGTATAGCCTATCTCGTCGACTAACCTGAATAGCTTAGCAGAGCCCAATGCTCGGGTTTCTTAACTACCAACCTCGTCCTAGCCGCATTGGCCATCCGTGCTTGATCGGGCCCCGATTTGCCCTCGATATAGCCGGGCCGAGCTGCGTCGTACTATTTTCCTCACGACCCTGGACATCCGACTAGTTCCCTGGGTGGCATCGACCCCTCTAAAAAGCGAGGAACCCGGCCAGCTCGCCACATACGACATGGTCGTCAACGACTCTAGACGAGTATTAATATTGATCCCCCTTCCCTTGCTAAGATCTACACCACCAGCTTCTTATCACATCTGAAGTAGTCTGCCTGCCTACATAACCTTGCGGCCTACCTTGTGGGGGTATAGCGGACCCATTTCTCTTCACCACACTAGGTTCATCATCGGTTCCGCATCCCTCACCTACCTACAGGACGACCGTTGCGGATGAGACTCACTCGTGATCGGGATCTGGCCCCCTCTCCCCGCCCACCCCCCCCTTCCCGTCTCGTCCACGTTCCCCGTCCATAAAGCTGTCGTCCCGGGCCCAGACTGAGAGAAACTTTCGGTCGAGGCTTTTTTTTTTGCTCGTCTTCTTCGACACAGGAGCACGCGCCCTGAACCCCTACTCAGATACCCTCTTATCCTCATCACCTCACCGATCCTATCCGGAAATTACCGACATGGCATCTAACGAATCACCTTTTGCGGAGGCTCCGTCCCCGCCGCAGCCCGTGCCTGGTGCTTTGTCTGATGCTTTGTCTGTACAAAAGTCAGCCCACGCCGAAACCCTCATCACCGCGGCGCGTCAGCCCACGGGGCTCGCATCCGTCATCCAATCTCTCCTCGCGGACAGCCGGAAGGACCTACAAGCATCGGTCCAGTCCCATCGCAATATTAGCGGATCCCAGGTGTCCCTGGACTCGGAGAATTCCAACGTGGAATCTACACCGCGAGCCGAGAGCCCTTTAACTGACCCCGACTCTGACATCTTCAATGGAAGCCACTCGGCGAAGAGCTTCCGCGATTCGAAAGAGTCGCCCAAGGGAAGAATGCTCAAGATGAAGCTGAACGGCTCTGCCGACGCCAGCCCAGCCAAGGATGCTATCAGCAACCCGAGGTCAAGGCAGCCGCAGGCGGCCCATCTTCCCGCCGACCCTGCACCTGTGCCGGAAACCAACGTAACTACCGACGTTGACGACAGCTCAAGAGCTGTTGCCGTCGTTGGGATGAGCTGCCGGCTGCCCGGAGATTCCACGACCCCCGAGAAATTATGGGAGTTGTGCGCCAAAGGCCGCGAGGCCTGGTCCGAGTGGCCCGAGTCCAGGTTCAACCAGGCCGCCTTTTGCCATCCGCATCCTGAACGAGCTGGCACTGTTAGTCAAGCCCCCGTACCGCCTCATCGGATTGCATAGAGTGCTGACGGGAACACAAGTTTAACGCTAAAGGAGGACATTTCTTAACGCAAGGCATGGGGGAATTTGATACGTCATTTTTCAACATCACGCCTGCGGAAGCTAAAGTAAGACAACTCCACCATCTTCCGCCGCAACCCCTCTCTATACGAGTAACCCGCTAAACAATACCCTACAGGCTTTAGATCCTCAGCAGAGAATACAACTAGAGAACACCTACGAAGCGCTTGAGAATGGTGAGAGCCGTGCCGTTACCTGTTAGGTCGAGACTAGGCTTTTCTAATCCGCACACTAGCTGGCATTCCTCTTGAGAAGATCGCCGGGAGCGATACTGGTGTCTATATAGGCACTTCTAACCACGATTATGCGCATATGCTCTGGAAAGATCCGGATAACCTGCCGTTATACCATGCCGTGGGAACGAGCGCCGCTATTATGGCTAACCGCATTTCTCATTTCTTTGATTTGAGAGGGCCGAGTGTAACTATTGACACTGCGGTACGTATAAGCCCTGAAGTCCATTTCGCCGTTGCGGAACCCGGAGAAGAAGAACGCGCATGGTTGTACGATGCAGCTTCCGGTCCCTCCAGTCGCTAACCAGCACGCTCTGCAGTGTTCCTCTACGCTTGTTGCGCTTCACCAAGCCTGTCAAGGTATCCGCACCGGCGAAATTACACATGCCATCGTTGGCGGTGCCAACTTGATTCTCGAGCCTGGCATGTTAATACCGATGAGCTCCTTAAGGTTAGTTGGCTCGCACGGTGTAGAGATAATCGTGAGTATCGCCGGTACTGATGCCCTTTCGTTTAGATTTTTCTCTCCCGAGGGTAGATGTTATACCTACGATCACCGCGCGGCCGGGTACGGTCGTGGTGAGGGCGTCGGAACCGTCGTCCTGAAAAACCTCAAGGACGCAATTAGGGACGGCGATGCGATTCGCTGCGTCATTCGCTCCACCGGCGTGAACTCCGATGGACGAACGGCCGGGGTAATGTTGCCTAGCGGAGACGCCCAGGAGACTCTTATTCGATCGACCTATGCGGCGGCGGGACTGGATCCTGCGCTGACACGATACGTCGAGAGCCATGGAACCGGAACCAATGCAGGCGACCCAATCGAGTCAGGCGCGCTCGGGCGTGTCTTCGGGGCTGCATCCTCCAGGACCGGGGCCCCGAAGGTCCGGGTAGGATCGGTGAAGACGAATATCGGCCATCTCGAAAATGCCAGCGGCATAGCCGGCCTGATCAAGACGATCCTCTCCGTCGAGAAGGGCATGATACTTCCCAATTCGAATTTCGAAAAGCCGGGAGAGCGCGTGCTTCTTGAGGAGAACCATCTCGAGGTCTGTGCCCCTCCATCGATCGTAGTAAGCGGTGGTGGTGCCCGGGTTCTTCTGCTAACCGCCTCCTAGGTTCCAACTACCCTGGAGCCGTGGCCCGTGAAGGGACTCCGGCGCGCATCTGTTTGCTCTTTCGGATTTGGAGGTGAGTTGCCCTTGTCCCGAATCGAAAGACCGTTCCGACAGGAGCGGCTTGGCTAATCCTCCTGCAGGTACAAACGCGCACTGTGTCTTGGATGACGCAGAACACTACCTCGAATCTCACGGGGTCAGTGGGCGCCTTTCGCAGCCACTTTCTACTTCTACGGAGCCTGAGACGGCGACGAATGGAAATACGAACGGCGATGTGAACGGCGCTGAAATCGTACCCACTCCACGGGTCTTCGTCATCTCGGCGAACGATGAGCATACCTGTAGATTGCTTTCGAAGACGTATGCTTCCTACTTCGGCAGCGTAGCCAACGATAGCCTAGCTTACGCAGACCAACTGGCCTATACCCTCCACTCTCGTCGATCCCTCCTCCCCTGGCGAGGGGCAGTCGTCGCATCCAATCTCCGGGAGCTTTCTGAAAAGCTAGCTTCTGAAGAGCTCTCGCTGTCCAGACCAGGGTCTCCGTCGAGAATCGGCTTCGTGTTCACGGGTCAAGGTGCGCAATGGTTTGGTATGGGTCGTGAGCTCAGGCATGCCTACCCCGTGTTCAAGGAGAGCATGGAGGCTGCGGATAGACACCTGAAGACGCTTGGATCGCCGTGGTCCCTGATGGGTGAGTTGACGAACCCCTCGGTTTCCCGCGTCGACTGATCACAGGCAACGGCTAATGAATCTGCAGAACAATTGTTTGAAGACAAGGACTCGAGCCAGTTGGGGACTGCATCCGTCAGTCAGCCCGCCTGCACCGCGATCCAGTTAGCCATCGTTGACCTCCTCTCGAGTTGGGATGTGAAACCGGCCGCCGTCATCGGTCACTCTAGCGGCGAGATCGCGGCCGCGTATGCAGCGGGAGCCTTGACTTTTGAGTCGGCGTTGGCTGTAGCATACTATCGCGGAGTCGCGATGGTAGAGCTTAAGCAAGTGACTCCCGAGCTCCGCGGCGGGATGCTGGCGGCTGGGATCTCCGCGTCCGAAGCTCAGAAACTCATCATGGAGCTGAATATTGGCGAGCTCACCGTGGCGTGCGTCAATTCGCCGTCCTCCGTTACGATTAGCGGCGACGTCGATGCTGTCGAGAAGCTCGTAACGGTTCTGGATGAGCGTGGGATCTTCGCACGCCGACTCAAGGTCGAGGTTGCGTATCACTCTCATCACATGTTCTACGCTTCCAACGGGTACCTGCAGAATATGCTCAAGGGTGCGCAGCTTCCTGACGGCAAGAGTCCGAGCCGTGATGTGGTGTTCGCATCGTCTCTGGTTGCTGGAATAGCCAATCTTCAGGACCTGACTGCGACTTATTGGGTCCGCAACATGGTCAGTTCTGTTCGGTTCTCTGAAGCCCTGACCGTTATGGTCGCGGGCAAGCAAGGTAGCTTGGTCGACACCCTATTAGAAATTGGCCCTCATTCCACCCTGGCCGGCCCGATCGGCCAGACTTTGACGAGCCTCAGTCTCAAGGCAAAGATCAAGTACCTGCCGACGCTTGTACGAAACCAAAACGCGCACGTTAGCTTGCTCAGCACAGCCGCTGGCCTCTGGACACACGATTACCCTGTGGATATCAATAGCGCCAATCGCCTAGAGTATCCCGAACTGAAGTACGGGCCGCTGCTAGATCTACCGCCGTACCCTTTCAATCATACGGTCGAACACTGGCACGAGTCGCGTCTATCTAAGGACTATCGTCATCGTAAGATAGGACGGCACGATATACTGGGGGGTCTGGTCCCGGATAGTAACTCGATCGAGCCTAGGTGGCGGAATATCCTTCGTCTAACGGAAAACCCCTGGATTAAGGATCATATCGTGCAATCGACCGTCGTGTTCCCTGCGGCTGGCTACATCGCCATGGCGATCGAGGCGGCGCGACAGGCGCACTTGATGGGTGCTCGACCGCTGCCACCGCCCAAAACCTTCCACCTGAGGAGGATCTGTTTGTCGACGGCGCTCGTGGTTCCAGACAGTGACGCCGGTGTCGAAACGTCTCTGTCGCTCCGGCCAGTTCCTGACGGTGACCAGGAATCATCGACGAAATGGTGGGAATTCAGGATATTCTCGCACACCGTGGCGGCTCAGAGTTGGAGTGAGCATTGCCGTGGTCAGATCTCTATTGACGCAGAAGCCGACGACCATCAGGACCGCGAAACCGACGACGACGGGACTGCAGCCTTCTGGAAAGACCGGCTGTCGACGGAATTCCAGGATTGCCGCATCCCATTGCCTAGCAGTCAACTCTACGACATATTTAACAACATGGGGTTGGTCTTTGGGGCGACTTTCCGCAATCTGGCCAACGTGTTGGTGGGCGCAAACAGCAACTCCACGAGTGAGATCACGATTCCCGACACAAAAGCGACAATGCCTTACCAGGCCGAGTTTTTCAACACCATCCATCCTGCAGTGCTCGACTCTTGCTTCCAAGCTGCGTTTCCTCCCGTTATTTATCACGGCAAGCTGAAGGATCCTATGGTTCCGACTTTTATCGAACACTTGACCATCGATGCCAATGTCTCAAGGAACGTCGGCGCGACATTCAAAGCGTACGCGTCGGTGCAACCTTCAGGTCTTCGCAATTGCCTATCCGACATCTCAGTCTTTAGAACGGATTCGTCTTCAGGCGCGTCTCCTACGATATTGGTGAAGGGGCTGAAGACTACCTCGTTGACCTGGTCGTCAACGCGACCGTGGGAACTCAATACGACGAGGAAGATCTGCTACACCGTGCCTTTAGAAACAGATGTAGATTTGCTTGACACGACCCAGCTGGCTGGTTTCTGGCCCGCACCTGACCCGTCGAAGAAGCTCGAGACGGCTGAGTCTCTTGCCGTTCTCGAATGGCTCGCGTTCCAATTCATGAAAGAGGCCTTGGCCGAAATCAAGCCCGAAGACCTAGAGAAGATGGAATGGCACCACAAGCGGTTCTACGAATGGAGCCTCTCGCAAGATGTCCCCTCGATCACGACAGAGCCGAGCAATGCTTCTTTGCCCGTGGCATCAGGCGTGTTGAGCCTCGACGACCATTCTGCGAAGAGGAGCGCCGCCGTCTCAGTCGCGGAAACTTTAGGCGCTGAAGGCGAAGTCGTGCTCCGAGTCGGAAAGAGCCTCGGCCCGATTCTCAAGGGCGAAGTCGACCCGCTAGCGCTCATGGTAGAGGGCGGCCTGCTCACCGAGGTATACGCCCAGGACAGGAGCATGTTGCGATGTTACGAGCTTTTGAAGACATACGTCTCGAGTTTATCATTCAAGAATCCTAACCTGAAGATCCTCGAGATCGGCGCTGGCACTGGCGGCGCGACCGAACCTTTCCTCCAGGCACTTGGTGGCGGCGACACCGGCGTATACCCGCGCTTCTCCAAGTATACCTATACCGACATCTCGTCAGCCTTCTTTGAGAAGGCGCGCGCTCGCTTTTCCGCGTGGGACGGTATGCTCGAGTACCGGACGCTCGACGTTGAGCGCCCACCGGCAGACCAAGGTTTCGAGTACGGGACGTACGACCTCATCATCGCTGCCAACGTGCTCCACGCGACGCGCAGCATGGACGTGACAATGTCGAACGCGCGCCGGCTGCTCAAGCCCGGCGGGCGCCTGATCATGATCGAGATCACGAACCCACGCCTGCGCATCTTCCTCCCCTTCGGCACCCTGCCCGGCTGGTGGCTCGGCGAGGGCGACGGCCGCGAGATGGGCCCGCTGTTGAATACCGAGATGTGGGACGGCGTGCTTAGGCGGAACGGGTACGAGGGCATTGAGATCTGCGAGCCCGATTACCCCGGCCCGTACCAGATGTCCAGCCTGATCGTAAGCCGCGTGCCGCTAGAGAACAGCGGCAAACCTGCCCCATCCGTCCAGATCTTCTCTCCTGGCGAGGATTCTGGAGCTGTCGCCGAATTGGCTAAACGGCTCGAGAAAGAAAACCAGGCGCCTGAAGTGTTGAGCTGGTCTAACCTGGATAAAGTGACTCGGGGGCCTCTCGTAATCATGGACATAGAAGGTAATAGTCTAACTACTAACTTCGACACAACGAGATTCTCCTCTATTCGGAAAGCTTTTGGTTCATCCCACAACATCCTGTGGGTTACCTCGGGTGCGAACGGTAGCAACCCCAACGCAGCCACGGTATTGGGACTGTCGCGATCCTTGAGGAACGAAGACGCCGCATTGAAATTTGTTACGCTCGACCTAGACTCGCGTACGATCACGAACAGCTCCGAGACCGCTGAGAAGATTCTGCGAGTACTCAACTCGAGACTGAACGGCGTTGCCAACTCTGAGGATCAGGAGTTGATTGAACGGGACGGTTTCATCAAGATCCCCAGACTCGTCGAGCACAAGGAACTAAACGAAGAGCTGGTTAGAGACCTCGCAGATGTCAAGAAGCCGCCAGAGTTGGAGCCGCTGTACCAGCCTAAACGACCGCTGCGGCTGCAAATCGGCACGCCCGGCCTGCTCGACTCGCTCCATTTCGCAGATGTCCCTGATTGGGAAGAGTCCCTCGATGCCGACAGCGTTGAAGTGCGGATCAAGGCTATCGGCCTCAATTTCCGCGACGTCCTAACCGTGCTCGGCCAGATAGAGAACCCTTACCCCCTCGGTTTCGACTCCGCCGGAGTGGTCACCGCCGTGGGAAGCAACGTCAAGGATTTCGCTATCGGAGACAAGGTCATCGTCGGTCTGGCAGTCGGGTCCTTCACTAGCGTTCATCGGGTGAACAAGTGGCATCTGGTGCACCTGCCCGACGGGTTCTCCTTTGAGGACGGCGCCGCCGTTCCCCTCCCATTCGTGACGGCGTATCACGCTCTCGTAGACGTCGCCAGGGTGTCCAAGGGCCAGACGGTGCTAATCCACAGCGCAGCTGGCGGTGTCGGACAAGCCGCCGTGAAGTTAGCACAGCTGGCGGGCGCCGAGGTCTTCGTCACCGTCGGTAGTGACGAGAAGCGTCAATTTATGATCGACGAGTACGGCATCCCGGCATCGCACATATTCTCGAGCCGCCGGTCCGGCTTCGCGGAGCGCATCATGCGCACGACGAACGGCCGGGGCGTTGACGTGGTGCTCAACTCGCTCGCCGGCGAGCTGCTAAAGGAGACGTGGGACTGCATCGCGACGTTTGGGTACTTTCTCGAGATCGGCAAGCGCGACATCTACGCCAACACCCGGCTCGAGATGCGGCCCTTTGATAACCACGTCACTTTCGCGGCCATCGACCTGTCGCGCATCTTTACGCAGCGTCTCGAGTGGGGTTCCCGCATCTTTAACGACTGCTTCCAGCTCTTCCGTGATGGTAAGCTGACGCCGATGACGCCCATCACGGCCTTCCCGATCGACCAGGCCGAGGCTGCGTTCCGCTTCATGCAGGTGGGCAAGCACAGCGGCAAGATCGTCGTCACGGTACCCGAGGATGCGCAGGTCTTGGTTGCGCCGCGCGAGAATGTCCGCTTCCTCCGAACCGACGCGACGTACCTCGTCGCTGGCGGCACCGGCGGTCTCGGCCGCGAGATCGCCCGCTGGATGGTCGACAACGGCGCTCACAATATCTTGCTGCTGTCACGCAGCGGCCTCGACGGCAACGACAAGGCCCGCGAGCTCACCGACGAATGCGCGGCGCGTGGGGCCCGTGTCAAAGTCGCAAAATGCGACACGCGCAGCACCGAGGACCTCTCGCGCGTGGTCCGCGAGGCACGCGAGGTCGACGGCATGCCGCCCGTGCGCGGCGTCATAAATGGCGCCATGATCCTGCGGGACTCGCTCTTCGAGAACATGGCATTCGCCGACTGGGAGGCGGTGACGAGTACGAAGCTGGCCTCGACGTGGAACCTGCACAACGAGTTCCTCGCTGCGGCAGTCGAGCCGCTCGACTTTTTCGTGCTGTTGTCGTCGGCGTCGGGCATCTCGGGCAACCGGGGCCAGTCCAACTACGCGGCGTCGTCGGCGTTCCAGGACGCATTCGCGCGCTACCGGCGCGAGGCGCTGGGCCTACACGCCTCCGTCCTCGACCTCGGTATGATCGAGTCGGCCGGCTACGTGACGGACAACGCCGACTCCGTCGCCTACCTGCGCGTGCATGGGTACAGCGCCATCAAGCTCAAGGAGCTCTTCACCATGCTGCGGCACGCCATCGTGGCTGGCGCCGGCGAGCGCGAGCAGGTCGTCTCCGGATACGATAGCACGGCAGCAGAGCACGTGCGCGCAGCCGCGTCGGGGGTCGGCTCGGGCGCAGGTATCGGCCTCCATGACGCCAAGTTTAGCCACCTGCCGCAGATCCACCTGGCGCACGCGCAGAACGCAGGCGGCGAAGGCGGCAGCGGTGAGGGCGGCAGTGGCGCCAAAGTGTCGCTGCGGCAGCCCCTGCTCTCGGCTTCTGGCTCGGAGCGGCGCGACGTGCTGACGCAGGCGGTAGTGCTGCGGCTCGCGAGCCTGCTGGGGCGCGACGCGTCGGACGTGAGCCCGACGCGCAGCGTGGCGGCGCTCGGGCTCGACAGCCTCGTCGCCGTCGAGCTGCGCAACTGGATCGTCAGCGAGACCGGCGTCGGCCTGCCCATCTTTGAGATTCTCGGCGCCGCGAGCCTCGTCGAGCTCGCCGGCAAGATCGAGGCTGGCTGCGCATTCCTCGAGTAGGCCGGGAACTCTCTGGAGGGGAGACGGCGTTAACTGGAAAGGAGAGGGGATGCAGTAGTGCTGTATTAACAGGCCCGGGGGGGGGTTAAAGGTGGAAGGAATCTAACCTCGCCATTTATTGCCTTTTGACTTACGAACATCTATCTCACCATAGCAACCACATATTTTCTACTTTTTAAATCCTATTTCAGGCATGTTCGGCGTTGGCTGGTCGGTACACCATGCATATATATGTATATTTCTTCTCACTCACGTATATAACGACGACAACGATACTCCCGATGACATCGAATTCTCCTCAGCCATAAGTATATAGACTGAGGCGATTTATTATTACTTTCGGTCGCAATGTTACACGCACTGTGAAGACTCGACGCCGTTTGTTATATCCAAAGTCCCCGATTCGCCTTTTTGGTCCGTTACCCTCCTGGAACACCTTCCCATGACAAGGAGCGGTAAATATGGAAATGAAACTCGGCTATATTTCCCCCTCCTTCCCTCCCCTTGGATAAACTAAAAGAGGGAAGAAGAGCGCTGATTGTACATTGGCCCTTGGATATGACAGTGCCGATAAGCCGTAGGATGACATCCAACCCCCCCTCCCCCCCTCCTTGCATGGCGAGAAGGCGAGGGGTGTGATGATGAGGTGGCTCGATGCCTGGTGCCATTAAGGGGTAGGGAGTGACCACCAGTTCCTCTCGGCACATGGTTAACCGACCTATCGATCGCCACTCGCCATCGTATCCGGACCCCCGCCGAGGGGAGGGCGCCGCGTGCGCGGCTGGGGCGCGAAGGGACAGACGGCCCTGCAGTCCTTGCAGTGGGGGACGTGGTCGTCGAGGATGCGGAAGCAGCGGCACAGCCAGAACTGATAGCCGGTGCGAGTGATGAGGGAGTCGCCGGGGAGGTGGCAGCCGGACTGGATGCCGCAGCGGATGCAGAAGCGGCGGAGGTTGACGACGACCTGGGGGGGGGTCGGGCGCGGGCGCGGGCTGGGGCCGGGGCCGGGGTCGGGGAAGGGGGCGCGGAGGAGGGCCTGGAGGGGCTGGTTGCTGGCGAAAAGGGCGGCGGGGAGGACGCGGTGGCACATGTAGCAGCCGAGGTTGGGGGGCGCGCTGAGCCGGTGCTGGGGATAGTCGCGCTCGGCGCGGAGGACGAAGGAGAGCTTGGTCTCGTGCGGGGCCAGGTGCGGGTCGACGTGCCGCCGCAGCGCCCGCGACTGCTGGTATAGCCAGAGCAGCCGCTCGTACGGCACGTGCCGGCAGATGCGGTCCAGCACGCTCTGCGGCAGCAGCTCCAGCCGCGCCGCCCCGATCGCCTCCAGGTACCGCCGCCGCGTCCCCTTCTTGAGCCGCCCCGCGAGCCGCTCCACCCGCCCCGCGTGCGACAGCGCCGACGCCTCGCTGATCGCGGCTAGCCGCGGCAGCTGGACCGCCGGCCGCGGCGGTGCCAGCCCCAGGTGCGGGCTCGATATGCTCGATATTGGCCGAAGCCGCTGCGGCGGGTAGTGGTCCGTTGCTAAGGCCCAAGATCCGGGTCGTTCCAGCTCGCTCTGGATGGCCATAGTGCAGCGGGTTTTATAGCAGGGGGGGACTGCGTTATGGATACGTCGGGACGATATCAGGGGCGTGGGTGTTTCCGAGGTATCACGGCTAGTAATAGACGCGGGTATGTAACGATCACAGTAAGTAGGTTTCATCGGGGTGGTTCGCACGAGAAGCTCACGAGAAACTAGCGCTGCAGCCCGGGTTTATATGTACGCGAACAGGAGGGTTCGGTTAGGACATTCTAGAAGCAGTGAGGCCTGTGTGTGGCTCCATGTGGCCTCCATCAAGGGGGAGGAAAGGAGGAATACCACATGGTGTTTAGAACAAGCTGGTCCCCGGCGAAGAAGGGGGTGGCCCCCGCCGGCACCCACCTACATTTAGCGGCACTGAAGGGCTGCAGAGCTCCTCACGGTCGGGCTGGCGAACAGGGCGGCATCGTGGGCTCAGGACCCATGCGTGGTCATGTCGAGATACGAAGGAGGCGAGCGGTCGGATTGGGGTTTGTGGCATTCCTCACTTGCTGCTGCTAGGATGGTCTCGCTGCGGCCCCCCCTGGTCGGACGAACCTATGACACGCAACCTCGACACTCCATCGCGTCACAACGCAGGCGTGGGTGGGTTGCCTCTGGCCGGGCCTCCCTATCCAGCCGTCCGGGTCGCGGAGCGCCATCCCCACGTCGCGAAGGTGAGGGAAATGTCACACCGACTAGCATCGGGGAAGACGCGCGCGCAAGGCTCAAGGCTCACGGCTGACCGGCATCTCACCCGCCCCGGCCTCGCAACCCTCGCGACGCCGCAGCAACGTCGACTGCCTGCGCGACCAACCCCCGGGCCCCATTCCCATTGGCCGCGGGCGCGCACACCGACCTGGCCTTTGCCCTACTTACGTGTCGAAGCCGACTTACGTCGACGCAACCAAACTATTAAGTACCTAAGTGCGAGGGGTGGGACCCTGTCCTCTCTGCCCTCCCGTCTGCTGGCCCGCCCGTGCTTGGCGGCGACGGCGGCGGCGACGGCGGTATATGAGTTAGGTACAGCAGCAATGCATCTTGGGAGCGCTCGCGGGAAGCGAGCTGTTGAGCCTCGGACGCGCCCCGCACGAGCGCCAATCGTTGCCCGAATCCGGCGCACGCACGTCGTAACGGCGTGGGATCGTGCGGGCTGACGGGACGGGGGCTCTAAGACAGGCGTGAGAAATGACCAGTCTCGGGACGCCGACGACTCGTTGGGTCAAGAGGCATAGATGCAAAGAAGAAGAAAAGCAGCAGCCGCGGACTCCCCTCTGGGTCGGCGACGGGGTTACGGGGACCGGTAAGACAGCGGGCAGAGGATGGGGCGCTGGGACGCGGCACAATGCGTGCGTTATCTCCATACAGCAGATGTGCAGATGCAGCGGGATGAAGCGAGAGAGCGAGCGAGAGCAGGCATCTGAGATATGACTGCTCCCGCCATCCCGGGCAGCCAGCGGGCAATGTGAGATGTGACGGAGCGCGCGCTGGGAGGGCGACGAAGCCGACGCTTGGATCCTCCCGCGCGCGTTGCCGCAGGGTGCCATGGGCCGACAGCGCCTCTCCCAGATCTCGGGCCGGGTTGCCAGGCAAATCTCGATCAAGCTGGAAGAGGTGGCTGGCGGCGTTTGGGGTAGGTAACGCCTCGATCGAGGCGATCAAAGGGGGGGGGGGGAGGTCGAGAGGCTTGCTTTTCTTTCTTTTCTCATAGGCGCCGCCGCCCTCGGGGAACACAACGCATGAGATAAGACGAAGGGAGGGGAAACGGGGAGCAAGTCGGCCAACCAACGCCAGCCTGTTGGCATCAAGCTGCCCACCGATCGATGCAACAGGGGCGGGGTGGGACCAGAGACGGGCTGTAACCACACATTAATGTCCCGGCCGATGACGATAACGTCCGCCCGACGTCGTACTTTGGGACCAATCTCAGATTCCCGGACCAGGGGTGGTGGTGGTGGTAGTGGTGCTCTGTACCCCCCTTCCTTACTCGCCCGTTACTGGAACGCGCGTACCAAAGACAAGCCTATCTCCGATCCCAGATTACCGGTGTCAGGCGGTCAAAGCTAAATCAAATTTCCCAACGTACCTACATGTACGTAGATGAGATTGGAACCAGATCAGATGAGGCCTTGACGAATTAGGGGTAAGGGGCGAGAAGCCCGTCAGGGGTAAATGGCGGGACCTCTCTGGTCCGAGCCAGGGGCTAAATTGTAGGTATGTATTGACTCTTCTCTTTCTCTCTCTCTCTCTCTCTCTCTGGTCTACTCTGTTATGCGAATAAAACGGCTACGAACTGTAAGAAAGGCGAATAGCTATGTAGATAGCCGTCGCAGTGCCAACAAGCTATGTAGGACTCGTGCTTTGCATGCCTCCATCCGCGTCTTAGATTCGGTTGTACGACCACACACGCCTCCATTTCGCACAACGAGCCCGCGCCTATCAGCACGGGAACTACGCCACAACGCAGAAGATGGAGAGAAAGGAAGGTGAGCGAGACTGCTAGTTGAATGTGAATAGATTCATCGGCTTCCGCGAAGGGCTTAGGAGTCGACGCCTGGTTTCGGGTGAAGGAGACCCGAGGATACAGCTACAAAGGAACCGTCGGTTTGCGGGCCGGCATCTGCTCTCTCTGTCTCTGCAGGCTTTCTCAAGCTCAGTGCCGAGTCGAGAACGAGCGAAAAGAAACCACAGGCCTCCAAACTATATCATATATCTGAGACTAGGCCGCGTCAACTACGATCTAGCGCTCAGAATCTTAACACCTGCATAAACAGACCGCAGCTCGTGGCGCTCCCGGAGCGGCTGGCGAGGGCCACGCACCGACTCGCGCACCTCTGAACCATCAGCTGTCTCTCTTTACGAGCGAGCCGGAGACCTCCCCTTGGAAACCCGAGGGGGCGGGCGCCGCAAGGGCCACCGGTGTGCGTAGGTATAGGTCGCCCCAAGCTGGCGGAGACAGGAAAAAGAAGAAAAAAGCGACAAATCAATAGGCCTGTTGGGCCCATCCTGGCGCAGTCTATACCTCAACGCCTGCGCGCCCCCTCCCTCCCCCGGGGTTCCCGGCTCGTCGTGTCTCTCAGAGAAACACGCGCCCTACGCCACGCAGGAAGCGAAGGCGTCGGGAACTCAGTTCGCCGGACAGCGGCACACGCCACGGCGGAGCGCGCGGCTGTAGTCGAGCGTACGCGATCGAATCGAGTAAGAGATGCTCGCGGTCGTATGCAGGGCTGGGGAGAGGCAGGTAGAATGCCTGGGTGCGGACGCGGGCGCGGGCGAGGGGTCGTAAAAGCCTAGAGGCTTTTTATTACCTATATCGACGTCTCTGGCCGTCCGCGAGCGCTCGCGTCTGTAACCAAGGCGCTGTGTCTGAGGTTGCTATAGTATGGCTTTAATTAATACACCTAGTCGGGATCGTCGGATGCACTAAGCGGTCTCTAACGCTCGTATTAGCTCCAAGCCACGCAGACGCAGACGGGGACGGGGACGGGGGCGGCTCGTCGAAACGCTGAAGCTAATGTGATCACGTCTCTCCAAACGCCCGCCTCCAACCCCCCCCCCCCTTCTCCCGCCGCCGCTTCGAGGCTTCTGGCTCTACGGCGGCGATGAGGATTTGCCATCGGCCGCTCGTGACATGTCTCTAATACTCGCAGGCGGATACTTGAGGATTGATAACTGACGACCGCTTCAGATCTGTCTCATCTTATACGATACGGTGTTTACGGACAAGACGAAACTAATACCTTTAACAACTGGGATGGCCACGGCGTCCTGGTGTTTGCTTGAGCAGTCGGTGGTAACGTCGGCCTGGCTTACGATACTGCATAGGGTGCTTACGTTATCGAACTCGGATTCTCACCTCAAGATATTAATCGCTTGGGCGTAAGGGGAACCAGCCGATGGAGAACAGGAATATCCAATGGGACAGAATGTTAATAGTCACCTCGATTTCGGTTCCGGTACGAATACTACGACAACATGCTAACGTTGTCGGGTCTGGTAACGTCGAGATCTTCTCCGTTTCGCGCATCATGTTGTGCTGACCGCCTCAGACGTGATACAATATGCTATAATAGGTGCCATCAGACAAATTGCACATCTGCCCTACTAATAGTAGACGAGCATTCAGAGCCACACCGATATCACGTAGGAATGCAATGATCCATCTTACAGCATCCGCACACGCCACCCAGAAAGCCACCCTTCCCGTTTCCCATCTTGGTTAATCGTTCTAAGTCGGACCGAGGCGTCATTGCATCGAACCGAGCCTCTCGTAAGTCAAGCCAGCTATCCTACCCAGGCGCCTTGCGCCTGTAAAATCGGCTGAGATCGGCTGGAGAGAAATAGGGAAGACTATGGAGGCTGCTCCCGGGTTTCTCATCTCGGGCTCCTGTATCATGAAGATCGATGCGAGGGAAAACCAGATTAACTCTCTTGGTTGTATCTCGATGTGTAGGTATATTCATTCCACCTCTCGTCTTGATTTTGATCTTGCGGTTCCTACTATCACGTCTTCCTGATCTGGTATATCATATCATTGGTTGGCATCCCCCAAGTTGCCTAGAGGGCCGAGGCACCAGAAAAGGTTATTGGTGGTACGGACACGTTCAAGTCTTAGGGCAATAGAGAGTTGCTTCAGCCCTGCGTCCCCAACTCAATGTCGCCTCAATCAATTATTGGGGTAAGAGAACGCGTGTTGGCTGGAATGTACGCGGGGCAAGATCAGTATTACCATACGAACAAGTCGTTCCCTAGAAACCGTTGATAAAGTGTTAACTCGCGCTAGGGCTGAATAGTGTTCTATTTCAAACACCTTCGCCGTTCAACTGAGGCTGGTAATAAACCTGCAGTAGATAGAAATTTGAGGACCGCATAGTGGTCGGAAATATTTCAACTGGTTCACCCTCCGGTCGACGATGCCTGTGTCATCCCGCTCATCCCGCCCTCGAGCATCCTGTCCTCCGTGTATGCCGTCGCCGAGAGGACCGCAGAAATCATCAAGGCCTCTAGGCGGGGGCAGACGGGGTGCCGAGGAACTGCCTATGTGAAAGCGAAAGATGGCCTCGGGGAATGTAAGCCGTTTCTAATAGCACAGATTCCGAGTCGGAATTGATAGGTGGCCGTTGAAGCGCATCCGACACCGCGGTGCGATCGGTTGAGGGGGATCACAGGCAGCCCCTGAATCCGCGTGTGATAGTCGGAGTAGGTAACAGATGTCGAGTTGTTTGGAGAACGTGCAGAAGAAAAGACAGTAGGGAGTGTAAGAAGTCTCGTATTAATCCGCAATTTGAGAGTGTCTTTCTGTAGTTCCGATAGCTTGTGAAATTTCTCTTCGGAACGATATTAGTTTATATGCTCCCTTAACCTCTCTATCTACAGACCCATACGAACCTTTGACTGAATTCTACCCCGATATGATATACACGTGCACACATTCTGTCGACGATAACACCTCCTAGGAGTCCATTTGTCTCCAGCCTCAATAACTATCTACGGGCTCCGAATCCCTAACGTCTGACGACGGCATTCTTGCTACAATAGCTGACCAACTACGCGGCGCCAAGGTCGGGATAATGCCCTTTCGGGGCTCCGATCCTACGCCATTTCGCCTAATCCGTGCCTTCGGTGACGCGCGTTTCGGAGCTCGCCAATAGCACTTATATATCGCTGTATGGGCTCCCTCGCACCCTATGCCACTTCCAAATACCCCTTCCTTCTCTCTCGTCTCACACACTGTCTTTTTTTCCGCGGGTATTCGGAATGCCCACGACGGACCCGAGCCTCCGCCCCGACTTAGCCAGAACCCGCCGCGGCGTCCCCGTATCCAACCATGTTACCGACGACGGCCAGCGACGGGCAGGCCGCTCGCGCGGCCGAGCGCGCGCCGCTGCTCGCCGGCGTACACGTCCCGCAGGCGCGGGGCCGCGCCGCCGTCGTCAACCTGCTGTGCGTCGTGCTGTTCGTCGCGTCCTGCGGCGTCGGGTTCGCGTCGATCCCGCGGACGCGCATCCTCGAGGACCTGCTGTGCCGGCGCTACTACTACGGCGACGCGGGCGCTTCCGCCGTCGACGAGAGCCTCTGCAAGGAGGACCCCATCCAGCAGCGCCTCGCGCTCGTCCTCGCCGTGTTGACCGCCCTCGACGCCGCCGTCGGCTGCGTCGCCGCGCTGCCGTGGGCCCTGGTCGCGGATAAGTGCGTGGCGCCTTCTCTATCTCCTCTCTCCTCTCTCCTCTCTCCCGAGTGGCCGCCGCGGACTAACCGACGAACGTGCGTGGCAGGATCGGGCGCAAGCCGGTGTTCTCGCTCAGCCTGCTCGGCATGGTACTGAGTGCGCTGTGGACCATGGCCGTCCTTTACTTCGACGACGTATTTCCCCTTTGGCTCATCTGGTTCGGCTCGGCGGGTGCGCTCGTCGGCGGCGGCAACGCTGTTACCTCCGGTGTCTTGATGAGCATGACGACCGATGCGACGACCGACGACGAGAGGTTAGTCGGTTCCGTTAAATCTTTCTCCTCTACTCGTTTACCCATAGGTACCTTGCCGCCCCCTCCCCCCCTGTTCGCCGACGACGACGATAAAGGGGCGCGTCTGCGTGTGGATGCTAATACGGTACTTATCTTCTGGTAGGGCTATCGCGTTCATGCGTCTCAACGTCGCCGGGCTGGCGGGCAGTCTCATCTCCCCGGCGCTCTCGTCGCTCATGATGGAAAGGACGGGTCCGTGGCCCCCGCTCTGGGTCACCATCTGCATACTGATGCTGAGCGCCATCGCCTTCCTCTTCATCCCGGAGACACTGAGACGCCACGATGAACAGAAAGATGCACATGAGGAAGCCGAAGCGGGGTCGGAGCCGGAGGAAGGGGAAAGCAATCCCAAATCGCGCGCGCCTCACATCGCGATCCGGTTCAAGGAGTCTCTCTCGATCGTCAAGTCGCGGTCCCTCGTCCTCCTGCTCATCACCTGCCTCGGGGCCACCCCCGTGCTGTACTCGACGCTGCAGTTCATGACGCAGTTCATCTCGAAGCGGTACGCGATGAGCCTGGCGAGTACGGGCTACGTGCAGTCGGCGTACGGCGTCGCGCAGGCGCTGCAGGCGGTCGTCGTGCTGCCGTGGCTGGCCAAGTTCTCCATGCGGAGCACGACGCCGGCGCGTCTGCGGGCGCGCGACGAGCACCACCGCGACCTGTCGATCGCCCGCGTGTCCTACGTCGTCCTCGTCCTCGGCATCCTCGCGCTGGCGGCGTCGCCGGGGCTCGCCGGCTTCGTCGTCGGCCTCCTCCTCATGGCCCTCGGCTCCGGCTTCGGCAGCCTCACCAAGAGCCTCATGAGCCTCTACGTCGACCCGGAGCACCGATCCCGCCTTTTCAGCCTCGTCGGCATCGTCGAAGTCGTCAGCAGCATATACGCCCAGCCCTTACTCGCGGGGCTCTTCACCCTCGGCATGAGGCTCGGCGGCGCCTGGGTGGGTTTACCCTATTACGGCTTGGCAATCCTCACGGCCGCGGCTGGATCGTTGCTGCTCTTCGTCGAGGTGCCAAAACCGGTGTTGGCTGCGCCACCCGCACGCGAGGAGGATAATCATCTGGATGGGAGAGAATTATGACGATCGTATACAGTTTCGTGGGGTCTTTTCTTTCTTCCAGCGCCCGGACTTACAGAGGCAACTAGAGTTACAGCATACGGATAGACGTCTACTTACAAAGGGGGGGTAAACTAAAGGTAGGCCGGTGGATGCAGCGGGCAATGAATAGACACATAGATGACAGGGGTGGTTTCATACTTCTGTCTATCAAATACAGGTTCGCGATGCTCCATGGTCCCTCGTCGGACGTTGTCGTGTCTAGCATCGTCTTGGGAACATGGATTCCTCGCTTGACCGCGTGTTGTTGCGCTCCCTGGATGGACCATGGCCGAGTTTTCCAACCGAAACGGTAATAGAATAAAAGGTTGTCGTCCTAAAAGAGACCATAACGCGAAGCGCAATAAGGTGGTGGATGGTGGAGAGTATGTAAAAGTGTGTAAATAGGTTGCCAGCAGCATCACGTGGCCGCTCCCATTTTCTGGTCGGAGTCCGAAGAGGGACGGGCCGAATTGACTCATCCTATAGCGCCGCACACGGCCTTGGGTAGGTATCTGTTGGCCTGTAGGCTGCGCGACGGGGTACGTCTAACACAGTGTATCCTACTTGATTAGTGAAGTCGCCAAAGTGAGTTGCCATCTAGTAACCATTCCCTGACACCCTTACGTAGGAGTATCATTCCCTCATTCAGACCTCTAATATGCGCTCCATCCACAGCTACCGCGACCAGCGAGAACCCCTTCGCTTCCTCATAGCGGCAGATACGCAGGGGAATATTGGTGGTTCCCAGGCGCTCATCCAGACGGTTCATCACCTGTATATCAGTGTCACACGGATGGAACCCTGCGCTAATAAATCAGACCATAAAGGTTAGGAGGACAATATCGGGCATTAAGGCCGTTACTTCGGCGACCTACTAAGGGAAGTCCTAGATAAGCTTCGGATAGCTTCGGTATTAAGGTATAAAGGTACGAAGGTATAAAGGTACTTCCGGGTTATATTAGAACGAGAAGGGAACGTAAAACTTAGAAGAAGATAAGGACTTAAGAGACCTCCTATAGAATTATTAATTAAATTAAACCTATTTTAAGTAGATCCCTTTGTTATAGATAATTCTATATTATTCTTACCCTTATAACTTTACTATAAGTTAGTAATAAGAAAAGCCTACGCCTAAGCCGGCGTTATACGCTAAAGCCGCTACCCCGGTACCGTTACTACCGGATTAACCTCGACCTTTTATTAAAGAACTAAAGTCTTAAACCTTCCTACTCCCGCGATTAGCCGCTTCGGGGGTAGCGCCGATCTCTATAGCGGAAGTAGCCTAAATAATAGCTACGATTAATAAACTAAAGGCCGTAATAACGGAATTAAAAGTAAAGGACGCCGAACGAACTACTTTAGCGCTTTAACCGAAGCTAACCCCCGAACTAACTAATAAATCCCTCGTCGTATACTAGCCCTAGGAATATAAGGTAATTATAATAGATGCTCCGGAAATCGCGAACTTAGGAGTAATTATACGTAATCCTCCGTAGTAAATCGTAGATTTATATAAGTAAATAAGATAGGTATATTAAAGCCTAGTAATACTAGCTAACTAAGTCGACGTAGGATACCGATAAAATACGATCTTAAAGGAGTAGTACGAATAACTACGGTAGCTTTATTAAACCGCTACGGTAATATAAGCTACCGGTATCCGAACTACGAAGATATAGATCTATAAATTCTAGAAATAAATCGTAAAATAAAGTACTTATTTCGCTTAGAACGTATAGGAAACCGTAGCTAAGTTCGCCCGGTAGGATAAAGTACGAACGGCCGTAATAAATTAACTTCGAAACGCCGTACTATAAAACTAACGAGCCTTAATCTAGTTACGCGAGGAATATAATAAGTTAGTAACGGACGTTAGCTCCTAAGCTACGTAAAAGGATAAATAAATTAGCGAAATCCTTAGTAAGGAATACCTTACTCCCGGGGCTATAGAAGAAAAAACCTAGCTAATTAAGGACGACCTTAAGGCTTACGCGGCTAACTTAATTAAGAAATATTAATAACGACGATTAAGTAATAAGCTAACGGATATTAAGTCTATTATCGTAAGAGCTAGCTAGAGGATAAGAACGCTTATTCCCGCGCCGGGTATCCGTATTACGATAACGTTTACCGGGAGATATATTAATAGCGAGGCTAGAATAAGGGAAATTATTTCCGACGGCGTACTTTAGGACGCCGCGGCTAAACGTACCGCCGTACGAGTAAGAGTCCGTTTTTAAAACGCCGCGATAAGCGCCTTTATATTAAGAGGAGCCGGGTAAGGACTACCGTAACCGCTACGGACCTTACGGAATACCTTAGGAAACCTAAGGAATTCTAACGATTCGGATAACTTAGAATCCGGGAACCCGTAGAGGCCGCGACGCCCGCCGAGCGCCTTTAAAGAACCGTAGGAGCTTCTCGACCCGGCCGAGGAACGTATAATTAAGGCTTAAACTAAAGCTATAAATAATCGACGAAGTATTACGGTAACGACTAATTTAATATACCTTGTTAAGCTTACGGCTTATAACGATAAGGATTTAGCTAAGTTTCGATCGTAATAAATTAAGGTTAAATCCTACCTCGAAACTTATAAAGAAAGCTTTACCCGGGACGTTTAAAAGATTAACTAAATAAGATCGATACTTACCGAAAAGGCCTAGCTCTAGCATTAGTAACGGCTAGCCTAGGTAAAAAGGTTAATGGTCGTCGATACGTAGGCGGGGTATTCTTAAGTACTTTAAGAACGGTTTAAAGACCCCGCCGAACGATATCGTAATTCTAAAAAGATATAGGAATTAAAGTATTAAGGAAATATCTCTTAGTACCTTACCGAGCTTATGGATCTTAATAATATCGTCTAATAATCCGGAACTACCTTCTAGAATTATATCGCCCGTACCTTACCCGACGAAATAATTAAGCTAGTTTACTTACGACTAAGTAGTATTCCCGAGAGCGATAAAGCCTTCCTCGGAATAATTAAAGAAGCCGGCTAAATTTACGAAAATATAATAGCTAACCTAGGGATTTTAGGAAAAGGAGGATCCGCTTCGTAAAAGGAATATACGAAAGCGGATTAGTAATAACGGTAACCCGTAAAAGAAACTCGCTCCCGCTTAAGCTAACCGATAAACGAACGTAAATAAAAGGATAATAAGAAACCCGTACCGGCTAAGGACTTACGATAAACGGATAATAAGGAAGCTTTAGTTAAAATTAACTAAGCCGCTATCGATTAACGAAAGAAGAATAAAAAGGCCTATTAGAAATACGGAAGGAATAATTACTAAACCCTAGCCTACTTCGTAAAAAAGGACTTAAAAGGACGGGACTTATCGGCGCTACCTAAGAAAGTCTTATCGGGAAAAAGAGGAAGGAAGGAGTCCGAACTACTACCTAATAAGAGGGCTAGGATCGATACTACTATACGATAGGAGGAAATTCTTCCCCGTATTATAGAGCTATCCGACTCCGATAAAGAACGGGATTTTTAAATGCCTCCCCGTAAGCGTTAACGGAAGAAAGGGACGATAAAAATAACGTAAAAATTACGGCTATTAAACGGCCCGGAACGCTAGAAGTAACGGAAGCGGTACTAATAACGAAGAAATCACGAGTCCCTTAGCGTAACTTAAACGAGCTAAGATTAAGTAAACGGCTTATTCATACGATATAAATAAAATATTAAGGAAAAGAATACCCCTTACGAATCCTCCTAGATACCGGTAATAAGGTACCCTTAATTAACGCCGCTAAAGTCGAATAATTACGCCTTCTTATTAACTAACGCTCTAGGGCTAGGACCTTAATAAGATTCGACGGCTCGGAAATCTCGTTAAAAGGACTTTAATATATAAATAAATTAAAGTTCCATAGCTACGAATATATCTACCGTATCGCTTAGGAAGTTAGTAAATTAAACGAAAAGGTCGATACTATTTTACTTTAATAATAAATAAAGGAATACCCCTCTTAAGGATTATTTACGGACGGACGGCTATACTTTAACTCGCCCCGGTACTAGAATTATCGCCTACGGCTAGCTCGCGTAGGGATAGTACGAAAAGTAAAGGCTTTAGTATAAGTACCGGAATAATTCCGCGACTTCGTTTCTATTATAACCAAGGAAGCCGGATAACGGTTCCCCGATCGGTAGCCGTAGGACTACGTTATTAAGCTCCGACCGGGAACTACTCCCCCGTAGGGACCTTTATATATTATAAGTAGACGATAGCTAAACGCCTTAAAACCCTAGCTCGACGAGATAATAACTATGGGGAAAATCCGAAAATCCAAGGCCCCTTGCGGCGCATCTATAATATTTATAAAAAAAAAGAACCCGGGCGCTCTAAGGCCGGTAACGGACTACCGGGGGTTAAATAAAATTATAATACCCGTCCGATATCCGATCCTATTAATTAATAAATTATAGAACCTATTTTAAACGGCGCGATGGTTTACTAAGATTAATTTAAAATCTAGGTTCTATATAGTACGGATTAAGAAGGATAATAAATGAAAAACCGCCTTTAGAACGCGCTACGGGCTATACGAATATACGGTTATATTTATGGGATTAATTAACGCCCCCGCTACTTTCTAAGCCATAATAAACCATATCTTCCGCGACCTCTTAAACGCCGGGGTTATCGCTTACTTAGATAATGTCCTAATCTATATTAATACGTTAGAGAAATATAACGAATTAGTTAAGAAAGTCTTAAAACGGCTTATAAAAAACCATTTAGCGGTAGCCCTAAAGAAATATACCTAATAAACGTAAGAAGTTAAATTCTTAGGATATAATATAAGCCCTAGAGGTATTACTATATCTAAAGATAAAGTAGAGGCTATCCTTAACTAGCGTACCCTAGCTATACTTAAAGACTTATAAAGCTTTATTAGGTTCGTTAACTTTTATCGTAAATTTATACGTAATTTTTCGGGCATAGCTAGGTTAATTATTAGCGTTAATAAGGGAGACCGTAAGCTATAGAAATAGGAAAGCGAAATAAAAAAGGCCTTCTAGGAATTAAAAGAAACCTTTACGAAGGCCCCGGTACTTATATATTTCGACCCTAACCGAGTTCTAATTATCGAAGCCGACGCCTTAGATTTCGTTATTTTCGCGGTCTTCTTATAGAAGGATAATAAAGGGAAACTAAAACTAGTAGCCTTTTTCTTACGACGGCTTATCCTAGCGGAAATAAATTATAAGATATATAATAAGGAACTATTAGTAATCGTCGACGCATTCGAGAAATAGCGATATTATTTCGAAGGTACTTAGCATTAAATAAAAGTATATTCCGATTATTAGAACCTAACGTACTTTACTACGGTAAAAGTACTAAATCGACGCTAAGCCCGCTAGGCCTAATAGCTTTCCTCGTATTACTTTATAATATACTATCGCCTAGGAAAGTAAAATAAAAAGGCCGATATTTTATTTAGATTACTATAATATCGCCTTAAAAAAGGAGGAGCTAAGGACTAGCCGATAGCGACGGTCCTATAGAAAAAACATTTTTTAAAAAATTTAGGCTTACCTACGGTAATACTCTCTAGCGTAAGATTAAGTAATATCCTAATACCCGCTTAGACCTTAGAGTTCGTTAAATAGGTTAAAACGGTAGTTATATAGGACCCGGAATACTAGGCCTAGCTAATTAAATTACTCGGTAAGGAAATAAAGTTCTAGGAAGGCCTTTTCTATCGGCGAAACCGTTTCTAAATACCTAAGGACCTATAATAGGAGGTAGTTAGATCGGAATACGATATTAAAGTAGCGGGGTATATAAGTATAAATAAAACCATAGAACTTATTATTCGTAACTTTTGGTAGCCTAACTTAGAAGTAATAGTTAAGGAATTCGTTAGAGGATACCGCGAGTACTAGTAAAATAAGGCACCCCGATATACCCCGTTTAAATTACTATAGCCTATAAAACTATACTATCGACTATAGCAGACGATCGCGATAGACTTTATTACGGACTTATTAATATCTAACGGCTACGATTTTATCTAGGTTATTATAGACCCCTTTATTAAGATAGCGTACTTTATTCCGCTAAAGAAAGACGGTAAAAAAGCCGAAGACCTAATACCTATTTTTATACGTAATTATTAGCGGCTATATAGGATCCTCTTAGATATTATCTCCGACCGAGACTCGCGATTTACCTCCTATATATAGAAGGGCGTCCTAAAGTTCCTTAGCGTTAAGCCTAGAATAAGTACCGCCTTTTATTCCTAAACGGATAAATAAATAAAGAGATTTAATTAAATCCTAAAAGCATACCTACGCGCCTTCGTAAATTACGAGATAAGCGACTAAGAAAGCTTACTACCTACTACCGAATTTACTTATAATAATACCGCTTCGATAATTACCGGTATATTATCCTTTTACGTTAACTATAGGTAGTACTTAGTAGTATATAACCCCCCTCTAAGTACCCCTAAGAATCTAGAAAGTAACCTCTATACTTACTAAATAATTCGGGTATATAATAAAGCTAAGTAGTATTTAAAAAAAGCACGGTAAAGGATAAAAGGATAGGTAGATAAATACCGAAAAAAGAAACTCCCTTTAGAAGTCGGATAGCTCGTTATACTAAATACCCGTAACATTAAAATCAAACGCCTTATAAAGAAGATAAATAAGAAGATACTCGGTCCCTTTAAGATCTAGAAGGTCGTTTCCCCTACCGCCGTAACTTTAATACTTCCGAAAGGCTAGCGTATTTATAGTACCTTCTACGTATTTCTTATCGAACCTTACCGCGCTAATAATTAAGAATTACCTAACCCTAACTAAGTCTTACGGGAGGTAGCCCCGATCGAGGCAGAAGATTACGAAGTAAATAAGGTACTAGATTCCGTAAGAACCGGAGAAGTTATTAGGTATTTAATAAAATAATAAGGCTAGCCGGTTAAGCGCTACTAAACTTAGGAACCGTAGGAGTACTTTACTACCGAAGGAACGAAGGGAGTTATTAAGTTATTCTACTTATAAAACCCTAATAAACCTATTAACCATCGGGCCTAGGCATTACGCTTAGGGACGAGCTCCTCCGAAAAAGGGAGATAGTATTATACGGATAGAACCCTACGCTAATAAATTAAACTATAAAGGTTAGGAGGATAATATCGGGCATTAAAGCCGTTACTTCGGCGACTTATTAAGGGAAGTCCTAAATAAGCTTCGGATAGCTTCGGTATTAAGGTATAAAGATACGAAGGTATAAAGGTACTTCCGGGTTATATTAAAACGAAAAAGGAACGTAGAACTTGGAAGAAAACAAGGACCTAAGAGACCCCCTATAGAATTATTAGTTAAATTAAACCTATTCCAAGCAGATCCCCTTGTCACAATCAGTACCGGGAAAACAGTACAGTGAAGAAGGAATGGGGAAAAAAAGAAAGCTCGAAATATCTTATTTTTCAAGTTCCAGCTCTCTCCTCTTGACCAAACAGAATGCCAAGGCAAGACCCAGCGGGTGATCAGAAAGCCAGTTCAGTCGTGCCTTGCCATCGTCCTCTCTTCGTGGGTAAATAGCCCCTCATCGGTAGACATCTCGTCCATCAGAAGCTGAAGGCTTCGAGTTCTCCAAAGGTGGCGCATTTATTGCCGCAGATGGACCTAATAGGCTCCCATGCTTGACTGAAAGCCATGTTATCCCGCGCGAGGACGGATGATAAGATCAGGACGGCAACCCTGGCGGTAACTATACCGCCCCTTCGTGATGATGACCTTATTTGGTTACCGTGTTAACATCTGGATACCATTACAGACATTCTGTCGATAGACCCCTTTCCCGGTATGGTAGGTAGGCAAGTACTTAGGTACATAATATAGCTTGGCCCTAGATCCACACGTTAGATTATTTTTGATTCTTGGATTTCCAGACCGCCTGTCGATCGAGCCGCTTAAAAAACGTTGGTTCTACCTATAGGTATTATTATAGATGCTTGTTGCGCTCAAAAAGACATAATAGTGAGATAGGAAACCTTGCCGAGTTCTCAAATCGCAATGGCGTCTGTCGAAGATACTAAGCGCACGAATACCACGCTCAAGTTCATCAACGAAAGCCTTGAAACCTTCCCCAACACCAAATTTACGGCCAGCAGCCTCGATTTCTACAGCGGCCAGCCGAAAGACAATGGCGGAACGTTTTTCGAACCCTTCCAACACATCCAAATGCTTCAAGGCCTGGAACGGACCCAACCCTGGAAAAACCCTGGTGGGTGCCCGTCAATAACGCCCATAGACGAGCATCTAGATAGCTGCGGGCAGGCCAGGGCAGTATGGAATGTGATCCTCAGTTACTTAACCCTCAATCAAGATGAGCTCGCTCCCGGAATCGTCGAAGGAAAAGGATGGAAGTCAGTGATAGTAAAAGAATGCAAGTATCTCGGCCACCCTTACGCTAACGTCTAGATAGACACTCTGGAGATGAGAGTCTACTGGTATTGACCGAACCCGCTCCCTGGAAAGTCGAAAGTTTCATGGATAAACGTGACCTTCAAAAGCCACATATATTGTGTTTTTTATCGAACAGTTCCCCTCTCGAAGAGATGGTTCCCTCTGAGGCCGAGCTATATACTATTTTATGGACTGTCGGTAGCCGCATGCTGGATAAGGCATACCAGCACCATCGTATTGTTCCTGCAAGTTTAGACTCCCTCGACGGATTCATTCCTCCCAGCTAACAAGACTTAGGTCATTATTGTTTCCGCTGCGGGTTACCGCCTTCGTATCACCCAAGGTCATGTTGACCATGAGGAACTCGTTGTACGAATGACTCCTGTCATCAACTTTGCTGCGGGTGAGCACGAGAATTGGGATGATTTCGCACAAACTCTATGTTGGGTCGTGGGGAACCCCATCGGAGTCACAACCTACTAGGTAGACTCCATGCACTTAACCCATGTATCTAACGTTGAACGACGATATGTTGGGGGGTTGGACGTCTACGCATAGTTTAACCGGGTTGACAGGCGATTCAACAGCCAACGCGCCAGCATGTCGGTCTGCTAGCTGACACTGATTACGGGGTGCAATTTCAGTTTCGTCCACCCCTTGTATAGGTGGCGTGCTACTTTGTTTAACCTATGTCGCGTAAAACGCAGACGCGTACATTACACTGTGCGGTATGTGGGCATATATGGCTGGTTCAACTGCTACGTGACAACCTATTTTTTAGAAGAACATTGGAAGACGAAAGCCAGAACGAGCCTACAGTAAGCTTGCATATGTTCCTTCCTAGCCACGGCGAAGGGCCCAAACACCATCATGTTCAGGAAACTTTTGGGGTCTTCCAGAGTTCTACTCATAAGTCGCCTGCCCTGAATATAATCCACGTATGCGCGGCCAAACTTCGCAAAGGTAAGGTAGATTTCGTGCCTGTTCGGTGAAATAAGAAGGCGACTAGTAGGACTAACTTTAGGATACGGACTCAATACGGGTATCGGGATGATGGTAAACAACATACCTCTCTTCGCCGTCTGGTCCCAAATTCTCTGGTGGGTAGTTGCTGACCCAGCAGGCAATTTCGCCCGCTTCCTGAATTCCAAAATGGACCTCGTTTCTGCCAATATCTCGTGCGTCCTTCTTCGCCTCCAGGCTTACGTGAATTTTCTTCCCGGCCCGCGTCCGAAGACAACCATCGATCCTTGCCTCAAAAACATTCTCCCGAGTCCCCTTCGGTCCCCACTTTTGAAGGTAAAATGCCGCTTGAGCAACAGACATCTCTACCTCGGGTTGGTGGCTCATCACTAGGATGTCGAGTAAGGAGACCGTGGCTAATACCACAATCTGTTCGCTCTCAATCGGCTTCAGGTCCTCGCTCGTCCTTTTTTGCTCGGGTGAATAAGGAGACAGCTGCAAATCTTGGAAATCCCCTGTTAGCAGATCATCGGGCGTGCTGGGCCTTTCACGTATATCCTCTTTGCTGGCCTTGGACGGATTCGGAGTATCAGCTGACGCTGCTGAGGCTTCTGAGGCCCGGTTGGAACGCCGGAGCTCGGCCGGGCCCGTAGCGTCGACGGCGAGAGTATCAATTTGCCATTTGCGGATTAGCGAAAAAACACCGACGTCAGGGAACGGGTTCCCGAGCAGCTGCGATGGCTCATAATCAAAAAGTGTAAGATACTGCTGGAAGGCCGGCCACTCGTCTAATTTCTCTCGGGCCATTTCCATGTAATCCTTCCCAATGAAGCGGGTCGGGTTATCGAAGAGTGTCTTAGCATTTTTTTTTGAAGTGTGAGAGCGAGTAAGAAGGTACTGGGCATAATCCATCTCCGACGCGGACGCAGCAGACTTCAGGTCGCAAATAGACATGTTCTCGAGACCTAGCTCTTTCGCCTTTGCCTTCCACTCCGATCTACTTGCGACCAAGTCTTTGGAATCCATCGTCCTAACGTTCAAGGATGTTTTAATATATCTGCGCCGGAGCAGGAAGAATCACAGAGTCGTTGAGAAGACAATGGGAAAGTAAGTACTTGATATGCTAGGTTTTCTTTTTCTTGAGAGTGGCAATAGTCTCTTCCTCGGAGGGAAAATACCGGACAATCACGATTCGAACACTAACGTTCCAATATTAGAACTTACTATAAGGTAATAATCATATCTTCAATGGGCTCTGTTGGTGCCTTTTTGTTACCATGCAGGCGCTAAGTAGGCTGAGAGGTCATCGCGAGGACCACGTTAGGCGCCAAGGCATGCCCCTGGCACGCAAAAATAACCAACACCCTTCAGACCTGTGGCTGGCTCCCCGAGGGCACCACCAGGAATACAGCTTTTCTCTGCACATGAACTCTTTCGGCTGTGACCTGTTATGCTGGGGGGCCATAGGACTGCCTAGAGACCCCAGTCTATTATTACTTGGCTTAGGCAACTTGCATGAGAACGGACTCGATGCTACCAACATCGTTAGGACGAGAGGCCGCTTCTCCGTCCTTTCGGTGACTCGCTCATCCGATTCCTCCCGGTAAACGCCGCGTCAGAGGTCTAGCCCGCCAGACGCATAGAACCGATGGGAGGCCTGGCCTGAGATGGCATACTTAGGCAAAAGCACCCTACCTAGTATACCACGATCCCTGCCTGTAGGTGGGTACCTAAGGTTGTGCAGCTCTATCTAGGTAGGTACCCACTTTAGATCACATACCCCAAACATAAGTGGGCCATTCCGAGTACACTGTATAGGTACATTAAGTACCTAATAGTACGGGCCTTCTCCCACAGCCGCCCCCCGTCATGTGCATATTGTACGTGGGCCCGGTTCACTTAAGCTACTACCGCTCCTCCCGCATTATCTCAGAATCCTCAAAACAACAACTTTCCATATCCTCCTGTGCCTTACCAACTAGAAAATCAGAACCCCCCTTTCAAAACCACCGTTCGTTTCACCGCGCAATGGCGACACATAGGCATCCCGAGCATGTTGTCGCCACCATCAAGTTCATCCAGAAGGGCTTCAAACTGATTCGCCAAAGCCGGACCCCTTACCTCGACGACGCGAGTGACCAATTGAAGAAGACCCTTAACGTTGCGACCAGCCGTCTCGACTTCTACACTGGCAAGCCAGGGGATGATGGCGACGAATTCATCGAACCTTTCCCGCATACCAAAATGCATGAACTAGTGAATCGGATCCAACCATGGGAAAGCCCGGCATGCCCGTCGATACTACCCGTAGATGGCGACCTGGACAACCGTGGGCAAGCTAGGGATATATGGAATGTGCTCCAGAGTTATTTACGCCTTAATAAAGACGATGAAGCCCCGGGGATCATCAGCGGGACGGACTGGAAGATAGTAACGTAGGTATTAACCTTTTGTCATAACTATATTTAAAGCTAATGATTCTAGACCTGAGGAGGATGATATCCTATTCCCACTACTCACGAACAGCTTCTGGAAAGTGGAAAAATTTGTCGACCAATGCGATTTCAAAAAGCCTCACATCAGCTGTTTCTTGACAAATGGTTCTCCCCTTAGAGATATGGTCCCTTATATGAGCGAGCTGGAGACAATAGTGTGGGTTACGGGTAGTCGTCTTCTTGATAAGGGATATCAAGACCATCATATAGTCCCTGTGAGTCTGAAGAAATCCTACAAGATCTCCTGGCTAATAGATATAAGGTCACTATCGTTTCCGCTTCTGGACCTCGCCTTCGCATTACCCAAGGCTATGTGCATCAGGGTCAGGTTTTCGTACGAATGACGCCTATTATCGACCTTGAGGAGGGCGAGAGGAAGAAGTGGGATGAATTCATCCAGACTTTGTGTTGGATCGTGGGCAATCCCATCGGTAATACAGCCTAATGTTACGGACTAGCACACCGGGACACCTCCATCCCACATGGGTGTGTATAAAGCAAGGAGAGGAGTAGGAGGGGGGGGGGGGGTAGTTACGTAGCCACGCCACGGCTATTGGCGCCGACTGATCAAATCCCATTCCGACAGTGGCTTGAGAGCTCAGTGCAGTGATCGCGGCGTCCCCCCAGACATATGATAATGCGGCGTAGCGGATATCCGTAGCATCTGATGCATCTAGTGGCAAATTCATGGTGTGAAGTTTGCAGCGCACTGGCTGGTCTTCAGGATTAGGCAAAATGTCGATGAACCTGACTTGAGTGTTGTTAAAGATTTTATAGATTTTTTCTGTGGTTGGTTGAGGGCGAGGCGGCTGGCGATAACGCGACCTGTGACGGAGGAGAGGCCATTTGGATGTAGGTATGGTAGTGATAGAATCGTAATATCTATGCAAGGCCCAGAGGGACTTAGTGTCAGTTGAGTGAAAGCTCAAGAGGCTCGTATGATCTAGCCAGAACAGCTAAGGTATTCAATGTGCTTGATGTTATACCTAATGTCTCCAGTAGTGAGCAGGTGTGTACTAATACGTACCTACTAGTAGAGAGCATCGGTTAACCCCGGAACGTACCTGATTTCGAGATCGCCTGGTTGGCGAGAGTCTAACCAATCCAAGGCAGTCCAATGGTTTAAACAAGGTCGCGTCGACCCCCATCTCGAGATTCACTTCCGCCCAACTCTGGGCGCAACTCCAGAAACAAGGGGTTTCCAACGACGATAGGGTTTAAGAGGACGCAAGTCAAGGATCACTAATATAGGTACGCCGAAAGTCTGGATGATAACCCCCAATTCTACCAACAGGAAGAGTTGGAGAGGCTGCCCCAGCTGGATGGAGTATAAAACGTACTTGATTCTAAAAACCTCCTATCTAAGGTACCCTTGCTAAATAATACCCTTTAACTCTCGAGGGTTACTTATATAATACGTATTATATAATTTAGGAGGGCTCGTATTTAGCTAGTAGGGGGAGGCAAAGGTAACTGCCCTCGGTTATAACCTTAAAGGCCTTTTAAAAGATTATAGCAACGAATAGTAAAACAGGTTTTAGTAATAGCTTATCTTCTCGCCCTTCTTAATCTCCTCTAGTACGGCAACTAAAGGTCCTTTAGTAACCTTAAATAATCCTCCCGTGGTTTAAATAGTTTTAATTAATTCGTATAATAATAATAGGGTCCTAATGGCTTACTATCTAATAATAGTAACTAATATGCTAAACGTTTAACGGGTAACCCTACGATAAAAGGGCTAGTTTATTTCTCGCGTAGCTTAGGTGGTTTTCCGTCCTAATAAAGCATAACGAGGTCCCTTTTTCCGATGGATCTACTAGCTTTCTTAAGGGCTTCCTCTCTCTTCTTCCTGGTTTATTTTAATAGCTTCTAGACGTTCTCTTTATAGTATTATATCCTAGTTATATGGTTTACGATTAGATCGGCGTATGTTTATTCGTTAGGGAGCTTAAAAGAGCCGTTAGCCAGAATAGATCTTAATTTAGTTAGATAGGATAGCGGATATTTAGCTTCGAAGGTACTAATAAGTAGATTCTTATATAGTATTTCGAACGGTAAATATCCTAGAGATTTAACGTAACGCGCGTTAATTCTAGTTATTATTTCGGATATAGAGCTAGCTTAGTTTAATAGCTCTTGTTCTTAGTAAGGTAGTAGGTTTACCGTCTTCTTTAAGACCTACTATAGGATCTTATTAAATACTTTAATTAACCCTACGGATCGGTAGGAACCCGAAGGGGCGTTAATAACTAGTATTCCTTTAGTCGTTAAGTACTAGATTATCCTTTACGAGGTAAATACGGATCCAGGGTCTAAGTAAAAGGCTAGGGGCCTCGTTCCTAGGTTAGTAAGCCATATATTAAAGCCTATAAGTGCGTTATTTACTAAGGTACTAGGGGTAGGTAATGCCTAGCCGTATCTATTAAATTAGTAAATAATTACTAGGATATACTTATGCCTTAATAATAATAGAAAGGGGCTAATAAAGTTAGACGATAGGATCTATAACGGGGCGTAAACCGTTATAAGGAGAGGAGGACCTAATAGTTTAGTTAGTTTATAATACGCGTAAGGAAGGCATCCGTTTATATAAGCGGATACGTTACTAGCTATCTTTAGCTAGAAAACTAAACGGGAGAATCGTTTTAGTATAATTAACTTCGAGAAATGCCCGGCTTCGTTATAAGCTTTAACGAAGGCGTCTAGGACTTCGTTTAATAGTAAATACTTATTTTATATCCTACGATAGTAATGCTATAATTACGTTCCTTAGATCCTATATTTCTTAGCTTTATTAAGTAGGGACCGTACTTTAAGCCGATTATAGGTATCTAATTTAGTTCTCTTAGTAACTAAGAGGTTAATTACGTCTCCGTATTATTTAGAATTTAGCTATTTATTTTATTCGGAGAACGATCCTCTTACGAAGAGCCCTAAGGCTTTGGTAGCGAGCTTTAATAAGGCTAGTAACGGCTAAAAGCTAACGTCCGAGGAGTCCTTAGGAGTTTAGGCTCTAGAAGGCGAGGGTAAGTAATTATTAGCTAGTTATAGTTTATGGATATACCTAGGTCCTATTATTCGTAGTTTAAGGACGTACTCGGGTCCTAAATATAGTTTAAGGACGTACTTAGGTCCTTTTATAACCGTAGGTAACGACGATAACGAAACTAAAGCTATATTTACGGCTACCTTAATAAAGGGGGGTAAAAGATCCCGCCTTCGGGATCCTAATAGTAGATCTGGATTAGGTAATTAAGCTAATAATTACTTATATCCGCCCTCGCTATCCTTCTAAATCTATAAACCATTGTCTTAATCTTAGGAGCCGAGGGTCTTTAGGTATTCTAGTTCGGCGTCCTCGTAGTTATTACCCGGGAATATAATACGAGAGAGGGCATTAGTAGCTTTATTCCTTACTCCTAGGATATATTCGATTTATATATAGAGTAATCTAAGCTTAAAGGCCTAACGAACGTAAATGCCTTTAACGGCTAAAGAAGATAAGAACTAAGTTAAGGGTTTATGATTAGTAAAAAGGATAGATCGCTTTCTTACCCGAAATATATAGCTATATCGACAGTAGAATTTAACCATTACGTAGAGCTCTTTCTTATAGGTACCGTAGTTACGTTAAGGTTTCGAAAATATAAAGTTATCGTATAAGATAGGGACGTTAGCTCCGTTTTATCGCTAGAAAATAACGTAACCCGCTACGAATTATAAAGCGTTAGTATATAGGGATACGGGTAGATTAAAAGCGTAGCTATAAGTATTAACTACGGCTAATACTAGTAATCTAGTTAGTTTAAAGGATAAGGATTTAGCTATGCTTTATTTCTATTTAGTATCCTTATTAAGTAGCCGTATTAAAGGGCGATAGATCTCTAAGTAGTTCTTTATCTATTTACGGTAAGGACTTACGGTTCCTAGGAAAGACCTTATTTCTAACTAGTTAGTTAAGACGGGTTAGTTACGAAGACGGGAGGCTCGATCTTCTCGTATACTGTAGTGGTGCGGTAAGACATGCCCTCTTAATGCATTACGTAATACGCTACGATAGGCCTTATGCCTATATAGAGTAACCATAGCACCCGTAAGTACGGGATATATCATGCTTATTATTTAATTTATTACTTAGCTAGATTACTATCTTTGCTATTTTTACCTTAATTAAAGATTCGTTTTTGCTATTAGATTTATCGTTCTCCGATTAGTATATCTATTTTAGTTATAGGCGCTTAAGTTACTTCGTCGTATTACTATAGCCGAATAAGTGACTTTTACGTTTTGCCTCTTTTCTCTTCTTACCTCTTATACCTTCGGGCTAGCGACTACTATATCTCTACGACTAAGGGGTATAGCTAAGATACGATAACTACATTAGATTCCTTACCTTTCGATTAATATAGCGATATTAGTTTTATTTATCTTAGACTATCGTACGTATTATAGTCTTCGATAGAGTATACTTTCGAATGAATATATCCGGGTCTCTAGTATCGCGTACGCTTTACTCCTCCTTAGTAGCGATTACCTTATAACTTTTTCGACCCTTTAACCTTTAGTTTACGGAGTTTTTATTACGTTATTAGGATTTAAAGGATACCGATCGCCGTCGGCGCCGTTATTTAACCCGCGAAGCAGCCCGCGTTTTACGTTAAATAAAGTATCCCGCTTTATAGTTATTTATCTATTATAGGGAGGTACGTATAAGCCCGGGAACTTTTATAACGATATTATTATTATTAGGATAATACCTAGCCCTTAATACTTATAACGCTAATAAGCTATCGATACTACGATATAATACGACGACTAAACCGCGTTTATACCGATTAAGATATTCCTCGTATAGTTATTTATTTATTATACGGAGGAACCCGTAAAACCCGGAGAACTTTCGTCGTAATACTACCGCTACTAGAGATAGTACTTAGCCCTCGATATTAACCGCTTTCCCGAACCGCTAATAGCATAGTATATCTCGTGCGAATAAATAAAGCTTATAACGATTAGGGCAGCTTTTTTATAGTTATCTATTTACTATATGAATTAAACGTACGAGCGCCTTAGTATAAATTACGATAACTTATACGACTCGCTATTTCCTTATTAATACTAAAGGCGGATAAAGGCTAATAATAATTATACCTTAACCGACCTTACGATAGCTTCTTTTTCCCTCTAAACCTATTAATCGATATAAATTAAATATATAAATACTAATAACTTATTATATTAAAGGCATTTTAAGATACCTAGGCGTAGCGACTCGACGATATAGTATACGATATAATATAAATATTTATATTAATAGTATAAATAAGAATTAATAAACTAATAGTTATTAGTAACCGATAGTTTTAAAGAGAATTAGGAATTAATATTAATAGGACTACGTAGATATAAAGGATTAGGGAAACGGAACTAAAGTCGAGTTAATAAGTATACCTATATATAGGCCGGCCTTATATTACTAATTAATAGTTAGTATAACGAGAAGTACTAACATAAGCGTAAAACGGCGCCTAGCGGTAATACCGCTAATACTATTAAATAGCTTCCGTTAAATCGAGACCGGCCTATAGCTATAACCGGTATCGTATTTAACGCGATCCTTTACTCGGGATCTATTCCTTATACGTATTACCTTAACGAAGGTTATACGTTAGGAATTCTAAACCTTAATAAGAGGAATTATCGTTAATTTATTTATAATAGTTAAATTATTAATCCAGGGAATACGTATCGTACTTTAGTTAGGCGTTAACCGATTAAAGAAGCTCGTATAATACCCGGACCCTATCGATCGGGATAATATAATAAATATTAATATACCTATACTAAAGGAAAAGCATTAGGATATAAATAATAGCTATCTTACTTTTACCCTTATATTAAATAATAAGATCCCTACTACCTTTCTTTTTATTTTATACCTCGTACCGTTAAACTAAACGGAGTTTATAGCCAGAAAACGGAGTAGATCGCTATCGGGACCTAAAGTAATAAAGACTAAACTATTAATAAAGACCTTAAGAATCGATACTAGCTTTCCGCCTTTATATCCGCCCGAAGAAGAGAAAGACGACGACAAAACTCCTACTTAACTACCCCTTAACCGCGGCTCTATACTTATCCCGTTAATTCCTATGGCATTATCTTAGAATAATAATAACGGGGCCTTTAGTAGCTAGAATATACCGGTAGTTACCCCGACTATCGTAATACTAGTTATTAGATTCCCTAACCCTACCGATTACCCTAGGCTTAAGTTTAACGAATATAACGTAACTTAATAACTAGAAAGGATAAATCGATTATTTAACCGCTACCGTATAAGCGACGACGATAAGATTAAGGAGATCGGCGAATAGATTACGACTAAGATTATTAGGGAGCGTATTAACGACGTTACGAAGGATTAAACGATCTAAAGAGTTATCGTTATAGCCTTAAAGTACCGCTTTAGGATTACCGATAAACTAAGCTAAGCTAACGTTAAACGTAAACTCGTATAGCTAGAACGAGGCAACGTAATTAACGATCCTAAGGCGATTTTTACGTATCTTATAAACTATAAACGTCTTTTTAAACTCGCAAACGATAACGGAAAGCTTCCCTAGAAAGCAGGATACCTAACCGATAAATTCCGGATATCCCTAATTATAAAGTTCTATAAAACGGGAAACTATAATTATAATAAGATCGGAGATATCGACTACCGGATTCTTTATACTTAGCTCTATAAGTAAGCGGAACGTTATATAATAGTATAAATTACCGATAAAACCTAAGCCGAGGAACGACGATAGTAAAAGACGGTAACTTTCGAGGAACCCGAAAAGCCTATAATATAAATAATTTAACGATTAACGACTCCTAGCCTTTAAATGCCTTTACTACCGCCTTCCTCGTAGCCTAGATCCTCTTATAGCTACCTAAGTACTAGTTAAAAAGCTAATATTGTAGTGGTGCGGTAGATCTAGGCTACGTAGCCTTTTCGATGTATATTTATATAGGTCGCGTACTCATATTTTCATTAGCTAGACTTAGACCTATAGACATTACGACCTATAGCCATTTACTCCTTTTACCATGCCTTTCTAGCTATCCTCGTCTTTGCCTTTCCAGTCCCCTTTTCCTAGCTGCCGTTTTTAGCTGGCCGATTAATCGATTATAGCTGTTTATAGCTATGATCTAGGTTCGATCGGTACTGGGCTAGTTGTTAGTAGTTAGGTAGTCCTTGTTTCGTGCCTCCGTTAGCGTGCCTACGCTGCTCCTGTTTAGTGGCGACTACCTAGTAGCTCGTCCTTACCTCAGCCTTAGAAGCGACCTTTTACGCCCGTTTTTATAGTCATTAGGTTTAGGATACGACGATTAGGAGATTCCCTGTTTTTTAGTTAATTAGGAGTTATTTTCGTAGCTCCAGAGCCGTTTTCGTAGCTTTTGGTTAGAATTTTTAGGTCATAGCTTTTCAGGTTAGGATTAATAGGGAGGGTAGATAATTATGGCGACTATTAATAACTACGCCCTCCTATTAGCTTTTAATTAGCTTACCTAAAAGCTCGTTCGCCGATTAGTAGATCTATCCTATCCTCGTTTCTTAATTGTCTCTTTTGAAGGAGCTATATCCGTTTTTACCCGGTTTCGCTTCCGTCGTTTTTCAAGTACTTAGATAGCCGTTTTCTTAGTTAATCTAATACCGTTACCGCTACTACCCCCTTTTTATAATACGCGCTTAAAGGCATCCGTTCTTTATCGATTTATTTTAACCGTAAGAGGCTTGCTATCTTAATCGCCCTTGTTTTATCCCTGCTAGTTAGTTACGGTACCTAGGGAGGTTTCTCCTTAACCGATAGGTGCTACGATGCCTTTATAATAAGATACCGACATACCTTATACCTACGAACCTAATCGGGACCTACCGATTAGCGTACGAAGACCTATAAACGATACCGATACGAACGAATTAAATAGATATTAAATAAGATAGCCTAGAAAAAAAAAAACAGTTATAAGTCATAGTCGGAAATAGTTAGGATTACCTAGAGACCCTTCTTATCGCCCTTACCGATATGTAGTTAGTAGGAAGAACCCAGAGAGCCCCTAGAACTACGTATAGGGGAGGGATCGAGGGTTAAGGGAAGCCCGGTAGATACTACCGGACGAATATAGGAACGGTTATACGAAACGAGTCATAGAAACGGGCATTAAATAGGATATATTAATCAGTTTATAGGATCAGGAATTAGTTAAAAAGGATCGGTAAAAGATAGCCATGAACGAAAAGGACGGGATTACGTTACATCGTATGGGATTATTTTTTCTTTATTTCTTACGGGAGCTACGCTTATTTTACCTACCCGTTATAGTTCCTGTTTCCTAACTATTAATCCCTGTTATTTCTTAATGGCCTTAATAGACCTGGCTCGCTCCTAGTTAATTAGGGTTAATTAGGAATAGGTTAATTAGGTTAGTTTATAGGTTATAGCTCCGCTAGCCTAGTTATTCTTATTATTAGATCTTTCCTATTGTTTCCTAATGGCCTTTGGAGTGAACTGGCTTAGCTCTTAGTTAGCTACGGTGCCGATTAGGTTTAGGATTAATTAGGTTTAGGTTTAGGATCAGGTACGGCTGTAGTCAGTCACCTACCCTACTACCTACTTATTACTGTTGTAATCGCCTAGTTAACCTATTTCCTAACTTATCCTGTTAGCCTTTGATTAAACTGGCTAGCTTTTAGTTAATTAGGGTTGATCGGGATTAGGTTAATTAGGTTAAATAGGAACGAGAGCTACCGTACCTATTATTAGGAGTTCAATTACTCCTTACGGATTAATTAAACTAGGGAGGCTATAGTAGTGCGGTAGATCTAGGCTACGTAGCCTTTTCGATGTATATTTATATAAGTCGCGTACTTATATTTTCATTAGCTAGACTTAGACCTATAGATATTACGACCTATAGCCATTTACTCCTTTTACCATGCCTTTCTAGCTATCCTCGTCTTTGCCTTTCCAGTTCCCTTTCCTAGCTGCCGTTTTTAGCTAGCCGTTTAACCGATTATAGCTATTTACAGCTGTAATCTTAGTTGATCGGCACTGGGCTAGTTGTTGGCAGTTGGGCAGTCCTTGTTTCGTGCCTCCGTCAGCGTGCCCACGCTACTCCTGTTTAATATATAGGCCCTTTACGACCGACTTAACGCTTTAAAAATAAAAATAACTTCGTAAAACTACCGTTAAAATAATAGCTCTTATAGCCCTAAGGGTACGTATAACGCCGATCGGTAATATTAATAAGAAAACCCGTTCCTAGTAAGCGCGGTTCGGAACCTAAGTCTTTATAACTTATAAATTAGCGGAAGAACCCTAGTAAGCTCTAAACGTAATATTATACTAGACTACCGAGGCATACGTAATAGGATTCTATTAACTTAAACGAGTAACTATAAGGAATTCGAATACTAGTTTTATAATACTCTCGATCGGCTTTATAACTATAGCCGCTACCCGTTACTAATAAATATAACGTAGAATCGGTTCTACTATAGGAGTAATAAGCGACTATATTACCTCGAGAACGAAGACCCGGATAAGCTAGAGTTAACGCTAATCCTAGGGTCGATTATTACCTAAGCTAAGCGTAAAGGAGAACCGATCGCTTACTATATCTTATTTTACGCATATTAAAGTAAGGAATCTCTAGAGTAAGTACGTAGGATAGCATACTACTACCTAGTCGGAAAGCTAAAGCTTATACCCCTTAACCTACGATACTCTAAGAACGAGGAAGTAATATTAAAGTAGGAAGAGGTACTAAGAGCTATATCGGAAATTAACGTTATTTAAATAATCGAACGTAAATATAACTACGAATTATACGAAATAAGGATCTTAGGTTATAATTAAACTAAGGGTTTTATCGACGACGAAAGTATTTATTATTATAAGGATATTATTAAAACGAACCTAATCGAAGTTAACGTAATTAAGCGAGCTAAAGGTCCTAACGGCGAATATATCGAAAGAAAAGTACCCGATTAAGAGGATATAGAAGTTCTATCGTTATAGCCTAAGCGTAAACCGACTAAAGCCGGTAAGAATATTACTTCGAATATAAACGACCTAGCTAAGAAAGCGAAGACTATTAACGAATTATTAAGAGAGGTTTAGCTAGATAAAATTAATAAGAATAATAGGAAACGCTTCGAAGTTTCGTAGGATAACCTAATTAAGTTTATACCCGGATTTTCGGAATAAGTAATAAAGTACCTTACGATACGCGCTATAAAAATCAACGAAGGTTAGCCTAAGGTTATTAAGATTATAAAGGAATAAGTATAAAAAAATCGGAAAGAAAGCGTTAAAATACCTAGCGTACCGTAAACTACCGCCCCGTTTATTAACCCTTCGAATAAAATAACGGCAAATTCTATTATCGCGAAGGATATTAAAAACTATATCCGGCCTCTCCCTAAGCTAGTAATTAACGTAAGACCTAACGGGAACGAAGCTTTCGTATTTACGGTAATCGATATAAGGACGTAGTCTAGCATAATCGTAAAAAGCTATATAAAGAAGTAGCGTCTCCTTATAACCGGTACTAAGGCGATATAACAAGGTTTTAAATCCTTTATAGAGACCCTATATATAAGAATAATCGACGGTTTTATTTAGCTTATCGATTACTACTTTCGCTTACCGATCTACGTCGTCGAAGATAAGTTCGTTAGTTATCCCTTATTACTTAGTATAAACTTCATCTTTTAGTTCCGTATAAAACTCGAATTCGACGGAAGTACCTTCATAGGAACCGTTAACTTTAGCTCGGCCCGGATAATAATCCTTCTCGCTATTAACTTAAAAAGCGATACGCTACTAAGCCTTATATTCGGCGATTAAGAAAACTAGATACTATTAATACCTTAAGCCGCTTTAATAGCGTATATAGGCCTAATAACGCGTTCTTAACCGAGTACCTAGAAACCGACGCTAGCCTTTAAGCTAAAATTAATTATACCCGCTTTTATAACGATAAAATAAAGGTAATACCTATCTCCGAAGCTAAGGACTTATCGGCCCTCGAACTTAATCTAGATAAGGGAAATAAAGCGATCGCTAGATTAAGCGACAAAGAATTCCTTTACGTCTTTAGTAAAGCCGTTATAAAAGTAATTCGATATACGACGTAAGAATCGAAATAACATAAGCGAAACCTAGCCCTTATTTCGGAATTAGCTTACTAAGTTAAACGTACGTTTTTAATTAATATTATATATAAGCCTAAGTCGCGTAAAGTTTAGCCCGTAAATAACGTACCGTTAAACGGTTAAATACCGCTAGAAATATTCGATTAAAAGGATTAAATAATAAGAAAAATTAAGTCGAAGTACGAGCCGCTAGAGGTATCATAACGCGATAGACCTTATAAGAATATTATACTAAGATTCGCTAGTAACCCCCGAGGTATTAGATTAATAACGGAAAGACTTAACGCTATTAAAGTAAGTTTATTAAATACGGAATTAACCGATTAAAAGAAAGACGTACTTATTAAAATCTTATACCGAAAAGAGATAGCCCTAGCCTAGGATTTCTCTAAAATCGGGAAAATCCGACCTAAGGTTTACCCCGATTATAAGATTAAGACGGTACTATATAACGCCTAGTAAGCTAAGGGCATTCCTATCCTAATACCCCTTAAGGAACGAATAATCGAAGTCTTACGTATACGACTAAAGAACGGAATCCTAGAAGAGAGTTACGGTTTTTATCGAAATACGTAATTCGTAGTCGAAAAGAAAGATAGTAGTTTACGACTTATTAACTCTACGATAAAACTTAACGCCTAGATTATTCGCGACGCCTTCCTACCCCGAAATAAAGACTTCTTTATTTAAGAATTCGTTATATATATAATCCTTATAATCGTCGACCTTTTCTTAAAGTACGATTAAGTAACGTTAACGGAAACGAACCGCGACTTAACTACGTTCGCTACTCCTATTAGCCTTTTACGTATAACGACTCTACTATAGGGCGTAACGAACTTAGTTACCGTTTTTCTCCGAGCCGTTATACGAATTCTTTACGATTTAATCCTTATTAAGTACGAACCCTTCTTCGACGACGTTAGTATTAAAGGGCTAGTATCGAGATATAATAACTAGGAGGCTTTTCCGGAAATACGACGCTTTATCCTAAAGTACTTAAAGAATATCGACGCCGTCCTCTTAAACTTCGAATTAACCGGTACTATTACTAGCGCCGTTAAGTCTACTTAGTATAAAGGTAGTACGGTAATCGTCGGATATTTATACGGTATAAATAATAGGAAGCCCTCGGAAGTAAAGATAATTAAGATCTTAGAGTAGAAGTTATATAAGAATATAAACGAAGTAAGGTTTTTTATCGGTATTACGGTTTTCTTTAGAATATAGATCGATTATTATGCTATAGTCGTTAAACTCTTCCTAGTATTAATACGTAAGGGAGTATACTTTATTTAAGGTATCGATTAATAATATGCTATAGATTCGCTTAAGACTACTCTTATTAACGTACCGGTATTAATTATTTTAGATTATACTATCGAATAGCTAATCCGCGTAAAAGTCGACGCATTAAGAGATAGTTAGGGCTACGTATTAGGTTAGGATAACGATAAAGGTAACTTTAGACCCTCGAGATACGAGTTAGGGATCTAGAAAAGGGCGGAGTTAAATTACGACGCTACGAAACGAAAGTATTTAAGAGTCGTTAAGTCCTTACGACGGTTTCGAAACTACCTTTACGGTATTTACTTCGTATTTAAAACTAACGCTAAAGTATTAATCGCTTAACTTAACGACGGATTCTTTAGTTTCCCGGGCGCTATCCTTATTAAGTAAATAGCTTATATTAAGATATTTAGCTTCGATATTTAATATATACCCGGTAAGAAATATTCCGCTACGGACGGTCTCTTACGTAAACTTAATAGCCTAAGCGACGACGACGACGATTAATAGGAAGGCGATATAAAGGACTTTATTAATATATAGTTTAATATAATATACGCGAATATAATCGTATTACTTAACGTCGTCGAGTAATCTAACGATAAAGCCCTACCGTTATAACCGCCGGAAGAATAATCGATAAAGTCGTAAGAAATAGTAACGTTTCTTACGCGATTTTAACTACCTAGCCGATTAAGAAATAACCGATTAATAAGATACTAGAAGCGGTAAACCCGGTTTAAGAAGGAAGCGCTTAAATACGTCGTTTCGGAAGGTATCCTATAGAGAAAGCCCGAGAAATATAAGGATATACGACGAATTATTAACCAAAAGAAACTACGTAAAGCTATAATTAAGGATTATTACGAGGATTTCGGCCATAAGAAACGTACTTCGACCTACGATCGGATAATTAAACTATATTATTAGCGCGGTATATTCGAATACGTCGCCCGAAAGGTTAAATCGTATCTTAAATACTAAAAAGGAAATAATACCCGGAAAGTCGACCCCGCCTTATATAATAAGTTAGTTAACGTTCTTACTTACTAGGTAATAAACGTATAATATATACTAATAAATAACGGATTTATCGTAATAATCGAAGCACGAAACGAATTATCCGGTTTTTTCGAAGCCCGAGCTATTAGAAAGATAGATTTTAAGACGATCGCTAAGTTCCTTTAGGAGTAGATATTCTTATAGTACGGCGTACCCCTAGTAATTAAGTATAATAATAATTCCGAGAATAAAAAGGAGGTCCGTAAAATAATAGAGTTAATCGGTACTAAAGTTAAAGTCGGTACTGCTTATTTCCCGTAATCCTAGAGTATAGTCGAGGTTAGGTATAAAGTAATTCGCAAAGGCCTTATAAAAGGTATAAACGGTAGCGATCGGGAGTAAACGAACCTATTAAAGGTAATTATATAAGTAAATAAAACCTCGACGCGTTTATACGGAATATCGCTATATAAATTAATATATAAGCGTAAGGCTATTATTCCGATAGAAACCGTTATCCTAACCTAACGTATTATAAACTAAAAGAATATCCCGGACCGAGAATCGCTTTTAGCTATACGCGTACGATTAATCGAAAAACGCTAAGAAGATATATTAACCGTAGCTAAGGTTCTAGCGACTAAATATAAGGAAGTTACCCGGTACTAGGACGAAAAAAACGCTTACCGGATACGAAAAGAGCCCTTAAAAACCGACGACCTCGTATTACTATACGATACGTTACGATATATAGATAAGTCGATAGCCGTAAAACTAAAGTACTATTAGAAGGGATCGTACTTAATCGCCGAAGATTTAAGCTATAATCGTTATAAGCTTAAAGAACCGGATGGAGTTACGTTATTATACCCGATTTTAGGCTATAAACTACGGAAATTTATTTAAGATATTAACGGGTTTTAAGAACTAAAAAACCCGGAGGAAGACGAATGGATTATACGCCTACTACCGATTAAATATAAGAACTAGGAATCGACGACTACTAACGACTCCTAAGCTAAAGAAGGCCTAGAGCCTATGCCCTCGGTAATCGACGACGAAGAAAAAAAATGATTAACCCCGAACGATAAGGTACGAATTATAGTAAAAATATTAAACAAAAAGCTTAAAGGATACGAAGTTATACCTAACGATAGATCCGGACTAAGAAGATCGACCCGACTTAATAAATAATCCTCCTATTATAACATAATAAGGCTATAGTATCCTAAAATAACCTACTTATATCGATTAAAGAATAATAAAGCCTAGGAGCTTAACATATAGTCGCTCTCTTAAGTAGGGAAAGGAAAGAAGTTATCCTTATATAGTTATTAAACCGGTAGCCTATATACGAAATTAATACCTTAAATCATAATACTAATAAATACGCCCTTCCCTATTTCTTATTTTAAAAGAAAGTATATTTCCATAGATTATTAACGCCGATTAACGCGTTCTTATACTTAAATAAGTTATCCTTTACGTTTATCGTTAAGAATCCGGGATATTAATATCCTAATATTACGTAACTATTATATTTTAACATGAATATATTTTAATATTTAAAGGGAAAGTAAGGAAAGTAATTTATATTAATAAAAGCAAAAGAAAAAGAAAAGAAAAGGAAAGGAATACGCGTCTAAAAATAAGCTAGAAGTAACGTATACCTACCGATTAATACCTTTCTTTTCCTCTTTACCCTCTTACCCTATTCTTTATTTACTAGTTATTAAGAAAATTAAAAACTTACTTACTTTCCGACCCCCGGAAAGTAGCGATCTTCGAGTTTATTATAAATAGTAACTCCTCCTCCGTTATTCGTATTATAAGCGGATATACGGCTTAGTTTAGATCCTCTATTAAAGGGGGGTTACGATTTATCCTTACCCGTAGGTAGGTAAACCGCTCGTCCCGGAATTTATAACGCGCCCCGTTAATAAAGAAAAAATAAATACCGTAAGAGTACCTAAAGATACGATCGGGGGCTAAGGATCGGTAGGAAAAGAAGGGCTATATACCCGCGTACTTAGCGGTATCGGAAAAAGCGAGCTAGCGCTCGTAATATTAATAGGGTATTTCGTTAAATACCTTATATTATTAAACGAATAAGCTAGCGACGTAACGAGGGTCCGTCGTTAACCGACGGAAATACTCGTTAACCGGGTCCTTATTATTAATTTCTATAAATAACGTCCGGCGGCGAAAGAACTAGACGTAATAGGCAAAGGGTATAACGTAGCTTTAAAGGTAGGTAACCTTCCAAAAGTCCTTACTTATAATCTCCTATATAATATACCGGCCGGCCGCCGGCCTACCTAGAAAATAAAACCGGACGTTACGAATTATCTTATTATTAATTAATATAGCCTTTAATTAATAAATCTTATTAATATTAAGAGCTATATATTTAGCGTTATTAATTTATTATCCGAATTCTTTCGATACCCCGGAGCTACTAGCCGATAATTACTTTCGGGCTTTAGTTTAATAAGCGGAAGTACGGGGCGTACGGTACTTATTAAGGCTTAGGAATTAACCGATTAACGTTCCGGAACTCCTCGGTAGAGGATAAGCGGCGGAAGGATTCGTCGGGTTACTTATTTATTAGATTTACCGGCGGCGGTATCGACTTAACCCGTTAATACGTTACGGCCTTTTTCTTATCCTTCTTAGCCTTCTTAAACGCCCCGGTAATCTCCTCGTCGGTAATTTCCGTAGCCTTTAGCTACTCGAATAACTTAAGGGCGGTCGCCCGGTTTAATTTAAGGAGTTACTTTTAGATAATAGGATTTATCGTATATATATATATAAGAGAGAGAGAAATAGGAACGACGAAAATTATAAATCTAGAATTAAGAAAAATCGAAAAACGAATTAAAACGAAGATAGAGGACCTAGGAAAAGGAAGAAAGGAAGTAGATCGGAACCGTAGAATAGCGAGAAATAAGAGGGGAGGTCGGACGAGAACGAAAGAGTTAAATACGTTACCTAGGTCGTAAGTACCGTACTTAGAAGAGTCTCGATAGTACCTACCCTAGCCTACGTTTAATTACGAGTTTACGAACGTACGTACTTATTACTTTACTAAGAATATATAATAGGAAGCTATAAGCTAACGCGTTTCCTATTATAGCTTTATACGTATACGGGGAAACGCGTTTTCCTAAAGCGTTAGTCGTAAAGATATATCTAATTATATCGTTAATACGTTTCCCTCCCTCCCTTTCTTTTTCCTCTTTAGGTATTCTATTTCGAAAACCCCTCCTTCTATAATTATTATATTCTTATTAATCTCTAGCCTACCTTTCTTATTATTAATTTAAATTCTTATTTTTACCTTTAACTTATTATCTTTTCTTCCCCTTTCCTTAATTCTTTTTTTTATTTTTATTATATTTTCCTTCCGCTTTACCGGAATCCCCCCTTCCTTTTCCCTTCCCTCCGTTTATAAAAACATACGTCGTACCGATTTAACCGACTTAATAAAACTCCTACGGGAGATTTATAATAATAAAGATAACTAAAGTAATATAAAGGAATATTAACTTAGTACTTTAGATAATTACGATTCGGGGAAGGATCCGATCGAATTAGGATCCGATATAGCCTAGGCCTTCCGGTTATCCGTTAATCGATCCCGAACCATGGACTAGTAGCTATAGGAATAAACGAAGGTAGCCCTAGCTAACTTTCTCGTATGCCTCGCCCGTTACGACTATCTTACTAACGAGGATATCCGCGCTTTCTATACTATAACTAACTACGACCTTAAAGGCCGAAAAGCGGCCTTCGAAGTAAACCCGTACTAAACGATAGACTATCGATCGATAGGATCGTTTAACTTCTTAACCCGTTAGTACCTTCTCGATAATCCTACCTTTACTTTAGTCTTTACGATTTATACGGATCTAGTAAACCCCGAACGAATTATTACTAACCCTTTAAAGTTCTCTTAAGCTTACTTTACCGTAGTACTATACCTTCCTAAGCCCCGAAAACTATTTAACTTTAATATAGTTAAGAACGAGATCCTCGATCGGGCGGCGTACGCGTTCGGCTAACTACGGCGGGTATAAGAAGACGGTAATCTCGAGCTTAATATAACCCCTTAATTTACTTACTACGTCGCGTTAATAAATTAATAAGATAGCTTTACTTACGGTTTTTAAAGCGGTATTTTACCATATCTTATCTTTAAACGACCGATCGAGGTCGCGCGTTAGGCCTAAGAAAATAAAGGGCTCGATCCCCTTAATACTATAAGAAAATACGCCGAGGTAGTAGAGTAATTTTATAGCGTTCGAGTTTTAAAGGAGGAGGTAGGTATCGTTAAGCGTCTTCGGTAAGCCGTAAATTACTAGAAGCGAATTAACCTTATTAACGCTATAATATCCGCCTAGAGTACGCCGATCGGCGAGTCCTTTAGCCGTAAATCCTTCGTTCGGTTTATCGTATAAGCCGAAGTCCGTCGTTCCTTTATAGTTTTAATACTTAATTCCTTTTATTCCCTCGTATCGGCGGATATAAACCTCCGCTATAATAACCTCGTTAAAGTTATAACGCGCCCCTTCCCTTTCCCCGGACTAAAAAGGATTAGGACTTTTTAATCGAGGGAAACCTTTATACCGTATAGGTAAAGGAAAGATACCTAATTAACCCTTAGGACGCGTCCGCTCCCTTATTATCCCTTTAATTAAGAGAGCTAGAACGAAACTAAGAAAAAGGTAGCCGAAATAAAGAAGGAGAACGCCGATCGGGTTAGATCGGCGAGGGTAAACCGGGCTAAGTTAATCGTAAAGTAATAAAAGAGCCTCCTTATAATATTAAACGAGAAACTAAAAGTACGACGATAGTAATTAAATAATAGCCGGTAGAATAAAGTTTCGCGGTAGTTTTTAAGGGAAGATATTAATCGGGATATACCGTACTACGCTTTTTAATTTAATTATCCTTTACGGTATAATTAAACTAAGGAGGCTATAGTAGTACGGTAAGACATACCTTTTTAATATATTACGTAATACGTTACGATAGGCCTTATACCTATATAGAATAACTATAATACCCGTAAGTACGGGATATATTATGCTTATTATTTAATTCATTACTTAATTAGATTACTATCTTTATTATTTTTACCTTAATTAAAGATTCGTTTTTATTATTAGATTCGTCGTTCTTCGATTAGTATATCTATTTTAATTATAGGCGCTTAAGTTACTTCGTCGTATTACTATAGCCGAATAAGTGACTTTTACGTTTTATCCCTTTTCTCCCCTTACCTTTTATATCTTCGGGCTAGCGACTATTATATCTCTACGACTAAGGGGCATAGCTAAGATACGATAACTATATTAGATTCCTTACCTCTCGATTAGTATAGCGATATTAGTTTCATCCGTTTTAGATCATCGTACGTACTATAGTCTTCGATAGAGTGCACTTTCGAGTAAATATATCCGGGTTTCCAATATCGCGTATGCTCTGCTCCTCCTTAATACGTAAACGACCGCCGATATAATATATAACTCCTATAGTTAGAATCTTAATAAAACCTATGTAAATCTTCGTAAAGGATAAGCGTAGTTTTACCTACCGTATCCGGGGTAGAAGGTAGTAAATTAGCTATTACTACTATTCCTCGGCGTTAGTATAAGTACCGAAGATATCGTCCATATAGAATACGTCCTTAGGGATCTTATCTAGCGAAGATAAGGATAAAAGAAATGGCTCGGCTTAAGGCTTAGGGATAGCGCCGAGAACTATATGCATAAGCTCCGTTATTAAGAATGCTACCGTTTATATTCCTTAGGGTATCTTAGTAGGTTAAAGCTATGGAAAGCTAGGAATAGCGAACGCGAAGACGTACCTATCTTTAGGGTAGATTTTAACGTACTAATATCCGTATTTTAGGTCTAGTTTATAATAAGATCCGATGCCTAGATATAAGAGATAGTTATATACGTCTATTAATAGGGTAACGTTTATTCCTAGTACCTCTTCTTCGACCTAACTATAATTAAATGTTAGACGTAGCTCGGCCTAGGGATTAAGATCCGGTAAATCTCTATCCTTAGGCACTAGTATAGGTTATACCGCCTAGTCTAAAAGGCGCCCGTTAGTAACCTTAGTTAATTCAAACTATTCTACCTCGACTTCCTCTTAAATTAAACGATTTAATTAGTATTTCTATGGTAGAGTTTAGCTCTTTCTTCTAGATCTGTTCCATAGAGGTATACCGGGCCGTAACCGGACTCTATATTAGTAAAGATCGGTCGCTAGTATGTCTAAAACCGATATAGCTACTAGTTTACGGTAAATATATAGTTCATAGGCTATCTTTAGCTTTAGTTCATAGGAAATAAGAGGGCCTAACTTTACTCCGGCTTTATTAAGCTAACGAAGAGCCTCTTATTCAGATAATTCGTTACTAGTAACTAATGGTAATCGTTTAACTCGCCTATTAGTTAGAAATAAGTATGCCGATTCCGGTAGTACGGAACTAATATCGGATGCTAAATTATCTTTAATTACGGCGGTTTTAATTAGATAATAAATAACTTCTAATGCTAAATTATCTCTAATTACGGCGGTTCTAATTAGTTAATATAGACCTAATGCTAAATTATCTCTAAACGCGATCGATTTAATTAGTCGACGGGAACTTAACGCTGAATCATTTCTAAATATAATAGCTCTAATTAATCGAATAAGTAATCTAGGTACTTAGGACGGATAAAATTCGTTAATTACTAAAGGGAATAGGTCTTTTAGTAATAATATAGATACGAAGTAAGCCATTTAACGAAAGGCTAGTCGTCTTTCCGACGTTACTATGATCCGTAAAGCGTAGAAATTTAACTAATTAACGCTAGGAAAGGAGGGTCGATAGGGTAAGTTTAAAAGCTCCTAAGGAGTATCTAATATATAAGCTTTAAAGGAAGTAAGGGTCTGGTCCGCTCGTAGTTTAAGGATATACTCGGGTCCTATTATTCGTAATTTAGGGATATACTCGGGTCTACGCTAATGATTTAATTTCCCGTCTTATTATTATCTAAATCGCTCTTATTAAAGGAATTACTATCGGAATTATTGTTATCGTCGTTTACTATCGGCGACTTATAAGTAATAGGTACCCGTAAATGCTCCACGGGGTTAATAACTAATCCGGCGGCCTTAAGGGCTATCTTATAAGTAATAGAAGGTTATAAGAGGGAACCCTAAAGAGATATTACCTCTTTACCGGCTACTTCGTCGCCGATGGTAAGGAAGCTAGCTTTAATATCGAACTTAACTATAACGTCCTATAGCTAGGGGATACCTAGTAATAAGAGGGTATCGTTATTCGTAGATTCGGGTCGTATAATAGCCTATACCGATCTCTAAATGCCTTATATTCCTACATTAAATAAAACGAATTCCGTTACCTTTAAACGACGACCGTCTAAGGTTAGTAAGAATAGGCGTCTAGTACCTAGGTAGCGTAAAAGCCGTCGCTTAATACGAAGCTAATTTATTAGCTTGCCGGATATAAGGTTAATATTACTTCCTTGGTTAGCTTAAGTAGTATTTTCGGGTAAAGAGTAAGACATAAGCGATTCTTTATCTTATCTAAAGCGAAGAACGGCATTTATATAAAAGGATCTAACCGGCTTTAATAGGAATAGGTTAGTTAGGACTAAGGCGGCCCTTAAAGCTAGGGTAGCGCCGTTTATATTTATCTAAACGTTATTAGGGTAAGTATCGTAAGGAACGACATCTAATACCTAGGGTTTTATATTTTCTTAAGAACGGGGTAGGTATTTAGGTATGTTACTTATCTTAATAGGTTCATCCTCTTTCTTTACCGCTAGTTCGGCTATTAGTTTAACGAAGTATATAGACTTTCCTTTCTTCGGGGGTAGAGGATTAAGTAGGATATAGGGACGAGGCTAAAATAAGGTTAAAAGTTTAAGGGCTACGATTTTACGAGCGGCTCGGGCTTTAGCTTTAGCGTTTTTACGAGTAGAGAAATACCTAAACTACCGAGTATATTCGGGTAATACCTAAAATAGGTTTATTAAGCTTAACTTTACCTCGATCTAGCGAGTTAATATATTAAAGTTAAAGGAAGGATCCCTTTCTTTTCCGTAAATAGTCTAAAGGCTCTTACGAGACCTCTTCTTCTTTTTAATCTTGCTATCGTTTTCTCTTACGATGGTACCGTTATACCGGCGTTTACCTAGAAAGGAGGCAAGCTCTAATATCTCGGTAGCTAAGTCGTCCTAAACGTTAACGTTAGCCGTCTTTAACTCTATTATACCTATTAGCTTAACTATAAGAAGTAATAATTAAGTATTTAGAAAGGCAGTACCTAGTAAGATAATATCCGGAGTAGCTAAGGTAGTCGTCGAATATATCTCTTCGGCTACCTATTTATACTTAATCGCGTCTTAATTTAATACCTTCTATTCTTAAGATTACTCGTAAAAGAACTATGCCGATTTTACGTCGAGATTCCTACCTATTTTAATTACCTACTTTAAGGTAGGATAAGTTAACGACTTAAGAACTAACTATTCCTAGTAGGCTAGTTATTATTCCCGGGGAGCCTTATAAGGTTATACGTAATTAAGACTTCTATACTTAAAGTATACTCTTTCTCCTCGTTATAAGACTCGTAAACCGTTAACGATCGGATGCTTCGACGTTCTTTTATTAAGAACTACTCGGGATATATTTCTAGAGCCGTTACCAGATCCTTAATTAATACCGTTATTATACGACTATTATCCTTATAAATATTACTAAGGTTATTATTATTAGCTATTAAAGGCTTAAGGTAAAGCTATTAGCTAGGCTTTAGGAACCTATTAAGACTACTATATTAGGCCTTAATTCGGATATAAATAAGGAGGATATAGTAGATAAGCCGTAGGAACCGGGTAAGGTATGGTTTACTATATTCGTACGTAGGAAGGCGGAGCCGCTAGGGGCTAAGGTAGCGTCGTAGTAGTAACCTTAGGAGCTAATACCTAGTTAAGATATTCGTTAGCGATAGTTTACTTAACTAATAAGCCTATCTTTTTTATAATAAAGCGTTCGATTAGGTTCTCCCGTTCCTTTAGCTATTACTCCTTAAGCTATTCTTTCTTAAGGTTTACGACCTTTTAATAACCTTATATTATGTTATATGCCTCCTAAAAGGCTCTAGATACGTAAGCGGTCTTTTCGAGGGCTTTCCTTTTTAGGTCCGGATCCCTTAAACCGTTTATAAAGCGTATAATTACCGACTTAAGTATATAGGTTTCGAGGATAGTTAGGTTATCGGTACCGTTTAGGCGTAGAACTTAGGAGAAATCTCTCGATCCCGTACGTCTTAATAGCTCCTATGCCCTAATGTAATAAAAGGCGAGGGATTCTTCCGAGCCTTATAAAATATCGACGATTTCGTTTCGTAGGTCCGATTAATTAATTATTTTAAACGGAAATCTCTCCCTTAAGAGCTATTAAACCATAAGTAAATCGTTTTAAGTAGCTATTCCTTACCCCGCGAGATCTAGAGCTCGCCGGATACGAGAATTACGATCTAGAAAGGCTGCTACCTCTCCTTTATATAAAACATTTATAGCTTAAAGCTTATTAAAAGCTAATAGAACTAGATAGCTAGTTAACCTAAAGGCCTACGTAAGTAATATAAGCTATCTAAATATAGCCTTACTACCGTTAAAACGGCCGTATACCGTTAAATCGGATAAGGCTTACGGAGGGATCGGTAGGGAAGGCTCCTAAGGATCGGTTATTACGGATAGTAACGAAGCTACGGAAAGTAGCGAAAAGGGCGACGAATTCGATAAGCGAAGGAATAGTAATACGTTTTCCTCCAAAGGAAACGAAGATAACGATATTAATAGTAATAACTAAGCCGAAGAAGGCTATTCTAACTATACTAGATCTATTATTAAACTTAATTAGTCTTGATTTAAAGGTCCTAACGCTTCCGTTTCCGTCGTCGATTAAGACTAAGGAGATATTCCACGGGGAACCTCGCCTAGGTTCTTAAGGTCCTATAAAAGATCGTTTAGTTCGGGACTTCCGGAATTTAATAAAAACCTAATTACCCTTACTAGGTAGGGGTATCCTATAGCAAGGAAAGAATCGGCTAAAGCTTTAAGAAGCTCTAGGTTTCGGTTATAAATAATAGCAATATATAGCTCGTCGGGTATAGGAAAAAGGGAACTACCTTCTCCTTCCTTCGGTATATTACGCCGGTAAATGGTATCGGTAACGAAGGAACTAATATACCCTAAAATAAGGCCCGAAAACGAACTAGGAATGCCTTTTTTCGATGGAAAACGACGAACTAAAGTATTACCTTTTAGTAAATAATAACAAAACAAAAGGTACTCTTATACGAATAGGACGAGCTTTCTAAGACCCTCTATACGAAGAGGTTAAAACGGAATAAAAATAACGAGAAAATAACTAAGCGTACCCGTAGTCTAGATGCCTCTCTAAGGCCTAGGTTCGATTACTAGCTAGATAAAGTATAAAACGTACTTAATTCTAAAAACCTCCTATCTAAGGTACCCTTACTAAACAATACCCTTTGACTCTCGAGGGTTACTTATATAATGCGTATTACATAATTCAGGAGGGCTCGCACTCAGCTGCCCCCGCGCGAGCTAGGTACCACGTATCCACAGCACACGATCCGCAAAGTTGATAGGACTTCTTGGAAATTTCAGGCAATTTCAGGCAGGCATATTGACTATGCAAATGGCTAGGGACGCGTCGCCCCGATCTTCTACGGTGAGGGGCCGTCGGGTGTGGTTGCAACGACTTTCTGATCGAGATCGAGCTGACGTTCTATGCATTCACGGCTTCTATTAACCTGCGAGGCACATGATCAGCACATCCTTAAGAATACCCCAAATTAAAAATCTCGACCGGAACGACCTTTCACCAAAAGCCGCAGAGACCTTCGCCATAAAGCGACGAGTTCCTTAGGTCGATGGCCATAAATACTACACGGGCAATGTGGACGCAATTGTTATGTGAACCCGGTTTCACGGTCGACGCTATCAACCTGGTCAATGCATGCAACACTGCACAGCTATTACGCATTGCAGGTAATCTAAGATCGTCGAGTAAGAGGAGGCTGGGTTCCAAGCCAGGTTCCAAGCCAGGTTCCAAGCCAAGTGCGCTTTGCTACTAGGTATGCAGTAAACACTGTTGCATCGTTGCGTCCCTCGTACCGAGAGAGCGGGAAAGACCCGCCTTGAATCCGCATCAGCAGACAACATGAACGAAACACGCCCTACATCATCAGGTGCGATGTCAGCGAAATATCTCTTCCTACTGAGGCAGCGGCTCGTATGCTTCTGAACGAACGAGTAGGTAAGAAGAAGAACTTGGGCCAGAGCTCCCTGATGTGCTGTCGAGCCACCCATGAAAGGCGCGTCAGTCGCTACTTAGCAGGCCCGTCGTCCCGATATGACTACACCAAAACCGGCGATTGCCCGAGTACACATACTACGTGGTATCGAGAGGTCGGACTATTCTTGCCGTTATCAACTCATTCCCCAGCGACACCGACCAATTAACCCTTGCTTTCTTACGCGACCACGAGGAGGATCTCCGACGCAATCGCCCCTCTCGTTTATTGATTCCTGGCAGGGGTGTCTTCTTCTCCGCCGGGGATGCAGAAAGCCTGGCTTCCCACATGGCCTCCAGCGGTATCCTCTCGCGCCTACATTACACATAAGCTTCATCGGTGTCGAGGCCGTTACACCAACGGGGAGGTCGTCCCTCGCCCGTCACCGGCACCATCTGTGCAGCCGCTAGACCCCCTCGCCCGATGAATTCTCGTCGCTTAACGCCTTGGATGACGCATCCTCCCCCACGCCGAGAACAAGAGGCAGGTTGAAGGGCTGGGTAGCGTGCCCCTACTGAACGATCCCTGTTCCAGTCGAGTTAACCTCATACGACTTTACATACCTGTGCCCCATAGCATCTCGGGCCTAATGCCTGCAAGAAGCTAGTTTTGCCAACCTGGGTGCGGATCCAACGACAATTCCTTGAACATGTAAAGAGGAAAGGAAAACAATCACAGGCTCCCCAGCTGATATCCTCGTGTTACTGTGCGAAGCCCACATGCTAGTTCGATATGTGCGTGGGGCCATCACGTAACAACAGCCACTATATTGCTGGCTTTAACGATAGGTATGAGCTGATCTAATCAATCAGATCGGATCAGATAAGATAAGAAAGCGCCTTGATTATGAGGCGCGAACATAAGGATCCCGATGCGATACTCCCTATCGCAGGCGTCCCATCGCTCTTCTGCTGTGCCGTTAACCAGCCGATTTCGGGCAGCATTGGTGGGAGGCCGAGGTCAACATCCTGGCCATTACCTACCTACCGGATGCGGTTTTTTTCTCCAAAATGAACAGGCTTGGGATGTCGTGTGGAGCGGCGGGTCGATGCTGGTTCTCTTTCTCTGCAGTTAAATCGCAGGGTCGTCGCCGTCCGGTTATTCGAACAGTTTCCCAGCGGCTCGCACCTTTGCCTTCTGCGCTTCCTCGCCCTCCCCAACCACGATGGCGATTCTAGACAAGCTGCGGCCCAAGCCAGCCCAAGGCGCCCGGGACGAAGATCCTGAAGCTATCGCGGTCGCCAGCCCGCCGACCGGGAACAGCGCTGGTGCTAACGTCGCGAATGCGCCCGCTGAAAAACCCGAGGATGCGCTTCCGAATCAAGACACTCAACACGGTGTTCAGAAGATCGAGGCCGTGACCTTATCCTGGACCAAGGGGTCTCTGGCCGCGTTGCTGATAAGGTATAAACGAATTTCTTCATTCTCGCCGCGGTGTGTCCGCGGCCTTGCGCGCCGCTCGGCGGATGGCTAACGTGGCCACTCGTCGACAGCATCTGGGTCATTTTCCTCACCAATGGATTGCGTCTCGCTATTCTCGCCAGCCTGACGCCCTACGTCACTAGCGAATTCCAGTCCCATTCGCTGCTCACGATCATCCGCGTTGTTGCCAACGCCATGACCGCCGCGGTGTACATCCCCATGGCCAAGCTACTCGACGTCTGGGGCCGAGCTGAAGGCTTCCTCCTCATGGTTGGCTCGGCCACCCTAGGTGTCATTCTCATGGCCACGTCCAACGGCCTCGCTACGTTTTGCGCCGCCCAGGTAAGACTGCGATTCGTTGAACCCTTGAGCTGCTAGCGGGTGCTGATAACTGAGCCGTTTGCAGGTCTTCTACTCGATTGGCTTCGCCGGCATCATCTACACCGTCGCCGTCCTCGCCGCGGATGTGACCTCCCTGAGGAATCGTGGCTTGGCCTTTGCCTTTACCTCGTCTCCTTACATGATCACTGCCTTCGCCGGATCCAGGGCTGCCGAGGCCTTCTACTACAACGTAAACTGGCGGTGGGGTTTCGGCAGCTTCGCGATTATTGTGCCTGGCGTGACGATCCCCCTGTTCGTCCTGTTGAAGTATAACCTTCGCAAGGCCGAGAAGAGGGGTATTTTCTTGGAGAAGGAGAGCAGCGGTCGGACGTTTTTACAATCTGTGCGACATGTTATCATCGAGTTTGACGGTGAGCAAATACACACGTCTTGGTTGGGAAACATACCGGTGCTAACCTCGCCGACTCTACAGCGCCCGGCGTTTTCCTGTTTGCCGGTGGCCTTACGGTATTCTTATTGCCATTCACGCTCGCCACCTCCGCCCCCAACGGATGGAGGACGGGCTACATTATTGGCATGATCATCACCGGCTTCATCGTCCTCGTCCTATTTGCCTTGTACGAGGTCTACGTGGCGCCGGCACCGTTCCTGAAGAACAAGTTCCTTCTAGATCGAACGGTGATCGGAGCCTGTCTCATCGACCTGACCTACCAAATCTCGTACTACTGCTGGGCCAGCTACTTCACATCCTTCTTGCAGGTCGTGAACAACCTTACCGTGGCTGAAGCCGGGTACGTCAACAGCACTTTCCAGATCGTGTCCGGCGTCCTCTTGTTCATCGTCGGCTTCTTGATCTACCGGACCGGCCGCTTCAAGTGGCTTTTCTACTTCACAGTCCCGATCTACACCATGGGCCTGGGCCTGATGATCTACTTTCGCCGCCCCAACCAGCACATCGGCTACCTCATCATGTGCGAGATCTTCATCTCCATGGGCGGAAGCGTCTTCATTCTGCTGGTGCAGTTGGCGGTCCTGGCCGCGGTCGACCATCAACACGTTGCCGCCGTCCTCGCCCTTCTGTACGTCTCTGGCACTGTCGGCGGCGCCATCGGCAGCACCATCTCGGGGACCATCTGGACCAACACTTTCTTGGGAGCCCTCCAGAACAACCTGCCGGCGTCCGCCCTGCCGGACGTGTTGCTCATCTACAGAAGCTTACCGAAGCAGCTCTCCTACCCAGTCGGGAGTATCGAGAGGCTCGCGATCCAGGAGTCTTATGGCTACGCACAAGCCAGGATGCTTACTGCTGGCATTGCCATATTCTCTCTCTCTTTTGGCTGGATGTTCCTGATCCGGAACTTGAACGTCTCCAAGAACACGGGGCAGACGAGAGGTATCGTTTTCTAAGCACGCGACAGCGCTGTGCCGCAAGGGGCAGTCTAGCAAAAAGAGAGAAAAAAAAGCTTTGGTTTGGTTCTTGGGGAAATGAGGGCCCTTCCTGATCGGAAGGGCATCCGTAGGTGGACAGTGACTTGGAGTGTGTGTTCTAGGCGGTTGGTCGGCTACGATACCCCAGAGACGAGAAAATAGATTCATCGCTTTAGTTGTAACTGCAACTGAAACTTCAAATATTGCTTGTTACGATGTGCTGTCATTCTAGGATATTAGACATGCTGGGCGAGAGCGACACGTCTCGTGGATATTCAAAAGTGTAAGTAATAAATCGCACCAGTGCGACGCGATTGCCCCACCAACTCGGGTGTCGCCAGTTTCACTTCAAAATCCCCTCTAAAAGGCAACGTGGAAATAGTATGAGGTATAGTTTACCGGTAAGTGAATTGAACCATATAGCACGATTTTATGCTGAAAAATGATCTGGATGTGTTGTGGTCACGGGTTGTTTGGGCTGCTCTCTCTAGGAGAAGTTGTAGAACGAGGGGCATCGTCGCAAAGAATACGCACGTGCTTCAGTCCGCATCTCATCATCACCAGGAGTGCCATATTAGCAGCATTAGCCCTGCCATTTGGATGCTTCAGTAGGTAGCTAGTCGCTTGGCTATACAGGATTTGTATGAAATCACATCACAGCTATCGGCGATATCGGCCCTCCCGAGCGATGATGTGGCCTAATTCCCAACTACGATGGATTCATCCTAAGAGGGGCGGTAGGCAACCAACTTACCCTTTTTCTTCCTCTTCGTTTCCCCCCAGCATCACCCGGATACAATAAACCTCACCGCTTTTCCACGAAGCTACGACCATACCCGATACGCCACTACGATAACGCGCCAATGACGATACAACTCGAGCCCAGTCAAATCCCCAACGCCGGCCAGTACGTGGTACAGACAAGTAGGGGGGACTATGTTATCCAGGTAGCGTGGCCGCTGTGCTGGACGGAAGACCGCGTGGCGCCTGAGGGGGACCCTCCGGTCTCGACCTTGTGAGTACAGAAAGGGCACTGACTGCTCCGAAACGCGAGGGCGCGGCGACTGACCTTTTCTCTCGCCGCGCACGCAGCTACCTCGTGGACGGCAACGCGTACTTCCTCACGGCGGTGGACGTGGCGCGGCGGCTCGAGTTCACGAACGGCGCGCGGGCGATCGTGGTGGGCGTCGGGTACCCGCGGACGCAGTACGTGTACAACTGGCGGCGGGGGCCGGACCTGACGCCGGCCAGCCCGGACGGGACGTACGAGATGCCGGTGGGGCGGGACGGGAAGCCGCTGGCGGGGGTGTCGTTCGGCGAGGCGGAGCGCTTCCTGGCCTTCGTCGAGCGCGAGGTGGTGGCGGCGGTGGAGACGCGGCTGTTCGCGCACCTGGCGCGCGGCACGGGGCGCCGCGCGCTGTTCGGCCACTCGTACGGCGGCGTCTTCGCGCTGCACGCGCTGTTCACGCGGCCGACGCTGTTCGACACCTTCGTGGCCGCGAGCCCGTCGCTGTGGTGGAACCGCTACTTCCTCGCGCGCGCGCAGGAGCCGGCGCTGCGCCAGCGCGCCCCGCCCGCCGACCCGCCGCCCGCCGTCGTCCTCACCTGGGGCGCTAGCGCCCGCCGCCGCCCCGGCGAGCCGGACGACGCCTTCGCCCGCCGCAAGGAGGCCGCCGAGGACGACAGGCTCGAGGCCGACGCCAAGGCGCTGGCCCAGCGCCTCGAGACCTACCCCAGCGTGCGCGCCGTCCGGACGGCCCAGTTCGAAGGCGAGGACCACGGCAGCGCCGCCGTCGCTGGACTCCAGCGGGGTATCATGACGTTTCTCCTGGAAAAGGAGTAGGTACGGGGGGGGAAGGAGGGCAGTGGCGCGGATCGGGGAAACCTGGAGAGACTCGAACGCCGAGATCAGGCCTCTCGTCAACTGTAATACCTACTTACACCTTACGCGCGTGGATTTTCTTTTTGTATTCGTCTTGGGATCGTGATTTCTTAAAGAGCGCATTTCCCCCACGAGGTATGTGAGAGAGCCAGTAATATTTTCCCAACTTGAGAACATGCAGAAGTTGAAAAAAAACGTCGCAAGAGGCTTGTGTGTGTGTGGTAATGGTCGATCCCCTACGCTGATGCGATGCAATTGAGTGGCTTGCGGATACGGGCAAAGGACTAGTGAGGTACCGCGTTGGCTTGCAACTACGGGGTGGTAGAACGCAATATGGAGTTTTCCCCAGCGAGCTCAGCGTACTTTGCTGCAACTCTCGAAGAGTTGTATGCCAGTTGGAGCTTGGTAGGTAAGTGGGTATGCGAGGGGCGGAGCGGTGAGCTATTTTGGCGGTATTTCCGGGGCGCCGCTGAGCTATTCTGTACTACGACGAAGAACGGCGTCTCTGGGGACGGTGACACCATCAATCCCCTTCCTCTGTCCCGATCTCCGGTTGTACGAGGAGAGCGTGGAAATCCCGGGGTGGGTTTAGAATGGACCGCGCTATGTTAACATGATGTATGGTGTCCCCGAAGTGAATAGAGGCAACTCTTTTGTCACGTGAACAGAGGTATAGACGCCCCTACTTCCCCATTTAGCCACGCGGGCGTACGTGTGTGGTTGTTTTCCTGCTCGCTAGATTGGGTAGAAATAAACGACGCGGCGCTGTGAGGCTTCGGCGAGAGACTCGGGTTGACCCGAGCAACCAGGGTAAGGTTGGTAGTCGGTACGAGCCATGCCTACACCCTCCGAATCTACTATACCACGCATTATAGTACACAGGTAGTCATTGACCGTCTGGTTGCCTTAATCTTGTCAGCAACGAGAACCTCATGACCGATGTTGCTTGCTTAGTGTGGAGACTTTCGTTGATGCGACGTCTCGTGAGCTGAAAGGTGGGTGGGTTCTAATCCCTCTCCCTTGGGGAATAAGCATCTTACAAAGGCAGCCCTAGAAGGCGAGGGTAATGAAGACAAAGCCATGCTGCGACAAAGCTACGCCGTCAGCGACGGTTAGGGGCGGTATCGTCTATCGCTTTTTGAAGTCCGATCTTGCGACCGTTGCGACCTTCGTTAGGACCGCTCGGGTGTTGCAGAGCCCGTCGATCGGCACACCGGGCCGTTTTGCTTTCTTTGGCTGGTTGTCCACTCGCACAACGAAGTGGTAAGACGAGCGTGGACTACTACACGGCTAGCTAGGGGGTTTATCTGTACCCCGCGTAAGTCGATCTATCAATTAGAAGAAGAAGAAAAAGAAGAGCGTCGCGGAGTGTGTTAGCACTTCGAATCGACTATCACGAGAAAACGCGGGTTCGTTTAGTACGAAGAAGTGCCCCTGAGAGCTATCCACGCGCTCTTTTTCCTTCTTTTTTGTTCTGGTCAAAATTGGGGTTTCGTTGCCCATTTATTATACATGCATACCTACGAACAGTTATGCGTTGCGTTGTGCAATTCCGTTCAATATACTCCGCGGTGCATACTAGGTATAATTCGCCAATGCACCTTGACCATGTACCCGAGAGGTATCCAATGTATGCGGGCAATACCTCCTCATGCCCGTGCAGGTAGGCTTACGTGATCCCCCCTAGCCGACGACAGGGGGGATATACCTTCTCATCCTGTGTACCTACATAGGTAGGTACCTACCTCTCTCATACACATATGAGTACCTAGGTACTCATATGCATGCGTGCATACCACGAGGTATTCCCCTCCGTTTCCCTGCGTACCAGGTACCGAGCTCTTTTGCCGACGCCGCCCTGCCTGGCCCGCTAATTGCCGCGGCAAATTCGAAGTACCTCATCTCACATAACATCGGAAGCCCCCCCTAAAGCCTCCCTACTTCAGGTGCCTATGCGCCCGCCCCTCCTCGCCGGCAGCGACCCTACGAGGTACCTGTATCGCCTGGGTGGCCGTCCCGCTGATCAAAGTACTACCCGTACAGGCACCTCTTTTAGCCTTGTCGACGTCGCCGGGCGCGGAGCAGTCGGGTATTTTTCCCTCTCTGCGTCTCTCTTTCAACCGCTCCATTCGGCCAGTCGGGCGTCCCGTCGGAATCGCAACATGTCCATTGGACCCTCGCGGCCTGCCGCGCCACCTTATGCTCGACAAAGACCCAGAAGGTCGCCTCCCGCGATGGCGAGAGATGCCGCTGGTGGTCTCCACCACCGCGTGACATCGACGGCGGCGCTTCTGGACCCTCTCGCTGCTTCCGACCAATCCGTAAGGGAGGCGGCGACGTGGATATCTCGGATCTGGCCCTAGGACCGGTGCGAATCTGTCGTATTAACTCCGGCTCCTCTTCCTCTCCTCTGGCTCCCTTTCTCTCCCCTCCAAGACCCTGCCTTGGCCTAGTCGAGGGCGCGGCCTGCTGATTAAACGAGTTATCGTCTTGGCCCTGACCTGGCGCGGCTCCCCCTATGGAGACGGCCAAGGACAGCTGTATGGCACCCTAGTTGAGGCCGATGGAGTCTACCCCACAACCCCACGAATTTCTCCAATTCCTGGGGTTGGTTGCTTTCTCTTCCTCTCTTCCTCTCGTCAGTTTTATTATTCGGTAGCCCCTCCCCCAAGTGACAGCTCGTTGACGGCGACGATGGACTATACACCCGTCACCACGTCCTCGGCCAGCGTCGAGGCCACCGAGACCGTCGGGCCGAAGCCCAAGTCGGCGGCCAAGATGCGCAAGAGAGCGCCCAAGGCCTGCTTGTCGTGTAGGAGTCGCAAGGTGCGGTGCGACGTGTCCCAGCGCGGGAGGCCGTGTATGAATTGCTACCTCGACAGCGAGACATGTGTCGTAACTGGACGAGCGTCCAGGTTGTGAGTCTGCCGCCTTTTCTCTCCGCATATAACCCCCGCCCCTCTGGCTCACCGTCTGGTCTAGCAGACGAGGCCAGCGTGGTGACAATGACAACACCCACGCCTCCTATCCTCCCTACGCGACAGAGGAATGCGCGCATGGCCGAACTTCGGAAGACGTGATGAATTCGCGAATTAGCGGTCAGCCACCGCTGCCCAAGGAGGACGGCGAGAGCAGCGCGCCGAGACAAGAAGACGCGACAGACCCGGTCGGCCGTGCTCAACCTCAAGCTAATCCCACGGTGGAGGGAGGGCAATGGGCCGGGCCGTCACCAGTGCGCGTGTCCGGCGGGTCAAGTCAGCATCATCACGGGAACAGGACTTTAAGTCCTACCTCCACAGTCAAAGGTCAGTTCGCCCTCAGCGCTCGACCAGCTTAATTTTGACCGCAGACGCAGAAACCGTGACCCTACCGTTAAATACCTTCAATTCTTTCATGTCCCCCGAGATACCTCTCTGGGTCGGGGACCAGCGTATCGCCATGAATGCGGACGTCACCTATTCCTACTACCCGTTCATCCGCATCGGGAATCTCCACAACATTATGCCCCAGGATGTCAATTATCTCGAGTCGCAGGGATGCCTTCGAGTCCCAACGAGAGCCATTCTAGACGAGTTTGTCCAACAGTATTTTTTGCATGTCCACCCTATTATGCCCATAGTCAACGAGGGAGATTTCTGGGACATGTACTGTGGCCAAAACTCGGCCGGACCGACAGACAGCGTGTCGCTCGTCTTTTTCCAAGCGCTATTATTTTCTTCTTGCAACGTAGGTTGCCCGCATCGCCCTGACGTGACCGATCGAGACTGACCCCGAATGCGCAGTTCGTCTCGAAGAATAGCATCAAGGCGTTAGGATTTCCTAGTATTCGCACAGCCAGAGCTACATTCTATAGACGCACGAAGGTGTGAACCCCCGTCCTCTACCCGCTCTCCCGGTCCAGCCGCTGCTGACACGAAACTAGCTCTTATTCGACTTCGACACTGAGGCATCTTTGATCGATCTTGCTCAAACGGCTCTTCTGCTCTCTTTCTGGGCTACGAATTGGTCTCTTGCGTCGAAGAAGCTGAATAGCACGTGGCTCGGCATCGCAATCCAGAACGCGAAGAGTTCCGACGCCCACCTTTACGCGGTTAAGCCCACCTACTCGGCGGTAACCGACCCAGTGCAACATAAGAAGCAGAATACGTTAAAACGATTGTGGTGGTGCTGTCTCATTCGCGATCGCATCTTGGCCCTTGGCGTGCGGCGCAGCCTCCAAATATCCCGCTCGCACTTCGACCTCGATGCCAACACCGGTCTCGGATATACGGATCTGGCTGACGAAGTCGACCGGTCCAAGGTCTACAACGCGGATACCAAGCGCTGCCTCATAGAGATATTTGTTCAGCTCGGCGAGCTTTCCTCGGTTTTGACAGACCTGATCACGCTCGTATTCCCCCTCGACGACGTGCCGGGCTGGGATAGGGAGCTAGGCCCCGAGGGAGCCGCGAAATTGAAAGAGTGCAAGGTAGCGTTGAGAAGATGGTACAAAGGAGCAACGCTTCGGTTTCCGATGTTTGGCGGCGGAAACACGCCGAGGATGGCGACTCCGAATGCCAAACAGTTCCAACACGATTCAGTAATCCTGTACACGAATTTGATGTACATGCACTACCAGTGAGACCCCCTTCCATCACCACGAGCTTGCAGGGCGATCGCTTACTCCTTACTGCAGCTCCGCCAGAGCGGTCCTCTGCCACCACGAAGTTCTGCAGTTGGCTGTAGCGTGTACTTCGCCCAACCTAAGCAACAATCTTCGAGAGTTTGCCAACATCTACGAGAATAGACACGAGCTTCAGGACGCGGCATGCAGCGTTACGGAATGCCTCAAGGAACTCCTGCAGCTGCGTCTCGCTCGCTGGCTCCCAATTAGCGCGTGAGTCCCCAAACTACGACACCCCTATTCATGGACTGACTTGGCCTAGGGTTGCGTGCACGGCATTGCCCCTCGTCCTCCACATCATCGATGTTAAATTGTCGTCGCAGAACAATCACACGAACTGCTCGGCAGAACCCGACCCGCAACTAGCGGCCAAGCAACATCGTCTGAATATTCTCATCGAGGCCATGAAGACATACCAGCCACAGTACGACGGCGTCGACTACATTAGCGAAACCATTCGACACATCATCAACCTGGCGCAACTAGACGCACCCGCTAATACAGGTGCAGGCATCCCAAGCTTCGGCAACAACGGGAAGCAGTCGCGAATATCCGACTGGACGGATATACTAGCCTCTCAGCCGGGTTACTATCTACGTCTGGCCATGACAATGGATTTGTGCTTCAGCAAGGGCCGACTAGTAGAGGAGTCCGATTTCCCAGCCAACCTCCGGGGATTGTTCGCGGCCGACTTCAGCTCGATCAGATCTCTCGTGCTCGGCCGAAAACACGTTTCCGCTGCCGTGATGACACAAAACCCGGAGACTGCTTACTACGTGACAGCCACGACCTTGGACATAACGCCCGGGACGGTGCATTCTCTTTCCTCGGACGAAGAGTCGAACTCGCCCAACTCCCTCGACGGAAACACGAACAGTACCTCCGAATCTCAGTTCGATGGTCACCATGCTGCGGCAGCTTCCAGCGACATAGATATGTCCGGCGTTTTTGCTGGCACTGTCGGCCTCGACCAACTCACGAACGACGTACTCGCTGCCTACGGGCTTAGTGCGGATGCAGACGCGGACACTTTGAACGAATCGGATCAGTCGATGTACGAGGGACCGGGCCAGGGCGCTGGCCTGGGGGAAGACGACTGGATTGAGAAGGCGTGGGTTGATGAGGACATCGAAGAGTCTAGTGCGGTGACGCACAGTGTTGGCGAAAGGGAAACGACTCGAGTGCTATTAGACGCCTTACGAGACGATGCTGTCAGGTGCAGTGTGTAATGATGGTTTACAGTTCTGAGTAATATGCCTCGGGGCCCATATCGCATAAGCAGGAGTCCGGCCTTGTAAAATAGGGGGGAAATGGGGGAGGGGAAATACTTTGCCTTGGCAGTCTGGAGATCATTTCTAGGGACTCGGTAGGATAGAACAATGTTTCGGCGTAACGTAAGCCATTTATGGAGATATCTAGCACGCACGCCTGTGACTCACTTGCTACTAGGTAAAGGATGAATTTCTTTTCTTTTCTTGATCCCGTTGATGTACAGCCATCGGGGCTTCGTAGGTCTCATACGCGCCACACCGTTAGGCGATAGTGTGTACGAGGGGAATTATACGTGGAAACGGGTGTTTTGATGTGCGTCTATTTCTGGTTTTGCGTACCGACGTGACAATATTCCTCTACACGCCGGTAGGAAAAGGCGACGAATCCCTCGCTTGCCTCTTGAAGAGGTATTGCCTGCAGTAGCCTCTGTATCTAACCGGCGCTGCCTTTTCCTATAGCGGTTGTCGGTTCTATATTTGGTTCCTCTCCTAGCAATATCCTGAAACCGACGTAGTGATGGAATTCGACGCCGGTACCATCGAGGTAGCTACCTCGTAGGTGCCAAAGTGTTTTAACGCAATAGCTTAAACTGACTGACAATATCCTTTCTAAACAGCGAGTGTAACTTGCGTTATTAATAACCTGGGGAAACCTAAAAAGAGTCGCGCGGCCGGCCGGTGGAAATGAGTAGAATATCTCCAGCCATCCGGGAGGGTATAAAAGCAGAGAACGCTGCTCCTCTCTTTCCCAGATTCTTCACAACCCAGAGCCGTACGCCCATCCATCCATCAATTCACCATCAACGTACCATCGCCAAAGAAGCGAAAAGGCTTCATCAGAAAGCCAATTATTCGCCAATTTGTCCGGATATAACACGCAAGTGGACGCGGAACGCGGAACACGCAGCATCATACCATATTATTATATACACATACAACGACCTCATATACAAACGCCACATTCGGCACTCAGACCACAACAACCACCAAACTATAGCACGCAAGATTTCAACATGCGCTTCCAAAGTCTCCTCGCCGCGGGCCCTGTCTTCATGGCAACCGTCATGGCCGCACCCCTCCCAACAGGCGACAACAGCAACAGCAGCATCAGCATCAACACCAACAGTAGCTCCTACAACTCGAATGAAGCCAACATTACCGGCACTCAGGGGAGTGAAGCCACTGTCACAGACTTGTACCAGCCAGAGGCCCGCGACGCGCCGCGCGTGTGGCAGCGTGAGGTATGCCACACATGGCAGGGACTAAGCGCGGAGGGAGAATAGGAGTGCCGGGGTGTGATCGTCGAGACGGAAAACAAAGGGGAAGGGGAGGGGGAAGAGGGGGGAGCTAGGGAGAAAAGGAGTTGATGTACAGAATGGAATCTCCTTCAGCAGCGACTGGGCTAGTGTGGATCACGAAAACGTTGGAAAGGAAGAGTTATATTTGGCGTTGCGGCTACTCCAGCACATATTATTGTATACCCCATTTACATACCTCGACACCGTGGCATAAGCAGCAGAGCGCCACCTTCAGCAATTCAAATGCAATATTCTAGGTGGCCTTTCCAAAGCCTGGAAAGGAAATTGCTGCCGACTTGGCCTTGTTATATACCATATTATCTATGGATAGATTTTCGGAGATTATACGGGCACGTCGCTGGAGGTAACTTGCCTCGAAGTTGTCGAGCTTACTTCTGTCGGCCTCGAGAAGTAATCATGTCCCGGACTCCGCCTATGGAACTACCTGACATAGCCACCTTTACTTCCATGCTCATGCCCGGAGTTGCCTACTTCCAATTCGTGTTCTGGAGAGCAGAGGCGTCGTTGATCGCGTATTACACCTAGGGTAATAGCTAGTCTCTTACGTCTCCCATAATACCCTAAACTTGATACACTATACCGGTAAGTAACTAGAGGGTAGTCAGGCCGGGTAGCAAGGAAAATATGTATTGTCACGTAGAGGTTGCGCCTCTTCGTTGCTTACCTCAGTAACAGGAGCTCCTATATATACGCTCCCGTTGCTTCCATTCCTTTAGTTAGTTCTTAGATAGAACAAGACCTTTTCTCCTTTGCTCCTCCTCCCGTTGCTCGTGAGATAGCTCCTCGCTCGCGCTCTCGCCCACGTAGTTCTAGCTACGTAATATGTATCGTAAGAACCAAACGCATAAGCGCCTACTTGACTGGGCTTACTCTCACTACGAGTTCCGTAACTTCGAGTTACACCTTCGACATGGAAATGGTGTTATATTAGATCGTGGAAGCCGATACGCGACAACTTGCCACATCGCTGACACCCGCGTCCTGCCTCCGCTGCTGAACCCCTACCTGCCTACTCATGCCTGAGCTTTATCCTCGATAGAAGGGGCCTATTCAACCGCAACCATACCACATGTGATTACCCAACTCAGGTAAGGTTTACGCAACTATCAGTCAACTCCGATCCTACTTTCACCAATTCCATAGGGAAACACCAGCTGTGGAAGGCGACAGTCTGGATTTGCAGTCCTGGGAAAGTACACACACGACACGCGCTGTTCACCACTACCACCGCTCACCATGAGCTTTCTCTTCTCCTTCTTCTCCCCTCTCTTCTCCTCTCCCTCTCTTCCCTTCTTCAACTCCGCTCGCTCCAACCCTCCCCCCATTCCTCTCAACACACTCCCCTGTCCTGGTTCTTTCCCTCTTCCTGACCCCGGCTCTCCTCGTCCCGGTACGCCTATCCCTCGGCATCCGGGTACTCCGGTCCCTCGCCGCCGCGGCAGCCCTGCTTTTCTCCGCCGCCGCATTTCTCGCGGCGATTCGCGTATCGTCCTTCCGGACGCATGCTTCCGTTTGGAGACCCGGTTCCTCTCTTATTGGCCTCTATGGCTCATCCTCTTCGTTGCTTCTTCGGTTTGGGCTGTCCCGTACAAGTTTTGCTGGACCACCCTGATGGTTCCTGCTAAGACACTGGTTGGTCTTGACACTCCATCATGGGGGGACGCGTACTTGTGGGGGGTTGGGGTTGGTTTGGTGGTTCTTTCGGGCCTTCTCAAGTTTGCCTGACTTGCCGCGTGGATCGAGTGCCTCGTAGTCACTTGGTTCCGCGATAAAGACTGGCGCCCCCCTGAGGTACGCTATCGGCAACCTATTTCGTGTGATAGCCTGGCCAGCGTGATGCTAACCTATTCATAGAACTCATCAACCAAATTCATCATGCAAGCCGACGTTCGTTGGTGGATATCTGCTTCCGTTCGCGGCGATGTCCCGTTTGTCGACGGTTAGTAGACCCGGAGTCGTCTCGTCTTCGGAGTTCAACTGGGCTCCCCACGGAACAATTATCGCTTGCTCTGACTATGTGTTCGTACAGGTCGTCTCCCTCGGAGATGTCGCCTCAGCCGGGACAGATGTCCCTACGACTTGTCGGACCGGGTGTACCACTGCTCGAGATTTGGTCGCTGTCTCCCCGTCTACGACCACTTCTGCCCATCCATCCAGTCGACGGTGTACCTGCGGGCGATGAAGCCGTACTGCTCCCTGTTGGTATTTTTGCCACTGGACGCAGTATTCTTCTTCGTCGTCTCCACTGCTGCTGCCGGCATGAGCTCCACGCCGCTCAACATCCCAATCTCGTCTTCGGTTGCCTCCTCCTGTGTCATCCTTTTTCTCGTTCTGCTCTCGAATTCGCCGATGAATCTGAGGCGACTGCTTTGGGAAAACCAAGTCTGGCCAGAGCTCAAGGTATGTTCCCTCGCCCCATATTGGTCGTGTGTATAGCCTTCTTTATCGTTTCCCCATTGATCTTTTGGTCTCTAGGAGGATCTCGAGAGTGGAGGACGGAAATGGGTGATCGCCTTCAAGCACGATATTGAAGGCGAAAGGAAACTGCGCCTGATCATTGATTTCGACCAGAACAACTACTGGAATCTCGGTCCATCCGGGAACTTCCGGCAAGTGTTCGGTCGAAACTGGTGGCAATGACCCTTTTCCTTCTGGCCCTCTCAGACGGTCCGAAACTACGGGCGATATGACCACGGCGACCTCCCATTTGCCGACTTCGTTACGAAGCGGCACTTGAAGTTCATCGCCGAGAGGGTTCGTGAAACCCGAGGATTCGTGATCGTCCCACCGGCTTCTCCTCCACCGGTAGCAGTCGGTGGCGGGCCGTGGAGACCGTCCCTGGGAAGATCAGCGCTCCCACGGGTGTTGCGCCACTTTCGGCGTAGGACTCAGGTCCAGTCGAATAGTGGCAACGCCTAAAGGATCTTTGTTCTCGTGGGGTGGAAGGTTGCGAGCCCTCCCCCGGAATGGAAGATAGATGCAACGCAGGGGTTGCGTGGTGTTTGGTGGATTCAGGGTCAACAAACAGGTAGCCATTCGGGGCGGGTCTATCTTCTGGGGGAGGGGGGATGGTAATGCCGAGCCCTTCTCTAGAAGATAAGCTTGTAGGAGCTGCATGGTGTTCGGTGGCGGATTCGGGGTCGGTCGACTAGCAGCGGCTCCTACCAGGCCTGTCTTCTAGGGGAGGGGGGACAACGAGCCCTTCTCCCGAAGACGAGAGCATCTTCGGATGGTAGGTTGTGTTCGGCGGGGGATTTACGGTCACCGGAATACTGGCGAGGTCCGGCGGGTCCATCTTCGGGGGAAGGGGGGACCGAGGGGGACGAGACGGGGAGGGATGGGACGGAACGGAACGGGACGAGACGGGGTGGGGGGGTGGAGGGTGACGGGGCGGAGGAGGAGGAGGAGGAGGGGGAGGAATGATGGGACGGGGTGGAGTTTGAATGGGGACGGAATGGAGCAGCACACATTGTTACAATATGGTTTCAGGGGCTGGTTGGTGGGAAGCCGATATGACTATTGCGGCAACATCTTTTTCATGGGTGGGATAGCGGGCTACATTCAAGAATTTTTTTTTTTCACGAATACACATATTAAATGGTGCCGTCTTTCGAGGTGGCAGCTATCCTCTCCTTTTCAATTGTCCGCCGGACCCTTCTTGCACCGTGATGGTCACTCTGCCGTCGTGCTGTCCCACAGACATTGCACATCTAATCCGAATGGAGATACAGTATCCTCGCTTTCGGCAGGGCCGAGCACGGAGGAACAAGCGTGATTCCCCTTTGGCGTCAAGATATGAGAACATGGAGTAGCCTGGTTGTGTGAGAGGGGGACTTGGTGATGGGCGAGGGAGAGGAAAGGATTTCGGGACATGGATGGATGACGACGAGAAAACAAAACAGATAACGGGCAGGGCGTAGTGCTAGAGATACTCTTATCTGGAGAGATACTGACGAATGAGACATGACTCATTGAGCGAATGAAATTAGTAAACATCTTCACCTCCTATATAAGACCGGGAGCGGGGGACGCTGGCTGCATGTTACCTATCTGCCACACCAGCTATCCGCGTGTTGACTCCAGTGTCGAATACGATATCGGTAGTGATTATGGTGCCTCTTATCATAGTCGTCATTAGGAAGCCTAGAGCAGCCAGAATCGCAGCGCTCAGCCATTGCTCAGTAACCACCTCTTCGTCCCTGTTGGCATTACGCCTGTACGCAAAGCGCAACTCCAAACCATCCGGAAGCCCTCCCCAGTCTGTAGCGCATATTCATTCCCACACATCCGTCGACAGGCCGGTTCACCTGCTCAAATCGGCGGACATCAGAGACCGCTGACGCCATGGGCTGCTGGCGCCATCTCCTCCTATCGTACGCGGCCTGCGCTGGGGCGTGGGAGTTCCCGCAGAAGCCCATCTCGTACCTGTTCGGCCAAGAGCCGGTCCTGGAGGAGGATTGCAGCGTAGACATTATGACGGGCAGCCAGTTCAGCGGCTTGACGACGTACGCGAACCTGCCGTACCTCAACTGCTTCCTGGACGGCGAGGCAAAGGGGAGGCCGTACGACATCGCGATCATGGGCGCTCCCTTTGATACCGTCAGCCTGAACCACCAGGATATCGTCGAAGACCGGCGTTTCCGCGCGCCCCGAAACATTGCGCTAACGTCATACGTAGGGCGTCACCGCGAGACCGGGGGCCCGCTACGGGCCCAGAGGCATCCGAATCGGAAGCATGAGGAAGTATGCGGGCTTCGGATGGAGCGTCTACGATGGTGAGTCCCTGCCGGCAGTCGGGAAGGAAGAGGGAGGACGATGGTTACAACTTCCTTCTAACGACATCCTTTCAGGAAAAAACGCCCTCCAGTCGTGGGCGACGGTGGTGGACTGCGGCGACGTGCCGTTGACAGTGCTGGACAATAAAGTCGCGCTCGCGCAGCTGGAAAAAGCACATACAGTTAAGTGCAGACTACCCTCTCCCGTTCCTTACCGCCACGCACACAGCCAAACACACACACTCCCCGTGCTCCCTACTTGCCTACCCTCTCAACTGCCAATTGCTTACTCGTAGTCGCGCGGACGACGACGAGAACATCTGGACGCTAACACGATCCACGATCCGCGCGGGGGGCGATGTCGCAGGTCGTTTCCGGGAGGCGAGCCACGACCGAGGCGCGCTCGGCGCACCCGCGGATCCTGACGCTGGGCGGCGACCACACGACGACGCTGGCGGCGCTGCGGTCGACGTTCAAGCGGTGGGGGCAGGTGTCTGTCGTGCACTTCGACAGCCACATAGGCAAGTCCTTCCAAGCTGGGGCCGGAGCCGTTCGTGCCTTGCAGTGTGGATGTCGAGGGCGAAGGGAGGGGACAGGGACCAACTGACTCGCGTCGCAGATACGTGGGATCCTATGGTACTGGGTGAGTTGACACCGCGGCGTCAAGCAGAGGCTACCCCGTCCCTACTCCCACGCGGAGCAGAGCAAAGGGTGGCGTTCGCGGATAACAGTACCTAGCTAACCTCTCCGGCACCACTAGGCGGCGTTTCGGAGTACGCGTAAGTACGCCGGCGACGCAGCAGGCCTCAGAAGCAAAATCGCGGCGCCTATCTAGCGTCCGCGAAAGGGCGAGAGAAGAGTATCTAACTAACCGACGGCGCTCCGGGGCCTGCCTCGCTGCGAAACAGGGGCATCAACCACGGGACGTTCCTGCACGTGGCGCACGAAGAGGTGAGCCCGCCCCCAGCCCCCAGACTTCCGCTCCTAGCGCTGACCAGATCGCGGGCAGGGCCTCATCCGCAACACGTCGATCCACGCGGGCGTGCGGGCGCCGCTGGCGCGGCGGCGCGACGACCTGCGCAACGACGCGCGGTGCGGGTTCGTGGCGGTGACGGCGCGGGACCTGGACGCGGGGGGCGCCGCCGGCGTCGCCGCGCGCATCCGCGACCGCGTGCGCGGCAGCGGCGTCTACGTCAGCGTCGACGTCGACGTGCTGGACCCGGCCTTTGCCCCCGGTGAGTTGTTGCCTTGCTCCATCTCCCCCTTCCCCCCTCCCCCCAAACGCCCCGAGAAGAAGAAGAAAAAGAGGGGCGCCGACCGGAGAGGACTGACGCGTGCGCGCGCCCCCCGCAGCGACCGGCACCCCCGAGCCCGGCGGCTGGTCCTCGCGCGAGCTGCTCGCCGTGCTCGACGGCCTGCGCGGGCTCGACCTCGTCGGCGCCGACGTCGTCGAGTTCGCCCCCGCCTACGACGACGCCGGCGAGACGACCGCCCTCGCCGCCGCCGAGGTCGCCTGGTCCCTCCTCGAGCTCATGGTCGAGGAGCCGGCCGCGGGCCCCGGCGAGCCCCAGCCGTGAACACGGTTGCCCCGGCCCCGGCCCCGGTCCCGGTCCCGGCTCTCTTACGTGCGTCCGCGTCGCTACTGCTACAAGGGACGGGCCCATCCAACGGTGTGGGGTGGCACGGCGTTAGACGGGACTGGACTGGCCTGGATTGGATTGGATTGGAATACCACTGTCTGGTCTGTAGCCTAGATTTATGCTAGCTACAGAGAATTGATGATGACCCTACTGAAGAGATGAGAAGGAGGAGGAGGAGGAGGATACGGGGGGTGTGAGAACCGCCAGAGAGAGACGTGAGACAGCTGATCTAGGAGAGGGAAGAAAATGAAACCGTCCCCATAAGAAGAAACTATTCGAAACAACCCGACCTTGACACCGTGACAACCCACTCTATGCACCATGCCAGACTAGAACGTGCAGGATTGTAGGCCGAGAATACTACTCTATCCTTCACATTCACACGCACTCTTGCCTTCGTCTCTTCTTTTATGTACACGAAGTCTCGTTGGTTGGTTGGTACGGGAAAGGGGGGGGGAGGGACGCGCGCTCGGCGGCATGGACTCTCCCTTCTTGGACCCCTCGTGTCCGGGCCCCTCTTAGACCCGATCCAGCTTCCGCCGAAGGTTTCGCGTCCGTTTCATCAGCTTCTTGTACTTCTTCTTCTTCATCTTCAACTTCCTTTGCCGCTTCACGCTGATGGCCACCATGTCAACGCCCTGGTTGCGTGGCTCGTCGCGGAAGCGGAGGTGGCGCAGGGCCATGCGCTCGAGGAACGACCGCGGCGTCGGCGGTTCCTCGACCAGCTTCGGGCTGTGCGCGACGATCCGCACCTGGCCTCGCTCGTCCGTCGTCTCCTCCAGCGTGAACATAGCCTTGTAGACGCGGTGCTGCGGCACGTGTTGCGGTGCCTCCTCCACTGATTTGGCCGTGGCCGTGGCCGTGCCCGCCTCGGGTGAGGCCGCGTTCCCGGGCTGCGGCAGCGGGGGCGGCCGGAACGGCAAGAACTGGCCAGACATGGCGTCCAGCTGGACGTAGACGCTCGACTCGGTGCCGTCCGGGTGCTTGAGATCCATCTTGTGCATCGGTTGGCCGCGGGCATCGACACCCGTCTCGCCGCTGCTCTGAGACTCGAGGCTCATGTTCTGCATGGGCTGCTCGAGCTCGTCGACGGACCGAGAGAGGGTAGACACGACGTCGTTGCACTTATTACTCTTCGAGCGAGGGGCGAAGATTTGAGCGAAGGCATCCTCGGTGATCGTCTTGGGGAAGCTGTGAGTTACGGACATGGGCCGATGTAGGGAGAAGAACGTCGACAGCGCCAATGCTGATGCTCAGGGGCGGATTAGTACCCGGCCGCAGACCTCGCAAGCAGGCGTTTTCATCAGCTTCATTACTAACCTTCCTGCGGCACATGCTGGGTGCTGGGGACGCTGGGAAGCCTCGACTGGAGGTCGGTCCACTCTTTGTTCTTACGCCGTCGCTTCTCTCCAGGCTGTTTAGTCTGAGAAGCCGTGGCGGTGACCTGGCCGTCGGAGTCACCCTTGGGGGAGTCCTTCGGGCTCGAAGGCTTCGACGAAGAGTAGCGACGAGACTGTTGGCAGCATGGGTCGCAGATGAGGGAGAAGACGGCCGGCGCCCGGGCGCTCGCAGGGGTGAGGCTTGATAGTAGCGGTGATTGGGAGGCGGCAGAGACCGCCCGCCGCATCGACGAGGGTAAGATCATGCCTGGGCGTGCCTGGGTACAGGAAATACCCGGGCCAGACTGGACAGACTGGACGTCAGTAAGTGTGATGCGGAGGGAGAGGGCGACGACAGCCGGAAAAGGGGGGGGGGGTTGGAAATTTGAGGCGTGGGTAACGTACAGTGGGACGATGGCAAATGCTGAGGAAGAGGTTTTGAGGGCCGGCAGCTCAGCGGCTTGGATTGGTCTGCCTGCCATCGTCACTTGACTGATAAACCTACTTCCGGGCCGAAGTCAATCCCGAGTCTTAGTCATCTCTAGGACAGTCAGCTGAGCCACGTGCGACCCAACTCCGCCCACATCAAAGCCCCATCTCGTGCCCAACAAGGCGATGTGGCTTACCAGAGAGGTACTCCTGCACCCATATGCAGGTGCCTAGGTACCTAAGGTACCTCACAGGTCGGTGGCATTTGGGACCCGCGGGAGCTCCGGAAAGCCACCCTACACGTACATTAGGTACCCAGGTACCCACCGGTATCTAAGTACCTAGGTACTCAGGTATCCTCGTCGCCATTGTGGTAGGCACATAGGTACGTATAACCCCTAAATGTCTTCGTAATCGCATATAGTGCCTTGTCAACAACACAGCATCTTTAGTAAGCCGCCTTTCCCTTTCCTTCTTGCTTGTGAGAAGTCGTCCACCCGGACTGCTCTCGTTAGGTTCTCTCTCCAACGGACTCTCGTTAGAGGAGAGCACAGCTGGGATACTCATCGTTATAGACAGCGGTATCCCCTTCAATTCGCATCGCTTTGTCGGACGTAGTCTTGGTTCTATTTAGCCACAAGCTATCCGCTCCAGACCTTCCTTCTCACGTGCTCTTCCTCGAATACCGAGTCTCTCTCCACGCCCTGCTGTCTCACTGCCGAGGCCGGCTTGGCAGGGTCGTTGAAAGCCCCCGATGGCGTCGGTTTGCGAACTTCCGGTCGAGATCATCCTGGTGATCGCGAAGCACATCCTGAAGCTCTCAGACCTCGTCGCCTTCTCGGCCGCGAATCGTCGTCTGCATGCCATATTGATGAACAGTCCCGTACTCTTCAGTAGGGTTAACATTTTCGTCCGTAGAGATGCTCTCTTCTGGGCTGCTTACTCGGGTCAGACGAGGATAGCGAGGCTCATTCTGGACACCGGCGTCGACCCGAATTTCTATCGGCTTGGTCCCATAGGCGCCTGGTCCGGCCGGAACCAATACTACCCGTTCAAGCACCGGGGCAGCACCAACATGCGGGAATCCATCGCCCCGGTCTCTACCCCGTATTCTGTCCACATAGCTCTCAAGATTGATGGCACCCTCCGGTCCTATTGGCAGTCTCACCTATTCCGAGGAGGCTGGTGGGCCACCCCGCTGCACCTGGCCGCGTACATGGGACACGATGACATCGTAGGTATGCTGATCGAGAAAGGCGCAAATCTCAGTCTATCCTCGCTCGGAATCTGCCGATGTACGAAGCCGGATTTTTTTCCCCAGAATCTGCCAGCGGGCGAGATTCTCCCCGCCGCGTTGCCGCCTTGGTCCGCATTGCACCTCGCCATCTGTGGCCGGCATATATCTACAGCCCAGTTTATCATTAGCCGCAACGCTCCCTTGCACCAGACCTCACAGCTCTGGCCTTTTAGGGAGGACAGTCGTTCCACGGCCCGGGGCCTCTTGACTGCACTTGGCGCCGCATACCGGTATGGCCGTCGGGTTCTCAAGTCGCTAGTTGGCGCGAGAGACGCTTCCCGCAAGACGGCACTCGATTACTATCGGCATTGGAATTGCTACCAGTGGCTGATTGCGAAAGAATGGATTATCCAGCAACCAAATAGTAATCATTCTCTACATCCAGATTGGCACCACTGCTCTTCCGACGTTAGTTTCCTTGTTTTCTTCCGCGGGGTATCGTATTTGGTGCAGAGGATGGGCAGCATCCCCGATCCCTGCTCTTGGTCCCGTGTAAACACTGCTGATATGGCGCCTACAGACTAACTATGAAATCAACAGGCCTGTAGACTTATTTCCTACGGAATCGACGTCCAAGCAGCATGGAGTAGCACCCGAGGGAAACCACTCATTCATGTCTGTCTTCAACAACTATGGGGGCCAATACCAGATTGGCGCAGTGGCTGCGTTTCCTTGAAGAAGTCCGACAGGGATTTCGTGGAAAACGGCCTGCTTCTCCTGAAGATGCTCATAACCAATGGGGCCAATATCGAAGAAAGGGATCAGCATGATCACAACACTACCCCTCTCATTGTCGCAGCTCGGAACGGCGCGTCGTCGGCCGTGAATTTGCTAATATCACACGGCGCGGATGTCAATGCGGCAGATGATAAGGGCTATACAGCTCTCCATGGAGCTTGTGTAAGTCTAAATATGGATATTGTCACTAAGCTTGTCGAAAACGGGACCCGGATAGATGCGACTACTAACACGGGGATGTCTCCTCTCTGCACGTTGTGTCTCGTCGCCGGCGTTGATCAGTACCATCAGTCGCTGAACATAATACAATTGCTTCTCAGTCATGGCGCCAACCCTATGCTTCGCGTTGACCCCTCTAGCATGCGCAGGTCTCCCTTGGAGATTGCGCTCATGCGGTCGAGATCAAGTGCAGCCGAATTGCTCCTATCAAGCTGCGACTCTACATCAAGCGACGAGGGGGTCATCTGGTCCCTATTTGCAGCGGTACTCGTATCCCCCGACCCTACTTGCCTTAAGCTGGTCCTGTCGTTTGACAAGCAGAGGATCATCTTAACAAGCGACCAATCTCTCCTCCGCCTCCTTAGAAGCAGTAGAAACACGTCTGAGATAGCGATTCTTCTTCTTGACGAAGGTGCCCCGTGCGATGGGGCCTGCGCGGAAAATGGCGGAAATACTATCTTCTGGGCCGTTCAGAATCAAAAAGGGGACGCGCTGCTGAGACGACTCTTAGGCGGCGGCGCAAATCCTAACGTCATCTTCGAGAGCCAGGCGAGGAGACGCTGCCCGCTGTTCCAAGCTTTGCAATTTAAGGACCAAAGGAAGAGGAGAACATACGTCAAGCTCTTACTAGAGTATGGGGCTAGTATCGACCTTAGTCTTGGTCCCAGTGACGACTTTGCTTCGTCTTGTTTACGCACAGCGCATCATAGACTGCTTCGCAAGATCGAAAGCGTAAGCGATCTCCTGTTTGACGCTCGACACCTTCGGGGTGTACCTGAGATCCAGCAACTGTTATATCTGAACTTGGCGTGCAAGTTGACACACGTGAGGATTTTACACACGCTGCTATCAGCTGTGTCTGATGCTACGGCTCGGAAATTCAGGACTAGGCCCACAGATGCAATTCCCCTTGTATCGCTTCTGGACGTCACTGGATACCCCAGGGGCGCCAATCTCACGGTAGACCATATGGACATGGCCATCGATGCAGTACTCCTTTTCACCCAGGGTCGCGCGGGTTGGGCCTCGGCACACTTTGATGATCGGCGTCGCAATGTCGACATCCTGCGGAATCTCATGGCCGTGACGGTTAGCAGTACCCCGACGAGTATCGGCGCCGCTTGGTGCTTGAGAAGAAGGGTTAGCATTGCCGGCACGGGCAATGAGCGTTGCGAAGTCACAATATCTGCGACGTTAGATTCAATAAGATACCCACGAGGGATGAAGCTACACGACTTAGGCCTCAGGATTCGGAAGACGTCCAATATATATTGAGAGGGTACGGATATCATCGCGTACAGTTCATCAATATTTGGTGCTTGCGACATAACTCCGTCTTTTGCAGCGCGTCAACCCTCACGACGAACAACTTTGGTTCAGATTTATGACCAAGAGCCAGCGGCATGGGTGCCCCGCCACTAAAACCATCTCTAGAATTGGAAAGGCGAGCTAATACTGAATTTCTCTACATGCCTAACGGAGATTATCATGGGACTAGATCTTTCTTATTTTCGAATTTCTACGAGGAGATTGGTTCTAATGGAGGGGGTTGGGTCTCTAATGCCAGATATTGTTGAATGGAGCATTTCTCGGGGCGAACCTATCGGCACACTCTTATACAAGCCTTATACCACTTGAACCGCTGATTTGTATCCAAAGAGGTCAATATTGTGTATATGCCGACTACAACACATACCCAGAAGGGACAGGTTAGTGCCCGATTCGTTGGATGATGTCCCCCTATTCCCCCGCCCCCTCTTCCTCTCCGCACCGCCGCCAACGAGACCCCACGGGATATAAAGCTATCCGCGGCATCTGGGGCAGGTCGACAAAGGCGGCGCCTCATGAACTGACTCTCGATCTACTTGCGCCGTACGGCGGTCGAAGCTCACGCTAAATATATCAGCCTAGTAATCACAGCACCGTCTCGACAGCCTTCCCAAGCCAAGAGGTTACGGCAATCCTATGAATACGCAAATATGGTTGCAAGACGTATTAAGACGGCCGCCCTCGTGGCAAATACCACAGTGAATAAGAAAGTATCTGACATCGTAAAGGGCGTAATTGATGATGTCCGGGCAACCGGCGACAAGGCCGTGAGGTCCTATTCGGAGAAATTCGATAAGTGGTCTCCGCCGTCCTTCAAGCTCAGCGAGAGCCAGATTCAAGAATGTATAGCGAAGGTGCCCCCGCAGACCATAGCGGACATCATAGAGGCGCAGAAGAACGTCCGGACCTTTGCCGAGGCCCAGAGGGCGAGCATAAAGGACTTCGAGATCGAGATCCAACCAGGCGTCTTCCTCGGCCAGAGAAATAACCCCATCGCCACGGCCGGCGCCTACATACCCGGCGGCCGATACCCACTGCTGGCGTCCGCGCACATGACCATCCTAACCGCGAAAGTGGCCGGCGTGGAGCACGTCATAGCGTGTACGCCGCCCATCGCCGGGCAGGTGCCCAACGCGACGGTCGCGGCGGCGCACTTGGCGGGGGCCGACGAGATCTTCCTGGTGGGCGGCACGCAGGCGATTGCGGCGATGGCGCTGGGAACGGAGACGATTCCGAAGGTGGACTTCGTGGCGGGGCCGGGGAACGCGTTCGTCGCGGAGGCGAAGCGGCAGCTGTTTGGGGAGATCGGGATCGACCTGCTCGCGGGGCCGACCGAGGTGCTGATCGTGGCGGACGGCGCGGCGGACCCGCTGACGCTCGCGACGGACCTGCTGTCGCAGGCGGAGCACGGGCCGGACTCGCCGGCGGTGCTGGTGACGACGTCGGAGGCGGTCGCGCGCGCCACCGCCGCGCGCGTCGACGACCTCCTGCGCCGGGACCTGCCGACGGCCGAGCTCGCCGCCGCCTCCTGGCGCGACTACGGCGAGATCGTCGTCGTCGACGGCGGCCTCGACGAGGCGTTCGCCGTTGCCGACGCCTACGCCAGCGAGCACGTCCAGATCCTGACGCGCGAGCCGCGCCAGGCGCTCGAGAAGATGCGCAACTACGGCGCGCTGTTCCTCGGCGAGAAGACGTGCGTGTCGTACGGCGACAAGGTACGTGCCCCTAGATGCACCCTCCCCTCCCCCCGCCGTAGGTGTTTACTCTGCTTGCTCTCCGCGAGCCGGCGTGGCTAAAGACTATATATATATGCCTCCACGCGCAGTGCATCGGCACGAACCACGTCCTCCCGACGCGCAAGGCCGGCCGGTACACGGGCGGCCTCTGGGTCGGCAAGTACCTCAAGACGCAGACGTACCAGGAGGTGGTGGACGAGCGGGCGAGCGGCGAGCTCGGGCGGCTCTGCGCGCGATGCTCGCGAGCCGAGAGCTTCGAGGGCCACGCGCGGTCCGGCGACCTCAGGGCGCACAAGTACCTCCAGGACTCGTACGCCTGGATCAGAGAAGGGGAGTAGGCGAGATCTACCGCTTGGACAATCTTCTCATCGGTCCTGGATGCTCGACATCGGGCCGAAGCCGCCGCGGGATGGGTGAGGAGGGGCGGAACCTCGGGGTAGCTCCAGGTACACAACTGACGCGCGCACCCAGCCTAGGAGCGTTCTCTGCGTTCAGCCCTCTGGAGGGTTCTATATTCGTATACTCGTCCGTTCTATGTTATGCTTGTACATTCTCATGCCCCGCCCGTAGCCATTATTACCCAGTAATTTCCCGCGCCCGGGGACCCAGCATCCGTGAACGCCGGCTCCGCTGTGCCTGCCCGCCCCATCCCGACGCCATATCGTTGTTTGTTTGCTGTGCGCACGTAAATACAAGGTCTCTCACGCTGCCGACTCGCACGGCGCAGATCCGCACCACCAGCCTATCCGTCCGTCCGTCTGCCTGTCCGTCACAGGGCGTACAGGGCGAGAGCCGCGGCCGCGAAGGCGCCGAGGCCCCACGACTCCGGCGCCGAGAGCCCGGCGGCGCCGCTCTCGGGCTCGCCGCTGCTCATGGTGGGCAGCGAGGCGCGCGACGGGCCGACGATCTTGACGCAGCTCAGCGACGCGTCGATCTCCGTCACCAGGCTCTGGGCGCCCGTCGGGTAGAAGACGGTCAGGATGGGCGTGATGGCCCAGGCGGCGCTCTGGGTGTCCTGGACTTGGTTGGTGCCCTGGACGGAGGTGCGATTCGGTCAGCGCGGGTTCGCGTGGGGGGGTGTCGGTACCAGGGGCACGAGGGGGGGGGGGGGAATTAGGATGGAATTGGGGGAGGGGGGAGGGAATGGAACGGTGTGTGCGTCGGGGGTAAACGTACCACTCTCTCGAACTCGGCGACTAGCGTGAGCCGGTCCTCCTTCGGGGTGATGGGCCAGCAGCTCGAGGCCGACTGCTTCTCCGGCGAGATGCGCTGCTCCGCGTCCGAGCCGGTCAGAGCTGCAGTTCGCCCGGGGGGGAGGGGGCGAGTTAGCCGCTGCTTCTCAACGGGACAGAGGGAGGAGAGGGCGAGGAGGGGGAGGGGGGGGGACTCAGACGTACCGACGGCGTCCATGTCGGTCAACAGGCCCCGGACGGCGGGAAGGCAGGCGTCGATCGTGTTGTTGGCGAGGTCGCGGCGGATGCGGGCGCAGCCGGTGAAGGTGTCGGCAGGGCGGCCGTCGCCGGTGAAGCCGGCGGCGACGGCGCGGGCGCGGTCGAGGATGGCGGAGACGCACTCGGCGCCGAGGGCGTCGGCGCAGGTGCCCTGGCCGGCCTCGCTGGGGCCGTCGGGGCCGAAGGCGAGCCCCTCGGAGAGGCCGTGCACCAGGATGGCGCAGCCGCCCGTGTCGGTGCTGCCGGCGACGTCGAGCTCGGGCGGCTCGCCGAGGAAGTACGCGCGGCGGAAGTGCCGCCCCGCGTCGTCGTCGGCGATGCTGAAGCCCTGCGTCCACGACAGGCCCTGCAGCGCCGACGCGCTCGTCGGCACCCGCGTCAGCCCGATCAGCGGGTACGAGCCCACGTCCGCCACCGTGCAGTTGTCCGTGGTCGCCACCTGCGTGTTCGCCGCCGGGCACTCGAGGTCCGCGCAGCCCACGATCGTCTGCCTCAGGTCCTGGGCCTGCGCCGCCGAGGCGGAGGCCAAGACGACGGCGGCGGCGACGGCCTTGCTGAGATCTCTCATCATGTCTCCTTTTCTTCCTCCGTTCGCGCTAGCTAGGTTAAAGAACGGGCGGGATTTGATAGACGTTTGCTTGTGTGAGAGGACAGAGCGGTTGTTTGGTTTCTGGTCGGGGATGATGGACTGAGGGAGTAGGGGAAGAAAAGAAGAAGAAGAAGAAGGTGATGGTACGAGAAGGGCAGGTGTCGCGAAGATATCTATCGGCCTTACTGAGGGAACAAAGCTCGGAAACTCGCCGGGTTGAGGTGGCAAGCGGACGTGGCTCGGCCAACAGTTTGTTGTTTGTCGTGACAGATGCCACCCGGTGCAACTGTGCCGTGTCCTTCACAGGGGACGAAAGTGGCAGTCTAATGTTAAGTAGAACCGGAGAGTTGGTGACGCCACTCGATCTGGCAAGTTGGTGACAAGGGGGAAAGCCTTCTAGTACGTGACGAGGTCTTCGGCGCATATGGTAACGACGGCGTATGGCGCAGCCTGTTAGAAACCGTAGCATCAGGGGTGGATGACCTTCCTGGAACGATCATGACCCATGTCGGACTAGACTTGGCTCATTTCCCCGGCCACGGCCACGATGTTAGTCGGGATTATAATTAGAGGATGCCAAGGTAATGGGCTTGACTGCCAGCCAATTGCCGGCACTCACTCGCGCCGAAAGCAGAGAATGGTCGTACGAGCTGACGGCGTTGGCGAGCTGGCGGTTGATAGCCTTTTGGCCTCAGGTGTAGTAGGGGGGATCCTTGGTAGTATCATCTCGTGATCTCCTGCACCGATACCAGCAGGTAGTACTCATAGCAGCATGCATGATAGCCTCATCTTGCGGCTGAAACACTGCCACCCCCGGCACCGGTATACTCAACATCAAACACGGCGATCGACGACGCGATTCTAGTTTGCATAATAATAGTAGGGCTAGATATTCACGGCTATAACCTTGTTTCACCACTCCGTTACCTTACTCATCCCCCTCAAAACGGTCGACCTACCTCATCGAGATAGCCTACTCGCAATTTCGTACAATGTCGCGGCCCTATACGGCTTCTAGAGCAAGGCACAATGGCTGCGGGGAAGGTCAAAGCAGGTAGAAACACGAGGGAGCGCAACCGGATAGAGCAAAGTTTCAGTTTCATGGCGATCCTCCGTCCGTATAACCGCCCAGTGTTAGATAATTCAAGATGGACGAGCAGGAGGAGACAGGCCGGCCCGATGTAGGTCTTGTCCAACAGAAAGGAATCCGTGGCGTTCCGCGGCTTTTCGATCCCCTGAGAATTCGAACCAGACGGCCATGTCCGACCTAGGACTTTCTCAGCCGCGATGGCGGCAGGGGCAGCGGGACTTGGCCAGTCCCCCGTGAATCGCAGCGTGTATCCCGAGTTATAAATCCCCTTCCGTATCCCACAGAATCCACGATACCAGAACACCACCATCATCGGGTTCGTGGTTCTTCAGTGTCTGGTTCTTTGGAAGCTTCGGCATCTTACATTCTTTTAGTGATCCGGGATCTGCGCATTTATCACACTCTTTTTCCTCTTCAGACGTTAGTACACATCACACGTTCATTCCATTCTACACAGTTCCGGCAGTAGGGTTACCTATACATAATGGCGGGCGTAATCGAAGCCATCGGCATTATCTCGGGCCTGCTGGGCATCGTCCAGTTCGGCATCGACAACTTTGCCGACCCCAAAACGGTCGGCTCGACCATCCGCATCACCGTCGGCCTCGACACTAAGGGAGGCCTCAACAACGCCGGTGGCGACCTGCCCGACGTCCGGCTTTGGAATGAAGCCGGTGACTTCCTCGGCATCAAGGCGGACCCGGGCAAGGTCGAGCACGGAGGCTTCAAGGACATTACTATCAACCACAAGCGCGACTCGACCCAGCAGCCGACGTACACGCTCTTCTCCGCCAACAACGACGCCATCTGCATCGCCGCGGCGTCCATCACGTGGCCCAACGGTGACAAGTACTCGTGGGTGGGCGACTGGGGCCGGCAGTGCGGCGCCAGCTGGTACTTCTCCAACGTCTTCATCAGCGGCACCAACGTGAAGCCAGACTGCATGTGGATCGACGGCAACAACGACCAGCCGCAGACGGGCTTCCAGATCCACTGGCCCGAGTTCGTCGACCGCGACGGCAACCAGGTGCCGGCGGACGAGGAGGGCAAGCTGGCCAAGATGGACTACCTCTGCACGGCCGGCCCGCCGTTCAAGCTGCACAACTTCCCGGACAAGGACCCGCGGGGCATCACGTACTGGGTCATCAACAACAACAAGAAGCGGTCGGACTCGGCGGACTCGGATGGCGAGGTGGACATCGCGTACGGGCCGGCGAAGCACCCGTCGTCGGCGCGCTTCCGGAACAACTTGTCGTCGTTCGCGGCCAGAAGCAACGGGACGACGAACGCGTGGGCGAACAGGCTGGTGCTGGACAACAGCGCGACGCACCCGGCGCGCGCGCTGTGCGAAAGCGAGACCTCGGCCGGTCCCGACTTCCTCAACGTCGAGGACGGCACGTTCTGCCGCATGTCGGACAAGACGCTGTGGGCGATCTGCGGCACGCCCGGCGCGGACGCGGCCAACTGCTTCGATAAGGACGCGATGCGGCTCGTGGTCGGCGGCCTCGCGGCCCGCGACTCGCCCTACGAGAACGTGGTCGACTGGACCGCCGGCGCCAACTAAAGGCTGCCCTTGGCTTGGCGGCTGCTGCCGGGGCTGCTCGGGGTGTTATATATAGATATATATATCTATATGCCCGTGAGGAAGAACCGACCTGACAGGGTTGCGGCGTGGCCTTCTCAACCACACGCGACGTACATACATTCGGAGAACAAGGCAGAAAAGAACGCAAAAAAATTAGACCACCTACCCGGAGCGGCATCGGCTTCCACTGTATATTTATTTCTTTGTGTATCATGATGAGAGACCGCCGGGACTGGGGACTGGAGTTGGATCTGGTTCAGGATAATGACGGGAAGAAGTGGCGGGACCGGATGGAGAGGGAGGCGGGAGAGGTGTACATATGTAAATTGCGTATGCTTTTTGATTATTTACCTTAGGTACCCCTATCTATAATGCAACACGCTGATGATTCAACATGTTCCCTCACCTAACCCACCGACACGTGCCAACCCTGCTATAATGCTGCCTTGGAGGCACTTGCACGGGTACCTCTTCAGTGCTAATTCTCAGCTGACATCCCTTACCTAGCACATATATAAGTACCCCAAGTATGCCGTGCTCTCGCTAAGTAAGCCCGCGTATATTGCATTTCAGCAACAGTAATGTTGATGGTGATTTTCTTTATTTCCATGGTTCCATTATATATAGGTAGGTAACACATCAAATTTCCGCACCGTGGTCTGATTTGCGACAGCACGTATCCCCGGAGAAGTGGCTGCAAATAACGCCGTTGAACCACGCCAGAGACGGGCATGGTTTGGTACCTTGGGTACTTGGCCATATTAGTTGCCATTTCAGTACTGCCTACCTCCTGTAGGTACCTACCTGTACCTTGGTAGGTACCTAAAGCCGGAAACGTCCTCCACCACCAACTCCCCGCTGCATCGCGAACAAATACCTACCTACCCATCTACCCGCTGCCATCACCCACCACGCCTTCAGAATATCACACATACCAATTACCGATCGTCCATTGTTAATTACGCGGAGAATCATGGCCCGCCTACCATCAGCTCTGATGCCCCCTACTCTCTCTATTTGCGACACAGTCGCTCATAGGCCGCGCGAGAATTGACCGCAGAATCCCTTCACGTATCAACGCCACCGTGGGCGACATCCGCCGCCGCCGCCATCGGCCGCAGAGGCGTGCGATCGGCGTCGCCCCTGATGTCATCGGCTCGATGCGCCCACCAGTATCCCCCCTTATAAAGCCGGCGACATGGCAAACCTCCCCGTTCTGCCGTCTACCGAACGCGATCACAGGATAGCCCAGCTAGCCAGCCTAGGTACATCTCGCAGCAGCACCCAATACGCTTATCGAGTCCCGTACCCCTGCACGCCATGTCTTCGATCGATGTCACAAAGATTCCTGCTGCGGCCCGCGACCCGATCCCGCCCGGATCGCTCGTCGTCGTGACCGGTGTCAATGGCTTCGTTGGCAGCCACGTCAAGGTCACCAACGAGAGGGCCGAGGCGCTGCTGCGGAGGCTCGCCGGCCGCGGTTGGATCAGCTTGGAGGAGAGCGTACGAGATACGGTCAAGAGTCTCGCCTAGCCGGGCGGAAAGATAGGGTTATCAAGGGTGCTTGTCCGCTTTGTGAATGGAGGTGTAGGTGTAACTAGGTCCCAGCTATTCCCCACCCATCGCCGAAGGTTCTCGTATAGTTAGTACATAGATACTACCTGTCAGTCCCACGAGACCCCTGCTTCCGAGACTTGCGTGTGTAGTGGCACATCTTATCTGCATGACGGGCGGATGGCTGGATGAGAAGGTCGTACAGCTATACCCGTAGTGCGTCCGGGCGAGTGCGTCAAGGTGTGTAAGTGAAGAGGCGACATTGCTAAGCACGGAGCAATGGGACAAATTTGTCCCTCGCCGATCGCTTGCTAGTGCTAACGGGAGACGGGATTCTGGAAGCCATTCGCCCATCCCGCCCGACGATTTCGTAAGGTGGGCCGTGTTTTCCGTCGGGACGGGGCAACGGTGATGATACAAGTCGGACGAACAGTGGAGAACCGAAGCCGGCGAGCCTCGGAATACCCCCAGGCGAGAGCGGGGTTTGGCACTGGCCAGTGGACTGATTCCATCAGGCCAACCCGGATGGCGTCATCCCCTTGGTCAAACGCCAAATGAGCATCGCTCCGGTCGCCCTCCGTACCTCCATTACCTATATCAACCCTGCCATCCTGCTTCGTCGCCATATCTATATTATCTATATATATATGTGTGACAGTAGGTATCAGATGCCGCGGACGCACCTACATCCGGGAGGGATCGCTAGGTAGTTAGTTCAACTCGTCAATAGCTCAGTCCCACGTCGTCAGCACACATCGTCAAACACACGAGCTTGTCGGACATACCACCCAAAATGGCAACCAAAATCTTCCTGTGAGTAGGAATTCCCCAAGCCCGCCCCTATCGCTTGCAGAAGTCAAGGCGATCAACATGGCTTACCAAACTCGACAAAAGCACCGGCGCTACTGGTACGCATTGCTGCCCGTCCCCCCGTCTAGCAGCAACTTGGTCGCTGCCAGGTGGCGTAACTGTGACCACACAACTAAACGCATATCCTGCCGGGACGTAAACAAAAATAGGCTACATCGGCGGCGAGACCCTGTATCAGCTGGTCGAGGCCCATCCCGAGTACGAACTCACCCTGCTCGTGCGCAACGAGGAGCGTGGCAAGCCCGTCGCCGCCGCGTACCCCAAGGCTCGCCTCGTCTACGGCTCCCTCGATAGCGCCGACGTCATCGAGAGAGAGGCTGCCGCCGCTGACATTGTCATCCGTACGTGCACTTTGTTCGTATCGTATCTCGCCTTACTGTCCCTACCAGTAGGGCGACCACGGGCGCCTGCAGACGTATACAAAGAGCCCAGGACCCCCCCCCCCCCCCAAAAAAAAAGATTCGCACGCTAACGATACTGCCTGCAACCCGTAGACACGGCCGACTCCTCCGACGACCAGCCCTCGGCCCGCGCCATCGCCAAGGGTCTCGCGGCCGGCCACTCGGCCGAGCGGCCGGGGTACTGGATCCACCTGTGCGGGACAGGCATCCTGACGTGGTACGACCTGGCGCACTCGCGGTTCGGGGAGGCGCCGCTGGCGGAGCAGGCGTACGACGACATCGGCTCGATATCGGAGATCCTGTCGCTGCCGCGCGACGCGCCGCACCGCGACGTCGACGAGATCGTGCTGGGCGCCTCCGCCGCCGGCTACCCGGCCGTGCGCACCCTCATCTTCTGCCCCCCCACCATCTACGGCCGCGGCCGCGGCCCCGTCAACCAGCGCAGCGTCCAGGTCCCGCGCATCGTCGAGTACGCGCTCCAGCGCGGCTTCGCCCCCGTCCAGGGCGCCGGCCTCTCCGAGTGGGACAACGTCCACATCCGCGACGTCGGCGCCTTCTTCGTGCGCGCCGTCGCCGCCGCCCTCGACCCCGCCACCCGCGACGACCCCGAGGTCTTCGGCCCCCGCGCCTACTTCTTCCTCGAGAACGGCGACCGCCACAAGTGGAGCGACGTCGCCCGCTGGGTCGCCGACGAGGCCGCCCGCCGCGGCCTGCTTCCCGAGCCGGCCGTCAAGACTGTTGATGATGTGCCCTCGCTGGGCACAAACTCGAGGGGCGTTGCCTCCCGCGCGAGGAAGTACTTTGGCTGGGAGCCTAGGGGCCCGAGCCTCAAGGATGAGATCCCCGACGCTGTTACCGTCGAGGCCGAGAGGTTGGGCAAAGTCTAATTGAGTAGGTAGGAGATTAGGTCTAGGCCGAAAGACGACAAGAAATTATAATGCTGTTTGTCTTCCGTCACGCGGTGGCTGTCGTGTGCATCTGCGATAGTAGCGTAACAGCACGGGTGACTTAGGCAGGAGGTGACCTGCGGGCCCCTGGAACTAGAGGGCCCTATTTACCAGAAATACGAATAGTAAGTTTCGGAGCGGGACTTTCAGTAAGGACGAACTATCTGTCTGTAGTCCTTTAAGGCATTGAGGCCATCTATTCGGGGACCTACGGGGAGCGTACGCGTATCTATGGGCAAGCAATCAGGGGTACTCGATATCGAAGTAAACCTTGACTTCGACTTCGTTGCTCCAACCAGCCTTGAGACCCATCTTCTTCCATGCCGTCTCGATGTCGACATTCAGCACACGGTTATCGATGGTGTTGACAGAAACCGCGCGCAGCGGTATCGGCTGTCCCTGTATTGTAACCATAAAGTCCCTCTCGATTGACATGTCAGGAAGGCTCGAGATGTAGACCCCTTCCCACATCAGTTAGCTTCTTTCCCTCGCCTTCGTGTGGGCGAAAAACGACTTACCGAGGACTCCCAACGCCTTCAGTCGCGCATCCAAAAATACCCTGCCAGTCTGCAGCAGCTCAAACTGGCTAGTGGTAATAGCAGCCGCTCCTGTCATCTTCTCGATGAGGCCGAGGTTGGCGACATCTACTTCGCCGTTCGTCTCACTGTCGAACTTGGTCACCGGAAAGGCGGTAAAGATATCGTACCCTCTAGTGTCCAGGGAGACTGCGATAATGGCGTTCGAAGAGCTGGGTTGCACGACGGGTGTGACGAGGCCGCTAGCATGAGCGCGGACGACGTATCTCGCCGAGTCGACAACTCCGGGGAATCGAGACAGCGGGATAAGTTCTTGTAAAGATTGTCGAGAGATGTTGAAGACGCCTAGTATTGGGGTTCCGGTTACGGCTCTGCCGTTGTAGCTCCCGATTTTGAGGATTGAAAGCTCGTCATAGCCTGTGTAAGCGTCGATGGTTTTACCCACCACACTTGGCCGGAATATCACCGTCTTTCCTCGCGGAGTCGGTCCAGTCATTTGGTTAATTATATTGATGTCATGCTTCCCGGGAATATCGGTGATGTAGATCGGCCCGCCGCTCAGGCACCGCGCAGCGGCGTGGAAACCGGCAAATTCGTGGTTAGTTTGGAACATATCCCAGTCCGGCAGGGTATTCAGGTGCTGTGTGAACAATGTGTTGTAGGCATTCGCGAAGATATGCCATGGGTGGGAATCTGGAACATCAGGATAGAAATCGGTCGAGTTGCGCACGAGTAATGGTGGCCGGTTTCGCGGAAGCTGCTGGTAGAACAAGATCTGTGGCGCTTGGGACATGCAAGAGATGGCTTTGATGCTGAAATGCCTGAGAGTAGATATCATCCAGGCATCCAGGTACGCATCGGTAAGTTCACGGCGATCTTGGGCAGAAACCCAGGTGTCCAGCATGTATTGGGCATCGGCCTTGACACCGTCCACCCCGCAATCAGACAGGAAGCGGTAGAAGTCGTCGTAGAACCTTCGAACGTCTTCTTTGGCAATAACAGTGATCGGTCCGTTGACATTAGAGTCGGCTCGGTTGACCTGCACTGTGTTGTATTTCTTGGCGAGGCCTCCTGTGCTAGATATGCCTCCCCAGTACCCGAGCAAGGCGTGCCAAACCGCAACGTGCTGGATGCTCGGATGTTTCGCGCGGATCCGCAAGACTGTCTCTTTCAACCCTAGGGGGAATGTTTTGGGCTCAGCCTCGAATCCGTTCCAACCGTACTGAGATTGGTCCTGGCCTCGATAATCGATGTCCTGCCAGTTGTCGTCTATGATGAGGCTGCTGATATTAATGCGTGATTTCGCTAATGCCTCGACGGCCTTGATGATTTTCTTATCACTCAAGCGCTGGCCCAGGCCATTCCAGGTGCCTACTCGCGGTTTAGCCCTGGATCGCGAAGACGATTGACTGACATGCATGCTCACAATATCCCAGACCGTCGTACCAGTTTTCATACCATTCAGGTCTTACATCTTCGCTTAGGCTCTGAAGCTCTCGCGATAACTCATCATGTCCAACTCTGGTAGCTAGGATAACAGTTCGGGCGTGGTACATCACGGCCGCGATGGCGCTCTCGAAGTTGTCACCAACGGCTGCCAAGACGAGTCCCGAAGAACGGCTCCCGTTATCATTACGTATCTAGAAGGATAAGCATAAGACGGTTAACGCAGCGTGGGTAGATCGCGTCGGTACTCACATGTAACTTCACGGAACCAGCGCCGGAGCTGCGGAAGAGCGTCGTTACGTTCGCTACACCACTAACCCCCAGCAAGACTAGATGTTTTCCTCGATGGTTTAGAAAGGAACACACGACGGCATCTTTATCTAGGCTGAACGAAGTACTACTGTGCCTAGGGCCTAACCACGGTGATCCGTGACGAATAATGGCAAAGTATCTACTAGAGAGTCAGCGACGTGGCCACACTAACGCCCTCAAGCCGACACGGGACGGCATACCGTAGGGAACCACCCCAAGGCGTTCCCAGGTCCACATCGGCGTACGCGGACTGGTCGCCTACAGCGGGGTCGACGTCGGCTTCGATAGACCAAAGCTCGGTGTGTGGGGTTTGGCTTGCGGCAGCGGTAACCCTCAAGTCCGGATTTAGGCCGTGGATGATATCAGAGAGATCACCTCCCATCCGGCTACGAGGCTGGGGGGCTTCGATAAGGACGACCCCATCGTGTATGCCTGACAGATCGCGGGCCCACCTCCAAGGGTGATCAGGGCCGCTGCGGAACTTGAGAGTAAAATTCAGGGGCGAAGATACGAAGAAAGAAGTACGAAAGTACAAAAAGGCTCGCGAGGCAGGGGGAGCCCGGAGCAGTGTCGGCGACTCGCTGGCCCGAGTGCGCTGCAACAACTTCTCGGACCAAACACCGTCGGTAGAAGAGCGCCAGACGGCGACCTCCCAGGCGTCTCCAGCGCGCGACTTGTCGACTTCTAGCAGGGAAAAGAACTCTATAGTATTTCCTCGAATCTGGGTAACCTGCCCAAGCGGCGGAAAACTCGAGATGCCGGCCTCCATCCCGACGGCCAGCGTGAGTAGGTTACCTAGGTTCAGGTAGCAAAAGCTGGGGAGGATCGCGGCATAGGCACAGACGACACGGATCTTGTCGGAATCGCGGTCACCTCGAGAAATAGCTGTCAGCAACCCCCGGGCATTTTACTCATCCCACCCTGGAAGCGTGAGCGGACGCGGGGTAGTAGACCGCTCCGATTACCCAGGTGGGTGGGGTGCCTAGGCAGGAAGGCGGGCAAGAATTTGTTCTCGTCCTCTCGCGGGCGAACGAGATTCCACTCAGAAATGCAGCATGACAGGCACCGACGATTGGACGCGGACGCGAGCACAGCGGCGCCGGGTTTGGCTCCGTAGAACTGGAGGGATGACGTCCACGTCGACGAGTTGAAGTTGGGATGGAGAGGGACAGACAGGGGGGGGCAGTACCTGGCACGTAGGTAACAGCTCGCGGCTGGCAAGCGGTAGATGGTCAGCTGGCACGTACGGCTCCAAGCTGCCAGCCAATCGGCGGTTGATTATTCTTTTGTCATCGGGCGCACCGCCACACATGACCGCGGGCGAGGCTGGAGAGTGGGAGGGTGGCCCACAGGTACCCGGAATTTCCCACATGCCCGCCCAACTCCAGGTCACCCGCCGCAAATGCAGGCTCGGGCCATACCAAAATTTGAGCTTTCCTGTTAGCCGAGATCGAGTCCCTCATTCCTCACCAAACCGCTCAACCGCCGTCTATCTCGTCTTCACTCTCCCCTCCACGCACCAGCATGGCGTCCAGGAGACTTGCGTTGAACCTCGCCCAGGGCGTGCGCAGCCGCGCTGCCAATTCTGCCCTTCGCCCGCTGAGGAGAGGGTTCGCATCGCCTGTCCCGTCTCCCGTCGGCCCCAAGACCCAGACCACCACCCTCAAGAACGGCCTGACGGTACGTCCTCTCTCCCTCTCTTCCTCTGCCAATTGCGCCGCTTATGCCTTTCCTGGTCTTCCACTAATAGTTGCTACCTAGGTCGCGACTGAATACTCGCCTTGGGCGCAGACTTCGACGGTGGGTGTATGGATCGACGCTGGCTCGAGGGCCGAGACCGACGAGACCAATGGGACGGCGCATTTCCTAGAGCACCTCGCCTTCAAGGTACGAATCGAGCAACCATGGCACTGTCTCGTAGCGAGCAACCCTCCCTGACGACTCTCTTAGGGCACTCAAAAGCGAACGCAGCAGCAATTAGAGCTCGAGATCGAAAACATGGGTGCCCACCTCAACGCCTATACTTCGGTGCGTGAAATATGTTACCGTGCACAGGCAATATTGTCACAGGTCTCGACTTACCTTTATCTGCATTCAGCGTGAAAACACCGTCTACTTCTCCAGAGCATTCAATTCCGACGTCCCCCACTGCGTCGACATCCTCGCCGATATTCTCCAAAACTCCAGGCTCGAGCCCTACGCCATCGAGAGGGAACGCGATGTCATCCTCCGCGAGTCTGAGGAGGTTGAGAAGCAGCTCGATGAGGTAGTCTTCGACCACCTTCACGCCACCGCTTACGCCCACCAACCCTTGGGCCGTACCATTCTAGGGCCAAAGGAGAACATCCGCGACATCACCCGAACCGAGCTGACCAACTACATCAAGACCAACTACGCAACCGACCGTATGGTTCTCGTCGGCGCCGGTGGCATTCCTCACGAGAAGCTCGTCGAGCTGGCCGAGAAGAACTTCTCAAGCCTCCCCACGACGTCGCCTCACAACGAAGCCTATATCCTGTCTAAGAGGAAGCCCAACTTCATCGGGTCAGAGGTTCGAATCCGGGACGACGCGATCCCCTCGGCCCATATCGCTCTCGCTGTAGAGGGTGTAAGCTGGAGCGACGATGACTACTTCACCGCCCTGGTCACCCAGGCCGTCGTCGGCAACTATGACAAGGCGCTGGGTAGCGCACCTCACCAGGGCAGTAAGCTAAGCACCTTTGTCCACCACAACGACCTAGCCAACAGCTTCATGAGCTTCTCCACCAGCTACAGCGATACGGGGTAAGCCTACGCCAGCGAATCCACGCTCTTGCGCTTAGCATTAACTGTTTTCTCTTTAGTTTGTGGGGCATCTACCTAGTCAGCGATCAGCTCACCCGTCTTGATGACTTGATTCACTTTACTCTCCGGGAATGGTCCCGGTTGTCCACCAGCGTCACTGAGGCCGAAGTCGAGCGCGCCAAGGCGCAACTCAAGGCCTCGATCCTCCTCTCCCTCGACAGCACGGCTGCCGTCGCCGAAGACATCGGCCGGCAACTCGTCACGACGGGCCGCCGCATGGACCCCGGCGAGATCGAGCGGGTCATCGACCGCATCACGGAGAAGGAGGTGATGGACTTTGCCAAGCGGAAACTGTGGGACCAAGACGTCGCCATCTCGGCCGTCGGCAGCGTCGAGGGCATGCTCGACTACCAGCGAATCAGGAACGACATGAGCCGAAATTTCTAGAAAGGAGAGAGCCAACATCAGCACAGCCTCCGCGACAGATGGGAGTGGGGGGTGGGGGATCGAGTGAGGAGCGGCACCGAAGCGAGGGAAAGGGAAGTGGAGGGGAAAAACCTGGTCATAGAGTGTATCACACATACCACACACTTCTTTGTATCATAGACGATTCCCTAATCCGCTAGATTCCCTCTATTGACCGAGGAGGGTGCATCCCGGAACATGCTAGTTACGTCCCAATTATTACTTTTTTTTTTTTTGCTCTTCCGCGGTTTATGTTTCCCTGTGCTCAGCGGGACGATAGTGAATAGCTGTTCACTCCGTGACTACCAAATTGAGTCTATCTTGAATCTCTAATTCCCCATCAGCCTCTCCTTCGTCTCAGATAGATATCACAGCCGTGTGCGGCTGTTGAGACCAGCCTCCCTTCCATTCTTCGGCAGCCCTTACAGGAGGCTCGGGCATGTCTAGCTGCTGCGCCTACTGAACTAGCTGTTATGCCCGTTTGTGATTTCAATGGTTAGTATCACGTTCTTCGACAACCGGTAGCTATTGAGTTCGAGTGCTCAGTAACACATAATCTATGTTTATCACAAAAGAGAGTTGTGAGTTTCAAGGTAGAGGAACTCGAGGCCCCAACTGGGAACATTAGACAGGCTATTTGTAGATATTCTACACTTGATGAGAAAGAAGACGGCCTTGCAGATAGAGACGACCGCGTCAGCGGCAAGAACACACGATAGTTGTGGTGGATTTAACGGGAACCGGTCTGTTATATCAGTCTCGCGGGTCTGGGGCAACTGATGCTGCAATCCCATATCCAGTTCTCGTGCTATAAACGAGGAGTCAGGTGGGCCGAGCATCACTGCTTTTCCTTTCGCTCATCACATCTCTCTTCGCAAGCGCTATTAGAGAAACAACCCACCAACGCCCGCACCGAGGAGTCTCCGCCCCCTAAACGCCACGCCCAACTCCGGGACATCTACAAGCAGCCAACCAACTCGCACCCTTTCCCTTCCCCTTTTACCCGTGCCGCTCCCGAGAAAAGAACGAACCGCCCACCCCACAGCGCCGCCTCGGGAACACCGAACATCGCCACGCTCAGGCGCAAGCCAAACCAGACAGGCCCCTTTATGTAGAGGTAAGGGAAGGGAAAGGGGAGAAGGACTCGTAAGTCCGGCCTGGCAGCCAACCCGCGGCAGCCGCTTTTCTCTCCCTCCCCTCCTACCGTGGACCTCTCTCCCGGCTCCCTAGACCGCCAGCTGATCGCCTACCAGGCTTTTACGCACCGGGGAATCCATCACCTACTCCCCCCGTCCCGTCCCTCGCTACCTTCCACGCCCCTCGCCTCCGGGACGCCCGCACGAGCAGCGGCGTCGTTCTGGACGCCCAGCCCCCGCGTGCCTAGCTCGGCGCGAAGCATACCGGAGCGCAGCGTGGGCGGAGGAGGGACCGGGGCGGGGGCCTCGGTGGCCGGGCGGTCGACGACGTGCGCGGGGACGGGGGGCGCCAGGCCGGGCGGCGGCGCGCCGGAGCCGAGGGGCGGGGGACCCGAGCACGTTAGCGGGAGCCTGGGCTCGGCCGATTCCCTCCTCCCGGCGGGCAGCGGCCGGCGCCACGTGCCGGCGCCGGGGGAGGGCGCGCGGAGGGGCGGCGGGTGTGTGGGCGGCGGGACGGCGGGCGCCGCGGCGCGCGGGGACAGCGCCGAGTCCCGCCGCGTCGCGCCGTCGTCGTCGCCGCTGCTGCCCGAGGAGCGGGGTGGTCTCCTCTCGTCGCGGCGTCGGCCCCACGAGGAAAACATGCTAGTGAGGAACTGAAGGCGTATAAATCGCCGTCTGCTGCGTTTTGTGAAGAGGATGCCTTGCGTCGGGATGAGGGGGGAGTCTGCCTTGCGTTTGCGGAAAGGGGGCGCGGTTTTATAGCGGTATAATAAAATAGAACAGTGGGAGGGGGGGTGGCGGCATGATTCACGGTGTTTTCGTCCCTGCCAAACTCAGGTAGTTCTTCATAACTTGTTAACTCGAGTTGTGATTTCTTGTACAGATCATCTTAGGCCCATGATACATCAGGTCTGTTGTTGAGTGACGAGGGGGGTGTAACCCTCCTGGCCTTCTCTCGACTACATGTTCACTACCTCTCCACACTTCCCTACCGAGTCCCGATATCCTGTTGGTCCACTTTCGCCCCTATTCCAGGCCCATCGTTTCAGTGTACCAAGCGGCTTTGCTGAAGCTTCCGATACAGCTCGAAGTGGAGAGGATGAGAAATTTAGCAGATATCTCTCCATCGCCGTAGTGGTTTCGCACTGTCAGTCGTTATCGTTTTATATTGGTGTAGGCATGCGGATGTCTTTCTCACGACCTCTATTTTGGTATACTGATAGCTCAAGATTGTTTGCCCCGTGGCGACGAGCGTCTAGGGTAAATAGGGGTCACGCTATGTCCTGCATGCTACTTTGAGGCCATTAGCCGCTGCTCAGGAGCCATGGCGATGCCACTCTCCGGCAAGCACGGATGGGAAGACCAGTCGTGTTGGCTAGCAGGTGCTGTATATTACTCATAAACATGCCGTGTGCCAATACCGCCGATACAACGTATCTGCATCGATTTTCGTCTGGACCTCCTGGGCGAGAGGTCTGATCCTCGAATATTAATTCTGTCTTAGCACCGTCGTGGATATATATAACAGTACCCGGCTTGTCTTGCGCCCGTATGAAATGCCAACCAGCCGACGCTCATCATCAGATCCGCGTGTAGACTGGTGTGGGTGACCATACGAAATATCACCCAAACGATGCTGGCGCCTATGCTGAGTTCGTTACATAATAAATCTTATATCCGTCTAATGAAAGACTGCACCAGGAGAAGTGTCGTTATAGACGAAGCCAACGTTCTGCACATGATGGCATGGGAAGATAGATAGGTATATTTACGAACGCAATCCAGACATTGACTCAGAAGTAAGTCCCCTACTCACTCTTAGAATAGGGGTTATCGATCCATACTCGCGACCCCCGAAACCGACTCGTCAGAACCCCTTCGCCTTCTCAGCCTGTAGCCTTCGGACGTTCTCGTCGTGCTGGGAAAAGTATCGGTATTCGGCGTCGAGTGCCTCCTGAACCTGGCCCCAGAGCCCGTGCTGCAGCGTGCCGGAAAACCAATAATTCCCGGCGGCATCCTTACCGACGATAGGAAACGAGTTGCGCGTGGGCAGCTGGCGGTTGACGAGGCCGTTGGGCTGGATGTACGTTGGCCGCCCGGGTCGGTACTCGGGGGGGCGGGGCGTGGTAGCATCATCGTCGCCGCCGCCGTTGTTATTGTTATCGCCGTCGGAAGCCGAACCGGGACGGGCCACCAGCGCCGCCGAGAAGTCCGTCTCGAAGAACTTGGCCTTGCTCCAGTTGGAGATCATGACGGGCGTCATCTTGGTGTTGCCGAACACCGGGGCGCGGCCTTGCCGTAGCGCCGCCCTCTCTATGGCAGCGTGGGCCTCGACCTGGTCTCGCGTGCCCTGCTCGGAGATAGACCGCCGCACCACCGCCGCCGTGTAGCCGAGTGGCTGCGCGAACAGGTCTCGCATCGACAGGAAGGCGTAGACGCTACCCACGGCATTCCCTACGTATGCGCTTGTGGGTGGGAGGAGGTCCTTAGCGAGTGCCGAGCGCAGCCCGAACGCGTTCATGATCGACACCGTCTGGTCCACGTGCCGCAGGTGCACCAGAGCGAGCCGGGTGATCCAGCCTGAGAGTATGTCACCCTCACTGATGAACGGCCGCAATTTCTTGTCGTCATTTGCGCACTGGGCGGCTGGGGCGGAGAGATCATCGCGCGCGCTTTCGAATAGGATATTCGCATGCCGTGCTGGCACGCACACCATGCGCGTCTCCTCGCCACCCCACCAGAAGATGGTGGCCCATATGTACGAGAGCACGAATAGCAGGGATTGAACGGGCGACAGATGGCGATGGGCTAGCACGTATGGTTCCTTTGGATTCGCGCCGAGGCTCTCGAGCGGGTCACGATAGACACCGTGGAGAGGCTTCACATCGTCCTCCCTCCCCTCGAGCGTGGCAGTCCAGGCAGCTAAGAGCTCCTTGCGGCCGATAGCGTCGAGCAAAGTATGCGGCCACGACAGGGTGACGATCGTGGCGTCAGTAAAGGACACGATGTGCAGGCTCAGCTGCGGCGCGTCCGTGGTCAGATAGTCGAGGATCGTCTGAGGTGCACCCCAGCGGCGCAACAGAGGCCCGAATTCGCTCGGATCGTCTAGGACCGTCGGTTTCGCTGTCGGTCGGGGTAGGCGGCTAGCAAGAGGATGACTCGCGATGCCGACATCGTGCGTCGAGTGTGAGTAAGCAAATGCCGGTCGATTCTCACTGAAGGCTTCCGGGACGTGGTATTCGAGTTTGCCGTTACTCTACGAGCATCCTTTAGTTCGCGAGACCCAGAAAAATTAAACACCCTCGAAGCTTCGATAGGCCTTCGACAAGGTGTGGGCAGGGGTGATTCGTACGTTGAGCCTCAACCGCGCGCCGAGCTTGCGCCAGTCACGTCGGCTAAGGAGCTTCTCTAGCGATGTGCGCAGCTTATCAGCGTCTAGGACATCATCGAATCGCATAGTAAACTCGACGATGACGGATCTGTTGACCGGGGTATCGTCGTAAAAGTGCAGTGGGATGACCGTATCTGACGGTATGGTCATCGGCGTCTTAATCTTTTCCTTGCCGAGCAGGTTCCCCATCTTGAACCAATATTCCGGTCCGAGGACAAGGCGAGCAACAGTGGCTCTGTCCAGGTTAATCGCTCCTAGAACCTGGGTCGCCTACGGTTCTAATAAGGGGATAGGAGCCATCTGTGCACCGGGATGCCAGGATAGTTGCCACGCGTACGCGCACAGGTTTTGACGCCGTCGCTGGTCACCCGAGATAGAGAACTGCAGGCTATTCCCCAGCGATCTTCATCACGTTCGGCCTTTTGGCCCACAGGGATATATATATGGGGCAGCAGACAATCTCGTCAGTAGCAACGTAACATGCTCGTCTGTGTGCTGCACAAGCGGGAAGCAGACAACACTATTAAACGAGGACCGTACCGGAGTCACTATTGGCTTGCTCGCCCGTACTGGAAAGGATGCACACTCATATTACGGAGTTGCATAGCTACCTACATGAGGGAAAAAAGGATTTCGGGGCGGAACGCCTCATTCTTGGTTTACAGAGAGTATTATACCTTTGCCTGGGTATACCTTTGCCCGGGAGTCTTGTCCTTCTAACCCCTTTCGTGAGATAATGGAACCGTGCTGGCAAGGATCGCGGTATGGTTTGCGTAATCAGGACCTGTTGGCAGCACTGATCAGCACGGCGCTACCAACGGGAAAACGCCGTGATACGGTAACACATACCATATGATAGTGGTATTGTGGTGAGACGAGGGGGGATATTGGGCTCCGGTGAGCAGCAGCCTACACGCTGTAGGTTTGTAAGAGTGCATGTTGGCGTGAAAACAAACAGAGGCCCCAGCCCTCCTCCCGTCCGGTTGCCGACTGAACACCGATTACACATTCATAATTGAGAGTCTAGATAGAGATGGTCAGATGCCCCCCCCCAAGACGTGTCTGTCGAAGGAGAGAGAGGCGTCCTTGAACATTATTGGCTATGTAATCTGCCACCGGAGCTGTGTGGGGGAGGGAGAGGCGGCATGTTCGGGTTCTCTCGACGGCGACGACGACCTGCCGTACGAGGGTATAAATACACATACACACATGCATGTATATGATGGACCTTCCCCTGTTCCGGAAAGCGAGGCAGGGATCTTCGAAGACCTCCAGGGACCTCAAAAGCTAGAGAACTAAGGTTATCCCGTCAGATCTTCATTTACTTGAGAATCATCTCAAGGGGGGGAACAGGGGGTCGTATCAGGTTTGTGGTGGGAGGGTGGTCATGCAGGGCGCAATATACCAGGCGAGCAGATAACCCGCATTTACATACGGCTGTATGAGTGTTGCCCTGAGGCAGCCCTAGACATTTCTTCTGATATCGTTCTCGTTGTCGAATGCAGCGCCGGAACGACGAACATGTTGTCAATGATGCAGCATTATCGGGTCGGACGTATCGCGCAACCGCGAGGTCCTGGGAAGGATTTGATGAGATATGACACTGTTAGAAAAAGCACTGCCGTAGATTACTTCCCGATCTGAGATCCTCCAGAATTACCCTTTAGCCGGAGTTGCCAAAGCTGGTTCCCACCACATTCGACACCGGCTAGCATGATTGCGTCAACACTCTCCTCCGGAGACTCGCCGACGTTGAGTCTCTGTGTCGTAATTCACTAAGCAAATATGTAGCTCGGAAAGAAGTGTGATGCGCTGCTCCGCGTGTCGCTTGAGTATTTCACCCCCCTTCGCCCTCCCCTTAAGTCTGTCCGCGTAAATCGTTACTAAAGTAGGGCGATAGGTGGTCTGCTGAGGCGGGGGACCTTCGTCATAGTCGAAAGCGCGCCCATCTACGACGCGAAGCCATCCGAAACATGGCAATGAGTGTTGCGGAAGCTGATCTCCGGGGGTCCCAGTAGGCGTTCCTCCGTCGCGTGCGTGGCCGATAGCTTGAGGGGCGTCTGCCCCGTGGCCAGGCTGGCACGGGGGATTGGTAAGAGGCCCCCGATCAGAATTCGATGCGGCGCCACAGCTGGGCGTTCTGTGATATGGGTAGTTCCAGTCCACGAGACTGCCCATGATCTACAACATGGCTCACACGCGTGCCCGGACGAGTTTGGGTGCCCGCGGCTTCATCGTCAGTTAGATAATGTGTTGTAGCCCCGGGCTACAGGTAGCCTCATCAGACAGGCCGTTCGACTGCCACCATGATTCAGGTGGAAAGAATTTATGGGCGGCTGGTTTTGATTATATTGCCATGCGAGGCAGGTTTCCCGCCTTGCAACCGAGCCGTCTCTCCTTAGCTCCCTATTCTCTTCATTCTCTCATGGTACGTGCTCGACGTAGGCATAACTACTTTATGTGCCGAGAGACGTCAGTACCGAGTTATACTCCTCTAGCTAATGCTTCACGAAGTGAAAGCGGAAACCCCCTGCTGTCGGATCTTTCTCGAATGGAACTCTGCTGCGAAATGCGATAGAACGTTGCTTAGCTTTATGGGATTGACACCCACTTTTCCCACGACGGGCCTTTTTCTATCATATGTGCCACCTACCCACCGGTTTATCAGGCCGCAGCCACGTCAAATTCAGGGTCGTGATCTTCTCTGACCCCTTGCTGTTGACCACGTAGTTGATGGCAACGGTCAAGGATTCTACCACTCAGAATCAATCATCGAGTTGACCTGGACGACCACGTACTTCAGGCTACCGGGTAGGTCAAGGTCCTCGGTATAAACGTCCGAACTTATGGACTACGATAGAACCGTGAGCGAAGAGATAGCCTCTTAATCGAGATCATCGGTCCAAGTTCCTATCCCACCGGGATTGGCGGTTTGTCACATAGCTTAGTGCTAATGTGTTAGGTTCTAGTCCCGAAGATCAGGTCAGATCGACGAATTTGAAGGGGAAGCATAGGCTAATTTCGCGCCCGTCCATCCCAAAGTCGTTGCACATCTCGGATTGCCGATTCAACTCCCCAGGCATAGTATTAATGTTACAGGCATCGGAGCAGGAGCGGGGCCGGGCAGGTTCGGCACACTAGAGGCGAATTCTGCGTGATAGGAACTCGGAGACGGCCTTTCTGCCTTCACTTCGAAACATCGCATCGTTATGAAAAGCTCCGGCAACGGCCTTTCTCGTCACGGGAAGTTGGACATCTAAGCATCGGTCATACAGCCTTTGGCTAAGCTCTAGAGGGACAAGCTCGTCCTTCGCCGCCTCCACGATGAGCACCTCCGGCGCCGACGTTGGGGTCCTATGCTTCTGGGAGATGATGCCCAGGTTCGTCCAGCTATCGAGGTGATTTCGCAGGAAAGGCCAGAGGTGCCGGTACGGTAGCCACTTTTGCGGATAGAGTACTTGTAGCATGGCGCGAATTGACGTAAAGGGTGTCTCCAGAATCAAAGAATCCAGGCACAGATTTGCGGGCATCGGAGCCTTGGCGGCCAGATTGGTAGCTACGCCCGCCCCGATGCTCTGGCCCCAAAGGACGAGCTTGGCCGGCGGATTCGTTTTGCGAGGTCCCTTATCGTGAGAATTATTGTGTAGCTGAGAAATCCACCGAAGAGCGGCAGCGGCATCCATTGTCAGACCATTTTCGGAAGGGCGACCTCGCGAAGTCCAATAGCCTCTATAGCTCAGGCATACCATAGTACATCGAGCGTTGCTAGCGGCACCCTCCTTTGGAGAGATCCTCTTCAACCTGCACAACGCGGAAGAGAGGTCGGGTAGGCGCGGCGGGATCGACGAGGCATTTCCTACCGACAAGCGTAAGTTCACCGGGCCACATCACTCGGGGGGGAAGAGTGTTGCGAGGCGGACCCTGAAAATAGAGGATATATAACGCAATGTCTGGCAGCGCAGCTGGTGCAGAAGAGCCGAGGTCCACGTCGGTAACACATAAGGCAAGATCTGTACCATCGGCGGCGCGTACTCGTTCCTCACGCCACTGAATGCCGCCGCACCGGCTGGCGTAGTCTCGAATCTTCTCCTGCCGCGCATTTGGTGGCAGGCCAGGCATGTATATCATCTTATTCTGGAAGATGACCATCAAGAAGCACTTCCAGGTCCATAGCGATACGAATAGGCCGCCGAAGACGACCGGGGCTAGCATCAGGCCCTCGACGTGGTACCGCCTCACGCTGCAGGCTAGCGTGTCGACGCGGGATGTCGTGGAGGACGGTGATGGGATAGCGGCTAGCCTGGAGATCCTGCGAATGGACGGTCCGAGGAGGCCGCGAGGGAGCGGCATGGTGATTCGGGGACCTCGAGACCATGGCTGAAAGGGCCGTATGCAGGGTGAAGGAGCGCAAAGTCTGGGAGTGGAGGGCCGATCAAGAGGGCATTTTGTCGACACTAAGTGGCCGACGGGCGCTGCACCAGGGCGGAAGAGGGGAAGACGACGGAAGATGGAGTTGAGGTATGGGTATGACCCTGCCAACCCCGGTTCCGTAGGTATGTAGGATCGTAGTATCGGGCGTCTCGACCGCGCAAGGTAGGAGGTCGGCGAGGCAAGTTGGCGATGCTGGTATCTGAGATGACTGCAACGCTTGATGGTGGGAAGTACACGACGCACCTGACAGAGGGAAAACCCCAACTCTTCGATCCCGTGATTCCCGCACGCGGCCACCCACCGGCTTGCGCTGCCTGCCCCCTAGGTACCTTACCTACCTCTTAGCATGGCCTTTGGTACCTTGAACGGGCAGCTTGGGCAGCTTCTAATTAACCCTACTAATTGACGGGTCCCCCCAATAACCGCCTGCTTTAGGTACCTGCCTGCCTAATGTATGTACTTGAGGCACCTCAGGCAAGGCCCTATAATCCTGACGGAGACGCGATGTCATCGAACCCAAGGCCCTTGCAGTACGGTACCTGCACGTGGATGTACTGCTGCGGCGGCGCCGCGCTACAGCGGACTGGCCGTAAGGTGCTGGCTACCGATTCCATCTCATTTCGGTACCTGTCGTGTTTCCGCATTCGCCTTGCCGGGCTCGCCCAGGCTCAGGTACCTTCGGTGGGGCACGCCCGTGGTCCACTCCACGCTGCTCAGGGGGGCGGGAGAAACACAGGTAGGCAGGTAGGTACCTTATGTACTGAGCATGCCCTATGCTCAGCAGGTACCTCTGGTCCTTAGGCGGGTGGCTACCTGCCGTGAAACATGATATACCACGCGCACCCTACAGGTACCTAACCTTAGGTACAAAGGTAAGGTAAGTACAGTGTTATTATGTGGCGGGCAGGTACCCTAAGGTAGGCAGTTGAGTACCTGAAACCCTTGGTGGCAGTGGTAGAAGTACCTGTAGACGTGCTGCCAGCGACCCCCTTCTGGACGGACTGACGCTTATACTGCCTCCTATAGGAGCCCGGTGGAGATTTGCTAGGTACCTACATAGGTACCTAGGTAATTAGAAACGTCATGGGATCATCGATATCGGAGGTGCGGTACGGTGTATGCTGTGTACCTGCGCGTGCTTCGCAGGTACCGAATCGATTTCCTGCCTCTACCGCTCTGCCTTGCCTAGTCGAGAACCTGCCGAACTCAACTCGTTCCATCTCTCGATCCCCGTGTGCGCTCCAGTCCCCCAATCTTCTTACCTGCAACTTTTCTCTCGTCGCCGCCAATCCCGCCCTTCTTTGCTCGCCGACCATCCTCAACACTGCCGCCGACGCTGACGCCACCAATACACCACCCTACGCCCCCGCCGCTGCACAATGCCTGGCCAACTCAACGGCGACGCAGGCCGCGAGTCTCCTTCGCACCACATAGAAGTCCTCGAGGAGGCTTCATCCGAGCGGGAAGACCACCAACATAGTCCCGGTCTGCGGGATAGCAAGGGATGGGACGGCAAGCTACGAATTGACCGCACCGCCCTGATCCAGAACCCCGAGGCTCTCTCCGACCCCGAGTATTCGGACGATGAGAATGTGCTTGCGGGCCAGGAAATTGATGCTGACGAAGGTAGGTTCTCCCTAAATCTCCTTGCGTTCTGCCAGCGTGCTCGCTAGTGATGAAGCCTAGTACTAACCCTCCTTTAGACCTCCTCGACGACGAAGACCCCGACAGCGACGACATCAGTCTCACCCACTCTCGGGTCACCTCCATCTCCGCCCTTCGATTAGATCGGTTCAAGAAGGTCGTGCGGCTATGTCTGCGCCAAAACCTCGTCCAGCACATCGATGGCCTCGCCAGTCTAGGGCCCACCCTAGAAGAGCTCGACCTCTATGACAACCTTATTTCACACGTCAGGGGCTTGGAGGACCTGACCAAGCTCACGATTCTTGACCTGAGCTTCAACAAGATCAAACACATTAAACACATCGACCACCTGACAGAACTGACGGATCTGTTTTTCGTGTCCAACAAGATCAGCGTAATCGATGGCCTCGCCACTCTGACGAAGCTCCGGCAACTCGAACTAGGGTCCAATAGAATACGGGAAATTAAAAATCTCGACTCCTTGACGAATCTGGAAGAGCTCTGGCTGGCCAAGAACAAGATCACCGAGCTCAAGGGTCTAGCCGGCCTACCGAAATTACGTCTCCTAAGCATACAGTCGAATCGGATCCGCGACCTTTCTCCTCTCCGCGAGGTCCCGCAACTGGAGGAGCTGTACATCTCGCACAATGCCTTGGAAAGCCTGGAGGGCTTGGACGGGAGCCCGAGCCTGAAAATCATTGACATTTCAAACAATACCATCCAGTGCCTCAAGGGCTTGGGCAACCTGAAAGAGATCGAGGAAATTTGGGCAAGCTACAACCAAATATCTGACATCGCAGACATCGAGCGGGAGTTAGCGGACAAGAAGAACCTAACGACGGTGTATTTCGAAGGAAATCCGGTACAGTTGAAGCAACCCGCCCTATATCGGAATAAGGTGCGGTTGGCTCTGCCGCAAGTGCAGCAGATCGACGCAAGTAAGTACCAAAATCGGTGCCCCGTCGCCTATATATATACAGCTAACACTCGGGGAAAATAGCCTTCGTGAAGTCGGTATGATCAATCTCCCCTTCACCCAGTTAGGATTCGTTCCACGCGGGCCCTATATATTGCATAGCACGGCGTTTGGGGTTCCTTACTGCGAACGGTAGACCCGATATCGGAAGACCGCGAGCTCTCTGATCGGACCGTCGGGTATCTGTGGGACAGAGGTAAAGCGTGTCACATACTACACCAGCTTCGAATTTGCAAGTAGGTAGCTGAGAGACGTTTCGCCTCATCAAGGGAGAAGGAATCAAATAGTGCTCGGCACTGTATTCGTTTCACAGATATCCATAAGCTCACGCAAAATGAGAAATATCCTCAGGTTCACATGGTATCTGTTCCTTCCACCGATGGTGATGTTGCGGTTACAAGTCGGAAAAGCCGATGGTGTATACGCCATTCTAACAAGATGCTCCCCGTGGTTGTAAAAAAAAAACGAATCACCCAGACTCTACAGTACTAGCCGCGGTGGCTGGTAGATATAATCCCTGCCCATGGTGACGAGAGGCGGTACTTTCTCCCCCCCCAAGCGTCGCGGCCTATCTTCGTCATTATACCCGGTCACGCCGGGTAGCATGGCACAGGACACAGACGGCCGAACCAGAATCCGGGACTCGGCAGCAGCAGCGCGACGACTTTGTCTAACCAAAGATCCACATCTTATCCGTGGAGAAGTACTATTCGTAAAAGTATAGATTAGCACGCAGCACTTCCCCAACCTTTCTCCTCGCCAGCTAATCCCGGGGGGGGAAGGGGGGCAGGGAGGTTGTATATGTGACTCACGTTCGAGGGCTGGTTGAAGCGGATGCCAGCGTCCTTAGCGGTGATGCTGTCGAGGTCGGCCTGGTCGAGGTCGAAGCCGGTGCTGTCGAGGTTCTGGAGCATGAGCTCGAGGCGGGTGGTCTTGGGGATGACGGCGAGGCCGCGCTGGGTGGCCCAGCGGAGGAGGATCTGGGCGGGCTGCTTGCCGTACTTGGCGGCGACGGCGCTGATGAGGGGGTCTTCGACGAGGGGCACGAGGGCCTCGGCGTGCTTGAAGCCGAACTCGAGGAAGGAGGCGGGGCCGAAGGAGGAGTAGGCGGTGACGGCGACGCCCTCGGCGCGGGCGAGCGCGAGCAGCTCGCGCTGGACGAGGTAGGGGTGGTGCTCGATCTGGAGCGCGGCGGGGGGCACCTTGGCGTAGCGGAGCACGTCGTAGAGCAGCTGGGCCTGGAAGTTGGACACGCCGATGGAGCGGGCGAGGCCCTTGCCGACGAGCGCCTCCATGGCGGCCCAGGTGACGTGCGTCGGCGTGCTCGACCGCACGATCTGGTCCTCGCCGTCGAAGTGCCACCCGGGCGGGTACCGCACCGCCGGGTCGACGTACTTGAGCGCGCCCGGGAAGTGGATCAGGTACAGGTCGAAGTACTCGAGCCCCCAGTCGGCCAGCGACCGCCGGCACGCCGGCTCCACCTGGTCGCCGTCCTGGAACACCGGCCACAGCTTCGACGTGATGAAGAGCTCCTCCCGCGTCACCAGGCCCTCCTTGATCGCGCGCGCCACGCCCTCGCCGCACTCCTTCTCGTTGCCGTAGTCTGGTGCCGCGGACTCACATATTAGCCACCCGGGACGCCATCACTGTCTATCTACGCCCCATATCTCTTGTTTTTCGCCATCGTCTATAAACCACCGAAGCGAGCCAGCCGCCAGCGTAGGACACCCAGGCCGGCGGTTGTGGCCAGGCCATGGTCGTTTCGGGTAGACTCGCGCTTGGCTCCGGCCGGTTCAACGAGGGGACGACAGGGGCCCCCTGAACGCAGCATTCGTCGGCGGGGTAATGAGATGCGAAGAGGGGCACACGCTGCTGGCTTGTTTTTTCCTCTTTCTCTGCTGCGTCATGTCGCCTTCTCGCGCCAGCCTCGAGATACCAGGGCAATAGAAGAGCAGAAGTGGACGGGTCTGGCTACTCACCGCAAGCTCCATCGAATAACCTATAACCGGCCTTGATGGCAGTGTAGACAGTGTCGGCGCAGATGGCGTTGTCGACCTTCCACAGGCCGAAGCCCACCTGGGGCATCTCGTAGCCGCTGCTCAGCTTGATGGTGGGACCCATGGTCGTCGACGACTTCGTAGCGATCCAACGGCGAGTACTACTGCTGCTGGCACAAGGGCTCGGGCGATATCTCGGTATCGCAGGGCGCTTCGGTGGCACGATGAAGCGACGGGAGAGTGAACGGAGGTGGAGAGGAGAGAGAGGGACAGAGAGTCGCATGGCCATCGGGGGGACGGCGGCTGGTGGAGGGAGCAAGTTTCTTTATACTTCTCTCCTCTCTTCCCCTTCCCACCACGAGAGCAACGAGGAGACGGAGTAAGCGACCCTGTTGTCAACCGGACATCGAAGTACCAGCAGAAGTGCCACCCGCGATCGTATTCCACATGTGGAGATAGGCGGCCTGTTAAAAAGGAGAAAAAGAAAAAAAAACCCTTTTCGCCGAAGTAGTCTACAAGACGACCGTAGCGATAATAATTCCGCGCTGGCCATTATCCCGCCGAGGACGCATCAGCAAGAGTATCGTGACCGAACTGATTGGCATGGGTAATAAGGTCTAGCACGCGGCGAGCAAAGCACTAAGACTTGCTCCCCTCACCCCCCGTCCCCCCTAGTCATGAGCCTCTCTTTCATTTGCTCGCCTAATAGAGAGGCCACCCCCTGGTACCAAGCTCAGGAGACATATCAGTCCCCAGTCCCCAGTCTCCGGCGGCGGCAGCTACTGGCGATCCCATATGCGCAGAGGGGGGGGCAGGAGGGGAAAGGGGGAAGGGGGGTTAAGGTGGATGAGAAAGGGAAGAGAAGGGCATGCTGGAGATGGGGGTTCGCAGGTTGAAAGTTGGAGACTCTCTGGGAAAAGAGAGCCGACAGCATGAAGGAGTAGACAGCGGAAGTCAACAGACGTCCACTCTCCCCTTATCCCCAACTCTCCGTCCCTCTCCCCCCTCTGCAGAAACTCAGATGGCCCGCTACGACGGGTCCCTGCTCCCTCTCGACGCTACCGTGGCTCTCTTGAGGAGAACGATTTCGCCGAGGCCCGAACCTTGGGGGGGAGGGGCGTCCCGCTGTTCGTGAGGAGTAGGCAGAGAGGTGAGGATGTCGAGGCATGCACATGCCAGGTACGGATTTAGGCTGAATTCCGATCGTGGGTTTTCGCACTTATAGCCAGTCCACAATAGGAGGAGTAAGGATCCACCGCGGCTAATTTGTTCTTATCTTCCCTTACTTACTACGCCTACCGTGACCTAGCTCCTGGTTCGCACCGCGTGGGCTTCACCCCACGCTTCCCGCCCCCTTCGCTGCCAGGCGAGGAGGTGGTATCTCTTATTCTCCCGCGGTGCGTGTTCGCACACATACACGTACGCTCCCCTTTCCCCCCTTTCCTTCCTTTCCGTCTCTCTCTCTTTGTATACGCACACTCGTTTCCCGTCCTGCCTTAGTCATACGATGTCGTCGCAAGCGAATCCTACGCCGTGCCGGGGGCAAGGGCCGGAGTCAGACTCTCTGCCTTCCGGGGCCAATGGCACGTCGACCCGCCCGCCGCTGATCTCTAGAAGATCTGGCTTGGCAGCGATCTCGTCTACGTGCCGCAGGAGAATAACTAGAATTCGTTGCGGCTCTCTCTCTCTCTCTCTCTCTGTCTCTTCCTCTCTATCGTAGTGCCCCCCCCTTTCCCCCTCCCCCCTTTCATACCTGCCAGGCGAATCGATCCTTCGGAAGCTGTTCCGAATTAGCGAGTGTCATATCCCTCTCTCACCGTCCGGTCTGGCCACCCGTGTGCCGGTGGGGAGGTCGGCCAAGAGGCGTCGTCGCTGGTCTTCCGGATAGCAGGATCGCTTTCCCCATTCGGCACTACTGCTCGGAGCCGTCGATACGGTGTTAAAAAGAGGAAAGGGGTGGGTCAGGGCTTGGAGGCTCTGACCGGGAAGCTGGCTATATCTCTGGGCACTAGAAAACGTTACCAATTGGTCATTACACCAATGCCGCCACGGTCAGCCATACAAGTATTCGATGAATAAGTAATAATGATGTTTGATCAAGACAGCAATTGTTTCACGATAGGTATCAAATAGATAAAGGGGAATATAATGGTGGCTTGATATTGCGCGTGCTTTTGTGCTGCATTGTTGGAGCATCCGAAGTGTGCACCAAACCACAATTAATATGAGATAAAACCGGTGCACACATGAATAGAAACATAAACACATCTCTTCTATGCCCATATGCAACTTAGAGTTAGGTATGCATTTATAACGAGATTTTCCATCGCAAAATACCTCCTCACAATCCCCTCTAGAGACGCCCTGCAACTATAAGTTTCCCCGGATTCGGACTTATTGCCCGGCCAGTTCGATAAAGTAGTTTCCCTCGACCAAAGACACCCGAGTATCCACGAATACACACGTACGGTCCCTATCCTAGCCGGCTCTCTACTCCGCGCTCCCCTTGTTCTTGCCCTTGCCCTTGCCCTTTCCCTTGCCCTTACCCTTTCCTTTGTCCTTCTTGCCGGCCCGCTCGTCCTCCTCCGGACTCTTCTCGCTCACGACGAGCCAGAAGGTGCTAGGGTCTAGTTCGAGGGCGGCGGGGCCATTCACCTCGAGCTCGGCGACATGGGGGCACAGGGCGGCGAGCTGCGCGGCGGCGCTCCCGTCCTTAGTAGTACCCGCGAGCTGCAGCAGCTGGCGGGCGGGCAGGCCGAGCAGGTGGGCGAGCTCTGCGGAGTCGAGGAGGCTAGCGTGGAGGCCGCGGGGGCGGAGCCACTTCTGGTTCGCGACGGCGACGTAGGCGACGGCGCGCTCGCGCGGGGTCTGGGGCTTGCGGGTGACGGCGTCGAGGGCGACGAAGGGGAGGGCGACGGCGGCGCCGGCCGCGTTCAGGGAGGCGGCGACGGGGAGGGCGATGGCGCCGCCGAGCACGCCGAGCGTGGCGCTGAGGTAGTCGCCCCTGCGCGCGCTGTCGCGGATCACCTGGCCGGTCGCGCGCGCGTGCGCCAGCGTCTCCTTGCCGAACCGCCGCGGCACGTCGCCCACCTGCCGCGCCGACTCCGCCGCGTGGCTCACCGCCTGCGCCGGCACCGTCGCCGCCAGGAACCCCGACAGCGTCCCCAGGAACGCCGCCCACGTCTCCGCCGTCACCCCGCGCCGCAGCAGCACCCCCCGCGGGTACGCGTCCAGGAACGGCGCCGTCGGCTCCGCCCACACCTGCGGGATCGCGACGGGGCGGCTCGCGCCTGGGGCGATGTCCGCGGCGGCCGCCGAGTACGACGGCGGCAGGTCGGTGTCGGAGGGGAAGTTGAAGGGGTCGGCCACGGACGGCCCCTCCGTCGGCAGGCCGGAGTTGTAGGACGAGGGGCCGGGTAGCTCCTCGTAGGCGGGGAGGGCTTCGCCGCGAGCTTCTTGCTCCTTTTTCGCAGCCATTTGTCAATCGACGCAGAGGATAGAGAGATAGGTAGCGTGTTTACTCATGGCAACCGACGACGAGTGTTTTTGTAGTAGAAGACGGCATCGCGAATGAGCCGATGGCATTGCTGCGCCATGGTGGTGGGGTACCTAAGGTAGGGCTGTGAGGCCTCAGGTCCGGTTGGGCGTGAGCAAGGAGACGGATCCTCCCTAAACGAAAGCGAGTGCGAGACTTGGCGAGAACCGGCCCGCTAACGCAGCGCAGCCACGCGAGATTACGTCGAATGCTCATCCTCGCACGCAGTCCATTCGATGTCTTTGGCATCCGGTAAATGCATTGCCTCGTCTGCAAGCAGTTATAGAAGCACTCGTGCCAATTTGGCCAGAAAAGCAGGCCTGTGGACTCGCGGGGGTACGAAAAGGCTGCATCTTGCGGTTCAACGCCCAGCGGAAACAGCCAGCAGAGGTCTAGGCAGTGGAATGGGTGGATGGGTAGGGATATCTGCGCATGAAATATGGCGGGATCGGGTTATATATGGAGTCTTTCTCTTTTTATACCCACCACTGCGGCACTTGTTCTATGGTAGGTAATCGAAGCCCAGATACGAATCCGAAGAAAAGAATCGTATCGCTTCCTGTCCACTGGCTACGACGACGTGTTCTGTTCATTGTCTCGAACCCGGCTGTGATGCTCCGGACGTTGCCAAAGCTGATTGATAATAGGAGGATATTTTTCGATTGCAATTTACGTAGTGGCCACGCAGTGACGATATCCTCTGCGGTGCAAGAGAGACTGTGGCACAATCAATCAATCGCCTACATAGGTGCCTATCTCCTGTAAATGAGAATTGTTATTTTTTTTTTCCGGCAAGGAAAACCGCCGCTACGTTTCCGAGGCGTCCTGATTGTCGGGAATATAGTAATACTTGCTGCAAGCCACGAGGTCGGCGGTGCCAAGTTGAAGCGGTTAGGTAGTTGAATGCGAGTGGTAGGTAACTAATATTCCGGTGGCTACACGGCAGTGAGACCGCTGAATCAACCCCATTCCAGCGAGGGAGTCCTTGGGAAGACATCTCAAGCCGCGAACTCCAGATTAGAAATCAGGAATGGGGGCGTAGCGTGGAATCTGACATCTGACTGTAGCCAAGAGTTCCCTATAGGTATAAGTAGGTAGGTACGTCGTGGCGTGCCGTCGAAACCACCGAGGCGTCCTCCCCGCCCGGCTTTGAGACATAGCCGTTGGCGTAAGTCGACCAGCAAATAGCGGTGGCTTGCGAGTGCCATCCGTGACATGGGATTAGGGGCCGCTGACTTGCTACTCCGGCTCCTTATCTACGGCGGCCTTGCAAGGTAGCACGTCGACGTGACCGTCCGACGAAGTGGTACCGACGATCACTGCCAAGCTGCGGCGCGAAGATGACCAGACAGGTATCATTCCGTCTCTGGCCTCGTCCCACACGGCGGCTCTCATTCGGCAGCATCGGCTCTTTTCCTGTCTCAGACCGCCACGCCCGGCTACGTAGGTAGCATCCGCCTGGGTCTCTTCTCTACCTCCCTCTCGGGACTCGCCTCCCCAACCCCCTGAGAATCTGGGGTAACGTCAATCGCGACTTGCCCCAAGAGGCAGTTCGCAGGAACGCGATCCACCTCACACCTCAGCTGTCGCACCACCCCCGGGCCTGGCTATCACAGGATGCGCGGAGGCCGGCATGGTGCCGCAGCCACTACGCGCCTTGTCTTTGGTCTTTGTATGGTGGGCGTAGGCAGCAGACTCGAGGGGGTGTGAACAGAGTAGAGACAGAGGAGGAGAGAGGAACGGGGAATTCTGCAAAGCGTAGAAAGACGCCTAGCCTAGCTGGCTACCTACCTTTGGAACTACCCAACCCGGGTAAGTAAGGGACTGTATCCATCCGACCCCTCGACTCGGCTGGGGCGTCGGGAGCGAGAACCCAGAGAATGGAGAAGTTCGAATTGACCGACAATGGAGGACTGACAATGGAGAATCAGGAGGTAGGTAGGTAGGTATTGCGTGGCATTGAGATGACTTGACTAATAGCCACGGTGACTCCCGCCTACCCGTGCCTGAGTGAGGCCGCTGCTAGGGATACGGGCGAACGAGAGCGGATGCCAACGGAGGGGGGGGCGTACAACGTCCGGGAGGGACGGGCGAGGGTGCGAGGCAGACGAGTACACGCAGGTGAGTACAGGCGGATGAATACACGCAGATGAGTACAGCTCCGAGTAGCTGAATGAATAGCAAAGCACAACTGTCCAACGCACTTTATTCCTTCTATACACCATATGAGAGACCCTCGTGGGGGGCGGACGAGAGCGTGACCAGCCCGTCAATGGAAGCCCGTGACTGGGTCGCCATTGAGCGAGCTGGCGCCTCATTTACTGTCGTGTGCCGGCTTCAATATGCCTGCTACGTCGATCGGGCACAATGCAGAGGCGCGGGAAAGGTCTCGACGTTGCACCCCCCCCCCCCTCTCCCGCCGCATTCCACCGCGCGGCCGAAAGGGCTGGCATATAAATACGCCCACGGCGTGCTGCAGGCTAAACCTGCTGGCCTCGTCAACGCCAGTTCTCGCTTCTCCCCGTACTTATCGTTACCCGCCCCGGCGAACACCATACGGAAAATACCCACCTACATCATCCTGGGCACGTCGAAGAGCTAGCAGTTCTGTCGACCGTCGAGATGCACGTCCCCCGAGCCGCCACGTCGGCTTGTGCCGCGGCCGCCGCGGCCACCGCGCACCGGTTCGTCATGTACTACGACCAGTGGCACGCGGCGTCTCCCACGAAAGGCCAGACGGCCGGAATAACCCACGTTGTGACCGCCTTCGCCGGCTCGACCCTCTTCACCTCGGACCCGCCGGGCTCGCCCACGCCCTTCGTGGACGTGGCAACCCTGCGCACCCAGTTCGACGACGGCGTCAAGGTCTGCATGGCCATCGGGGGGTGGGGAGACTCCGCCGGCTTCACCACCGGCCAGAAGACCGAAGAGTCGCGCAAGACCTACGCGAAGGGCGTCGCCGCCACCCTCGACCGGCTAGGATACGACTGCGTTGGTATGTAGCCGCTACCCTACTTGGCGCCTTGCTGCTGCCAGCCTGCTTACTTGCCCTCGTTCGTGCCTGTAGACGTCGATTGGGAGTATCCCGGCGGCAATGGCGAGGACTACAAGCAGAATCCAAACTCCGGCAAGACCGACGAGATCGCCAGCTACGCCCTGCTCCTTCAGGAGATCAAGGCCGCCATCGGTGACAAGGAGCTGTCCATTGCCGTCCCGGGACTAGAGAGGGATATGATAGCGTTTACCCCCGAACAGGTCCCTCTAATCGACGCCGCGGTCGATGCGATCAACGTGAGTTCGAGATTGCCGCCCGTCGAGCGCATCAAAAGTTCTGGAGGCTAACCAAAGTCCTAACTAGGTCATGACGTATGATCTGATGAATAGGTGAAGACCTCCCCCCCCCCCTCCTCTTAAAGCTCGTGAGCAGCAGAAGCCAGCGTGACTTGCTAACCCGTGTCTAGGCGTGACACGCAGACGAACCACCACACCTCGGTCGAGGGTTCGCTCGCGACGATCGACAAGTACCTGTCGCTGGGGATGACGGCGAGCAAGATGAACCTGGGCTTCGCCTTCTACGCCAAGTTCTTCAAGACGACGGGCGAGTGCTCGCAGCCGGTAGGCTGCGCCACCGCCGAGCTCGAGGACGCCAACGGCGGCGACACCGGCCAGTCGGGCGCCGTCACCTTCCGCGAGACCCCGCCCGTGCTCGCCAGCGGCATCCCCGACACCGAGAAGGGCGGCGTCTGGTACTGGGACCCGAGCACCAGCTACTTCTGGACCTGGGACTCTCCCCAGTTCATCGCCCAGAAGTTCGAGACCATCGTCAAGGCCCGCGGCCTCGGCGGCGTGAGTAAGTCATGCCTCTCTCTGGCTTTTTCTTCTCCCTCTCTCTCCTCTCCTATGTCTTGCACAATCGTAGTGGTGACAACGCTGACGTGCTTCTTCTCTTGCACTCGCAAAGTGGCGTGGAGCTTGGGCGAAGACTCGTCCGACTGGACCTATGTCAAAGCGCTCCAGGCCGGTCTGGCTACGCTCTAGGCCGTGTCCTCCGTGGCCCGGAACCAGCAGGGGCTCGTGTCTCCTGACGTAAGGAAGAGAGCTGTGAGATAGCTTTTCGTGTATATTACTTTGAGGCCGAGGCGCGTCTGTTACCCTGTCTCTCGTCCCTGTATGTATATAGTGTTCCCGTGACAAGCATGTATATCGACCTCCTCAGCCGAGAGCGGACAGTATGAGTGCTGTAGCGGGTAGTATCGGTTGACCCCCGTACGTTGAGGCGTAGGCTGCTAGGATAATGTCCTCAGTATCACCGTCTAAGCTAGGCTAAACTGGGTGCTGACAATCACCGGACGGCTCGCCGCTGTGCAGCAAATAAACCCTGATATAATCAAGCCTCCCGCAAGACTACATTAAACACAAGACCACGCCTGCCTCCTTTCGTACCTGTCCTATCCGTTGGGGTGCTGCGTTCCCGACCCACATTCTCCTCTCCACCTCCTTTGCACCCTTGTGCCTTATTCCGCCCTCGCTCGTTCACTCTTCTCCGTCGTCGTCCTCGTCGAAAGCGTCGTCATCGTTATCATCATCATCCTCTAAGCCCGCCACCTCCTCGTCGCTAGCACCCTCCTCATCCTCCTCAGCCCCGTCCATCTCGCCGGCCTTCTGCTCGCGGGCCTCGCGCTCGTCGTCGCGGCGCCTAGCGTCGTCGTCGCGGCGGGCGCGCTCGAGGGTCCGCGCGCGCTCGGCCGCCGCCTGGCGCTGCGCGACGACGTAGGCGCCAAGCGGCGTGCGCTCCCAGGCGAAGTCGCGCAGGAAGGCGTCGACTTGGGCGCGGTCGCGCGGCGCGAAGTCGACGGCGGCGCGGCGCGCCTCGATGAAGCGCGCGTTAGCCTCGAGCTTCTGGACGAGGAGCGCGAGCGCGGGGCGCAGCCTGCTGCCGCCGCCGGGGCCGGGCCCGCGCCGCGACTGCTTGAGCCAGCGCCGCAGCGCCACGACCACCGGCAGCGCGAGCTCTGGGAAGGCGATGTTCGTGGCCCACAGCGCGAAGTGCTCCGCGAGGAGCGCCGCGACCTGCTCGCCGGTACCGTCCTGGTACACGCGCGTGCGCAGGTACGCGCGCGGCGCCCGGCAGGCCACGGAGAAGTCGAGGGGCCGCAGCGTCGACGGCTTCGGGGCGCGGCGTAGTTCGGCCGAGGAGAGCACTTCGAGCAGCGCCGGCGCCAGCGGGATGTACGTGCCGGTGGCGCGCGCGACGCGCAGCAGCGACCGGACGATATGGAAGCGCAGCGGGAAGAAGGCGGCGGTCGGGACGAGGCGCATGGCGCCGAGCGCGACCTGGACCCAGGGGTATACGAGCAGGCGCAGGCGCGACTCGCGGCCGGCCTCGGCCTCGGTGAGCGGGGAGCAGTGCTCAGCGAGGACGCAGGACCAGAAGTCGAGCGAGTGGACGTACTGCCAGTTGTAGACGGCCTTGTAGGCTTCGTTCTGGTTGTGCACGATGCTGTTGCGCAGGTGGATGGCGAGCTGGCGGATGAAGGCGAAGGCGGTGGTGTAGCCAACGGTCTGGTCGAGGCCCCACAGCTCGGCGGCCGAGTTCTTCATGAGGTTGACGCCCTGGATCGTGTTGGCGTTGGTGACGCGCGACCCGGAGACGAGACCCTGGTAGGTGGCCTTGAGCACGGCCTCCCTCGCGCCCTTGTCGCCGACGACGACGAGTCGGCGGAAGACGAGGAAAGCAGTGATGCGGGTGGACTCGCTGCTCGTCGTCTGCGACCAGAAGCCGACGACGGTCTTAATGAGGTTCTTGAGCAGCTTCCGGAAGCTGAGCAGGTACGGGACGAGCGGGGTGAGGGCCGACAGCGTCAGCTTGAGCGTGGCGTCGTCGGACAGCGTGCCGAGCAGGTGTAGGATCGCGGACACGTAGGATTTCAGCAGCAGCGAGAGAGTCTTGAACTTCTTCGTATCTGTCGGGACCTGGACCTTGCCGTGCGCGGACTCCTTGATGGGTACGTGGTGCGAGATGACCTCGGGGATCTGCTTCAGCGCGACCACCAAAATGTCGTGGAAGACCTCCGGATTGGATATCTTGTACGGCTGCTTCCTGCCTTCTTCTTCTTCGTCTTCGTTCAAATGCGCCGCGGATCGGAACGCCAGGACAACCTGCCTCGCGGCCCTGAGAGAATAGGTCTTCGACATGGTTTCTTTCCACCGTGCCACCGTCGCCTGTGTCAACTCGTTCTCTTCTCTATCTTCCCCGTCTAGCTTCTCGGTCTTCCGCTGTGCCTTGTCCTTCTTCCGTTTCTTCTTGGGCTGGCTCTCCTCTTCCTCCTCCTCCTCCTCCTCCTCCTCCTCGCCGGCACTCAGCTCGTCAACTTCGGCCAGGTCGGCATCGTCGAATTCCAGCGCCTCGGGATCGTTCTCCTTCAGAAATTTGTAGAACTCAGGGTCGTCCTCCGCGAGCGCGTCCATAGCATCTTTGTTCATGCCAATGTCATCGCCTCCATCGCTGCCGAGATCTTCATCGTCGCTTGCTACGGGGGGACCTTCGGCAGATATGCCGAGGTCGCTGCCGTCCTCCGATGCGTTCTCGTCTTCGTCGGGTTCGTCGCGCTTGCGCTTCCCTAGCTTCTTAGACGACTTATTCTTGCCCGGCTGGGACTTCTCGATAATTTCGAACCCGCCGCCGAAGAATTCATCGACGGACATCGCATTCACGTTGACTGTTTTACTGGCCCCGTTGGCCCTGGCGGGTTTCCCAGCGTCTTCGCCGCCCTTGTAGAACTCGGCATCTTTCGCCTTCCTGCTCTGCTTCTTGGCCTGGATCTGCTGCCTCTGCTTTATCTTCGCGCCGGCTTTGCGATTGTCCAAGACGCCTTTTAGATGTTTTTGCTCGAACTTCTTGGTGGCCTTGAAATTCTTCTTTGCGCCCGCCATGATGAATATCGTCTGTAGAGATGCTACTCCGTGGGCGTGGGAATTGGTTGGGTCTGGGACGTTCAATCTCTTGTACTGTCACTTTTTTTTGGTCAAGCTTATCGCGGGGCACTTTTCCTTATCGCTGTTTAGCGCTAAACCAAATACAGTTGCCATGTAGGCGGTGAAGATGAATTCTGCCATATTCTGATCACATAAGGCATCACGTATCTACCGGACATTTGCCTGCAGACTACAGCCAATCACCTCTTCACCTACCTACCTATGGCATATTCAGCCTGCCTTATCCAACTCACCTGTCTATCCCATTACCAAACTTGATAAGTGCTTCTGCCTACTTGTATCCCAGGAACTAGAATCTTTTCACCTCTAGATAAACGCCTGCGTAAATTATCTTCCTACTCGCCTTGATATTCTCGCTAAGCCTCGCCTACGCTAGACGGCATGATGAACTCCCGACAGGCTTATGCCCCCATGCCCCATAGCTATGTTCCTAATACTGCCCTTTCCGCTACGATAAATCTAGACGAGGTATGGCTTCGGCTCTCTTCTACAGGCAGGAGTATTCTCTAACTCTCCTCTATAGGAAGTGACCCTAGCAGACACTCGTGCTGAGAGGGACTTGCAGGACTCTCTCGCCGAGCTCTTTTCGATTATTGTCACGCTAGACGAACTGGAGCGGGCGTTTCTAAAAGACGCCATCCCCGAAGCCGACTACACCGAGATCTGCGAGCGGTCTCTAAAGCAGTACAAGTCCATCTTGACAGACGAGACTGTAGCCAAGGCATTTGTCGGCTTGGAAGAATTCAAAGCCGAGTGGGATGTGAGGAATTCTCCTACCGTCGCCAGTCATCGCTAACCGAGTTCGCATAGCTCGAAGTCCCTAGGGCTACAGAGAGACTGAGGGTTGGTATGCCATCCACCACCGTCACTGCCTCGACCGGGGCGGTTCAGCAATCTGCGCCAGCTAGCAATAAATCTGGTACCCTTATCTTGGAAGCGACGCAAGATTTCATCACTTTCTTAGATGCCTTGCGTCTAGGGCTCCTAGCCAAGGATCAGTTGCATCCCCTCCTTACCGAGGTCATCCAGAGCGTAAACAAGGTCACGGACCGCGACTTTGAGAGTCGCGGGAAGATAGTACAGTGGCTGATCACATTAAATCAAATGAAGGCGGCCGATGAACTGAGCCTGGATCAGGCGCGGGAGCTCGAGTTGGACATCAACTCTGCGTATTTGGGGTTCAAGAATACACTGAATTGAGGTGTTTCGGTAAGCTCCAACCAATCGTCGTTCCAATAATAGCAAGCCACATTCAAGACACGGTTTTTGGTTCTCCGTTGGCGCTACGCTGGCTGGAAATAATATCTACCAGACCTGGATGACATCGTGCACGGTGAGTGCACCTACACACGTAGGTACGTGTACGATGGCGGGCGGTAACATCCATATACCCCTACGACGGATTGCTATCGATGTTCATGTCCTGATGTTTTCGATCGGCGGACTGGATACGACAGTCTCGCTATCAGCTTATCCCGTATTACGGACTAGGGGGTCTATGATCACAAAGGGCGCATGAGGAGGGAGGGGTTCATAGGCCTCGTCGTTTGAGTGGTCAATTGACTTGATCCCAATCCCCACTTTCAAGGCGCGAGTTGTCAGGACCAAAAATATCCGGGATCTCGACCGGAGGGGTTTTTGGGGATGCATCCAGATTAAATATCTCTTGAGAGGGCGTGCTTCTCGGGGGAAGCGCTCGCCTTAGGCGCCAACCATTGAAGGAGGAAGAAAATTTGGCCATAGATACCAACCCTACCAGCTTTCGCCATGCAGCGCACGTTTCTCGCCTTTCAGCACAATGCTAAGCTCCATTCCCTACCGGCCGTTGTCACCGCGGTCAGATCAGTGGCGGTTCTCGAGGAGGCAAACCGAGGCCTCTTTAAGCAAGCCGCCGACGATAATCATGTCGTAGTCACCGATAAGACGATATTTCATCCCCAGGGCGGCGGCCAACCTTCAGATGTTGGCGTCATGACAAGTGCAGACGGGGCTAGTTTTGATGTGGCCATGGTGCGCATGAGCGCTGTAAACGACGGCGAAGTGCTTCACTACGGCCGATTTACAAACCCCGCGTCGATATTTAAGCCGGGCGACGTCGTCACCCACACCATCGACAGCGAGAGGAGGAATTTGTATTCCCGGTATCACACGGCCGGGCACGTTCTTGGCGCAGCAGTCCGCCACCTCCTCGCGAAGCAGATTGCCAATTTCGACGAGCTCAAAGCATCGCATTTCCCCGATTCCGCCGCGTGCGAATTCCAAGGTCTCATCGAGGGCAAGTGGAAAGACGCCATCCAAGCGCGCGTGGACGAGTACGTTGGCCGGGACATGCCCGTCGAAATCGATTGGTGGGACGAGGGCGACTTCAGGGACAACGGGCTCGAACGGCTGATACCCGACCGGAAGGCCATGGGCATGGCGGACGACGAGAAGTTCCGCGTGGTGAAAATCGTCGGCGCCGAGGTATATCCCTGCGGAGGCACGCACGTCGACAGCACGGAATTATGCGGTAGAACCAGCGTGAAGAAGATTAGCCGAGCCAAGGGGACTAGCCGGGTGAGCTACCTGCTGCCGTGACGGTAGGGGATATTATAGAGGCATGTGAATTCGGTAGGGGGCGGGGGATGGGTATACACATAGATGGGGGGGGAGAGAGGGGGCCATCAACATGCTGCAGGGCACTGCATCAGACCCGATATGCGGGATGCTTCCCCGGCAGCCATCGAAAATCAAGAACTGTTCCGATGACCAGTTATGCGACCTTCAAAGTGACACACGCCAGTAATTTGTTTTATTCGCGACGAGCATCATCCGACGAGCTGTTCGAGGTGCAAACGGGTGCAGGTCCCGTTCGAAATAGTTGGCTAGAACCCCCCCTTTCCCCCCCACTGAGCAGTTTAGCGGAGAGGGGGACGTAGCAATTGGTGGTCTAGACGGTGTTTTTCACTGCGTTCCCGGATATTAAGCACTTCTTACGTATCGTATCATGTCAATATCAAAGTCAGCGGCAGCGTACAGCAGTACATTCTCGTCTAGAATTCTACCCTACGTCAATGAAACCTAAACCAAGCGCGCTACGAGAGGGCCCTTGTCTAGCAGAGGGGGCCATTGACCATCCCAACTTCAGATGCTCAACACGTGGGCAAACGGCTGTTTTGAGCCTAAGCTGTCTAGGTTGAATCCGTTGGGGACCTCAAAAGAAGCTTGGACGCTAACCCTCTCGTCAGAAGGCACAAGCAAAACGGGTACCGATCGAATCGGGTCAAGGCCTGGCCGGAGGTAACAGGGGAGTGAGAAGTCGGGTTGATCAAAACTTTAAGGATACCTAGGATGTAGGCAGATCCTAACAGTCTCGCCTAGCACCAAAGCAGTGTAGAGTTCGATCGAATACACTAGTATATCAACTAGTAAGGAATCAGATAAGGTCTCGACGACTGCTTGATCTTATAATTATTTATTAGTGAAAATCTAGGCGACATTGAGCAATCCGTCGAAATTGCAGACCAGGGTATAACGGTCCTACAGCTAGCTGGAATACGTGATGAAGAAGAACCCGATCCCTCCGGAATCAATCCTTCGTCAGCCAGTGAATACGGAGTTCTCCCCACTCCGGGTTAACATCACGTCACCCGCTCTTGGGACGTCTTGCGGCAGCTAGTTATTCCTGCGTTTCAGCCATATCGATGCCAATAAATGTATTCGAGCTACTCTTCTCGGAAGGAAGGATATTCGAGGGTGGAACACATGTAAGGCGTTGTTCGAAGATGACAAAGATAACATTATCGGCGCCTACGACTTCGCTTCGGCGCGCAAGGGCCCTGTCCTTATCGCTTGGTGGCTAGGCTGGCCGAGTACCAGGCTATCTTGATCATCTAACAGTCACGGGGGTCTGACTACTGGGGAGGAAAAGTACCTTATTGTTTCCTTTGAAAGTCTGGCACCGCTTCCAGACGGTATTCTTCATAGGCAAACTAGAACTGCGGAATGCTACTCATCCGGTAGCACTTCCAGTCGTCCTCTTCATGGTGACGCGTGGAGTCCTCAGAAATTTGAACCCTCTCTAGCCGCAAGTCTTTCCGGGGCTGAGGCCGTTGCGCTCCTCCTAAGGTTTGTATACCTAAGTTTGTCAAGGGTCAACGCCGAAGCGACAGTCACCCAGCGCATGCTGAGCCCCGTTCTCGCATGTCAGGATCGGTCTTCTACAGACGGCGGGACTCGCCCGATAGGATGTCCTGGCCAGAGCGACGTTCTAACGGAGATGAGAAGTTGGCTACTGAGCTGGCGCTTAGGCCAGGTCGATGGTACGGAAGCGAGCGGAGTGCGTCATACCTATGTCCATAAAGCAGCTCTCCGAGGTGGCCAAACCATGTTGTGGCGGCAGGGACGGTGGTGCTGGCGCGTCCTAGATCCGAAAGCCAGGATGGCCTTCGGGTAGGCTGAGACGTGCCGGCGACAAAATCTTGAGCGACATCTTTTGAAGCCGAGGAAGGCCATACCGTTCCGCGACGTCTACCAGGTTACCGGACCCGACTCCCGACGCTCCAGGAATATTGTCTGAAGAGCTCGAAGCGCTCGAGATGCAGCCCCCGCCGGTCAGGCACACTGGTAACAGCTGGGCTGTCGGCAGAAGGACCAGCCGTCGACAGCGCGAAGGCTCTGGCCATTGTGGGGATAGAGAAACGGGCGAGTGCAGAGCTAGCTCGTGATCGAATCAGGGTTACCGAGTACTCGACAGGCGACATCAGCATATATAGGTAGGTATCTCTCTTCTGCCACCTTTGGATGGATGGTCCTGGCGGTTTCACAGCTGACGCATCTGTCGTTGAACTCGGGCAGGCCACCACGGATGCCGCGTTGGCAATGGGGTGGAAACGGCCTAGAGACACTGCGGGAGTGCGAAGAGCTGCCCGGGAGACGAGGCTCTCGGGTATTGCTTTTGCTGGGGTGTCGTGTTGTTAGGAGCAGGGGGCAGTTTTTAATATTATAGTAGGTACTAGGTATCTACTACCCAGGCACGTAGTCGACACGAGTTACGGGTATATACCTCCGTATATTACTTCTAGCATGTTGGGTTGGAAAGTCTCGGGGAACATTTAGCTGGTTGCGAATCGGCCGGCGGGGAGCATCGGGAAATGAGAGGCTTTGCCTACAGCTCACCGTCAGGTACCTACTCACAATACTGCCGGGCACGTTCGCGAACATTAAGTACCTAGGTAGGTACCTCTACCTAAGGTGCCTAGCAGTAAGTGGAATTCGCACGACGTCTAGGCCGGGCCAAGCGGTGGTAGAGGTGACGTAATAAGTACTTGAACACGCTCAGTACGACATTCGGGAGGTTAGGAGGTAGTGTTGGTGGGGTACCTGGTTGACGTCTATCTGGCAAGATTGAAGTCGGCAACCCCTCGTCGGGTGCCGACAGGTCCCGATTGGGAAGCTAGCGAATCAGAGTTCGCTGTCGAACCAAAAAAAAATTAATTGAAAAAAAGGGGGGGGGGGGATGCGCGGGTAGCGCTTCAACGTACCATCTGTCACAGGACCACGGGCCACCCCCCCGCGGGCCACCCTGCTCCCTACCAAAAAACGGAAAAAGTCGCTATTTTCAAACACGTATAACGTTATTAATATAAGGATTTAAAGGTTATTATTTATATTAATCGAATCGTCTTTTTAAGCTCTTTAGGTGAATATAAATTATATAATACTAAAAGGGGTTACGATCTAAATATAGACGGTTAAACTAAGGTAAAAGCTTTGAAAATATATAATAATTTTAAATTAATAAATAATATACCGATATTAAATCATTTTTTAAAATAAAATTGATTTTTAAAATGAGTTTTATATATATAATAAATAGATATAAATATACTTCTAAAAATATCTATATTAATATACATAATATTATATTTAATATTATATTATAATATTATAATATACCTATTTCTCTTTAGCATTCTACATATAAAACTTGAGAGATAAAATATATATAATATAATTTATTTTCTTTATTACTTTCTCTATATAATTGATTATAAAAATCTTAATTTTAAGATTTATTTTTATAATCTTTTCGTAATAGAAATATTAATATATTTTATTAATACTTATATAAATAATAAAAATTCTATTTCATTTACATTACGTAATATTTATACTATAATATTATATTCATAACTTATATAATAATATAAATAAATGAAACCTTTATTAAATTAAATAAATATATTTATTATTAATTTAATATTATGTATTATGTATATTTATAAATAAATTCTTATATATATCTTTTAAAATAACCTTAAAATGAATAGTATTTAACTTTTGATTAAGCAATGAATATATAGGTATATTTTATTTATAAATAAAATATAAGCCTAGTTAAAAGATATTTAATTATATAATTTTTTCATTTAATAAAATTTCAATATATTTTAATAGCTTCTTATCTTTCTTATAACTTTAAAATATATACTTTAAATATATATTATATATAAATATAGATACTTAAAACATAATAAGTAATATTTTATAAATTATATATTATATAACGTTATAATATTAAAGAATTATATATATTATTATTAAGATTATATACTTTTTTCTTTTAATTATTACATTTAATATATAAGTATTATTAAGACCTTTTATTATATTCCTTTTAGAGGAATGAGTGAGATTTAGTAATATATAATTATTATAATTTTAAAGCTTTCTTTAATAAATATAAATAATTTTTAATAAATAAATATCATTATGATATATAAAAATCTTATATCTATATGAGGTAAAGAATCCTACTCGTTATAAGCCGTGATATCTAAAGAAACCTATATTAATCTAAAGAGCTTAAAAAGATAATTTGACTAATATAACTTATTACCTTTAAATCCTTATATTCATAACGTTATAAGTGTTTGAAAATAGCGACTTTTTCCGTTTCTTGGTGGGGAGCAGGGTGGCCCGCGGGGGGGTGGCCCGTGGTCCTGTGACAGATGGTACCTACACGTAGGTACAGCACGGCCGATCACGACAGCGGCGCGGGCACTGGAAATAAGCTGCCGGTGGCTGCTGGCATTGGCGTTAGCTGCCTTCTACCACTGCTGCTAATTCTTCCCACCTACCACGCCCGCTCTGCTATCCGTCCAGGCCAACCCGCCGCATTCTCCAGGCGGGCGACGACGCCGCACGCGGGGGCTGTCTCGACCTTCAGATGTCACCACGATGAGATTCCACCCGCATCGACGCACATACCTACGCACAACCTGCGGACACGTACATATCTCCCTACCTACCTACGTGCCTGCGCGCATACGAGCAAGGCTGTCTTCCCACCTCCCTAGGGCGAATCCGGCCTGGTCGCGTCGGGTCCTAGCACCGTTGGGTCTGTAGCTGTCCATCCCGCAGGGGTCACGCATGTGGTCCAAGCGATTGGCCAGCCGCTGCCCTGTCGACACACTGGCGACCTTCACGCAACGCGGTGGGGTTTGCACAAGCCGGTGGGGGAGGGCCTGGCGCCATTTCCCGATGGGGAGGGAGAGACGACGCAGAGAATTGAGATGCCTTGCTCGCTTCCTCAACACAACGCTGCCAGGACCGTGTCCCGCTCCGCCTCTCTATTGGTTGCCGCCGGCCAGCGAGGAGATGCAAGTAAACCTAAGTTCTCCCCAAACCATCAGAATGGTGGGCAATGGGCGAAGGCGGGCGAAGGCCGACCAGGGAGAGGGGTCGGTATACACATGGTCTCCTCTCTTGTCCCGCGGGCATTTAGCCATGTTGTCTCCCCCCCCCCCCTTTCCGTCCCCTTTTCCCTCTCTCTCTTCTCTCTTCTCTTCTATCCCTTATACTAGACAGACCAGACACTTCCGTCGGACTGCTGCCTTTCAACACTGTCAAGGAAAACTTCAACATACCCCTCTCGCCTCCCTAGCAATGCGAGAGTACCATGGATTCTCTTGGTGGTAATATTTTACCCCCTGACCCCCCTCTTAAAATCTATCTTGCCGGAATAGCTCTTGTCCTACTAGTAGGCATATGCTTCTCCACCACACTCGCAAAGAATGCCAAGGGCGAGGAGAACCCCAGTCTCCTGCAGTCCGCATGGCTCTTCTTTTACTCGTGTTTCCTCAAACCGCACGACGGCGACAGCAACGGCAACCAGCAGGATGCCCTCGAGAGCTTCTACAAGAGGCAGGCTGGCGCGTACGATGCGACGAGGAAAGCCCTTCTCAAGGGCCGCGAGGACATGCTCGCGCTAGCCGCCGCACAGCTCGTCCATAGGGCGAAGAGCCGTGACCCCGCCTCGGAGAAGAAGAGGCGTGTCTGGGTCGATGTTAGTGCTTCCTCCGTAAGATCCCGCCGGGAAGTCGCCCGTCTTATTAACCCGTGCCTTATCAGGTTGGTGGCGGGACGGGCTGGAACGTCGGGTCCATGGCCGCGTTCGTTAACGTGGCCGAGTTCTTCGACAGCGTCTATCTCGTCGACTTCTCCCCCTCCCTCTGTGAGGTCGCCCGCAAGCGCTTCGAGAGGCTCGGGTGGGAGAACGTCAAGGTCATCTGCCAGGACGCGAGGAAATTCCGTCTTGAGGACCATGAACCGTCCTCCCCGGGCAAACGTCCTTCGCAGTCGCCGGATCCGGGCTACTTCTCTCACGAAGGGCCCCGCGACGGCGGCGCCGACTTGGTTACCATGTCTTACAGCTTGTCTATGATCGTGAGTGCAGATCGTCCCGCCCAGAGTGGGGATACGAGAGCTAGGTAGCTAACCCGTGTCTAGCCCGACTACTACTCTGTAGTGGACTCGTTGGTTGCCCTGCTAGCCCCGAACGGCATCATTAGCGTTGTCGACTTCTACGTCCAGTCCAAGGTTGATGTCAGCTTCCGGAACTACACCGGCGGCCTCGTCAACCGCCACGTCAACTTTTTTGGGAGGACCTTCTGGCGTGCCTGGTTCGACATTGACCGAGTTGCTCTAGAGCCCGGCCGCCGCGACTACCTCGAGTACCGCTTCGGCACCGTCTTGAACATCAACACTCGGAACTACGTCCTCGGCGCGATTCCCTACTACATCTGGCTCGGGTCTCACAAGCGACCGTCTTCGTCTAGCCTCCCGCACGAAATCGTTGAGAAGGTCGACGCGCTGGTCACCGAGTCCCCGTACTTGCATCCCGCCAACCACACGGCGGCTCTGTCCCGCGCGGTTGAGAGGGCCGCACCAGAGATCCGGTCCAAGGCTTTCGATGCCGCCATTGTGAATCTTTCTGCGAACTTGCCCCTCCCTTCGTTCTTCTACCAGAACCATCACTACCGGATCTACTATGACGACCAGCTCAAGAAGCACACGCAGTTCAACGACGAGTACATCTACGCGTTCACTTGGGAAGACACTCGCGTCGACGAGCGCATTCTGAAGCTCAAGTCCGACGACGTGGTCCTCGCCATCACCAGCGCCGGCGACAACCTCCTCTCCTACGCGCTCCAGAAGCCGGCCAGGATCCACGCCGTCGACCTGAACCCGACACAGAACCATCTACTCGAGCTCAAGGTTGCCGCTTTCTCGTCTCTGCCCTACGAAGACTTCTGGAAGATCTTCGGCGAGGGCAAGCACCCCGAGTTCCGCTCCCTGCTCATCTCGAAGATGTCGCCCCACCTGTCCAGCCGCGCTTTCCAGTACTGGTTGAACAACGTTCACATCTTCACCAAGAGCAAGGGTGGCCTCTACGACACGGGCGGATCCAAGCACGGAATTCGCATCTTCCGCTGGATCTCGCGTGCTTTCGGGTGCCGGTCCGCCGTTAAGAAGCTGCTCGTCGCTAAGACGCTGAACGAACAGCGCGAGATCTGGCACCAGATGATCCGGCCGGCGCTGCTCTCGCGCCTCGTGGCCAAGTTAGTCGTAAGCCAAGAGGCTTTCCTGTGGACGGCGCTCGGCGTGCCCAAGAACCAGCTCGCGGTCATCGAGGACGACCACGCGGTCTCGGACGTGGTGAGCGGGCCGAACCCGCGGGCGAAGAACACGCGCTCGCACGCCATCTGGGAGTACATGGTCAACACGCTGGACCCGGTGGTGGAGACGACGCACATCGCGGTCGACAACCCGTACTATCTGGTCTGCCTCGACGGCAAGTTCAGCCGGCGCTGCTACCCCGACTATCTCGCGCCGAGCGCGCACGCGCAGCTCTCGCAGCCGGGCGCGTTCGACGGCCTGCGCATCCACACGGACGAGATCGACGAGGTGCTGGCACGCATCGCGCCCGGCACGCTGACGGTGGCCGTAGTCATGGACAGCATGGACTGGTTCGATCCCGGGTCGACGGCGGCGGCGTCGCAGATTGCCAAGCTCAACCGCGCCCTGCGCACCGGCGGACGCGTGATGCTGCGCTCGGGCGGCCTCCGGCCCTGGTACCTGGACGAGTTCGAACGCCACGGGTTCGTCGCCAAGTGCATGGGCTCCCGCTCGCCGGGGACGTGCATCGACCGCGTCAACATGTACGCCAGCTGCTGGATCTGCACCAAGCGCGAGAACCTGGCCCCGCCCACCCCAGAGATGGAGACGACGGGCAGTCCGGAGATCTCGTCGCTGCGGATCTGAGCTAGCGGATGGGGGACTTTGATCGAGCAGAGGAGGGGGAGGCAGGGATAGGACGAGGCAGGGTGCGAAGGGAAAAGTACAACATGTCGTGTTGCATCCTTTACGAAGATAGGCACCCTGTCCAAACGCCAGGCGGAGTTACATTCAAGTCGGTCATTGCATCTGTCCCGCTCAGGGGAAGCGGGCATTGGTTCAGCGCGCTGTGTTACCCCCCTTCGCTTCTGTGTAGTGAAGTTACGAACGCTGGAGCTTACGGTGAGGCGAGAGAGGGGAAGAAAGGAAAGGCAGAATAGATGAGAGAAAACTTGAAACCACGTCGTATAGTGTGATTTAGCGCCAGAATGCCAAGACGATCTGGATGATCAACAATCGTATCGGAATCGAAGCTCTCCTGAAGATAGCTGCCTGCCTCGCCTGGGAGGTAGGTACCTAGGTAGGTAGGTAGGTAACGGGTATCGCAGGAGGAAACGAAACGCGATAGACGGGTTTAGCCTCAATCTGCTCAACCTACAGCGGTGCCGCCCCGGTAACAGAGTAGGGCATCTGGCTATGGCGGGATCCGATTGGGTCCAGTAATTTGGGTGCCTAAGGCTGGGCAGCTTTAGGGTGGCATCACGGATTGTCGTAATTACCCCGTACGTGCATATGCATGTATACCTATCTACAGGGAGTCCTACCTATATGTAGGCAGTACCTCGCCATCCCTCGAGGCAAGGCGAAACCGGCCAAGTTCACCATCACGTCAGATCATGTCCTGAATCCCGACAACTTCCAGGACGTGTTGCCAACGGGATCCTATTAGCAGCACCTGCTGGACCAACTTGGGTGTGGAGTCCAACAGAATTCGAGAGAGGAGAGCAAATCTAGGCCAGTTGGGACACACACACACACACACACACCCCTCTATATATACCTACACCTACATATAATACGATACGCCGCGGGTAGCTCGCGTCGTTCGTCATGGCGCCACTCACCAACGAGCCGGACGCCGTGCGCGTCGTGCTGAATCTCGCCCGGCGCAAGGTATTCTATAACCTCATCCTTGAGATCGTGGCCTACATGCGATCGCAGATACAAGTCCCCGATCACAGCCCCGAGAGCTCGTCCCAGCCTTCTCCACGTTCGAATTCGGCGGGCGACGCGCCTCTATTCATACCCCGCAGCAGCAGCAGCGGCAACCTACTAGACGATGACGGCAATCCACCCTCGCTACCACTGCGCCCACGTGCCGCCGCGCCCCCGAGCCCGGCCCTAGTTAACCTGAGGAAGGCAGCGCTGCTCCATTTCGACTCGTGGCGCGATGAGACGCTTAGCAAGCTGAGGGAGGTTTTGGCCAAGGCGGACGACCAGAAGGTCGTCGACGCCCGGCGCAAGCGGACCGAACAGCTCAGCGCCAAGAGCAGGGAAGTGGCTAGTGACGGCGAAGACCTGCTTAGCTTCGGCGGCGAGCCGGCGTCGAGCCGGGGACCTTTGTTGCCGCCGTCGACCCTGGCTGACTTCCAGAACCTGTACCACCCCATCCCGACGAGGCTCACCACCATCCCGATGGAGGACCGCAAGGAGGTACTCAGCGCGACGCTGATCCTGCTGCTCTCCATCGGCAACTACTCGGCCTACTCGCGCACGCTCATCTGCTACCTCAGCTCCGCGCTCGAGATCCCGCCCCACTTCCTCAATACCGAGGAGACCGAGATCGCCACCACCATGGTGGAGGCCGCCCAGAAGGCCGACGCGGAGAGGCAGAGCGGCGCTATGTCGGCCGAGGCCGAGGCGCAAAAGCGGAGGGAGCAAGGCCAGGCCAGCCGCCTCTGGAAAGTCGGACTGGCGTCCGTTGCCGGCGCCGCCATAATCGGCGTCACGGGCGGGCTTGCCGCACCCGCGGTCGCCGGTGTTATAGGCGGTCTCATGGGGTCCGTCGGGCTCGGCGGCTTAGCGAGCTTCCTGGGCATGTTCTGGATGAACGGCGCACTCGTCGGCACCCTATTCGGAGCGTTCGGCGCGAAGATGACGGGCGAGATGGTAGATCAGTACGCCAAGGAGGTCGAGGACTTCAAGTTCCTACCGCTGCGGGAGGAGTGGGGATCCGGATGGTCGAAGACGGGCAAAGGAAAGAGCAACGACAAAGAGAGTAGTGCTGAGGCGCGGAGGCTCCGCGTCACGATCGGAATTAACGGCTGGCTGGTATCCGAAGAGGATGTGACCAAGCCGTGGCGGGTCCTAGGTGACGAGACCGAGGTGTTCGCTCTACGCTACGAGATGAAGAGCTTGATGGCACTAGGCGACCAACTCAAGGATATGGCGGCGTCGGCCATGTGGGTCGCGGTGCGGTCCGAGATCCTGCGCCGGACGGTGCTCGCTACCCTAAAAGGCGCATTGTGGCCCATCTTCCTGCTCAGCTCCGCATCCAGCGTCGACAACCCGTTCAGCCTAGCGCGCAACCGCTCCGAGAAGGCGGGCCGCATTCTAGCGGATGCCCTCATTAACAGGGTCCAAGGAGAGCGCCCCGTGACGCTGGTGGGATATTCGCTGGGCGCGCGGGTCATCTACGCGTGCCTGCGAGTACTAGCTGACCGGAAAGCGTTCGGGCTCGTCGACACAGTGGTCTTGATCGGGGCGCCGGTCCCGTCCAACGCGGTGCACTGGCAGATGATGCGGACGGTGGTGGCAGGCAAACTGTTCAACGTGTACAGCGAGAACGACTACATCCTCGGGTTCGTGTACCGGACGACGAGCATGCAGCTCGGCATCGCGGGGCTGCAGCCGATCGGGGGCGACATCGAGGGCGTCGAGAACCTCGACCTGAGCAACGAGGTGACGGGCCACCTGCGGTATCCGGAGCTTACGGCGAAGATTCTCGCGCGGTGCGGGTTCCCGGATGTGCGCGGCGGCGGAGGCGCCATTGAGAAGGACGAGGGCCGCATCGAGATCGAGCTCCGCGACCAGGACTGGGCGCAGAACGGGCTGCTGATCGACGTCGACGAGCAAGCGAAGCCTCCCCGCTATGAGCCAGGCGAGACGCCGAACGACAAATTCCTGCCCGACGTGAAGAATGTGTGGGAGCTAAAAAGCGATGCCTCCGTACGGGAAGCCAAGCTCAGGGCGACCAAGAGCGAGTCGGAAGGGCCGCCGGTGCGGCCCCCCCGGCCCGAACAGAATTTGGGCCACGCGGGCATCCGTGACGGCCTGGGGGCGCGTTCTATCACCGCCCCTGCCACCACGTCTGCTCGCATACCTGTTGCTGCCGGCGCTGCCGCTGCGGCCGGCACTCTCATCGGAGTTTCTTCCTCTAGCACCGGTGGCGCAAACAGGTTGCCGTCGCCGCCGCCTCCATATTCAATAGCGCACGACAGAAACGACGACGACTACGACGATGATTCGGACGAGGACGGCGGTGGGATCCGGATGATGGATAACGAGTCGGATGGAGAGCTCACCTTCATTGAGCCCTTGCGAATCGAGGATTAAGCGCTCCGGGGAGCTGGCGAGATGAAGGAGTATATGTATGCTGTACCCGTTGGCCAAGTGCAGGAGCGAGTATCCATTGTTATTGACTTCATATGCCTAAGCTATACCTAGGTATAGTTAGGCATCGTTTTTATTTAGGCAGGCATTTTTGAATTTAAGGGGCAACGGGACCGCCTCGTGCTATATAAACTCGAGGGAGACATGGTTCATGACTGGGTACCTCTCTATATCCACCCGAAGATCCAAGAAGCAACCGCGACAACGTCTATACGACGCTCTCACTTTTAAGGGGGTTGTCATCCGGCGATCCCTCTCCCACGAGACCCCGCAAACCGCAGCGGACAGGCGTCAGAATGGCTTGTACTGCCTGTCATCGGATCTCCCCTTCCTTAACCAGCCGACGGATTATATCGATGGAACTCTCAACGGCCACTTTTGCCAGCTATGTATACATTAGTGGTAGCGCGTGCGCGACCCCGAGCCGCAAAAGCCTGCGAAAGAAAGGGGGTAGATAAGAAGAGAAGTCGAAGGGGGCACCCGCAACGCAGGCATACACAGGGTCGCGGTAGTGGCAACAGCCTACAATTCTAGACCCAGAGCAGTAAATCCAAGAAAGGAAAATGCAGGAACCCACCTTAGTGCTCTGCTCCTCGAGGGCGCGCGCGGCCTCGCTGCCGTCGGCGATAGCGGGGCGGCGCCACTCGAAGACGTAGGTCATGAGGAGGTCGCCGGCGGAGCTGCGGCTGACGATGTTAGAGATGGTGGCGCCGTCGGCGAGCTGGGCGAAGTCGACGCGGCAGGGGGGGAAGAGGTGGCAGCGCTCGCGGACGGGAACGGGGTCGAGGGCAGGGGGAGCGCCGGCCGCCGCCGCCGCGGGGTCCGGATCGGGGCTGCCGCTCCCGGGGCGCGCGCCGGCGACGAAGCGAATCTCGCGCAGGACCACGTTGTCCGCCGACGAGGACAGCACGGTGCACGATCCGATCGCCGGCACGAACTCGTGCGCCCGGTGCACCTTACGCTCGAGCCCCGCCCACACCTGCGCCCCCGTGAGCACGGGCAGCGCGCCCGGCGGGTTGATCGGGGCCGTGTACGCGAGGTTGAGGGTCACCATCTCGCTGGCTTTTCACTGTTTTCTCGCCCGGCGACGCTGGAGGGAGGAGCGGTACGCAGGTTACAGGGCGTGTAGACGGCTAGATATCCAGGTAGACACAGAGGTGGGGAGGGAAACGCATGTTGACGGATCCAACGGGGAGGAGGAGGAAATTATACCTACCCAGCAGATATCGCGGCGACGCCGCGTTGGAATGCAGGGTATTGTTGGTGCTGCCCAGCCCAGCCGCGATGGCCTCCCATTCGCCGTGCCAGACCATCCAAGACCCTTGGCGCCGGCCTCGGGACCGAGCCTCCCTTGGGGAAATCCCGGATCCGCTACCTACTTGTCGATCTGGGATTTCTAGGATCGCCGGCTCGCGCAGCACCGCGATTCCTAACTGCTGAGGAGGAGGGTCGGAAGGGGATTGCTTAGATAGGTGCCTAGGTACGTTTAGAGCCCGAGGAGAGATGCGCTTTGTCGGTACGGTGAAGGAAGTTGCAGGCTGGCCCATCAGTTGAATAATGGGTTGGATAATCAAGCGAATATATAAAGTTGTCCACTTCCGATGCCAGCCCCCTTCTCCTCTTCCACTCTTCCAGCTGCACATACGGGCAACTAGCAACTGCATCGCTGCGTATCGCATGGCCAGAGGACAGGATATGCCGGCTTTGTCCAGCAGGTCATCCCTGGATGCAAAAGGCCGCGGCCAGCCCCGGGGCGAATCGACCCCGTGCTGCATTTGAGATTTTCTTTCGGCCCCAAAACACAGCGTCAGCTCGCTGTACCGGGAGGCGACATCTCCGGACGCCATCCCCTTTTCCCCGATCTGATGTCCGGAAACTGGTTCAGCCCTGGCCAACTGTTCCCCGCGATCCTGAGCTTAGACTCGCCCTTCCAAGGCTCATCTGAGCTCCTCTGCCTTCTTCCTCCAACATAAGCAGACAGTGAGATTCCCATCCGAGCTTGATGGCGATCGCGCCGCTAACTAGGTACGTCCTATGTCAGGTAGATGGCCGGCTGAACATATCTAAACGAGGAAACCTACACGTCTACGTTTTCACGTGGCCCTCATATGCCCACGTAGGGGAACCCACCGCACCGTCCCCTGTCTCGCCGACCCGACCTAGCGTATAGCAATCATTTTCAGGCGAAGTACGGATGCGTCCGCATGCTCTATAACCAACCCTTTAGTAAGTACGTTTGGCGATTTCCACAAGCGTTATGTGGAAGAGTCGGCAGCCGGGCTCAGCCGGGTAGCCCGATTTACGCTCGTTCACCACATCCTCGACACGACATAGTCGGGTTCCGGCTCAGCGAGCGATACGACACCAACGAGGGTGGTGATCGGCCCTGAGGCTATTGTACTATCTATTCGTGCGAGCAGTTGTAGGTTTCTTTCTACTTAATTGTTTGTCACGTAGCTGACTCGAGCGACGTATAGCAGTACGGGTTGCGCGCAGAGGTAGCAAGGGAATGTGGGTGAGGAGAGTGTATCGACTGACCGTCTAAGAAGGAAATCTATGAAAGAGTGCGGAGCGACTCGACATATATAAGAGTGCTCAAAAACTAGAAAGGCTATCCGCAAAGCAGAGGAGCGGGCAGCCCAGCAAGGAGGGCTAGACATAAACGCACTTTCGGGAGACGATTTACTACGAGAGATTTTGCGTGTAGTACGCGAAAAAAAAAGTTGCGAGTGCGCCAAAAAGGGAGGAAAGAAAGATGGAAAGAAATAATTAAAGTACAGGTTTAGGGGTTTCGTAGTTTTGTTAGTGTAGTGGTGCGGTAAGACTAGGCTACGTAGCCTTTTGGATGAGTATTTATATGAGTCTCGCACTTAGATTTTCATAGATCAGAGTTAGACCTGTAGGTATCACGACCTACAGCTATTTACTCTTTTCTCGATATGCCTTCGACCTCGTTCTAGTCGTTCTAATCCTTTCCTTTTCCTTATCCTTTCCCAGCTGCCGTTTTCAGCTGTCCGATCAGCTGATTACAGCTGTTCATAGCTGTGATATAGCTCGATCGGCACTGGGTCAGTTGTTGGCAGTTAGGTAGTCTTATTGCCCATATAGGTCTCTAACAGCGTGCCTACGCTGCTCCTGCTCGGTACTAAAAATAAACTCGAATTATTCTGTAAAGCAGAATGATTTAAGCTTTATTTTATATTTGCCAAGTTCTCTAAAGGCTGGGTTAGGTATTAGATATTAAACAAATGTAAAGATAATCGAATTAGTACCATACCGCCGGGAAGAAACAAAGGGAGCGGGGGTCTTTAATATTATCCGAGAGTAACACCTAAGCACATACATCATTATTAGATCCAGACGGATGGCGAGCCTCTCTCCCTGGCTGACCTCTTGGCCCGAATGCCATAGTCCATAGTATGCGCCGTTGGAACACGGGGGGCCCTGCTGATCCTAAGCTCGACGTCAAGGAACGCCCCGCCGCCAGCTCCCGCGGCAGCTCCCGCGTCCTACTTCAGATATTCTTCCGGTCGGTACCAGCAAGGTGCGTGTGTGTACCGAGTGAACTGCGACGAAGAATCGAGACTGATATACCTACCTCCCTACCTACCTACCTATACCCAGGTACCTAGGTAAGTGGTAGCGCCACAGGTGGGTGGGCAACAGCCGAAGCGGCTTGGTGCATGAATTCGTTATACTGTTTCCTTCGCTTGTGCATAGTGCTTTCTTTATACCCTCCAAACACACGGGTTTGTGCATACATCGCATGGCTAGGCGAGAAAATGCCCCACCGCTACAAACCGGCGCAAGCGATGATAACTTCTCCCACCCAAGAAAACACCATCACCCTGCCCATCCGCACAAGAACGCTCTGCCGCTCTGCAACATCTCTATCTGGCAGCTTCTGCCCGGCGCAAAAGTTGCAGCTTTTTACCAACCCACCGCCCCGCGTCCTCCCCAATTCTCGAAACTGAAGGAGCGAGTCTGCGACTTAGCTACCCCTCTCCTGTCCTTGTTCTTGTTAATTCTCCCTCTTCTTTTTTTTTTTTTCCATCGGCGCCTCTCCGCCTCCTTCTCTTATCCCTCTTGACCGTTTCCTAGCCCACCATCTCTCCCCCTTCTCCCTACCAGCCGCCGTTGCGCGAGAGGAGAAAACCTAACGAGAGAGTCCTTCTTGTCCTTTCTCTTACGGACACCAACTGCCTCTATCTCAAGGCATCAGGCAGCACTCGCCCACCACCATTTGCCTAGGGTTCGATAGGTTGGTCCTTTCAGGCGCAGCCTCGACATTCCTTGCCCGCTGAGGAACTTATCTTTGATCGCAAACCAACGAACGCCTCGTAGGCCTCGACCGTACGGTTTTAACCTCTTGTACCTTCACGCTCCGTACTTAGACCTTTCCTTCGCCCAACATGTCGGAACAAGTCGATCAGCCAGTCGATCAGCAGGTCGACCTCACCACCATCCCCATCGACCCCACCGGCGACAAGGGCCAGGATTCCCCCGCCGACCGAGATGACGAACTGATCACCGTGTTCCACAACAAGGACAACTTCAACGTTAAGCACCCCCTGCAGAACAAATGGACGTTGTGGTTCACGAAGCCCTCCAGTGGCAAGGTTGGTTTATTCCCCTCCGCTGCGCATATTCTACAACCAGCCAGTTTTCACACACTCTCTCTATATATATCTCGCCCGCGAGTTCTAACTAGCGATTTTCTTCCTATATAGGGCGACAACTGGAACGATCTTCTTAAGGAGGTCATCACGTTTAATTCGGTCGAGGAGTTCTGGGGGATTTATGTGAGTTCTCCCTCTTATTTCCTCGGCATCATCCACCCCGATTGTATTCGGTCCGAACCTGATCCGCAATACTGACGCAAGTCATCTACCCCGATCTTACAGAACAACATCGCGCCCGTCTCCGAACTGGCACTGAAATCGGACTACCACCTCTTCAAGGAGGGCGTGCGGCCGGAGTGGGAGGACCCCCAGAATAAGCATGGCGGCAAGTGGTCCTACCAGTTCAAGGAGAAGCGCAACGTAGACATCAACGACCTATGGCTCCATACGATGCTGGCCGTCATCGGCGAGACCCTCGAGGAAGAGGAGGACGGCGAAGTGATGGGTGTCGTCGTCAACGTCCGCAAGGCCTTCTACCGCATCGGTGTCTGGACACGAACCATTGGTAAGAGCATCCCGGGTCGTGGAGACGGCGACGTCGCCGGTGGCAAGGGACGTTCGGTCGAGAAGGGCCAGCGGATTCTGCACGCTATCGGAAAGCAGTTCAAGGAGATCCTCAAGCTGCCCCCGAGCGAGGTCGTCGAGTTCTCCGGCCACACCGACTCCGCCCACAGCGGCAGCACCCGAGCCAGGTCCAAGTTCACCGTCTAAGGTGTCGTCGCCCTCTCCAGCCCGGCCGGCTAGTTTGGCCAAGGAAATCGAACCGGCACGGCTGCTCTTGGGGCAAATCGTTCTTCGCCACGCCATCCCATCCTCGGCGCGGGCCCTCGGTAAATGAGGAATATCGATCTGCTGACCGGTCACTCGCCGGCTCGCCCTACGGTAAGTGTACGAAACGAAGTGGAAAAGCAAAGCTAGCAGAGGGGTGTCGTCCACCCATGGGAAGAGGAAAGAGGGTTTAAAGTATCGGGCGGCGGTCGCGATCGTCGTCCATTGATATGAACAGACGGATATTCTGCTCGCACTAGGCGGCACGGCTGTTATTGGTTGCTCTCGTCGCTGCGCGAGTACCGACTTTTTCTGTTTTTTTTTTTTTGTCTGTCTATCTCACGGCAGTGCCACGGCATATGCCTTTTTTTAGTCTTCCCTTTCCTTCTTACTTTCCTCCCCCCCCCCTTCCCCCCCCCCTCTCTCTCCCGCGCAGACAGCAGACGAATATCATGATAATTGCTCTAAACCAGAGTTCGTACTAGATCGCGTCCTGTAGAGACGATTTAATACCTATGTGGAGGGCATCCATACGTACACCGTGTCTGCAGAGTGCCTACTTGCTACATGGCTTGTGACGGATGGCGCGTGCCGAAGTAAAATAGGTATTACCCCTAACTACACGGGGGACGACGTAAACTCGTCATCTACTCGGGCACGTACGCGTCTAGTTCCCAGGTCGACCAGGCCCGAGGCGCGCGAGACGCGAACTTGTCGCTTCGGGCTGGCATGGCAAGCAAGTAAGCAGACCGCACGTGTGCGGGCGCGGGGTGTGCATGCGTAGGAGTAGAGTACGCGCTGGGGCATGTGGGAGAGGGGAGATGGGCGAACGACAAAGAAGGGAACGGGGACGACGGACCCGGAAGAGGGTGACCGATACGGGGTGATGCAGGAGGAAAGCGTGTACGTGTGAGTAGCGCAAAGAGAACGCAGGAGAAGGCGCCGGGAGGGGAGAGAGTGGTAGTAGTATAGTAATTGTTATTGTTGTAGTAGTATAGTAGTAGTAGCGTAGCAGCAGCAGCTATTCCGAGCCCCTCCTAGGCCATGTAAAATCGACACACGCTCTCCCGTGGCCGCTCGTTCCTCGTCTCGCGGCCTGCCATCGCGACAACGTCGAGTGTATAGTAGTAGGCGAGACAGGCCGGTCAAATCAACGTCCCGCACGCGTCGGGGTCCTTCGTCCTGATATACCCTTTATATACATCCATCCATCCATCCATTCATCCCTCCGTCCCTCTCCCCCCACGTCTTCCCCTCAACCAGGGCCCCGCACTCCCCGTCTCAGCTAGCTAGCTAGCTAGCTCCCTTCGTCCGAGCGGCGAGAGAGAAAAGAAGAAGAAAAAAAACTCACCCGCCCAAGAGTTCGACGCACCTTCTCCCGCATCACATCTCGTCGCCGCTGAAGTCGTCGGTGAACACCTTGCGCAGCAGCTCCTTCTTGTTGATCTTGCCCATCGCGTTGCGCGGGATGTGGTCGACGACGCGCAGCACCTGCGGGATCTTGTAGTTGGCGAGGCGGCCCTTGAGCGCGCGCCGCATCTCGAGCGGCCGCCAGGGCGGCGCGAACCCCGGCGCGTGGATCAGCACCGCGCCCACCTTCTGCCCCCACTTGCCCGACGGCACCGCCACCACCGCCGCCTCTGCCACTTCCTCCAGCGACAGCAGCTCCCGCTCCACCTCCAGCGCCGACACCTTCTCCCCCCCCGACTTGATGATGTCCGCGCTCTGCCGCCCCAGGATGAAGTACATCGGCCCCCGCGCCCACGGCCCGCTCCCCGGCCGCCCCGCCCCCGCCACCGTCCGCCGCACCGCCACGTCTCCCGTCTTGAACCACGGCCCCCGCCCGTCCTCCGCCGCCACGAACTCCTTCGCCGTCGCCGTCGGGTTCGCCCAGTACTCGCGGAATACGTTTGCCCCGCGCAGCTGGATCTCGCCCGAGCGCTCCTTGCGGCTGTCCGGGGAGGCTCCGCCTTCCGCCTCCCCCTCGCCTTCCCCCGCCGGCGAAAGGTCGTCCTCGATCACTTCCCCCGTCTCCGTATCCACAAGCCGCGCCTCGACCCCGGGCAGCGGCCAGCCCACGCTCCCGTCGACGCGGTCGCCAAAGTCGAGACCGCACGATAGCGCCATGCCGACCTCGGTCATGCCGTACCGCTCGAGCAGCACGTTCCCGCGGCTGAGGTCCTTCCACGCTCGCTTCACGGGCGTCGGGAGCGCCGCCGACCCCGAGATCGACACGCGCATGTGCTCCGGGCTGATGCCGACGCGGCCGGCCTCAGCCACGTTCGGCGGCAGCGCCTTGTGCGTTGAGAGGAGGCGCGTGTACACCGTGGGCACGACCGTAAAGAAAGTGATCTTCACGCGCGACATGTTCTTGTACTTGTCCTCGTTGCCCTGGTTGGCGGTCGGCTTGGCCGGCTCGGGCAGCTTTGTAGCCACCGCTGCCGTCTCCACAGCCGGGGTGTTGACGCCGCTCGTCGACACGACGGGCGAGCTGAAGCCGGTAGAGGTGATGGCCGGCTCGTGCGCGGCGCCGTTAGTCTGCTGCGCGGTGGAGGTATTGATGGGGTTCGCGAGCACGACCGGCTGGTTGATTTTAGTGGCTAGATTGTTCACCTCGGCCGAGAGCTGGCTGATCACAGTCGCTAGACGGCTGATCTGCAGAGAGAGAGGCTGGCCGAAGCCGTTGAGCTCCACAGCGGGGGTGGAGGCGCCAGTCACCTCTGTGATGGGGGTGGTGGTACCGTTGGATTCTGGGGCTGGGACATGGAAGCCGTTGGTGTTCACAGCCGGAGGCTTCGGAACATCGAAGCCGTTGATGCCATTAAGCTTAGCGATGCCGTTTATTTTTAACGGGTGGGAAACACCGTTTGCCTTGACAACAGGCTGAGCAATATCGCTGGCCTTGGTGGGCGCCGCAGCGACCTGGGGCGAGTCCAAGAAGGGAGTGGCAAAACGACGCCACACGGTGTCAGCATTGAAAGGGAATAGGAATTCGATGCTGCTACCGGCAAAGAGGGGCGTCAGGAGGGCGTTCACGGTGCCGTGGATGTGATGAAGGGGAAGCACGTGAAGGAGGCGATCCGACGGTGAGTATTTCCAAGCCTCAATCAGGGCGCGGGCCTGAGCTGTAAGTGCACTCTCGGGCAGCAGTACGCCCTTCGGCCTGTTGGTCGTGCCGGATGTGTAAAGCATCATGCCGGCGCCCTCGGCATTGTCATCCTCTAGGAGCGTCACGGACTCGAATGTCTCCGAGATGGCGCCGAGGTGCTTCGGCAGCTCCACGGGCGTCGGCGAGGGCTGGACATCGAGCTCCGGGGATCGCGTAGTGAGGACCTCGTCGACTTTGGCGGTGTACTTTGGCGAGTGCAACAAGAGCGAGGCTTGGGATTGCGATAGAATATATTGCAGCTCGGGTGCTGGAAAAGGTGGTGATAAAGGTAGGGCGATAGCGTGTGCGGCTAGAACGGCAAGGAATGTGACTGCATTTGCAGGAGTCAGCCACCCGTGCATCAACAAAAGAGAGGGCCAACCCGTGAGGGCCGACCCCAAGGCACATCAGCTTTTACGGTAAGGAAACCAGGTCACGCTTACCAACATAGTCGTAGCTGTTCTCTACCAGGAACGCCACCCGCGCCCCTCGGATATCCGACTTGCCTGCGGCGGCAAGTATGCGGTCACGGACACGGGACACATCTGGCAGGATCTCGCCGTACTTGAATGTGCGGCGGGAGAGGCAGTGGACGACGGCAGTGGATTGCGGGTTATGACTCGCTATGGCGTCGAAGATGGGCAGCTTGGGGAGGGTCAGAGTGGAAGCCATCCTGAAGTGATGTGGGCAATATGTGCCGAAGGGAGGGATGGGCGGGCGGAGTGTTGAGGACGAGCGGTGCGCTGGGGCGATAGTGGAATATATAGCAGTGGCAGGACGCGCTGCGGTGGTACGGCAGGGGACCCAAAAACGGCCAACCGAGACAGCAGATCTGGTTCCAGCGGCGAGGCGCTGGGACGAAGCCGAAGACGACGAGAAGGAGGACGATGACGAGGTAGCCTTAACAATCTGACGGAGGCCACTGCCACGCAATCGCATCACTGGGTTAGACAGGTCGGCGGTAAAACTAGCTGGCTAATACCTGGATGCCACAACCGCCTCGCCTCGACACTTCTGCCCCACGCACGACCCCTTCTGAATAGGCAGGAGACGGAAGCGGAGGGACTGGGGGAAAAACGGGGGTAGGTATTTGAAATACCAAGACACTGGCGAGCAGGGGGAGGAGAGAGCGGATGCTCGAGTCGGCTTGTTTAGTTGACGGACGGACAGTATAGGCAGATTGTAGGCGGACGGCGGGTCTGGCTGATTGGAGACAGCTTCCTCCCGGCAGGTAGCTGGATGGTTGTGTAGGAGGTAGGCGATGTGTGTAGGTACGGAGGTGTGTATGGAGTTAGGTAGATGCGGAGTGGTGTAGTGGTGGGCATCTACTTTACTCCGTACCGGATGGCATCCCCCTGTCGGGCTTCTTCTTTGTCTCTCTCTGGCTGTCTCCGGCTCTCGCTCTCACGCTCTGCTTCTTTTTCGTCATGCAGCTGGCTATCGGGTAATGTTTTTTCGAATATGCCCGAGACCGTGGGGGAGTGGACCCCTGCTTCGTCGGGCAGCGGGCACTGAAAAAACCCCCCGAAAAGAGATAATAACCCCCCCAAAGAAGCTGTCTGTGGATGCAGAAGGAGGATGAAGCATCGCAGGGTGTGGAAAGGTCGGAAAGTGTTGAGATTTCGGGGTCGCTTTTTTTGCCGTAGCGACAGGCCATTGGTCAATTAGGCCCAGCGCCCTTTCGCAGCCCCCTGCTAGCTTCGCCAGGCGGCCCTGGTCGGCGTCGGCTGTCCGAAAAGATGCTAGCCCAGCCTACAGTGGCGCCAGCGGACGCCAGGAGGGTGGCAGAGACCCACTGCCACCTGCATGGGCAGTACAGAGCAGACCTACCTGTAGGCTGGTACCTTTAGGTGCCTACCTACCTAAGTAAGTACCTAACGTCTGGTAGCCGGACAGCTGGACAGGTACCCGCGGGCAACCGACAAGTCAAGCAGAAGCAAGTAGACGTCACTGAGGTACCTAATAATCTGCTGACGGGCAGATCCCTTCCTATCCCTTCTTATCCCTCATCATCCGGCTTCGTCCCGCCCTCATCCACGATAGCTTGCTTACGGCACACCACCTTGTCGCTTGTCTGCGGTTCGCCAGCTCTCGCCGCCGACCCGCTGCGCCAAGCCTATCTCTACCAGACAAGCTCAGCCTAGCTATCCCGTCATCGGGGATTGAAAAACGGTTCGACGCGCAACACCACATCTAGAACCCGACGACACGAGGGAGGGTAACGTTGCCTACCTACCTACATCTTCCACGAGCATCCCATCTACATGTTGCCGCGACACGTGCATATATTGCCCAGGGCAGCGATAGCAGCAACAGCAGCGACACGAGCAGCCCTCCCCGCCGCCGCCCCCGCCGCCGCACCACCGCCAGCGAGACAGCTTGCCACCATGGCGTCATCGTCATCGCCGCCGCCGACCACGACGTCGAATACGCCGATGGAGGACGCCATTCGGGCAAAGGTGAATTTCCCACCCCCCGCTGTCGCTGTGCCGACTCCACCGCGCGCGCCTGACCTCGTTCCAACCGGGCCGAGCAGCAGCAGCAACGGTAGCAGTGGAGGGCCCTAGCAGGCGGTCGTAGTACTACGACACAGTAAGCATCTCACTAATCCCGAGCACACGGCGCTAACCCGCGGGCCTGCGTGCGCGGTGCGCGCGGCCCCCTCCCCTCTCCTGCGCGCGCCGCCGCCGCTCCCCTCGCCCCCCCCCTCCTCGCAGATCACCCAGGCCCTGCAGCCCTCGCGTCTGGAAATCTACAACGACTCGGCCAAGCACGCCCACCATGCGCCCATGGTCGCCGCCTACGGCCGCCCCGGCGCCGCCGCCGCCGACGGCCCCAAGGAGACGCACTTCCGCCTCGTCATCACCTCCGCCGCCTTCGTCGCCAAGCCCCAGCCCGCCCGGCACCGCCTCGTCTACCGCCTGCTCGCCGCCGAGCTCGCCGCCGAGGGCGGCGTCCACGCCCTCCAACTGAGCACCACCACCCCCGACGAGGAGGAGCGCAAGAAGCAGCGCGCTGCCGAAGCCGCCACCGCCGCCGCCGCCGACGAGTAGTAGTGGGGGTTTCCGCGGCCGAGGCGGCAGGGCGCGCGTACGTGTGCCGTAGGGCGCCCGCGGGGCTAGCTCGCGGAGGATAGCAATGTCGCGGAGCCGAACATACACAGAAGTGCACTAAACGGTGCGTCAGGAGCAGAAATACGGCCAACCGGCGACTGTCATTCTTGTAGACTAAGCGGGCGTTTTGGAAGTCAAGCTCAACACACCATGCATACCGCCTCCGAGACTCTCTCCTAGTAATATGATACGTGACAGGTCGTGATTCACGTCCACATGTATGTACACACCGAAAACACGCTCCGTAACATGCTCCGTACTCGTCCGTAGACATGCTTCGACCGCTACGCCGCGCGAATAAACGATGAACGTGGGGGGTATCGTCGGCGCCGCACCGCACCGCAAAGCACACGCAATAACTCCGCCTCCTAGAAAGGAAAGAAACACCCATAGCCAACCCGCTAAGCCAGCCGAAGCCAGCAGCCACCCCTCGCGCTCGCGCGCTTACCCTCCCCCCGCCGTCGACGCACCCGTAGCCGTAGGCGCCGCGCTGGAGCTGGCCGCGCAGCTCAGCGCTTTGCGCCTCTGCACGAACCTGAGGAACGGCCTGTCGTCGTCGACGGCCTCGGCCTTCTTCTTTTTCTTCTTCTTCTTCGCCGTCGCCGGGGGCGCTGTGCTGCTGCTGGGCGCTGCGGGGGGTGCGCCGGCGCTCGTCGCGCGCTTCTTGGGAGTGCTGCCGAGCTCGACGCTAGGCTTGCGCTTGTGGGCGTCGGTGAGGCTGCGGGCCGAGGCGTGGAGGGGCGAGGAGCTGGGCTCGCGCGGCGGCGAGACCGCTGCCGAGGGCGGCCGCGCGGGGCTGCTGGGCGTGGCGGCAGCTAGCCCCCGGTCGCCCGAGCCCGTCGGCTGGTGCGCCGGGCTGGGCCGCCGCGCAGAGCTGCTGGGCACGGCGGCCGGCAGCTCCAAATCGCCCGGGCTCGTCGGCTGGTGCGCCGGGCTGGGCCGCCGTGCAGAGCTGTTGGGCACGGCGGCCGGCAGCTCCCAATCGCCCGGGCTCGTCGGCCGGCGCGCCGGCGCGGGCGGCCCCGGCGACGCGACGCTGAGAGGGCGTGGTGAAGGGAGGCGCGGCGAGGAAGGTCCCGGATCCGGGCCGCCTACGCTCTCCGCGAGGAGACCGCGGCCCGCTGGCGCCGGGGTGCTCGAGGGCACGGGCGCGACGCGGTCCGTCGGCGGCGCGGTTCTCGCGCTGGACACCGCCGGCGCGGTCGCAGGCGTCAGGTCCAGGACCTGCCTCGCGGCGCGGAGCTCGTCGGGGTACGCGTCGAGCGTCGCCTGGAGGTTTTGCTTGGTGACGACCCGGCTCGTGTACAGGGGGTCGTCGTCGATGTCGTTGTACCAGTCGATGGCGTTCATCGCCCGCGCGGGGGGCTCGGCCTCGTCGCATTCCGCCACGTAGGTGACGTAGCCCTCGTGCCAGGCGCGGATGAAGTCATCGTACAAGGACGTGCGTATCCGCCTCTGCTGCAGCTGGATGTATATGCAGGCGATCACGAAATCGCCCACGCTCCCGCCGTAAGACGGGTACGTGCTAGCGAACCGGATGAAGGGGCCCTGTGGCGCTGAATCGGCCTGCATGACGGCTGGAGGAAGCCGAGGCTGGGGGGTAGGCGACGCAGGGCGTACCGGTTGGAGGGGCGCCGATGAACGCTGATGCGCGGACGAAGGCGGACGAGCTGGTGGCGAAGTCGAATATGTGAGATCTTCGGGATGGATGTACGATTCCCGGGTGGGAGTAGCGTCTCGCCTGGCGCGCTTGTTGGGCGATATCGTGCGCCGAGCTTCATCCTGTATGGTGCACGGCACATTTGGCGAGGATGTGAATTTTGCTGGTAATGACTTCTCAACGTCTGCCTGTCCATGCCGCAAATTCGAGGCCTCGTAATGGAGATGCGACTGTCTCGGTTTAGCCTTGGGCGGTTGATATAACTCGGGAACACGCCTATATGGTCGTGGTTGTGGGCCCTGTTCCGGCTTCCGTCCGGACTGGACCTTTGGTTCCTCGGACTGTTGGGTGAGGGTGCATGGCACAGTCTGAGCCTGAGCGGACGGCGGTGTACCGCTTATCAGACCAATTGGCTTGCTGACTTCGAGGGCGTTGTCGTCGACGGTATTAGGCACCTGAACCTCAAGCTCATCCTCCTCTTCCGGGGCGCTCGATGGGAGGTAATATAAGCTCCGCCGCCGTGGAGTGGGGGATGCTGCAGACGCAGGAGATGCCGTAGGCTTGGGCGACGGTTCTAGCGGTACTTGTGTGAGGAACTCTTGTTCATCCTCCTCCTCGCTTTCGATATTTTCCTCCTCGACGTTTTCGATATTCTCCTCCTCGATGCTTTCGATATTTTGATGCCTAAGAGGTGGGAATTTATGACTAGGGCTACTCTCAGTCCAAACAGAATCAGAATGATGTTCAGCTTGACTCGCTTCCCGCTGGTCCTCATCGCTGGGATCTTGCGACACGCCAATTGGACGAAGACTGTCTGTTCGTGTCGCTCGTAATTGTCGGGCATGCCATTTCTGCAGATTTTCAAGCACATGTCGGGGTACATTCGGAGATCGGTCTGCGTGCGCTGTCGCCCAGGATTCAGGGAGGTCGAGAAGCTTCTGCTGATCGCTCGGAATCAGGACGAGACGGCGTCGGACCGGGGTCTCTCCGAGAACATAGGATGGAGAAGATTCGGAAGAGCCCCGGACCTGTGTCGGCGGGTTCGAGGCTCTCGACATGTCCACCAAGTTAGGGCAATAAGGAGGTACGCAGTGCTCAATTCGCGTAGCAAGAGTACGTTTACATCGGCGTCGCAGCTGCCCGAGCCCGGGACTTGGCTCCGTCGCGTTACGATTCAGCGAAATAGTGCGTTATGAAACAGCTGCCCTACTTACGGTAGCCACCCGGCCGGCGCTTATCATAAGGGTCGGTTGATGGCAGGGAAATGGACAAGTGGAAAAAGATAACGGTCAAAAGAGAAACCCGTTACATTCGGACAATTGATGCCGGAGCAACGCGTGAACACGTGGTAAAGCAGAGCTCGGATCCAAGGCAACGGGGTTTGCGTGGTAGGAGTGCGCTTGGCACTACTGGTGCCAAGGTACCGACCTCTACATCGAGTTGCCTGGAAGACTGTGCGGTTTTGGGACATCAGGTACTATGGACCTTAAGTACCTCCCTAGGTCCATATGAGGTACCTCCCAGTCAGATAGTCATCACACAGCATGCAGCCCTACGCAGCTTACGCGGTTCCCTTGGAGGTACGCCAGGTGGCAGGCTCGTACCTACGTAGCGGTGCTATGCGACAAGAATGAAGACGGCAAATATGCAAATGTGAGGAATCGTAAAAATCTAAGCAGAAATGTACATATGGTTGGTGATACGCGTCTGGGTTGGAAAAGGGGAAGAGGAGGTAGATAGGTATGAAGCAAAAGGGAACAGACCTACCTAGGTAGGTAGGACCTAGGTAGGTACCTAGGTTGCCGACCTGCTAGCACTTGAGCCTCGGGTTAGGTGCCTTAGGTACCTAAGGTATTCAGCCACCCGCATTCCACTGCCACCCATCTTCAGGGGTCACCGTTACCCCGCCCGGATGTCATGTGCTAAGGCTCCAGGTCTGCGATGTTTAGGTAGAGACATGTACCAGACCTATGCCAGGCAGGGCGTTAGGTACGGTGGATGGCGGGGTGCGGCCTGATACAGCCTAGGTGCCTGTGTACCTAATATAGCTAGACGAGGCAGGGAGGTACCTCCCCGCTTAGCTTATTGTATTGCCTCCCAGACCAGACGACGTTCAACCTCCTCGAAGCTTGACTCCATCCACCTTATCCATCCCATCCCATCCCATCCATCCACTTCTCATCCACCCACCTATTCATTCATGTGTGATCGTTACTTAGGCCAGCCTACTGACTTCTCCTCCTCCTCCTCCTCCTCCTCCTCCTCCTCCTCCTCCTCCTCCTCCTCTCTGCCTCTACAGCCTCGCCTCTCTACCCTCCACCCACTTTACCCATGTAGTGACCCCTACCGTATTTGGTGGACCGTCAGCCAACCCCCAACCATGTCCGCCTATCTTCCCTCTTGCATCAAGAAGATATGATGCACTCTATTCTGCCACTTTCATCCGCGTAGCGTCATCGTTTCTCTTTCCGTGGCGGCTTTTTCGTCATTTCCAGTCGATTAGCCGACATTCCGATATACGTTATCGTACCTTCACCCACGCAGCCTCCTAATCTCCGTCTTCCCTCGGAACCGCTATCTAGAGAGTGGAGGAGGGAGCACCAGATGATTAACCCGTGCAAAGGCCGTATTCTGTATTTGTGCTCTTGTCTAAAACCGGCCTCCCGACGGAAACTGGCCCTGTCGAGGGCAAGTCCGACGTAGTAGGTATAATGATACGGCTCGTTTAATCTACCGCTCCCACTTCTGGTCACTAACAAGCACCGTTTCTGGCCGATAGCCATACGAGTCAAATAACCCGAGTCTGGCCACGGATGCCTCGCCTCGATCGACAACATGTCTGACCAGAAGCCCCCCTTATCCTCCCTCTCACCCGCCGCGAGAGCTTCCTCGACATCCAAATCGCGCGATGGTTCCGTAGCTTCCTTGTCCTCCGAGGCCCCTCCGCAGATCGATAGGGGCCAGCTTTCTCATGCCTTCGACCAAATCCACAGCACCTCTCAGAAGAAAGATATCCTGACCACGTTTAAGGCACTGGGACCGCCACCTTCTCCCTCTTCTGCCGTCGAGGGTAAAGGAACTGCGAGCGATCTCGTGCAAAACGGCTTAAGCGGACTCTATAGCCGCTTCAAAGAAGTTGTTGGGGTCGGCGGGAAGGATAAGAAGGAGAATCCGGACCTGAACGACGGGGATGCTGCGTCAAGAAAGAGCTCGAGTACCACCGCCACAGCGTCTAAGAAACCGGGCTCCTTACTACATGTCGACACTGGCGTCACAAGTTCGACGTTCAACTCAACATCGCCCGACCCGACGGCTTCTGCCATTACATCCTCGGACGCTGTTTCGATTAGCGAAGGGCAATCTCAGCAGCCGTACTCAACCATGGCTTCGTCTGTTTCGAACCTCCCCGGGGCACCAAATTTAAAATCTACATCTTCGAGCTTCCAGAGCATGTCGAGTATGACGAAACCAACTGCCGCCGTTGTCCCGGTGCACGCCAGTGCATTTAAAGACGGACCTCGCGGCGTATTATCAAAGACGGAAGACAGCCAGATTAAGGGAGGCGGCCGGCGGAGCATTAGCAAGCCAAATGATGGACAGCACTCTGCCACTACCTCGGAGGTATCGACGGTACACGATGCAGTAGGGAAGAGGCATGGCCCGCCCGTCGACAAGATCCCAGTCCCTAGCCATCCCAAGCGAGAGGATGGGCCGAACATGGAGGGAAGCACGAACTCTCCTACAACCCCCTTGAGGGGATATAGAAATCCGCCAGTTATGTTACCAGCAGCTACCTCGCCCCCATCTGACTCCGGTGCGTTACCGCAGTCGATTCAGCCGTCGACAAGGGATGCCATCAGGCGACCTGCTCTTCTTGATCGGATTGGCTATTCTCGGCCTTCCGATAATCTCTCGAGGTCCTCATCCATATCACGAGGCACTACCGAGAATAGCCCTATAAATACATCTGCTCATGATAGTATCCACCACGAATCGTTCACGCAAGTCCCCGAACCTAGACAGATGAAGTCCGGGGAGTACAGGATACCGGGCACGACCGTCGATGAGGGTGCCCGTGAAACGGTCAATGCGAAATTGGCTTCCATGCGAAAACAGATCTTGAGCAAGGACTTTTGGATGGCCGACGAGACATGCAAAGAGTGTTTTCTGTGCGCAGCTCCGTTCACTGCCTTTCGCCGAAAACACCATTGTAGGACTTGCGGCTGTATTTTCGACAACGGGTGCACATCTATCATCTCAGGAGAGCGGTTTGGTGTCCAAGGAACACTTCGCGTGTGTCAAACTTGCTTGGCGATCATCCGCCAGAGACAGGACGGGCCCGCCTCGGATGACTCGGCAGATGATTCATTTCTTCCGGCAATGTTTCGCCAGAATGTATCCAAGACACATCCACCGCCTCCAAAAGCGGAGCGAGACTATCCTAGTGCCTCGGAAAGAGTCGAAGATATCGAGAATAGATCGCTAGCTACGCCCTTGATGGCGATCCCTGCCGCGCGGCGCATCGGAGAGTCCTCAAACCGCAACTCGGCAGTGCTAGAGATCGACTCACCTCAGTTGAGCCGCCCAAGCTCGTCAAGGTCCTTAAGGTCTAGTAACACCTCGGGCAAGCCTCAGCCATTTGGCCACAGACGTCATCACTCGAAGCACAACTTGTGGAATCGCCTCAAGACTTCCCCGGAACAAAGAGCGCCCTTTCGTAAACTGGCAGGCGAGGAGGTCTCTAGGAAGGCTGGCATGCACGCCTTTCATGACGACAATGTCATTGATCCCGATTTGGCACCATTTATGTCGGATGAATCGAGCGGTGATGAGCAGATGAGCATAGCGGAGGTGATGGGCAGATCTGATTTACAAGGCCCAGCCATGACTGACCCCGAGAGATCGTTTGGGTCGTACCTGAGTGCCGGGAGGAGGGCTAAAAACCGTGCCCAGGTAGAAAAGAGTGTTAGCGGTCTGAGCTTCACGAGCCGTGGCTTGGATGAATTCCACCCAAGGCCCTCGAGACGACGGAATATGAGCATTGCCAGCGGACACGTCGTACGGTCTCCCCGGCCCAAATCATCCGCCCTGAGAGGACCGATCGGATCGAACGAGACGCTTCCGCTCCTCGACACTTCGTTGGCACCCGACGTACGACGTATCACTCGAAGCTCGTCTATGAAAGGAGACAAGGCGCCTCGTTTGGAACTCAATCCCGCAAGCCTAGTACACGTTCGAAAGCTCCTGCGACAGCTACTCCAAGACACGGATGTGCCGAACGTTAGTTCTTGGGAAAAGGCGTTGATGCCGATTCTCCTGACCTGTACTGCATCCGTGGATCCTGACATCGAAAGGGGGGATGACATGGATATCCGCCACTATGTTAAACTCAAAAAGATTCCCGGGGGACGGCCAGGTGACACTTGTTATGTCCCAGGCGTTATATTCACGAAGAAGCTAGCGTTGAAGAGCATGCCGCGTCGCATGGCCAATCCCCGTGTCGTGATCGTCTCCTTCCCGATTGAGTACCACAGGCATCAACAACAATTTATGAGCTTGCAACCGGTCATCGAACAGGAGCGAGAGTACCTGAAACAGTTGGTAAATAGGATCATCGCCCTTCGGCCTCAGTTGCTATTGGCGGAAAAAAGCGTAGCAGGTCTCGCGATGCAGTTCCTATCCGACGCGAAGATTGTTGTCGTCTGTAATGTAAAGCCGTCTGTTCTTACAGCCGTGTCGAGATGCCTCGAAACTGAAATTATCTCGTCCATAGACATGCTGGCCCTCCCCTCACACCAATTCCAACCAGGCAGGAGTCCCGGTTATGAGGTAAAAACGTTTGTGAACGAGCATATTCCTGGTCGAAAGAAGACGTACATCTTCGTCTCTAGCAGTCAAGAGGAACTCGGATGTACAATTGCTCTCAGAGGCGCACCCATCCCTGTTCTCGCCAAACTCAAGCGCATTACCGAGTTTATGGTGTATGTGGTCTATAACCTCAAACTCGAGTCGTGCTTGATGCGAGATTCGTTCATTCAGCTTCCTACCAGCGAAGAGTTATCCGGGCACTCGAGCCAAGCCATGGATGAGAGCCTGGGCTCGTTGGCTACCAAGAGATCTAGTACGGCCGACGACGGACAGAGAAGCACGTCCACAACCACCCAGGACACACCCAACAGCCAGGATAGTCACTCCGCACCGGGGATCGTTGAAGAGTCACCGAGTAGTGCAGTCTCGCAAGAGCCGCTTCTCCCGCAGCCGGCTCACGATAGCGCAGTTCCGGAAGATATCCCCATGCCGTCCTTTTACAGCGATATGGTCGCAAAATATGAGACGAAAATTCTGTCTGTCTCTCCATTTGTCAAATTTGCGCAGCCCTATCTATTGATGAAAGCCCGGGAGCAGGAAAGACGGTTAGTTCATTTGAAGCGGCTGCGAGATCAAGACATCATTGACGAGCGTGCGGACCCCGAGAAATCAAATCCCCAGAAATTTCAGCTCATAAAACCACGAATGGTGCTCGAGACTGGTCACAAGGCACCCCGGCAGATCATGGAAATCCTTCATGCAGTCCACGATGCCGAGTATGACAAAGCCTTCTACAACTATCAGACACAGACAAGGCAGTGGGAAAACAACATCCAAGGCAATATCGGCTTATTCGAGCCGTATGCGCACCAGAGAATCGTCGTATTGCATTCTATCATTTGTACGGAAACCAAGATTCCGTGCCTGGAGCCGACTTTGATCGCGTTTGGTTTCTATGATGAGCACGTCGACTTTCCTAGCGGAATGTCTCCCGACTGCACGCTGGGCCAATATATCGAGGACGTCTGCTACAATTCGGACGACTTGTGCAAATCTAACAACTGTGATCGCAAAATGGGCGACCATCACCGGACGTATGTCCACGGCGAATCCCTCATCACCATCTTCGTCGAGCCTGACACGAAAGGCACGTTACGGGACGACATTATGATGTGGAGCTATTGCAGGCTTTGCCGGCGAGAGACGAATGAGAAGGAAATGTCTAGGGAAACCTGGAAATACTCCTTCGGGAAATATCTTGAGCTGTCGTTTTTGAGTAGAGGGACCCATCTTGTCGAGGTCGAGGATGGCGACGGCTGGAATTGCCCTCACGATCACCATCGCAACCATATACGATACTTTGCAGTTCATGACAAGATCATTCGTATCCACCATGACCCTGTCGAGCTTCTAGAGATCATTGTTCCGAGGGCGAGGATCACTTGGAATGTTGAACATGATCTTAACATGAAAAATGATATTTTCTCCCATGCCCAAGAGAGGTGGGCCCGGTTCACGACTTCGGTAAAAGCGAGGTTGAAAGCCATTAATATCGACAACATCGTTCCCGAAAAAGTCGATTCATGCAAGGCGGAGATGGAACGGCTATCTAAAAAGATATCCGAAGACCATAGCTCTCTTGTGCGAAAACTCCAAGAAAAATACATGAACTCCAAATACTACGAGGTCATCCCCTTTAACGTCGTTCTTCGGGAAATGCTCGTCAAAGTTGGTGAATGGGATGCTGTCTTTACCAAGTTCGAGGCCGATTTTCTACCCTCAGATAAAGACATACGAAGGTTAACCCTGATTCACCTCCGTAAAATGTTCACTGATGAATCAAAAGAGTCACTTCCGAATAATGAAACGATAAATGAGACGACAGAGATAACTGAGGAAGCCACACAGAGCAGCATCCCGGAAAGCGATACTAGGACGGATAGCCAGCCGACGACGACTGATTCGGATCCTGCTCAGCTCGACGCAGATCAGGAACAAGCTCCTCTGGACGTACCGGTTCCAGATGCAACACCAGTTCATGTGGCTGATGAAGCTCTGGATAGAGTTGAGCCACTTGACCTAGCAACGCCGAAAATACCTGCGCACGACCGTCCGGTTTTAAGCCGGCCTGAAGGTGGCATCGCCGCTTTTCAGGCGCAGCCGCTGCCGAACCCTGACCCGGTTCTGCCGTCTCCTGAGCTAACGCCAAAATCGACAACCACGGCGGCGCCCTCGGTCTCATCGAACGAGAAAGTCGAACAGATTCGCCGTCGGCAGTCCGGGAGCTCCGAAAGGGTAGGCGTAACAGCTACGAGAAACGAGCCAACCAGGGTTTCCGTAGAGCCCCCAAAGGCGGTGGAGCGTGGGACTTCTCGTAAGGCTGGATCGAGTGTGTCTCCTCCAATGATCCGCGCCCTATCACAGCCAGTAATCAGTGCCGCAGTCTTGCCCCGGGTGCATTCCGCTGCAGGAAAGAAGATGTTCAGCACCAACAAGGAGAAAGATAGAGTTCCATCATCGGAGGCAGGCACCGGAAATGAGATTCGGAAGATTTCGTCCAACGAATCCGGCAAAGGGGAAAAGAAAATATTTCCGAGTCTTCGGCCTCACCGAAAAACCAATCCGTCAGCTATCCCGCGCTTTGTTGGGAAAAGGGATTCTCGAGTATTTACTATCCGTAAACATTTCGAACAACTGAGTCGAGAATTTGAAAAGGAGCGGGTGAAGGACCGGGAAAAGCGAGCGGTGAAAATGTCTCATTCTCGACCCTTCCTCCAAAACTCGTCGACTAAGGCCATCCTCGAAGTTTACGAAGACGTGGTCGAGGCTGTACAGGAACCAGGTCCGATTGAAGAAGATCAGGTGGCTGTGGCGGGAAAGCTAGACCTCGAGGGGGGTATGCCAACGGAATCGGCGGAGCCTGAAACCCCCAGTCAAACTAGCCAGGAGCCGGTCCAAGAACCGCAATCCCCTAAAGATGTGTCCCATATTTCCAGTGAGATGGCGACTGAGACCGAAACCGACGACCCGGCACAGAATAATAGTTTAGGAGCGACGGACGACGAGCAAGGGGAGAGTGATACCGAGCACTCATTGATCGACGGCACAACGCTCGAGGAGATCGCCGAATCGTTCGATTCGAGCGCTGAGATCCCGGCGGAACTTCCGAAGCAAGATAAGAACAACTTCATGAAGGTGCTGGCCAATTTTTGGAACGAGCGATCGGCAAGTCAGTGGCCGCCGTTGGACTACCCGCTGAATGCAACGGATCACATCTTCATCGATTCTGACATTATCGTCCGAGAGGACGAGCCAAGCTCTCTGATCGCATTTGCACTCAGCTCTGAAGACTACAAAGAGAGACTTCGAGGTTTCTATCCACCGAAAAGTAACGAAGATACGGACGCCTCATCGGTAGTGGAGGGCGACGGACATCCGGATGACTTCCCGGGTGCCAAGGAGACGATTACTAAGAGGCAGTTGGAGGTGAAACTTATGCACAATACGGGCACACACTACAAATACCAATTCACAGAGGGTACGGCAAAAATGCTGATTAAGATCTTCTACGCCGAACAGTTCGACGCGCTGCGACGGAGTTGCGGCGTCGCCGATCGTATCGTCGAATCCTTGTCGCGGTGCTTGAAATGGGATTCTAAAGGCGGTAAAACGAAGTCGGTGTTCTTAAAGACGCAGGATGATCGGTTGGTAATGAAGGTGAGTGCTGGCGACATGCCTTAACCTCGCGTGGGATGTACAAGCTAATCCGCGTGACAGTCTCTGTCGCCGGTGGAAACGGTGGCCTTCTTGAAATTTGCGCCAGCTTACTTCAGTCTGATGGCGGAGGCTCTTTTCCACGACCTCCCATCCGTGATCGCTAAGATGCTAGGGTTTTTCCAAGTCGTTATTAGAAATCCGGTAACCAACACCGAGATCAAACTCGACTTGCTACTGATGGAAAACCTATTCTACGACCGAGCGCCCAGCAGGATCTTCGATCTTAAAGGGTCGATGAGGAATCGCAAGATTCAAGCGACGGGCGAGCAGAACGAAGTGCTACTCGACGAGAACATGGTGGAATACATCTACGAGTCGCCCCTTTTTGCGAGAGAGCACTCGAAGAAGCTCCTTCGCGCGTCGGTCTGGAATGACACACTCTTCCTCGCACGACAGAACGTGATGGACTATTCCCTCATGGTCGCCATCGACGAAGACAAGAAAGAGCTGGTGGTGGGTATCATCGACTGCATCCGGACATATACATGGGACAAGAAATTGGAGAGCTGGATCAAGGATCGCGGCTTCGCGGGTGGCGGACGTAACAAACCAACAGTTACTAGTCCTAAGGAGTACAAGTCGAGATTTCGGGAGGCCATGGCAAGGTATGTAGCCCCACGACGAGGCTAAGGATTCCTTACTAACGGCAGCATCCCCCTCGGAAAGATATATACTAGAGGCCCCCAACTGCTGGCATCCGTTTAGTGCACCTGTGCTCGCGCCAAGGCCACGAGAAGTCGAGGTCGCAGGGGACGAAGAGGCGGACGCGGTTACGTGAGCGATAGACAAGCAGTAAGTTAGGGAGCTTTGTGGGCGACTGATTGGATGTACTCCCAGCACGGCACTGGACACCTTGTATGAATAATGTATATCCCGGGGTTGTAGGAAGGCAGAAGGGCACACGCGGCGTTTGCGGCACGGTCATACCATCATAACGGAAGGGCATTAGGATCACGACGTGCGACGGCGACAGGAAGCATATACATGAAGGGAACTACGAGTGCGATGCGGATCCAGGGGAAATGGCCAGGGATAGGCAAGGCGGCGTCAGCGATTTGCGGTGCTTGAGATACCCCCCGTCGACGGCAACGATGGATAATACAGAATTGTTGAACGTAGCAGCAGCGGTGTCGCATATAGGCATACCCGTATATCCCCCCGTATTCCTGGCGAGCGTGGATAATACATCTAAAGGGGCGGTCTTGGGGCAGGAATATGCTAAAATCGGGGTGTTTTGGCATGAGTTCCCTATGCATAGGTATGTATGTACATGGATGCCCTGTTGCGCCGTTAGATAGGTTCGGTGCATCACCTTGCTAATTATATGCATGTAAGCCCAGTACATATACTAGGAGGGATATTATGCATGTAATGAGAGCGACGTATGCCATAGCTTACATTACTAAGGCAGGCCTGTGGAGGCGTTCATAAGTCCACGGTACCTGAGGCACGTAAGTGACATAACTGTGTACAAAACGCGACCTACGAGATGTGGCCAAGTCAGGTAACAAACTCACCAACTACAACAACAACAACGGCAGCACCAGCACCAGCACCGCAACTTGCGCAATCCCGGGGACAGGAACAAGCCGAGTAGCGACGACAGGACGGACGGTGGCAAGCATTACCCAACCGTCGACCTCCATCCCCATTCTCGTATCTGGACGGCGGTTAGTGCCGCCATGAATATCCCCGAGTGAGAGAATACCTGCCCAACAATGTCCGACGTCTCGACCCCGGGCACGATATTTAATGAGACATCGACCCTGTCGCCATGTCCATAGACCTGAACTGGGAGACGCTGACCGGGGGCGCTGACGGGGCAGCCCTTGCCGAGCGCATCCGCGACTTCATCCACGTCAAGTTCCAGTCCGTACCGCTGCCACGCTTCATCAAGTCCGTCACCGTCCACGACTTCGCCTTCGGCAACATCCCGCCGAGCATCGTACTCAAGGACATATGCGACCCGCTGCCGGACTTTTACGAGGAGAACCCAGACATTTCCGATGAGGAGGAGGAGGAGGAGGAGGAGGAGGATGACAACGGTAGTGGTGGCGGTAGCCATGAGCATGGTGTAGCTGGTGACCAGTATTATTTCGCTGGGGGCAGGGACCGTGAGGGGAGAGCGCACCCGCCCGCGCGTAGTAACGGGTCTTTCGGAAAGGAGGAGGACGTGTCCGACGCTATCAGGGCTGCGGAGCGTAGGAGGAAGGCGGACCAGGCCCGGAGGTTGGAGCGCGGAGGCGGTGCGATGGGCGGCAGGGGTAGGCCGGGTATGTACAGGCCCGAGGGCCTCTACCCGCCACACACTCACGCCGCCGGTCTGCGCAGCGCGCCGGGGCACCCTGTAGACATGAACCCGCCGTTCCTCGGGCTGGCACCGGGAGTCCCTGGCGGCACCGCCAACATGCACTATTTCCAGCCAAAGCTCGCAGCCGACTGGCCCGGCACACAGACGCCACTTGCCGCCGTCGCCGGCGCCCAGCACCTTAACGACTGGCTCGACCTGGGCAGCCCACAGCCGTCGCCCGTAGAGCGGTACCCCTCTCCTGGCCTCAGCCAGAGTCGCAGTCTCCAGGGTCACAGTCGCCAGCCCTCGCAGGGTTCTGCCTCCATCGCCGATTTCCCGCCCCTGGCCCCGCCGCCGCCGCTGCTGCAGCCGCTCAGCCACCCGACTTCCTCCCCATCCTCGCTCGCGCCCGCCCACCCGCTGAGGGAGAAACACAGTGTGTCAACCCTGGCGCCAACGTCGGCCGGACCCTCACGCCCCCCCACGAGAGACAAGTCAGGGGTACCGTACCTCGTGGGTTCGGCGGCCGCGGCGGCTTTCAGCAAGGACCAGGAGCAGCAACGCGACACCAACGGCCAAGATGGTGAAGGAAATGGCGACGAGGGATCAGGGCCTCGGAGGTTCCGAGAGCCACGGATCGACGACCTACAGGCGGTGTTTCGGATCAAGTATGCGGGCGACGTGAAGCTGATGCTGACGGCAGAAATCCTGCTGGATTACCCGATGCCGAGTTTCGTCGGGATTCCCGTCAAGCTCAACATCACGGGGCTGACGTTTGACGGCGTCGGCGTCGTCGCGTACATCCGGAAGCGTGTTCACTTCTGCTTCCTGAGCCCGGAAGACGCCGTCGCAGCCGTCGGGTACGACGACTCCGAGTCCGACTCCGGCGACGGCGACAGTGATTCCGACGAAGGAAGACCTCGGCTGCAACAGAAGCAGCAGCAGCAGCAGCAGCGCAAGGCTAGCCGGGTGGGGAGCTTGCTGCAGGAGGTGAGGGTTGAGAGCGAGATCGGCCACAGAGAGGGTAGCAAGCAGAGCCTTAAGAACGTGGGCAAGGTGGAGAAGTTCGTGCTAGAGCAGGTCCGGAGGATCTTTGAGGAGGAGTTTGTGTACCCGAGCTTCTGGACGTTCTTAGTCTGAGAACGAAAAGTGCGGAAGAAGTTGGGCGAAGGGTCGGGCACAGATGCATGAGGATGATCTCGTGGGAACGAGCGAAAACCTGGCCCCAAAAATAGATTAAATAGATTTTCAGGGCTCGATACGCGGATTCTGGCCCGGAAAGGGAGACACCAGCTGTCAGCCTCACTAATATGTAAATATCAAAAGCTACTAACATCGGACCGGCCGGCATCATCAGGCTATTATAGACTATCGGTTGTGGAGGGAAGCATGTTCGCCGCGGGCGGAGGGGACGTAATACAATCAATGGCGGGAGAACGAATGCCGCAATCCCGTTACGAGAACTGTCTTTCCTGTGAAAAAGGCAAGAATGATTCTCTGGATAGGCAGCATATTTGACGATATCCTTGCCAACCGCCGGCATCCGCCATTCCTTGACGAGTTTTCTTCTACCCGGATCGTCTCATTATCGCACAGTCTCTACGGAAAGACAAGGGGCGAAGACGTATCTAGTGCTGCCGACTGTATCTACGTCGGCAGACGGGACACGTCCTCGACGTTGGCCGGTATCCCGACAGCTTCGCAGGTCGCCTGTGCCGCAGTCCACCGAGCTCGTACGCGCGCACTGCTCCCGATGACCCCTATGAGCCGGCTGGCAAGACTACGAAGGCTCCACCCGTGTCTCGCGCAGGAGTCTGCTACGAAGCACTTCAAGGCTGCATGCAACACGACGCGTGAATATTTCCTATCTAGCTACGCTATCAGTTTCCGCACCAGCATAGCCCCCCTCCCCCCGATCCTCCCTCCTCCGGGCCCATCCGCGCTCAGAGCCTCGCCCCCGGCGTCTTCGCCTCCAAATACGGCTGGAGCAGGGCGGCGACCTCGTCGGCGACGCCCCAGCTGAGCTCGTAGCCGCGGCCGCCGAGGCCGTAGGCGTGGACGACGGGGCGGGGGGCGCCGTCGTCGTCGCCGTCGCCGTCGGCGTCGAGGACCTCGGCCTCGAGGCGCATGCCGCCGCGGCGCGTCGGCCGCCTGCCGACGACGTCCCTGATGACGGCGAAGCGGCCCTCGGGGCCGAGGATCGCCGGGTACGTGTCGGCGAAGCGGCGCAGCAGGGCCTCGCGCACCGCCGGCGACGGGTGCGGGTCCCAGTTGTCGGGCTCCTTGGTGCCGCCGATGACGGTGCCGCCGTCGAAGGCCCGCGGCACGCAGAACGTCCACGACCCGTCGCTGTTCTGCCGCGTGATCGTCACCGGGCACGGGTTCGCGACGAGGCAGGTCTGGCCTGCGCGGAGGAGAAGCGGGGGGTCTCGTTAGCCGTGGAACGGTGCGAGCTGGGCTGGCTCTTCGAGGGGAGGGAGGAAGGGGGGGGGGGGGGGGGGGCAGGCTTACCTCTCGTCACAAACACGCGCTCATCCCCGAACCCTTGGCCAGACGCGTTGACCACGGCGTCGACGGGCCCGCCCTCGAGCCTCCAGGCGAGGACCTCGCGCGGGTCGCGCACGGCGCGGCGGACGGCGCGGCCGCCGCGCAGCGCGAAGCGGCGCAGCATCCAGGCGCAGTAGACCATGGGGTTGACGCACCAGGTGTCGTACTCGCAGCCCCAGGCGACGCCGGGGGGCAGCTCGGCGGGGGGGAGCAGGCGGAAGCCGCGCATGCCGAGGCCGTCGGGGCCGGCCTCGTCGCGCGCGCGCGCCTCGGTCAGGTCGCGGTACGCGGGCGCCAGCGCGCCGGCCTCGAGGTACTCGACGCCGCGCAGCAGCGTGACGCCGGCCTCGGGGTGGCGCGCGCGCACCCCGCGCACGCGCGCGAACGTGCGCCGCGCGAACCCGTGCTCCCGCCGCGTCGCCGCGTCCGTCGGCGGCACCAGCCGGTTGTGCGCGCCCCCCCACGCCGACGTGAAGTCGATCTGCGACGCCCCGTCCACCGTCTCGGCGCCCTCCGGGTAGTCCCGCGCCACGATCGTCACCGTGTTCTGCGTCTCCTGCTGCTGCGGCGGCGACGGCGGCTCCTCCTCGCCCAGGATTCGCAGGGCGGCGCTGAGGCCGATGACGCCGGCGCTGTGGGAGGAGGAGGGGGGGAGTACGGGTTAGTTCTTCTCTTTTCGTTTCCACCGGTGGTCTGAAAGGGGAAGAGGGATATGGGGGAGAAAGATAGGGGTTATATCTACCCTATTACGACTATGTGAGGCATGGTAGGGGGCGGCAATGCGTAGTTGGATTCCAGCCTGTTCCCTGTGTAAAGCTCGCCTCGGCGTCAACAACCAATATGAGATGAGGGGGAAAAATACGGGTTCTGTCAACGGTGTCACGCACTGTCTACAGACCCGCGATGTTGTCAAGAGACACCTGATAGTACTAAATACGCTCAAAGCCACCCACTGGAATACTAGTACACGTGGACGAGACTTCAAGTTGCTCGCGATAACCTCGGCTATTAATAGAATTGAAATTTCCTTTTAAAGGGTACCAACATCGGACAATTATCGATTTCTAAGACGCGACAAAAATCCCATGTTGGCAAATCGTATTCAATTCCGAATCACGATAGGGAATCAACAGCCTGTAGAACGCCATGTTCGGACCATCGTACAACGATGCTTAGGTATCGAGAATCCTGCCCTCGCTACGGCTATCCGAAGATCGGAGGCACGGTAGGGCTAGATCGGGCCGGGAACGAGGCGTGCGCCACGCCGATCCTCTATTGCACCAGGCGGTCCGAAAACGGATGCACTGGGCGCTGCGAGGAACGGGTATGTCATGTCCTCCAGCGTGGCGGCGACACCACCTTGGGACGCTCTGCATGATCGTCTTCGCCGGCATCGAGCAGACCAATACAGCCGATGAATCGAGTCAAGGGTTGCCTAGCTTGCCAACCGGTAATGCGAGGAAGAGGACGCGTAATGAGGGAGGTTTGATATCCTTAATTTATACCGAGACGTCCTAGGCAGAGGAGGCCGTGCCCACCCACGAAAGGATAGGTACGCGGCGAACCTGGTGCAAGGAAGCCTTAGCCCGACCTCACTGGTCCTCGCGGCGCGAACCGTCAACTAAGCACAGCTAAGCATCATCACTAAGCACTGCGCTATTCCGACGTGTTAAGTAGGCAAAGGCGAGAAGGACCGACGAACGTTCGAACGGGAAACCCAATGTGGGATGGATGCTTCAGATGGTGGCATACGAAGGTGGTCTGAAACGAGACGCATCGCCAGCCAAGGCCCGCCAAGCCGCCAAGCCGCCAACTGGAACCGACCTACACCGCGAAGAGTGGACATTCTCGTGGCCTTCGCTCTCCTTCTGAGATCTAGTTTGTTTAGAGATTGTGACAGTTTGTGGGCCCTTTTAGCGGGCCGTCGAGGGTCATCTTATGATGTGTCGCTGGGTAATGGCTGATCCACCGGGATTCTCGCCATGGGCCACCCCGGTCCGCCGGGGAGGTTGACACATGGATGGTAGGCATCGTGGGTTCGCCGCCTGGATCTCTAGGAGCCTCGCGGTGCGAAAGGGGGAAGCGCTTGTCGAGCTACGCCTCTGCCCTCCCAGCGCCTCTCTTCCTTCGCCATCCTTTCGCGCTGCGACTTATAATGATGACATCCACCTCAACTGCCGAGCCCATAGTGCGGCATATCTAACCTATTCCCGTTTTGGTTGGGGATGGCAGGGGTCCCTTTTTCCTCCCATATTGGGATAGTCAGAAGCATTTGTTAAACGCTAGACTGCCATGGCCATTGCGACATTCCTTCGTGTGAGTGGCCACGACCATTGCCACGCTCCTCCGTGTGAGTGGGTGCTTGGTTGAGAGTTTCGTTAGTGGGTTATGTTATATATATGATTAGGCTGAGCCTACCTATTGTCGTAGAAACCCGGCTCTCGTTGCTCTTGAAGTTCTTTTTCGCTATCCTTCGTTATATTCGTGCCTCCCAGTGAGCGGACAGCCGTTGAGCGGTATAATTAATCCACGTTCCTTTTTAATCCAATAGGCAGGCCCGAAAAGCTTGTCCTAGAGCTTTCGCTACACAATCTGACTGTCTTATCTGTCTGTCGCTATCTTGTTAATACCTCTCTGTTCTTTCGATAATAGTCATGATGCGGTTCCTCATCAGCTCTATTCTCCTCGCCGCTTCAGTCGAGGCGAGGCCATTCGGCCCAACTGTTAGACGAAATGAGGTTGATTTAGGGGGATTAACGAGTAAGTGCCACGATGAGAAAGTAGCTGTAGCATTGTCAGTACCAACTAACACACCGATAGTCAAGGCAGCCAACAGGCTCATCCCCGTCGTCGTGGGAGGACAGCAAGATGTCTTCGTGCCCAATGTAGTAACGGCAGCCGTCGGCGACATCATACAATTCCAGTTTAGCAACGGAAACCATACCGTCACCGAGAGTACCCTGGAGGCCCCGTGCCGACCGCTCCAAGCCACTGATCCGACGGCAATCCATAGCGGGCATATTCCATTCCAAGACGGGCAGACAACAGTCGGCACGTTCAATATGCCCATAACCAGCACAAAAACTTTGTTCCTATACTGTGCGACGGGACCTCACTGCCAACTGGGCCAGGTCCTAGTCGTCAACCCGTAAGTCCTACGCAATTTAACGCCCGGGAGCATCGGCTAACGATTCCTTTCAGCACCAATGATCAGCAGATCGTCGACTACGCCAAGGGGTCGGCAGCAGCGGCCGAGAATATCGATGGTACTACGGTGTCGGGCGGAACGGTGGCTTCGATTCCCCTCGAGGCTGCCGCGTTTATTCCTGCGCCGGTGCAGGATGGACCCCCGGGCGGCGCTGCTCCCCCCGCAGCCGAGGCCCCCGCCGCGGCGCCGGACAACGCGGGGGTGCCCATCCAGACCATCACCGCCATAATCCCCCCCGAGGGAACGACAATCACCATCCCACTTGCTGGCGTTGCCGACGCGGCCACTTTGCCCGGCACGACTACGGTCATTGTGACGGTACCGGCGCCGACCTCGACGCCTCCCGCTGCTTAGGTGGTCGAGGCCGGGCTGAGCCGGGTCGAGCAGCAACGCGGTATTTTGGGTGGAGATAGAAGTGTATCAATTGACGTTTTCGTTCCTGTATGTATTAAAACCAACGTTAGGCGGGCGTCGGATGCCGTATCTTGGCTGGCCGGGAGGGGGCAGGCTTCATGATGATTATTAGACAATGCGATATCCTTGGAGGTACGCCGGGCCCATTGGGTCAATTTCGAAAGTGAACTAGGTTTATTATGAGATTAGTAGTAACTTGTGATGCGAGTCGCTCTTCGTGAGCTCTTCACGAAACCTAGAGAGATACCGTGTCGTGGCCGGGTGTGTAAACCGGCGAATCGGTTGGTATTGTGTATTATTAGCCATGAGAGCCGTGTTGTTACGCGCGGGGCGCCTGATGGAAGTTGGCATCGTATCCAGATACGAGGTAGGGAAGAGCCCTGTTCTACTGCGTGATATACCTCTATGTGTATCAACCGGAGATTGGGGGTGAATGTGTCTGTGCCCATGGAGAAAAGGCATTATGGAAAGCATCGTGATGTGATGCCGAGCAGGCAGGCTATGCAGGCACCTGAAATGAATATCATCCGACGGCCTCGGGGGTTGACTGGGTGTTGTCGAGGCTGACCTGTGGTGGCGTTGAAGATATTGGATTGTTTATTGGGTTGGGCTCCGAGAGATCAACCTCGACGTCTATCTGGTACCTGCGTCTTATGTAATTCTCAAGTAACCTCGGGTGTCTAACGGGCGGGCAGGTAAGAGGTACCTCTAGGAGATAAGTACCGCAGGTAGGCGCCTGATGTACCCGCCCACTCTCCTCACAGAGCAGAGTTATGGTTCAACTCGACTACTACAACTCTGTCGGTATGCACATCTTTATGAGGAGGTACCTAAGCGATGCCATGTGTATCACGTGATGTATGTAGGTAATTTTAGGTCCTTACCCGTATAGCTTCACAGGACGGACTTCGCGAACCCTTCCTCACCTCCTCGTCCTCGCCTCGCATTCTCGTCTCCACCGTTCATATCCCGTCATCCCCCATTGTATGAACCGGATATCGCATTCACACACACACACACACACACACACTCTCTCTCTCTCTCTCAACGGCACGTCCGTCCTCCCTACCATCCCCTCTCTCCCATTGGGCCATCTCTGTTGTTCCTGCAGCCCCCGTGCTCGTGACGAGTGTCGGATCGCCTAGATCGACATACGCTATCTCATTTCCTAACTTCAACATGCCCAATCTCTCTGTTCGTCTATGTTGCATCCCCCGTACGCTGCCTCCTCCTCGCAATCTGCAAATTTCCTAGACGTCGCTCGATCATCTCGTTTACCGTAGCCTCGCACATGTTGACAGAGCACCGGATTGGACTCTCGCTCGCGATCTGCGGCCTCGAACCTGTCCGTCCCTTCGATCATCACGTGAAGAAGAGATGAAGAAACGCTGGGCGGGTCTCGGAATGATGAAGCACCTCGCGTTCATTCTGCCAGTTAACCTTATATCCGCTCCACGATAATCTCCCCCCCGATCCTCCCCGGACTATCGTCGCATTTTGCCGCCTCGAGCATCCCAACGGCTCCGTACTACGTATGCCTGCACAGTCTACGAGGTCATGAGTGTGTGCCGCGCCAACCACCCACCACTCGCACACTTGCATCCGCTCTCCTCGGAGGCCCCCCTGTCGTAGCCGGGTTCGCATGTCGAAAGTCCGTCCACTGAGGCCTAGCCCCGCGCGCGCTTCATTTTTTCTTGGCTCACTTTCGATTGCCGTTTTCGTCTGTCAGCTCCCTCTCGGCGGCTACGAGTCCTACGATGCGGTGTGATCCCTGCATTGATTGGGTCGTCTGCCAGCGAGAGCCTGCAAGCAATGGTTCTATTTTTGGGCGCGCAAATCAGGTTTAGCCTTCACCCTCCCTCTCGCTCCTCGCTTTCACATCTCAGAGAGTGCGGGATAGAATGGGTGTAAGTCGAAGTTGGGTCGAGTTGCCCTTTCGTGCCGACTCCCCTGCCAATGGCAGATTGAGATGCTTCACCCCACCTCCGCCAGCGTGCACAGCGCTTAGGAAAACAACCTGGGCGTGTTACTGCGTAGTAGCCCCGAGATACATACACTCGCACCATGATAGCCGGTAGAACCAGGTCTAGCAAGCGCTTGCCGCATGTTAAGGTGGTATGTATATACATCGGATCGCATCTCTCTCCCTTGCCTAATGAAGAACGGGAGAGGAGCGTCTGTTCTTTCTATCCTTTCAGACGACCTGAAGTTCGAGTGTCGGTCACGGCGGAAATCGAACTTCTGCATCCCAATCCGGATCCTGAGTGTGTGCACATGCGCGCGAGATTGTCGGTATCCGTCGCCGATTTCTCTTGTCTTCTGTTTTAATATGGATCGGGAGACTGCGCTTCGGTAAATAGCCTACTCTACCCTTTAGGACTCTCTCGGCGCCCACTGCCCATTCGCAAACGGGGTATCGATACACAGGAGCACTTACTCGTGACAGAGGAGCGGAATATAGCTTAGAAGTTCACGATGATATCTCCAAATGGACAATCTGGGGGGCTTTCCCTCTTCCCCAACACGTCGAGGTCGCCGTCCCGAATGCCAGCACCCCGACCGCGAGCAAACACACCACAATCTCCGTATCGAGGACAAGCCATACCTCTAGAGACGACTCCGCCGCAGAATGGCCGGCGCACACCAGATAACCTCTCTGAATTCGTCATCGACGGGACGCCACCTCGGGCCCACGATTTGCAATGGTCTTCCAATAATCCGTACTACCAAACCCAAGCAGGGCCGTCGGTGTCGAGACCAGTCCCGGTAGCAGAGCTTCCACCCCGCGCGGAAACGGCCTTCTCGGGGACGAGCACTCTGGTGAGAAGCGATAGTGGTCGATCACGAAATTCGATCGCCAAGAGACCCATTGAAGAGCCTGGGCCATCTACAGAGGCGCCGGAACCAGCTATCCGTTCGATATTCCCCCAGTACGACCACAGTTTACCGTTTGACCGCCAGGAGTACTATCCAACACAGGCCAGCCCGACTCACATCCCGAGGACCGTCATCAGCAGACAGTCTCATGTCCCTGAATGTCGGAGTCCGCCTATTCGAAGCCCCCTAAGGAGCCCGCTTAGTGCAGGTTCTGCACAACAGTGGCCGCGACGACCTCAAGACCCTCCCACTATCCCTCATATCAGCACAACAGAAGATCTGCGAGACTACTGGAAAGTCGCAAATGGGTGGAAGGCCTCCGCGGTAGAAGGCCGGACTTTCTGCATGAAATTGCTACCGGAGAGAGACACCCCGATCTATACTCTGACGTCCTCCACAGCGCAACCGCTTTATCACATGCGGATAGACCCCACGTCGGCGTCAGCATATGTAACGCTGAGTCGACATGATCCAAGCAAGCCTTGTAAGGAAAGGGACCCAGCTGCAAACGCGAGGGCTTCGACTGGGTTCCTGGGGGCCCTCCGGGAAGCAGAAGCTAAGCCGTGGCAAGAAGCCTTAACTACCACTCTAGAAGAGCCATCACGTCGTCTCCCCCCGAACGACGGCTTAGTCGCGCTATTATATCCCAGTGCAGCCGCTAAGGTCGCGTTGGAAAGGTCAGACGATATGCAAGCGGTGATGGCGGCCGAACGCGAGTGTGCGCGGCTGGTCTGGGATGAGGATAGCAAGAACTACTTTCTCGTGCACCCGGCCCTAGCGTCGCCTTTTTGCGTAACGATAGAGCGCAATTCGGCGTGGAGCCGCACTGAATACGCCGTGGAGCACATCGAATCACCCCACCACATCGCCAAACTCACGCGAGACGGCACGGGCGAAGGCTGGATCGAGATCGATACCCTCGTGGCAGGACGCGTCGATAGCTATTACATCCTCGACGCCGCCGTGTGCGCACTACTGCTCGTTGCCAACATCGACGAGAAGAACGTGCTCGTCGAGCACTTCGAGCCGCCGCCTGTGGCGCATCTACGTAGCTCGGGCTCTCATAGTGACTTCCGGCGGAGCACAAGCCGGCTCAGCAGCTTGATCCTGAACAAGAAGAACAGTGGCAGCGGCAAGAAGCGGGGCCGCCTAGAGGAGCTCGAGCTCGACCTCGAGAGCCAGGCCAGCAGCCTCGGCGGCAAGTTTGGCCTCAAAGACAAGGACAAGCAGCGGTTACCGGGGCCAACCCGCGCAGCCGTCAGCCTGTTGAGCTTCGGGTTCAAGTGCGTCATATGGGTGCTGACGCTCACATTCAAAGCCGTCAAGGCTATCATAGTCGGCTTGAGCAAGTGTCTGACTAGCGACAAGCTCTGACAGAAAGGTGCGAGGCCAAAGGATGGACGTCAGAAAGAGGGAGAGGACGTGGGAGCTTTTAAGGATCTCGGGAAATATCGAGCGGGAGTTATGGAATAGATACCCCCATTATCTATCATATTGGCCCAGTGTCGGCGTTATATCTATGTATTAACGGGACGGGCGAATATTTTCCTCTTCTACCTAGGGCGTAATCGAGGTCGCGCGGGGCGGCGGACCTAGCGAAGCGCGCAAGCGGACTTTTTAACTGGCGGGTAGGAAATCCATTGTACATACATACACATGGGGTGACGGATATTAGACCTGGGTTATTTCTTCCTTGTTTTAGGGGGGGGGTATCGCATCGCTAGCTATGTAACTCTAGCCAGTCTCGGAACCCTGGCCGGTCCTATCCCTATCACACATAAGCTTGCCTACCTAGACGCCGCCCACGCCACCAATAGGAGAGAGAAAAGAAAGAAGAACAAAGTCGAGAAAATGCCCGCCCGTGATCGTCCGTTTGTGTCTGGTATACCGTTTCAAATTGCACATACAACCTCATGCCTCCTCCCTCTTACTTGCGAGGCCCCCCCTCCCCCTCCTTCCTCTCTAGCCCGCGACATAACCCTGTCCACCAAGCCTCGCCCACGCCCTTACTTGCTAAGCCCGCCTCACCTCTTGCGCTCGCGCACCTTGAACTTGTTGCCGGCCTTGGTGACGCCGGTCATGGCGGTCGGGGTCTTGGCCATCTTGGCGCGCTGGACCTCGAGGGCCTGCTCGGCGCGGGCGAGCGTGCGCAGCTTGCGGCGCGCCGCCTGCAGCTGCCGCCGCAGCCGCGCGAGGTGCTTCTTCTGCTGCAGCAGCGGGGCGCGGCGGGCCGGGCCGCTCTCCTTCTCCGCCGCCGCTGGGGCGTCCGCGGGGCTAGCGGCGCCGGCGCCGTCCTCGCCGTCTGCGTCGGGCTCGCGGCGCGCGCGGAGCATCGCGTCGCGCTCGGCGGGAGCGTCGGCGAAGACGATCTTGCGGGGGGCGCGGGCGCTCTCGCGCGGGGGGCGCGTGGGCCCCTCGTCCTCTTCGTCGTCGTCGTCGTCGTCGTCGTCGTCGTCTAGGTCGCCGCCGAGCGCGGCGACGCGCTCCTCGAGGCCGCGGACGCGCTTGGCGGCGGCGTTGCGGGCGGTGCGGACGTAGGCGAGGTCCTGGGTCTTGAGGAGGCGGACGGCGTCGACGTCGAGGGCGCGGGCGCCGCGGTCGCCGGCGACGGTGCCGGACCACTTCTTCGAGGGCCGCGCGCCGTCGCCGCCCGGCCGCACCAGCGCCGACGCCGCGCCCGCCGGCCCCCGCCGCGACAGCATCCCGAAGTAGAACTCGTCCTCGTTCCGGTCCGCCGCCTTGCGCCGCAGCGCCCGCAGCTGCGCCTTCTTCCGGCTGTAGTCCTTCGCGCGCAGCGAGTAGTCCTGGTGCGGCGTGGGGTTAGCGGGGGGGTAAGGGAGAGGGAGAGGGAGAGAGGGAACAGGGCTGACGGACCTTGTGCTTCTCAAGCAGCCCCAGGCGCTCCCGCTCGTGCGGCTGCGCGCGCTCGCGGTGCACGCGCCGCTGCACGGCGTTCCTCATCGACGACATCGTTGGTTTTCGGACGGTGTGTAGAGTAGTCTTGGGACTGGCGCCGTCGAGGACGGAATCGGGTGGCTCTTGTCTCGGGGGCGGCGGTGGTTAGTTAGTGTTAGTTAACGAGGACAAGAGGATGGATAGGTAGAGAACAAATGCAGCTTGGATGGCAAAGGACCGGAGAGAAATTTTAGTGGAGCTCTGTAGATATGTAAGCTGGTTGTGATAAGATACCTAAGATAAGATAAACGTGACGTCATCATCGAGTCCCCAAGTACCCCTCTTCGGTCATTCTTAGGTGAGTATCTCCTACCATGCCAGAGACCTCTGAGAGACCTCGTTATATCGCGAAAAGCTCGAGAATCAGTCTACGAGCATTCACTCGTATCCATCGCTGTGTTGCAATGGAGAGATTCTGTTCGGCTTGACTTGAACTTGTGTCTTAGCCCCGTAGCGGATCCCTGACTCGATTACAACAACTTCAACGATGCCAAGACTTATCGTCTTCCACTAAGTCACCTGTTCACGTCTTCCTATGAATACTACGTCCTCTGCTAAGGCATCGGAACTAGAGCGCAGAGCGATAGATTCGCCGTTTACCAATTCCACCGCGCAACTTCAATTCGTTCTTCCTGTTGGTTGCAGAGAATCACCCTGGTTAACGATGGGTCCCATTTTTTGGAAAGCAGCGACCTACCCTAGCGAGAGAGAATCTACAATATCCAAGTTCCACCTACCTGTGTGCTCTACACCACGCCAGCAGCGACGGATACGACCCCCATGATCTCTATCGAACCTCACCATAACGAAGCTCCTAATGTGTCCCTTCTAGCGGCAGATATTGGCTAAGTTATCGTGCCTCGAAGTTCAAAGGTGTCCCCATTAGGAGAAGCAGTACCGCTTACAAAAGCCTGAACCTGATCAACGCATTTCTTCCGTTGCCAGTAACATGTGTCATTAGGAAGCAGGGTTCGTCAGTTGGAGACGTTGGGCCTTGGCGAACACTGCGCCGGTCCGCACCCGGAAATCCCCTGTGTACGGTGTTCCTACACCTAGGTACCGCTTTCACGTCTATATGCTCTGATACCCTTCCTGTTTCCGTGCCGCAGGATTCGGAAGGCGTTGGCTACGGGGATTGGGACCTCTCTAAAAGGGCCAGAGGAAGAAAACGATGACCTTCAAGGCTGAAATCGGATCGTGATAAAAGCCTGTGTTGTAAGTAGATGGTCTGGGAATGCTACGTAAGGATTATCGACATGTCTTGGCTGCCCTTCTTGGGCCCTTTTACACCCGACCAAACGCCACTCCGCCCCTGGCAACTTGATAGGGTCACAGTATCTATTCATTATATCGAGGTTTGGTATTTAGGTTGTCATTTATATGTAGAATCCACGGTTAATCAGCGTGATTCTCGTCACAGGAGGCTATAACGGAGCGTGTTTTATTGTAGGATTATGTGTGTCGAGGCATAGTTATCTGAGTTTACTTGTAGTCTATGTTGGTGCCCACTTCCTCCTCCTATCGTGCCCCGAACCTCTCGTATCCGGCGGTTGGTGGTAGCGATGCAACCCTGCTCCCAGGTATCATTACCCAGGGGCCTTGGCCTGATCTCGGGCGATTGAGATCTGACTGCAGGGCGACACGTCGCACGGGTCAGCCACGAGGGCATCTCGCCGGCAGCGACGGGGATCGGGATCTCTTCCACGCCCGCACCCTGATTTCGCGGAGCGCAGATTAGCAAAGGTTGGTGTGGTCGAAGACGTCGACGATGGGGCTCACGAAGCGGGCGAGGGTCTCGACCTCCTCGCGGTCGCCGTCGGTCCAGACGCCCTCGATGGTGAGGTCGATGCGGTAGCGGCCGGACTTGTTGATGGCGAGCTCGTCGAGCTCGAGGGCGAGGAAGTCGGCGACGGCGTCGCGGGTGCCGGCGTGGAGCCCGTTGAGGTAGCCCGGCCCGCACGTCATCAGCGGCACGCCGTCGACCTCGCTGCCCTGGCTGTCCAAGATCTCCATCTTGGACCGCGGCGTCGCCTCGTACTCCATCGGGTCCCTCAGCCCGCTCCACCCTTTCGGGTCGCGCGAGATGTCGATCCCGAACTGCTCGCCCGTCCGCACCACGAGCCCCGTCTCGTAGCTGACCACGTCCGTGTCCGCGAAGTACTCCGGCTTGCTCACGTCCACTTGGACCGCGTTGACGCGGAATACGATCTTCTGAGGCTTAGCACCGGCCGCCACGGCCTTGGCAGAAGAGATTTCTTGCTGGCTCATTGTGAGAGTAATCTGTGGCGGAGGACGGTAAGATTTGCGTATTTGTGTCGATGCGGATGCTCGAGTCTCTCGGAGGTGTGATAGAAAACGTAGATTATGACTTGGGGTGGATGTGGAAATGTGGTTGATGGAGTTAGGAGTTTGCTGCACACCTTCTCATCCGATTCCAGGGACCGGATGGGAGATCCTTATACCCTTCGGTTGGGCTTGCGGTGATAGTAGAGCTGTAGAACAGGTCCTAAGATGGACGTGACGACTCCTTACAACCTAAGCATTGACAATAGCTTTGTTCGAGTTGCAGAAAGAGATATTAACAAGAGCAGACAGGGCGTTGTTGACCTGGGACAAAGGAAGTGGCTACGAAGGCCTTCCGGCACAAAGCCATTAGGTGAAAACCGCGGGGGAACAAAGTAGAATCGTGACGCGTCACGTCTGTGGCAATAAATCTTGATATCAGAGTTAGAGTGTGAACCGAGGTAGGTTATTGTGCTATCAATCATATTGTTTAGTTCGTTACCGTCGTAGTGTCGCGTCCCTCCCTCGGTCGGTCATCAGCATTCTCCGTTCTTCCGGGGCTACGGCCAGGTACGTCCCGACTATGCCTATTGGTTTTATCACTTCTTTCTCTATTATTATCTTTGAAAACTTTGTCACAATCTTTTATATATACACACACACCACACACACACAAAAAAAAAGCTAGGGCACTGCTGTCGTAGCGATTCCTTGTTCGCGAGATGAGAGGCGGCTCAAGTATTATTGACATTAGACATCGTAACAGGGACTCAACACTTGTTATTAAGAGGCGCGAATAGCACCCGTCCTACGTCGACAGGATTTTGTGAACAATCCAGCAAGACGAGCTAAGAAGTTTCCATGACATTATGATTAGATTAAAAGAAAGAACCATCTAGGGTAGTCTATCGCAATGCCCTCAAACGCCCGAGAATGCCTGTGAATCGGATCGATCCGGATCCCTCTATTCTTCTTTTCCTTTCTCGTTCCCAACCTAGCTCTAGTGACAGTCTATGCGCCTATGCAATGCCGTCCCTTTTCCCATGTCTTCCCCAAAGTCAATTACGCAACGCAGATCTCCTGGCTGTACAGCCTGTCGACCTCCTTGTCGCGCGACGGGCCGCCGCGCGACTTCATGACGTCGACGCGGACGGTGTAGACGCCGCTGCCGACGATCTCGAGCGGGCAGAAGGTGACGCGCCGGTTGCCGAACCAGTCCTGGGCCGTCTGGGGCGCCAGGAGCTGGTTCGGGTTCGCCTGGTGGAAGTTGTGCGCGGGCGGCGTCGGCGCCGGCGTCGTCCCGTCGGCCGCCGCCGCCGCCACCGCCTCCTCCCGGTAATACAGCGAGATCCTCGCGTACTCGCCCGGCGCCGGGTCCGAGCTGCGCCGCACTAGTATCGAGAACTGCTCGCCCGCCTTCAGCGATAGGGGCTGTCGCGCGCATAAAAAGTTAGTAATTGTTTGCGGGAGTTGTCCGGTAACACTAGCGGTGGCCGGGAGCGGAGTGCACAAAGTAATTGAGGAAATAGGGGTAGGGGTAAGGGTAGGGGTAAGGGGGGAATACTATGGGGACGCAACTCCTAGGCTAGGTAGGAAGGGTGAAGCTGTTGGGTGTAGATACTAACCTGGTCATCTTCAATCCAGAATAAATGCCTCTTTGCGCCGGGCCGTTTTCTTCTCGGAGATGTTTTCGAGTCGTCGGTAGATCTCGACAGTCCCGCGAATATCGACGTGATCGCCGGCATAGTTATCGCTAGCCCTGCAGGGGTGCGGAAGAGGATTTAGGTAAAGAATAGAGAGAATGGAGCAGTTGGTGTGTTGTTATCTTCGCACACGACGGTATTGGCGGTATCGAAAATTAAATATTCTCGAACTAGGCTCTGCTCGGCCGAATTCCCGCAACCTTTTATGCGTTCGGTTTCTTGTTTCGGTAGGCCGGAGTTGCGATGAGGCGTCGTGTGAAGGTCACATTTAGGGCTCCGACTCATTCAGAATTGCTGCCCAGCGACAAAGGATGAGTTGCGTCACTCGTTGATAACTAACATGCGTTGTCTCCGTCAGACTTATTCTTCCTTTCATTTTTTTATGAAAAAAAAGAAATACCATATCGGGCTTTCATCGATTCGGCGAATATCTCCCACTCACCACTGCGGCTGCGACGGAAAGAAAGGATAGGGGGGACGGGATGCCCCTCTGCAACCCAACCCATCTCGACGATTTCGGTCTTACGAGGGGAGCACCCAGTTTTCAACAGATCGCCTCAGCAGCGGGAAGACACGGCCCTTGAAATACGCAGCACAGTTCGGGGAGAGCGAGGCGCAGCATATATCTTGGCCCCTATTGGGGTATCTGTCTGGTCACGGCACGCTGAAGGTTCAGCGCAGCTGACGGTGGCATTGGCAGTGAGCAAACCAATGCCCGCCTCCATTGGCTGCGATAATGATCTAGAATGCTACCCTGCAACCCGAAAAGCCTCAATGACCACCGGTCCTATAAGGCGAATTCTGCCGTAGCCAGGTTTCGTCATTTTTTTCTTGATCCAGTCCGCCACCAGGGCTGGGCTGAATCGCTATTAGTCCGCCGAGCGCTGCCACCGTATAATATGTAACGCCGCCCTAGTACTGTGAGCTCCGGGCAGTGACTCCGGTCGGAGTTCTCACGGGGCAAGATAATAAATCACGTCGACGTGGCGATACTGCGCGCGTATATGGCGCACTGGTTACATGGTATTGCTCAGCCACCATGTCCGGGTATTATAGAATACGATGTAATATCCCCGGCATCCGCACGCAATACTGAGAATATTCTATATCGCCTATTTTACACCTCTAGCTCGTGTTTTAACTTATCCTTTGCACTCTCCAACATTCTCTTAGACATCACCAGTGAGTGTACATCGAGATGTAGGCTATTACAACAGTCTTCCCCCGATTCCTATCATCGGGAGACACTTTCGTGATTACGATAATAGAAGTTGTTTGTTGAAATAATAATGAATAATAGTCATAATACTACCAACTCATCAACTTCTCCATTTCCTTGAATTTTATGAGATTTAGGAGCCTGGTGTTATTATTAACTCACGTAACTGTGTTGCCTGACATTGCGTCCCGCGTATTCATAGCCTTACTCATGACCTTCCAAATAGGGAACTCAGCCGACATGGAAACTAACATAAGCTCCACAGGAGTGCGAATATATTAAAAACTGTAGGTATAGAGTAAAGCCTTCCATCCCTCCTAGTGTACGGCTCACGGTATACAGCGACGAGGCTTCGTTCCTAGCCTGGCCGCTCTTCGCCCCATCTGTGCTCCTCGGCGCCCCTTGGTGGGCACCAGGCCTCGGCCCCCAACCTAGGTATTATTAAAGCAACTCGGTTCTCTTACCGAGGTGGAAACGGAACGAAAAAAAAACAATCATTGGTATACTACCCCCTCTGGGCTCCGTAGTATGCTCGCTCTCTTCCCGCGCCCTTAACTAGCAAGCTTTCCCTTTCCCTTTCCCCTTCCTTCTCCCGAGCCTCTTTCATCATCTCCACAGAACCCACAACTGAGCGCGGACCTACCCCGAACTCTCACCCCTTCCGGCGCATCAGCATCCGCTCACCGCCAGTCACCACACCGCCGACCACATTATCTCCGTCCCATTACCGCCGCCCCCATCACCACTCTCCCCTTTCCTCACACCGTCGCCACCTTGTCCCATACCCGTCGGGACAATCTGGCCGCGCAGCGCGAGTCGTCAGCGCGTCTCGTTCCGGCTATTATGATGATGCGCCGACCCACCGCGCTTGCCACCCTTCTGGTTGCCCGTGCCCGTGTTCTCGTGGTGGCCGCCGCGACGGCCCGAGGCGTTGGAGCCCGTCATTTCCTTCTCCCACGCCCCCCTCCATGCCTCCCCCGGGTCTTCTCCGCCTTCCCCTTCCCTTACTCCCGCTTCCTGCTCATCGGTCCGCACGCGTCGCGGAGAGAGGCCGCCGAGGTGGTAGTTGCTGCGAGTTCTGTGGAGGAGGACTCCGTTGCGCGCTGTCATTGTTGTAGGTAGGGTGGTTGGCTGGCTGGATGGCTGGATGTAGCTATCGGTGTATGTGGAGATGGATGTCGATGTGGAAGAGGGAAAGGAGGCAAAGTAAGTCGGTCAGTGAATTAATTATTTCCCTGCGTGCGTGCGTCCTTCTGTCGGTCTCCCTCCCCGGGGACGGGGATCGGGCCTCTGGTTCTGATATGTCTGATATCACCTTGTCCGGGCGCGGTGGGTGGCGGTGGCGGTGACGGTGGTATGGTATGGTATGGTATGGTATGGTACGGTATGGTGGATTGTGGATATGGAGTGGTGATGTGTGGGTACTTCCCGAGTGGGTATTATGCCCTTTCTCACCCCAGCGCCGGCGTTGTTGGTATCCGTGCTGTTGTCGGTGCTTGTTGTCGGTGCTTGTTGCCACGAGGTGCCTAGGTATTCTACGGTATGCATGTAAGTCAATGGACAAGCAAGAAGGCAAGTAGGTAGAGCTTTGCTTTCATAAGCACGTCGACGATGTGAGCTGCTCTGCTCGGCTATAGGACATGGTGGCTAGCGGCCTTCCTCATAAGAGGTGTATCTCCTGCGGAATTTTGCACTGCTGTAATCGTGATCTCCTCGACGGATTTATAGTGACAAAGCCTAACGGTTCCCTCAGCAAGAGTAAGTGAGAAAAAAAGGGGGGGCCGTGGGAGACGGAGTACGAATGGCTTCGCAAAGCTGACTAGGAAATTCTTGCCCGGAAACACAAGACAAGGGTACAGGGAGCCCTTCCGTTCTCATATAAATCGAGGCCCGTTGCTTCGCCTCGTTGCGATAAGCAAAGGCATGGTAGATGTAGGGGTCATATGGGTAATGGTCCCGTGGCAATTCCAGGAACAGTCTGCTGCGGTCTTCCAATTCGACAACTCTAGGCGCAGGGCAAATGTAGGCTGTCGATCTTCGGATCCGTCGAGGAATCGGATCACAAGTACGTCTCTGGTGATGAAGCTGCAGTGTCACGGCTTTCATCAGCTAGATATGCGCGTTCTCACCCACTTTGGGCGATGTCCGCCTCGAGTTCCTTTCTTTCCGCGAGCTGGTAGGGTCCCGGAAGATGTGCTTGATGGCGCCAGCACACGTACACCCGGAGAAATCGACGCCTCCGCAAGTCAATGACGAGCTGTCGGATCCGTTGTATTTATAACCCTCCTCGTGGCACGGGTTCGTCGCTAGGCGCAGCCCCTCGCGGTGGCCAATGGAAGCGTCAGCGTGACGACCACGACATACGTAGCCCTCACACTATGCTCCGATATCGCCGTCCGGATGGAGGTGTTCGAAGGCGATAGGGGACGACGAAGCTGGATCTATCCGACGTTGTGGAATCTGGTGTGCGGAGGCATCGCCTTGCCGGCCGGAATGACGACCAATACGAGGGAGAAGGGGAGGGAGGGAGACAACATGTGGTGCTCATTGGCCATGGTGACCAGTCGACAATACCACTGTTCAACAGCAGAACTCGGTGCCATTGGACGATCTACGCCAACCGTCTGTCCTCCAGGGAGCCGATGGGGGCGAAACGGTAACCTGGGGTCGCCGGCGCAAGCGGATAGGAATTTCCTAAGTGGGACGGTTGGATTCTTCACAGGCGCCGTCTCCGACTTCGACGGCCGGCCTGTCACCCGCACGGGGCCACCCCAAAAGGCCATGCGTGACGGGTCGACAGCGGCGTCGAGGAAGCGAGACAGCAAAAGTCAGGGCGACGGGGAGGTGAAAGAGGGGGGTGAGAGAAGGGAGTGGGATGACCCGCGCCATTAGGTACCTCAGCCGCATAGACCCGTCACGTGCCCAGAGTTAGTGCCTGCCTTCCCAGTTCGATGCATATCTCTCCTGCCTGCACCTGCCTTCTGGACCTGTCCATGTAAGTACCTACCTGTCTACAGAAGGAAGCACCTTTCCTTAGGTACCCTAGGTACTTGGGCCCTTATGATGTAAGGCACTTACCTGGGGCTTGAGGCAGGCACGCAGAGGGTCCTGCAACCTCCCTTCCTGTTCTGCCGGGGTGACGTCCCTCCGTCTAGATCCACCCACCACGCACACCTCCGATACTGCGTAGAGCAGAATGTCGCACCCTCGCTCCCTATGCTCGTATAACCTCTCGAAGTAAAGGTATCGCCGAGCCCCAGACACCTATCAGGTAGTCCGCAATGCGAGAGAGGATCTTCGGAATATACTCATTATTTTTGTACTTCTGTTAAGTCTACTCTTTCTTCTCGAGCCGTTGCCGATGAGAGGCGGCCAGGACCTCGTAACCCAACCCGCCCTGGTAACCCACCCGTCCCGCCGTGAACCGCGATAACAAACTCCCAGACTCCGATTTCCTTGACCCTCGCTGCCGTCTCCCGTCCTTCCCAACCACTCGAGTGTCCGCGTGGCCGTCGGGGAGGGAAGCGGGAACTATTCTCCTAGGTAGCTACCTACCTCTAGCTAGCCGTCGATCAATCTGTCGTTCTCTCTCGCCCTCGCCAGCACCTGCTGCAGCCGCTCGTTCTCCTCTGCCCGGATCCGGCGCCGCGCGCTCTCAAGCCTCTCGACGCCAGCGTTAATGGTCTCGATGTGCACGCTCAGCGGTATGATGGCCTGGTTGGCCACCAGCTCCGGCGCGGCCACGCGGTCCCGCAGGTCGCCGAGCTTCGTCTCGATGTCGATCAGGTCGTGGATCAGGGCGGTAAGCTGTTGCACCGCCGAGTTCCGCTGCGTCTCCACCCGGAACAGCAGCTTCAGCTGCGCGTTGAGGTTGTGCAGCTGCCGCCGGTTGCCGCCGACGATCGTCCAAATGTCCCACAGGATCTGCGACTGCTTCTCCTTGACGAAGTTGCCGTCGCGGACGACGTGCTCGTTGATCAGCTGGAGGCTGTTCTCCGCCCCCTGGAGCTGGCGCAGCACGGCCTGCGCTTCGACGATGAGCGTCGCGATCTTCTCCGATACCAGGGCCGTGTGCTCGACGTATTTGTTGAAGAGCACACGCTCGTCAAAGACAGACGGCTGGAAGGGAGAGAATAGCCAGCCGGTGATGCGCGCCAACGCGTTGTTGTTTTCCTCGCGGTGGGCGGCGATGGAGTCGATGTATCGCGAGGTCCACCGGTTAATGCTAATGACGCTGTCCACCGCACCGCCGACGTGGGTGTTAAACATCTGCAGACCGTTGGCGCTGGTGCGCACGTGGTCGATGTAGTTGTCGAACTCGAGAACCATCTCGTCACGCGTGGGTAGGTCGCTGTATTTGACCATGGTGCGCAAGTCTCGGACGGACGCCTCGGATCGCTTCATCTCCATGGGTAGTGAAACGCCCGACGCCGAATCCTCGAGCACCTTCTCGAAGTTGGCTTGCACGTTCATGAGCTCGTCGAACTCGACACTGCCCGAGGTCGAGGGCCCATTCGGCGGCTCCGGTCGTGCGTTTGCGCAAAATGGGAGGCCCATTAGCGACACCCCAGGTATCCGGCATAACGGGGCTAACGGTGATGAGATCGAGCTGACGAGAGTGTCCTTCGCTAGAATGCAGGCGCCAATGATAAGGTACAGGGCGAGGATGATGGCTAGTGGCCATTGCGCGTAGCGGAAAGCCATGGTAAACGTAGAAAACATCCACGCTGCGAAGTTGAATAAAACTTCGGGGACGGATGTCGTGAACCTATCGATGAGTGAAGTAGCATGTGGTTGCTGATTGTGAGGACTATTTTGGGTGGCGTTGAACGGCCTCGTGTTGGCCTCGGGACGGTTGCCTCTCCTCCTGACGAACTGCGGCTCATTCTGGAGGCTAGGATGAGCAGCCCTCGGCGATCGGTACGCGCCGCTTTGCTGGCTACTGACATCGACAGACGGCATGAAGAACTCGGGGACGGGGGTGCGGTCTTTGTCGACGGAGACGCGCCGCGTCGAAGAAAGTGACGGGTAGAAGGGGGAGCGCAGGATGAGGTGATCGTCGTCCGCCTTGTCGACGAAGTCGCTTATGCTGTCCTGAGACCCGAAGCCCAAGCCCTGGGACGATTGGGAAGGCTGGGTCTGCTGCGACTGGCTCGACAGGAGAAAGTCGTCGTCCAGAGGGTCCTGAACTATGCTAGTATCGAAACTGTCATTCTCGCCGCCCTCGACCATCCGCCAAGAGCTCTCGACGGGGATGCTGGTCATCTTAATCCGCGCCATGGTTGCTATACGGTCGCGCCTCGATACCTAAGGCCGATGCGTGACCAGGTCGAGGCTACGATAGGGACGAAGGTCAAGACGCGCACTCCTCTTCTCTCTCCTTCGTCCGAGATCGAGGCCGGGCAGAGGGTGAGGTGGGGGGGCTTTTTGGATCAAGCTTACCCGGGTCCCTCGGTCCTGTATTGATTACTGCCCAACTCTGTCGCAGAAGGCGACGGCGACGACGAGGGGGGTTCTCGAGATGAGGTAGGAATGGGCAGATGTGGTCCCCATATATATACTGGTGCCAAGATGCCCAGATATGGGGTATCCAAGGGTGCACCGTATGTTGACGTCGAACCTGAGATTCTAGGCTGCCAGGCAGGGTGTGTCTGTGACTCATAGAGGCTCCAGTCGCGAAGCTGAAATGAGCATATACATAGGTAGAAACAGGGCCTATCTCATTCGACGGTCGTTTCGCGACAGAATGGTGTTGTCCTTTTCTCCTGAGAACTCGCGGCCGTTGACGGAGGCAGCCATGGATCCAATCGAGGAATATTCTATTCACTGTTTACTCGGAATGCACGCGGGTGACTTTTCGTCACGGGGCCATTCGCCGTGACTATGATTGGATTCGAGCCTCATCCGTACCTAGTACCTGTTTGCCTCTACAGCTACAGGTGTAAAATTGGCGATAACGAGGTATCAGGTACTTGATTCTGTAGAACCCAACCACCACCGATGACCCCAGCTTAGGTAATCCCAGCTTAGCCACCTGCTAGCTGACCGCGCTTTGGACCCCTGCCAACCCCCCACGGTGGAAACCCCCTGCCAATCGCCCGCAGCTATCAGAGCTCACGGGCAAGTTTTTCGCCAGAGGAAACAAAGGATTTTCGTCGCACCGTACAGAATCGAGATGGTCGCGGCCGAATCATGACCGATTGGCGGCATGTTCTCACGAGTCACAGCGGGGAGGAGATGCCCTCATCTATCGCCTCGATTAGCCGGGCGCGTGGGCGGCGCCAGCAGTAGCCATGGCCTATCTCTCCCATCCGACCCCTCCCCGCGCGGCGGGCCCCTCGCGCAGCTCTGGCGGCGGCGCTGCTCGTCGGACGCGGGGGCGCCGGCGGACGGGACGGGAGCGGCGCCGGACCACCGGCAGATAGGCGTGCGGCAGGGGCTGTTCGCGACGTCACCGTACAGTCCGGGGTCGCCGATCCTGCTGCCGAGCGGGGCGCTGGTGTTCAACCGGCTGGTGGGGTTCCTGCGGCGGCAGTACGTGCGGTACGGGTTCTCGGAGGTGATCACGCCGACGATCTACAAGAAGGCGCTGTGGCGGCGCTCGGGGCACCTCGACAACTACGCCGAGGACATGTACACGGTGACGCCGGGGGGCGGGGCTACCACCACCGCCGCCGCCGCCGCCGCGGACAACGAAAACGAAAACGACGACGCCGACGACGACGACGACGCCGCGTACGGCCTCAAGCCCATGAACTGCCCCGGCCACTGCCTCATCTTCGCGCACGAGCGGCGCAGCTACCGCGAGCTGCCGGTGCGGTACGCGGACTTCTCGCCGCTGCACCGCAACGAGGCGTCGGGGGCGCTGAGCGGGCTGACGCGGGTGCGGCGCTTCCACCAGGACGACGGGCACATCTTCTGCCGGCCGGCGCAGATCGAGGGCGAGATCGCGCGCACGCTCGACTTCGTGCGCGTCGTGTACGCGACGCTGGGGCTCGGGCCGTACCGGCTCGCGCTGTCGACGCGGCCGGCCGACGGCCGGCACCTCGGCGACGCCGCCGAGTGGGACCACGCCGAGGCCGCGCTGCGCCGCGCGCTCGACGCCTCCGGCCGCCCCTGGGCCCTCCGCCCCGGCGACGGCGCCTTCTACGGCCCCAAGATCGACGTCGTCCTCCGCGACTCCGACGCCAAGGACCACCAGACCGCCACCGTCCAGCTCGACTTCCAGCTCCCCAAGCGCTTCGGCCTCGCCTACCTCGCCCCCGCCCCCGCCTTCGAGCGCCGCGGCCAGACCACCACCGACCCCGACGAGCTCGCCCGGTCCGGCCTCGTCACCCCCGTCCTGATCCACCGCGCCGTTCTCGGGTCCGTCGAGCGCCTGATGGCGCTGCTCATCGAGCACTACAACGGCAAGTGGCCGTTCTGGTTAAACCCGAAGCAGGTAATCATAGTCACGGTCAATGATAGCGAGCCGGTGGTGGGGCTGGCGAGGACCGCCCAGGACATTCTTACGGGGCGGGACGGGCCGGCAGACGCGCCGGTCTCGAACCTGTCGCACTTAGTGGTGGACATTGACGATCGCGGCATCAGCCTGGGGCTCAAGGTGCGCGAGGCCAAGACGAAGGGCTACGGGGTCATCGTAACCGTCGGCCCGAGGCAGGTGCCGAACGGCACAGTCACGGCCGACCTGTCGAGGCTAGGAGGCGGCGGGGATGCGGGCGCGAAAGAAGAGATGACACCTCAAGAATTGCTTGCGCTCCTCAAGGCTAAAGCTGACTCGTATCAATGACGAAGAGATATACACAGAATCCGCCCATAATCTCGCCCCCTTTTTTTTTCTCGCTTCGCTTCCTATAGCGGGTATCGCAGATTTCTAGCTAGAGAGAGAAAAAAACAAAAAAGGGAGACGCGAGAGAATACAGACGCATAAAAAGACAAGAATTTACGTCTGCTTAGTCTTCGTTATCGTTCGAATCGTGACCTCCATCCTGTGCCCTCTGCCGGTCCCGCTCCTCCAGTTTCTCGAGGATCTTCAGGGGCCTAGAAGAAGAAAAGCAGCGGGCGATAGTCAGCATAGGCGCAGCGCCGAGGTGGGGGCGAGTAAGGTCGTGGTGCGGATCCGAGGGATGGGGCAGTCTACCCTCCTGCCGCTGCAGACTTGGAGGGAAGGGTGGGGGGAGGAATGGGGGGTGGACTTGCTCTTTCAGACGGTCGGGGACGACGTGGCCCTGGGCCTCTCTCGCCTCGATGAGCTCGCGGCGCTTCAGCAGCTGCTCGCGCATGTACTTGACTGTCTCCTTAAGCACGAAGCCCTCGGAGCGGCCGTGGCCCTCGAGCCCGGGGACGAGCTCGCACAGGCGGTCGAAGCCGGCGCGGATGGCCTCGCGGCGCTTTTGCTCTGGCGCGCGGCGCGACGACGATCAGCGGTTTGTTTGTGTTTCTGTTTTCCGGGGAGGGAGGAAGAATATGGGGCCCGAAACAAAAGAGGGCGGAGGGGGGGGGAAGCATAGGTACCTGATGCGATGTGGTTCTGCTTCTTCTCTTCCTCGGTCAGACGCGGCTTATCGTCGTGAGCGGCGGTGGAAGACTGCCCACTGTCTGCGCCGTCCTGGGGGGACTTGGACCGTGGCTCCGACATTGCGAAGGGAAGTGGGTGGGAGGAAGAGGGAGAGGAAGAGAGGGGGAAACAGAAAGACAGACAGAGGAAGACAAAAAAAAAAAGAGATGTATGTGCTAGGTATGCTATATATATGAAGAAGGACAGGCCAGGTGCGCCGTAGAGCCTGGCGCGAACAATGAAGCCTTCGTCGGGAAAAACCCCCTCCCCCTCAAAACGCTACCAGTGGTCGTCGATGTCGGCTACGGGAAGACATGAGCCAGGCGCGTGTTGCGATGCTGCGGCGCGTGCTGTCGCCGCCGGTGATGGCGGTGGTGGGCAGGACGGGCCGATGCTGGGTGGTGGTGGTGGTGGTGGCGGTAGTCGAGCAGTATCCGAGAATGACGGGCTGGCGCGCACATCTTACATCGGAGGGGGAGGACTGCACCTGCTTGTGTGTGTAGACAGGGGGCGGGACGGCGGCCGCGTGCTGGGCGTTCAGAGAGAGAGAGAGAGAGACAGAGGAAGACAGCAGAAGGTAGAAGAAGAAGACGGCGCTCGCGAAGATATCTCGGGTGTGAGGTGGAAGTAGGTGGCGTATTCAGACGAGCTCCCGTTTTGTCGTCGACTTGCAATTAATACCTGCCACCACCTGCTGGGAAAAGCGCATGTGACACTCCCTTCGTCTGCCCCACCACCCACCTCCAGCGGCCCGCCAGCTGAGAGGTAGGTATGTACCCAATACGACGCACCGACGTAAGGTACCGGAGGGTCTGACCGAGTTTCGCGCGTCTGCTCGGTACTTGTGGCCACGCGCACGAGTACCTCGCAGAACGTGACGCGTCCATACGTCCGTCACGTACACCACACTCCGGTGCTATGTACCCCTATCGGGTTGACACGTCCCAAGTCAGCCAATCGCTACGAGTCCGTGTGTGGGAGCCTTACCCTTCTCGGCATCGCCCGTCCAGCCCCCACCGAGCCACGAACGGTACATGGTCTCGCGCGCTGGGTACTTTCGGTGAGAGGTACTTCGACACCCTCGTATGTTAGGTACCTGCCCCAGGCGGTGAGGTCCCTACTTACTGACCTAATGTACCTACGATGCCTTAGGTTGGGTACTACCTGGGTGCCTTTAACCTCTAACAAAGCACAAAAGCTACCCCCCAAATCCGATAAGATAAGCCTTGGGACGAAGCTCAGCCAACCCCGCCGTCTGATCAACACTGTCCCTCACTGGAGCCAGCAGCATTGATGCTTGTTGTTCGTAGCTCCGCTCCTCTCAAGCATCAATACCATCAACACGACAACACCCATCACGCTCTTCCATCCCGCAACACACACACACACACACCCTCTCTCTCTGTCAAAACCCAAGTAAGCCACCGACGCCTTACCCTCCCGTCACGCCAACTTACGCACGCACGCACTAACCACCGCGCTCCTTAGCCCACAACCCACGCCCACCTACCTCCCTACGACCCACACTCTCACCCCCTCCTCCAGCCATCCCCCACAGACAATGGAAGCCGCCGCCGCCGCCGCCGACGACAACGACGCACCACCTTCCTACACCTCAGCCACCACGACCGCCCTCCCACCGCGCCCACGGCCGCCTCCCCCTGGCGCACTCCTCGAGCTGCCAATACTGACGTACATGCGGACGCACCGGGTCATCCTCGCGTCCGCGTCGCCGCGGCGGCGGGCGCTGCTCGCGCAGCTAGGGCTGCCGGACCTGGAGATCCGGCCGTCGGCGGCGCCGGAGGACCTGCCGAAGGCGGAGCTGGACGCGCACGAGTACGCGGTGCGGACGGCGCAGCGGAAGGCGCTAGACGTGTACGCGGCGCTTGTGGCAGCGCCGGCGGCGGGGGCGGGCGGGGGGCGGTTCGCGGGCGAGGAGCCGGCGCTGGTGATCGCGGCGGACACGGTGGTGGTCGCGGGGTCGGCGATCCTGGAGAAGCCGGGCTCGGCCGCCGCGCACGAGCGGATGCTGGCGCGGCTGCGGGACGCGGGCACGCACCGCGTCGTGACGGGGGTCTGCGCGCTGGCGCCGCGCGCCGACGCCGCGCACCCGGGGTACTGCGCCGCCGCGGCCGCGGTCGAGACCCGCGTCGCCTTCGCGCCCGTGCCCGACGACGTGCTCGCCGCCTACGTCCGCACCCGCGAGGGCGCCGACAAGGCCGGCGGCTACGCCCTCCAGGGCCTCGCCGGCTCCCTGCTCGTCGCCCGCGTCGACGGCCCCGTCGACAACGTCGTCGGCCTCCCCGTCCGCCGCTGCCTCCAGCTCTGCGAGAAGGTGCTCTTCCGCCAGGGCCGCCCCGGCGCCGACGACGACGACGACGACGGCGACACCGACGAGGAGGAGGACGGCGACGAAGAGGAAGACGACGAAGAGGACGAGGAAAGGGCGCAGGATGCAAAGCGCGGTGGATAAATAGCCAGGCGCCGAATAAATAGGGCAGGCGCAGAATGGGGGGGGTTCCCCGGGGGGGGGGGGGGTTCCCTGGGGTTCCCCGAGGCGGGATAGACGCAACAGATACCTACCTAGCCACTCCAAGTTACGACCACGAATAGAGAGCACGGTACCGGTATATATACACTTTTATATTACTCCTCACGGAGCGCGACTTTATATACAATCCTGTCGCCATCTTCGAAACCCTGGGGTCGCGCCAGAGCCCGGGCCGTGACAAATCTGCGTTGAACAAGGGGACGCCGACAAAACGTCCCGTGGGAGTCTTCTCTACGCCGTCACAACTGCGACCGCCATCCAGCGTGTTTTGAAAAAAAAAGAAAAAAGGAAAAAAAAAGGAAAAAGAAAAAACGAAGGAAGAAATAGTCATGCTGCGATGCCATTTTCTGTTTCCCCGCGATTATGACCTGACAACCCGATCCTATCCTGCCTATCTAATCCAACCGTCGTCGTCGCGTGTGACAATATGGCCGCGGACACATACGGTGTCTGACCAGATCCCTGCCACCATATACGCCTGTGGAGGTATATATAAGGCTGAGGGGAGTCTCACGGTAAAAAGAGGTAGGGTATATGGAGAGGAGGCGTAGAGATAGGTATAAAAAAAAAAAGGAAATACATAACCAGGGTAGGATTGCGCCGGGAAGAGAAACGTGGGGAAAACGGGCCATCGATGGGGAAAATTACAAGATGTACGCGTGATTGTGACAGTAAATTCTGGGTATCTGTTAATCTGTTATCGTCATCGTAGAGCCCATGTGGGACATGGTGCTCGCGCATTCAGTCGTTGGCGCTTCAGGAAGTAGGTGCAGACGTGGGGGCGGGGATTGCAAGTGTGTGGAGGTCGTCGGTGCGTGGAGGCGTAGGTGTGTTGCGTATATAGATACGCCAAAGTAAGAGGCGAGGGTAGGTCGGATGGATTGCTTGTGCCCCAGCCAGACTGAGGAGGGCAATGCAACAATCAAGGAAAAATGCAACAATCATAACAAATTGAAACCGCGACCGCATCCCCTCTCGCATGGTTCCCGAGTGACGGGGAGAGACTGGCCGCTGTCCCGGCCGCTTCCGTCTGTCTGGGTTAGGGCTCTACTCGTTCGGACGATCCGAGCGACGGGCCTTCTGCGACGCCCAGAAGGCCTTGCCGCTCCGGGGCAGCGCCTGTCCGTGGACGTTCCAGCAGTGGCTACGGATGTTATCGGTGCGCTGGTGCGGGAACGGCTTGCCGCAGAGGGGACAGGCCGTGCTGAGCGGTCCCCGGTGTTCCCGCCGGTGCCGCGACAAGTGGGAGCTCGCATGCTTGCCGTGGAACGATTTGTCGCAGTCTGAGCATTGCCTGCTCGGGACGCTGTTCTCCGACAGCGTCGTGGCCGCCGTCCTAGAAGGATCGTTAGGACTCGGCTTTGGGGCGAGGGTCGGATGAAAAGACCGCAAAGGTGAAAGAGAAAGGGGATGATGGTAGTGAAAAACCAGACTAGGAAGAAAAAAAAACAAGACGTACCTCGACAATGTCGATATCACCGTGCTGGTATCTGTCAAGCTTCGGCTATGTGTCGTCGGCAGCGACGATAGGGCGGTGTAGGGTGCGAGCGGGTGACGACGATCGCCTGACGGCTCTCCGAGCGGCATATGAGAAGGGCGTCGCGGTCGGAGAAGATGTGCAGGACAGAACGCGCCGCGGAAATTCCTCGCTAGCTCTTCGGCATACTGTTTGAGGCCTTGGGCCGACTCGGTCGGGAGCCTGTTGGGCGAGTTGGCTCTCAGCACGACTCGCACGAAGGAACGGTACGAGTTGATCGACGGCAGCAGGTTCTAGCAAGTGCGTATTTTGTTAGCTCGCTATCCGACAGTAGAGATGGCGGCGACACTTACCGCGCTCAGATAGCACATGTATCTTGCCGCGTCCCAGAACGAGTGTATCCTGCCCGATTCCACTAGCGAACGGGCCGTCGAGACGATCGCTTGCTCGACGGCTCCCCCGCATGCCGTCTCTAGCTGGACCAGTACAGAGGTATCGAGGGGGGGGAAACGGTACCACCCATCGCGGGAAAGGCTAGGAGCCATCGGCGGCGGGTAGTCCTGAGGAGGGACCAGCGGATTCGCATCGTTGTGGGAGAAGATGTGAGCTAGGTCACACCTGCTGAATGCTAATAGCTAGTCAGCGACCGAATTCCGCAGAGTTTGGTAGGCTCCTATACGTACCCTCTATGAAGCCGACGAAAATACCGAAGGCGGGTGATTGGCGCACGGCTGTCCTATTCACCTGCACGCTATACTGAGCCACGTTGGTCGGCTGCATCAAGAGATAAAAGGGGTCGAAATCGGCCTGAAGCTGCTGTGGAGCGACGAAGCTGCTGGCATTGGCGACGGCAGGGTGGGCGACGAACCCAGCGGGTGGGAACGGGCCTGGTGTGCCATAATACGGTAGCCATCCCGGGGAGAAATCACCGTTTGGGGACAACGGCCACTCGTTCGTATTCGGGCTGTAGGCCGGTTGGGCGTACCTGGGCGTGTCGGAGGAGAGGTCGGCGTCGGCGACACTGGTCGGGTAGGAGGGAAAACTAGCAGGTAGGCCGCCCCCCCCGGCGCCCATGACGGCCGACGACGAGGGCGTGGGAGGGACGGACCCGGCCTGTCGGGCATCTACTGATGCCGAGAGTTGATGATCATCTCGCACCAGTCGTGCGAATAACTCAGCGTTGTCCTGGATTTCGGGGGTCAAGGTAGCCCAGCCGATGAACGCGGACTGGGAACTCAGGCTTTCGATGTGGTCAATCTCAAAGACGGCATGCTGCACAATCATGGCGCAGAGGAGTTCGTCGAAGCGGCTAGGAACATTGTTCTGTTCCATCGCCCCCAGCACGCCCAGGCCTGTGTCCCTCACCAGGCTCGGCTGAGGCGACCCAGCAACCCAGTCCCGCAGCGCGACCGACATGTCTGTCCGGGAGCACCGGAGAAGCTTCTGCACGCAGGCGTCGATCTTCTGCATGAACCGCAGCGGGAGCCGCCACTGTTGTTGGTGTTGCTCGTCCCGAGAGCGGGACGGCCCGCGCATCATGGACACATTGATAGGGAGGTCGAGCTGCAAGGTGCTAATGGCGGAGGCGAGGTCGGGCGTGTCGACGGGAACATCTAACACCACTCCGTCAGTCGACGACCACCCGGTCCGAGAAAAGGGAGAGCGACAGCAAATGCAAGCTGGCATAGCACATACCATGTGAAACACTCAGATCTATAGGCAGACGGTCGAGGAAGTTGCAGACGAGGCAGAGGCGATTGATCTTGTCCATAGTGGTAGCGTTGTCGACGAGTGTGTTGCCATAGTGTGACGGCGGCGTGGCGAAGGGATTCCCGAAATCCCCCATCAGTGCCACGGGGGTTTTGGATCCAGTACGACGCCTTCCCAGCAACTGGACCCGGTGGCGGCGGGGGGAAACTATCTTGCTTCGGGTGCCGGAGCAGAGCAACGGGTAGTTGTATAGGTATAGGCGTGTGTGAACGCGTAGGTGTGATTGTGTGGGTGCGGCGGCGGTGTAGCTACCAGTGTGTGTGTGCGTGCGAGATAGGGATGGCGACGAGCCTGATATAGGTAATGAACTGTGTAGGGACAGGAGCAGGGTGAGGCGAAGCAGCACTTGAGCGAGCCGACCCTGCGAGAACAGGGAGGCGGGCGGGGGGGGGGGCTCTGGCAGTAATAAAGCAAATCGTGGGTAGTGGTCTGCTACCAGCAGTTGGTTGTCCTGCAAATACTTACCGCTTCTATGTGCGATTTGTCCTGGCAGGTAGGCCACCTGGGAAGTAAGCCACAGAGGATGTAGGGACTGTCGAGTGTGTGCTCTTGCCGACGTACCTCGACTTGCCTGTCGGCGCTGAGGGGCCTGTCTCCCGCTGCTGTTGCTGCTGCTGCTGCCGCTGCCGCCGCCGCTGGTGCAGAATTGGGCCCTGAGGTAACCAGCAGATAGGATCGCGTGGTCTCTCTGTCTCCTCTGCCACTCTCGGTGTGTCGAGCAGCCCAGGAAATCGGTGAAAACTAGGCGGGGCACTCGACTGGATGGGCGGCGGGGTGTCGAAGGTACCTTTGTGACAGCGACGGGAATGGAGAAGATGGAGGGGCGGAGCTTGGCTGGAGACATGATTAGCTGCTGTTGGGCAGCAAGCCAGGCCGGACGTGCTCTTCGAGAGACGAGCTCGCAGCCCCCTACCCTTCCCTCCTTTTCCCCTTCTTCCTTACCCCTAACTCACTAAGCTGTGTCTTGCCGCCTATTTTGCTTCCCATCAGCAAGCGACTTCGCTGGCGTGGCTGCCCTTGGCTTGCGGCCGTCGTCCTTGACAGTTGGCCTGTCCGGCCTGGTTCCCACTCCCCTGCCTCTCCTCGTTTTTCCTATTCGGCCGTCTCGCCGTCACCTGCCCCCTCTCTACGCTTCCCCGACATGACGCAACACAATCGCTCCAGAAAATAGGATTGCCATAATACGTACCCGCCTAATACCAAATGGGGTTTTTTTTTTCTTTTCTTTCTCGGCCTGAATCGGAAGCGGACAGCGACGCTACCGTCCTCTGCTGCTAATCCAGGTAGACACCGCTGCAGCCGTGCTGGTGATGTTCTATAAGTAGAATCGTCCCAACGCAGGTGGTGCGTATGTATGGCTTTGGTACCTGATGTTGACGTGACTGCCTGGTAGCCTTGCCGTGCGCGACGAGGAGTTGCCGACTCGAGGCTCGAGATATGCGCTCGGGCTGTTTTGCGACAACGAGACGGGCGCAGAGGATGGAGGAGAGACAGAGGAGGTGGCTATCCGATCCGCCGCATGAGCCTCGTGTTTGGGTTGATTGATGATTGATCGGATTGTTAGATTCGGCATTCGAAGTTGCCATGTGGGTAGCCGCTCTGCCCTACTAACCTTAAGCGGGCGGCGTAGAGAGTAACCACTGGCACTACCACCACTACCACCATTACCACACCACCACCATCGTCATCACTACTACCACCAACCACTACTACCACTCTCTTACAGGCGATAAAGAAGCACTTCTACATTTGCTAGGGGGGAGGTAAGCAAATAACCCGAAGCTTAGCGCTTCCACCCGCAGCGTTTCACTCGTGCGCGACAGATCGCGGGTGCGACCAGGGAGAATCGCATTACCTATGTCTTGGGTTTAGGTTTTTTCTAACAAATTTTTTTTCGCTCTCCCTGTCTTTTCTCCCCGAGGTCGTGGATCCGGCCACCCTAACCCCGCCATGGCGTCGGTACCAACCCGCTTTTCTAATTTTTTTTTCTCTTTCCCGCAGGACCCGCGATACCTACGTCTACCCGTGCAAGCGGCGTGGCGCGGGGACGATGTGGGCAGAGGAATAGCCGCGATGCCAGACGAAGACGAGACCAAGCGAAACGGACCCTGCCGTGTGTTGTCTCCGTTCGGCGTGGGTTCGAGTTGTGATTGACGCTAGGGCTGGCGTGACCCGGCTACTGGTAGAGAGGTACCAGCCCAGGGTGCTGGGGTGGGCGGTGTGTGGGACCCTGTCTACGTAGAGCTGCCTGCAGCACCGCGCATTGCACAGTCCTGAGCCAATGTCGTAAGCAACCTGGTCGTGTAGGTACGTCCATGCCCTGACGGACTAGGGTACGTATCCTGGTTATCCGCCAGTGGTAATGTCTGTGTTACCTCGACCACTTGGGTGGTGGTGGCGGTGTTCTGCCCTCCCTTCCTGCTCCTCCTGCCCGCCTGCACGCCGAGTCCACGTCGGGCATGATAACGATGGTGCTGGGAGACCGAGCTAGCGAGAAACGACTGGGCTTGCGTTGCTGTTTTGCTTGCGCCTGTGGACACGCGAGTGTCCTGTTCTCCTGGGAGCCTCCTTACCCGACCTCGACTGCGCGGTTGCGGCGCGACCGCTGCGTCCATGGCGCCCTCGCCGTGGCCACGATCTCCTTCCCTACCCAAGGAGTAGCGTCGCATCGAGTGTCTTAAGCGCGGGTAGCTTGACTATGGCGGTGCCGCGGACGGGGAAACAGTCCCTGCCACGTAGACTGCCAGCTTATCATATACCTACAGCTGACCAAGCATCCAAACCCAAGGCGCTGGCCGGCGTTGGGAAGAAGGATTCCGCATATCCGTGTAGCCTGGAGATCTTGATCGTCTTCTTGCTGCCGGCGCACACACTGGCGCGTCTGCTAACGGTACCTAGTGTCACTTCAGCCTCAAGTGCCTCCTGGTAGGTTAGTACGTGGCCGCGTTCTTGAAGCTGTAGGGCATGCGGCAGTGGGTCGGCCACACCACACCAAACCGTACACCGTCTGTCAGGTTGTCCGTATTTCGCAGGCGAACGCAGCAAACCAGCCTCTTTTCCCGTTCGCGATGCCAGCCATCGCGCGTACGCAGGTTGATGCTGGACGTAAAAGCCCCTATCCGCGTACCCGTTGCTTCCTACTGCAACGTTGGCTTACCTTGGGTACCTACTGACCGACGGCCTAGTCACAGCGCAGCAGAGTGCACGCATATTGTTTGGTTGCGCCCAACGGTCTGGCCGGGCGACGCCCTCAGCACTCGTTGCCGTACAGGTGAGCCCAAAGAGACACCTTGGTACTAATAGCGGCAGCATGAGGAGGCTCTTCGTGACAAATCATCGCATCAAACTCCGGATGCGTGAAAATTTTTCTGTCACCACCTGCAAGAGCATATTGGACGTAGGATGTCCTTGTCTGGCCAAAGCCACCCCTTCGCACCCAGGCGTAGCAGAGGGGGAGAGGAGGGGGAGGAGAACGAGGCGAGGAGCAAATTAGACCCCTCCCATCTAGCCCGGCGACGTGGGAGACAGCTATTATTGTGGCTTTGCAGCATTACACTAGCAACCGTTAACGGGACGCGCTGCGTATGTGCTTATCGTGATCCTTCGAAGTGGCGAGGAAAGATGCCAGCGACGGCTAGGACATAGCAAGGTCGAAAGCAATAGGGCCGTTACGCCATACCGTCCAGCAGAATGCTGGCCGAGAGAAGAACAGGTCAGAGGAAAAGGGCAGGGTAGAGAGGAACCCGGGAATCAAAAAAAAAAAAACAATCAAAAAACGCCTGGGTATTATTGGTATGCACAATTATGCAAGCAACTAATTCACCTTGTACGGGTGTAACACACTATCTCCGCGAACCGGTAATTCTCATTACTATTATTCTTCCTCTTGTTAGTAGATATTAACATCATTATGCTCGCTAGCGCACACTAGTCCGTCGTCCTGCGACACCTATCCGCAAAACCCACAGGTATGGCACACCAGCATCTTCGTCCTCCTAGCTCGGCACGGGCCGGGACGTATAAAATCCCGTGTGGCGATGGCGCGTTGCGCTCGGGACGAACGCACCCCGGCCGCTGCTTCGGGTTGGGCCGTCGGTGGTCGAACGATGGCCGCGGGGTGTACGGGAAGGGCAAGATTCGCCACACCTCGAGGTCGTGGGCAAATCCCGGCAAGTCACCCTGCGCCCTGGCCGCGTGGAGGTGGCCTGGGAGGTGGTCCGGGAAGTGATCCGGGAAGTGGCCTGTTCGGGTCAATCTGGGGTGGTCTCATTCCTCATTCCTCATTGCTCACCCGACTTCGGGATCTGCTCCGGGGTTTTTTTTTTTGGGTCACCTGGGCCGCTTCAGGGGGTGCGCTTCCGTATTGAGCACGTACTCGTCCAGATTGATAAGATCTGGTGGCGAGAATATCAGGTAGAAGTATCGGAGAGTCTCCGCCAACCAGAAGCTCTGTGGCCGTGCCAGTCAGCCTCCGCCCAACCGTCGTGCGGTTCCCGTCGTTGCGAGCAATACGTACCTCCATAGAATCCGTCTTTACGGTCTCGGCGTTCCGCACCGACTGGATTGAGGAAAATGCCAGCTTCGTCTCCGTCGCCCTCCGAATCGACTGGAACATCTTCCACGCCATCTCTTGGTACTCGGGGTTCCCCGTCATGCGGTACATCAGAAACACGCTCTCGATAGCCTCGGGCCGCAGGAGGTAGCGCGGGTCGCGCGCGGTCTTGAAGCCCCTCGTGAGCTGCGTGTTAGCCCCGTTCAGCCATTCGTCCTCGTCCCACGGGCACGGCTCCAGCGTCTCGCACTTGAAGAGGGTGAAGACCTCGGGCATGATGCCGGCGGGCATCGCATCGTACGCCCACACGCAGCCCCGCGCGAGCCTCTCGCCGATCTGGACGTGCTCGGGGATGTCGAAGAGCTTGCCGCCGAGCCCAAACATGCCGCCGGCGAAGCAGGTGAGGTGCTGCGACTCCGCAGTCAAGTACGGGCCCGTGCTGGGCGTGACGTACACGCTCCCCGAGAAGAGGACGTCGTCCTGGTTCGGCGTCATCGGACGGAACAGCAGGTTCTCGATGACGGTATCCATCGCGCCGCGGTACAGCTTTTCGTATACCGGCTCCAGACCTCCCAGCAGGGCGAAGGTCTTGGGCAAGTACTCGTACAGGCTGTCGGCTAGCGCGCCGAGGCTGAAGCTGTTATCGCTGTCCAGCTCCAGCTGGGCCATATCGAAGAAGACCGGCCACATCCCGGGCAGGCTCGTTCGGTTCTGCCATTCCTCCAGCACCCGCGTCACTCGATTGATGGCGTCGTAATACTTGCTGTTCCCGGTTAGCTGCGTGAGCCGCGTGAACTCGAGCGACGAGGTGGCGACAGACGCCGACGGGTCGTGATACCCGGCCACGAGCTGCCCTTTCTTCGCCTTGGAGAAATCCATCCAGAAGGGGGGCATGTGGTTTGGCGTGTCGTAGGCCATGTAGAGCATATCGCCGAGCTCGATTGCTTTCTCGAGCAATACCCGTTCGAGGCTGAGGTCGTACGCGCTCAAGAGTCCGCCGAGGTGCCGGATGGTGGTCTCGAAATAGTTGCACGAGGTGTCCTTGGTGCGGGCCCAGTTGATGGTGGCGGCGGCGGCGGTGGCTTCGTAGAACTCCTCCTTGAGGTCCATGATCCACAGGGTCGGAAGGGAGTCGACGAGCGTGGCGCCCCACCCGCCGAATCCAGGCACATCGTGCCCTTTACCGGAGACGGGCAGCAGCTCGTCGTAGCCGAAGCCGATGTTTTTGTAGCTGGTCCAACTCTTGATAAATGCGGCCTTCACCTCGGCGCGTCGGTCGGCGATGAGTTCCCTCCTCGCGACACCCTCGGGGCTCGGGTCGGTCGTGAAGCGATACTGAACGGGAGGCAACGACCGGGGCGCGCCCGTAGGAAGGGGCGTGTACTCGGATATCGGGTACCGCAGCGGATGCTGGGACCAGTCGTAGGTCGACCGTACGTAGGTGAAGCCGAATAACGTTTCGCGGCGCTCGGGGACGAGGGCGAGCAGGAGATACAGGAGGACGACGAGGCCTAGCGAGGCGAAGATGCGCGTCTTCTTCCGGAATATGGCCAGCATGGCGTCGTGAGGATGGTGGTGAACCTGCCAGGCGACATTTTCCGTCCACATGGAGAGGCGATGGGTAAGAAGGCCCCCCCCCGTCCGTCCACCGGTAGAAATACCTCCTAGCTAAACGGCTTACTACCGCCCACTACCAGCCTGGCCCCTCGCTCTCATATGTATTCCGATGCACACATCAGATGGGACAACGAGCGCGTAAAGCGAGCGACGGAGGGGGGCATGTAAGAAGGTGGAACACACGAGTTACGGATGCTGAGCAGCCGGTTGGGGGTTGGAAGGGGATCTAAAAACGCGCCGTGCGAGGGTGCATGTTTGAGCGAGGCAAAAAAAAAAAGGAAATAGAGGGCGCGAAATGATAGAGGTGGCAGGATTGGGGAGGAGGATGCTCTTGGCGCCGACTTGGTGATTGTTGACCCTGGCTTCGGTCGGCTAGATCGGCGATCGGGAATCTGTTCGCGGATGGGCCATCGGTAACATACCTCGTAACCCGTGCGCTGGCGGGCGCTGTAGAGAGGACCTCGGGTAGGTGCCTGCCTACAGTCACCTCCAACCTGGTAGGCGGGTTTCACCGTTGGGGGCATACTTAGGTAGGTAGCTATTGACGTAGGCCAGTAGCGAGCAACGCTCCGTCGGAACGTGGCCCTTCTCCCCCTGGCTAAACGCTTAGCACCCCAACTTGGCTGCCGGCACCACACCAAGACGTGCTCGCAGGAAGCGCCAGGCTGCTAAACCCGACTGAAACGCGCTGCCTGAAGTCCACTGCCCAGGGTTTTCCCAGCGCTCGCTCGCTGTCAAGCCGACCTTGCGCACTTTAGATCGGATGCACCGTATATACAGCATAACCAACCGCCTGACCCGCGAGAATGCTCGAGGGCCCTGCCGATAAACCTCCGCCAGTGCCATCGGCGCTTCGTCGACGACGTCTCTACCTCCGCCGGTCGTCCCAGCGACAGGTATACACGGCCATCGCACTTGTTCGGGAGGCGACCCAGATGGGGGCGTCTGCCTTAGACATTGTCGAACGGCGACAGGACTAGGCCCGCTGGCAACAACCCCTCTCCGGCTAGCTCTGTGCCGCGAAAGCGGATCTCTCTGCTTGCGTAATGGGTAGCAGCCGGGAACAGAGGGTGGTCAAAGACGGCCACTAGACTTGTGGCGCTCTGGGTGATGCCTAGATGGCGACATGGAGACAGCAGCACCAGCAGCACCAGCAGCGCTGCCTGGCCCGGCTCTGGCGGCTCTAACACCGCGTAACCACGGAACTGCGTCGCGGATAAGAGAAAGCGGTGTTGGCTCTAGCTTGCTTTTTTTTGTCAATAGCGCCAAGATGCTAACGTTGTGTCGAGACGGTGGGGGGGAATCATGCTTATCCCGCGGCCCCGCTACACCTCCCTCTGTGGGCGCGGGCGTCAAGGAACTCATTCCCGTTTGGACGGCCAGATCTCGTCAAGCAGCTCTGACGAGGGCGCCGTCACGCATAGTAGAACGGACAGTAGTAAACGAGTGATGGGGTTGAAGGTTCTGTGGTGTGATGCTATAATATCGTCGTAAAGCGGGTGCGTGTCTGGACGGGGAATGGCACGAACGGGCCTGCAAACCCATCCCAGGCGCCTTGACCTCACTGGCTCCCGGGGGTGAAACGGGTTTCGCTCTGCCGGAGTTACCTGCCTATTGTTACCTGCATGATGCCGCCATATGAGCTCATACAAGCACGTAGGTTCGAATCCTGCTGTAGTCAAACCCGGGGCCCGTGTAAGTCCTTATTAAACTGCGACCCACGTAAAGCGACACGGGAAAAACCCGAGATGCTAGATAGGGAGCTATTAAATGCTGTAAATATCCCAGCTAAGCACGCCGCTGGTACCCTACGGAAGTCACGGGATAGCCATTGGCGGTCCCTCCTCCTCCTCCTCCTCCTCCTACTACTACTACTAGGTACCTAGGTATTGTTACCTTTCCAGCATCGTGGTGGCGTAGTATCTATGCCTTTTCATTTTATTTTCTTTTGTCTCGCCTAAGATCAGACTTCTCTATTAGCCCGTGATAATCATGCCTAGAGTAGCTTCTTTTACTACGGTGTTATATAGACCTAACACGGGGCACGAGAAACGCATAGTCCCGACCAATAAATAGTCATCCCAAGCATTTAGGTAGGTAAATACTTCGCTCACCGCATCCTTTTATGAGCACCTGGCGGGTAACAAACAGGTAGGTAAGTAACACTTGCACTGCTCGCCGATTGCTACATCCAATTCCGCAGCGAATTCCGCAGCGAACTAGAGAAAAATCCTCGCCGCTTTCACCCGCCCGCTTCTCCGCATCCCGCGTCTCCGCAACGGACCACCGCTATTGGGCGGTGGACCAGCTTGCTCGTCTAGTCGCTGGGAATTCGTGCTGGCCCGGGGTGTAGATATGTATTCTATACTCACAACGGTTTCCCGTTCGTGCCAGAAAACTACAGCACTTTCTACCCTTTCCCGCTCCTGGACCGCCTGGGATGACGCGGGAAATGGGAGCGCCCGCCTTACCCGCTCGTTGGGGAGTTCCTTATGCGCCCGTGTTCAACGCACAAATACAACACCCCCAGCCATGCCAGAGTCCGAATCTTCATAAAATAAAAATAAAAAAGAAATCGGAGTAAATTACGCCGCAATGACAACTCCCGGAGGATTTCGAATCTGAGGCCGATATGTACGACGTACATATAATAGCCCCGGAACGCGATATACCTACCGAATACGTCGTAGTCCCGTATTCTTTTCACAGAATAAGCTGAAATCCGACATATCATATTCACTCGTTAGACAGACCCGGAACCTGGAAGGCGTAGGTTCAAAAATGTACACGTACACATGCTGTATGATCCCGGTTGTGTAAAGCTGAACATCCCATCTCGTGAGAGTTTACCCTAGTTATAATACATGCTGCCTTCTTGCGTCTGGGTATATCCAAGCACCTTCTGTGCACGCCTTCTCCCAACTCCTCTTCGTCAGCCTTATCTTGTATATACCTATACCCTGTCCAGGCCCCTAGACCCGTAAATATTCGTACATCTTATTGATGACGACGCTCCCGACGAGCCGGCACTCTTCTTCCTCGCAAACACCCCATAATACAGTTCCACACCCAGAAACGCGCCTTACCCATGCCAGTTGACACCACCATGCTTTACCATACCAATAAAACCAAGGAAATACGTTGATAGGTGGTATAAACACCTAATCCAGGTCGGAAAAAAAAGTCATCTAAACCCGGGGAAGACCTTGATAACCACACGCTTCCCTACGATTTATTAGCGAATCATCCCAAGTCTTTGACATAATGAGAATACTTGCATCGCCCTCGTCCGTCGTCGCTGTTCGTCTCGTCAACCATTGCGGCGAGGTCCTGCATGCGTTGCTGAGTTGTCCTGACGTTATTCGGCACGTTGTGTCTCGGCTGCTCCTCCAAGTCGACATCTTCGTCGCTCCGGCGCGAAGAGGACACCCGGCAGATGTGCTTCTTCACAGAGCTGCTCCAGGACGACAGTCGCCGGCGGCCCCTCTCCACGTCTACCGCGACGCCTCTCCGTGACCGTAGCCTTCGAGTGCCGAATTCTCTGCGCACCATGGAGTTGGTAATTCTAGGGCAATAACCACGCGGGAGCATCGACGCCCTGCAAATCGGGCAGAGAGAGCTGAGGCGACCCAAAAACTCATCGATGCAGTCGGGGTGGTAGATGTGACCGCAGGGCAGTTCACGGATGATTGTCGCTCTGGATTCGAAGTTCTCGAGACAGATATGGCATGAGGGCTGGTAATCGATTGCCGAGACGTTCTTCCCGGTTTGTCCGCTACGGGGCTTCCTACTGGCTTCGGTGGAGTCCCTCCCTTTCTTCGGCGGCAAGTTTGCCGACGTTGGGGATGACGGCAGCGGCGGGTCGTAAAAGTAGGTAAAGAGGGGAAAGGTCTGAATGTGGGCTGCCGGTACCGTCAGCCGTTTAATGCCTAATGCCTCCAGATTAACCTCCCCCCGCATAACACGCCGGCGTAATGCGGAGCGGCGTCGTCTTTGAACGAAGTGCATGAGCAGCGACGTACTGCCGATTACGGCCACGATAACACCGATAATAATGAGGACGAAGGCCCAGAGCGGCAGCGTTGCCGTCACCGTCACCACTGTCAGCTCTGTCCACACGCGCACAAAGTCAGAAGGGTCCGGCGAGTACGCTGATATTATCTGATTGCTGAACGGGACTTGCGACAAGTCTCCGGAGTAGAGACTAAGCTGCCGCATCATCTCGGCGCCGGAAGCGCCGGGGATCGCATAGACGGGATAGCGGTTCTTCGTCTTCCAGCCGCCACCGTCTCCTAGATCCCAAGCATCCGCATCGGGATCCGGGGGCTGACTGGCGTCGCCGTCCGGGAGATACACTAACATAGCTCGGATGGGGTCCACCCGAGCCGAGGCCAGAAATGATTTCGTGCAATCTACATCGATCCACGGCGCAAGCGCGACGAGATTATAGTTCGTAGTTGGCAGATTTGCTCGTCGCGTGACATTCTGCGGGATGTGGTTTGCGGCCAACTCCCGACACGGATCACCTTTAGCAAGTGCCGGCACGTACAGCAGACCTTGGATCACGCCGTTTGTCGTGGGCACCGACGTGGTGGAGAGAGTGGTGATATTCCCTAGCAAATTCTCGGAATACGCTATCTGGCTCTATAGCAATGTGCGCGAGTAAGCGGCTGACTTTGCTTCTATTCTGCCTTTCTTTCTTCTCTTCGCCAGGATTTTTTTTTTGGCGGGGACGACTTCCGGGGACGGATTACTTACAGAGAGGGCGGTAATATTTCTAAGGATAGTGCCAGGGATGGAACGGCCGTCGGACCAAGTGGGATTGCTGAACAACAATCTAATCGTAGCCTGACATCAGCAAAGTAACCCAAGACGCAGGTGGGTGGTCAATGAGCGAATATGGTTATGAACTCCATTGCTCGCACGCGCCGGGCATGGCTGATCCGAGTGGTGGCAAGGAGCCCCGGTGGCTGACAGCGAATGCGACGGAGAGAGCTTCGTAGCTGGTCCTCGCCCCGATGCTACGATGCTACGTCGCACGACGGGGGGAAAGGTGGTGGGCCGCAGATGCACTGTCAGGGCACTGCCGGCACCATCGAGATCTCGACGACGGTCGCGGGCACGGAAAACCAACGGGGTATCTCAGAGCCAGCCCACCACCAGCCGAGACGAGAGAGGATTTTGGTAGGTATACATGTATATGTCAGGCAGACACGCATGGGGACGCCTACAGATACGTATAGAGTACATATCCGTCAGAGCGACTGGGAGCCATGCTTGGCAGCGCCCGGCAACGTGGAAGAGGAGGAAAAGAAGCTTTTTCTTGGCGACGTACACGACATTCCGGATGGTTTGGAGTGCTGTCAGAGGAGTAGAACAAGCGTCAGCCAACGTCGGCCGCCCGTTGCCAAGCAGTTCTAAGGAAGCGCTCGGGTTGGTGCCAAGAAGGGCAATCGGCCATAGCATGGCGGATCGACTTCTCGGCAGCGGGGAAGCATACCTGGGCGGAAGGGGAGGGACGGGAACCAAGAAAAAAAAAAGGGGGGACCGAGACATACACATGCTCTTCTTCTAGTCATTATCTCTTGCTACCGAGGCGCCAGCTGAGACATTACGATCGGAATTGGCAGATCAGACGGCGGCCGGATAGAAGGAGAGAGGAGAGCGGAGGAGAGAAGGAGAAGAACAGTCGAAAGGGCCGACGGTGAACGGGGCGGCTAGGACGCAGCGAGCAATAAGAACCAGAAGTGCGAAAACGGAGGTCGATCGAGGTGGTCTATGCGTATGGTGTACGTGTGTGTGCCGTGTGCGTATAGGAAATGATGGAGGAAGTCCAGGGGGGAAGAAAAAAAGGGGATGAAATGATGATGTTCTTGGCAGAGTTTTCAGGGGGGGAGAGGAGAAGAGAAAGGATGAAGGCGGCTGGCAGCACGTCGCAAAAGACATGTGGGAGGACCGGGATGGTAGATGGGTGATGGAGGATGGGGAAATCAGCTGGTGGAGGGGGGAAGCAGATGGGAAAGCGGCGGACGGGGGCATTCGCCAGAGTCGATACATCTAATATATAGGAGGGAGGTATTCTATAGGTACCTCGCCAGGACGGGTGTCCCCAGCGCGTTACGGAGGGAGCAGCGTCGACGGCCAGGCCAGCAACCTCCACCCACGGGCACCGGTAGCACAACCACGACAGGCGACGCAGGGATCGGTTCGTCGAAAGATGCCGGCCGCTCAGCTAAAGAAAGCCGCTGCGATACCTACCTGGGTACGGTAGGAGGTACCTACCTGTAGGTATTATGGGAGGTATGTACCTATAATACGGAGGGAGGGTTGTGGATAGACGCATACCGTAGGGACCACAGGCACCAACACACCCCCGTTTTAGATCGAGGTGTTGCGCAATGGAGCACTGTCTAGGTATACCCTAACCTACCTGGTGCGTGTCCACATGTCACATCCGCCTCCGGCCCGGTCCCTCCCCTCTCCTCTGCCTCCCCCGCCCATGTTGGTTTGACAATCTCTCCAACCCTGCCAGGGCCAAGAGGTATTATTATAATGTTTACTCTGCCCGGTCGCTTTCCTGATTCGATACCCAAGTTGCCCGTAGGCAGGCACTTGCAAATGCTTCGCAGCATCACCCTCCCACGGTATAAGCGCATGCGGTGGTCTAGACGTCCGACGACGTCGATGTAGGCACGATGTGCGTAGGCACACGCACACACACTGAGCATGCGTGTATTTACGTAAGTCGTTACGGACCCGCCGTATGGACCTGATGGAGAATGACGCAGGAGCATGGGTGAGAGATAGAAGGGTAGCAGGTGAGGCTAGCTAGCTGGCTGGCTGGCTGGCTGGCTGCCCGCTCCCAACACATCAATAGGTGTAATCACAAGCATGTGTGCCATTGAGCGGAGCCGGGAATGCGAGGGCTGGAGCGGCAATGGGAAAAAGGTAGGTAGCGTGACTGGAAATCGACCAGGTTGCTGGCTGTCCCACACACGGCACCCACACCCATGTACGAGATTCCCGGTCCAAGGATCTGTTCAGAACTCGTAGGTAGCTATCGTCTCACCTCCTTCGTCATCGTACCCGTACATGGAACGCGAATCATTCAGAGACGCGGCAGCGTCCACGTAAGAATTGTGGCTATCTACCATGTCGCATAGGCTCTACCTACCCGTGTACACCTATAGGTATATCAAGACCCCGACGAGCCGGGCAAGCCACGGCTTGCTATGCCCCTGTTGAATGTCTGCGTACCTTACATGCCTACTACGTAGTCAGGACTCCTCTCGGTTTGGGGGAGGGAGTTTGGGGGAAGCCCGTGCGGATGAATGAATTCGTCTGGCCCGCAACCTGTTTCCCTCCTACATCCCATCTCTATCTACGTGCAGGTATGCAACCAACCTACGTATCAGCACCGACACCGAAGCCTCCCCCCCCCCGGTTATCCGATCTGGGCTTGACTGGAAGGACCGAAGATTCCTGGAAACGGTCGCAAAGGCATGAAATCGATCTATATGTGCATGAATCCATCCCCGTGCCCACAACCTAAAACCGCCACACGAAGCTGTATGTGCCGAAATCCTGGGGAATCCCTCTGTATCGACTTGGATGGCGCTACAGAGGCTACCCACACCCAGCACAACGACGCACGGGCAAGAGCAACATCATCAAGTGTATTCGATCGACTTTCTTTTTCCTTTCCCTACTCATTTCTTTCCCCCTTTTCAGGGATGGCCTCATGCTTGCGTCGGGCTGCCGGACGCCTGGCCGGACAGGGCCTACATGTGCAACATTTTTTTGCTTGCGGTTCTGGCCCACCGCCTAACAAGCCTCCCACGATTGTTGCCTCGGGATGGCGGTAGGGAACTCCGCCCCGATGGCCTGTCCCCATGACCCCGCCCCATTGGCAGGCGAGGAGAGGAAGAAAACCAACGGACCACTCGAACGGCGCGTTCGGGTCCTGGCTGCCTGCAGGTTTGCTGCGGTAAGTCCCTGAGGTACGGACCGGTAGACAGCATCGCGGTACTCGTCTTGCTGTAAAGGACATACCAGCCTGCCGTATCTGGTGTTATGACGCTGCAGCTGGGTGGCATTCGATGGGCCACGTCCTCTCGCCGGGGCGGCTCCCCATTGGATTAGGTAATCGGGAGGAAATGAATAGGTCGTGGGCAGTTTGATGACGAGGCTTGGGGCCGAATCCTTCCGCAATTTTACCTCGCCATGGCGAATAAGACGCTTCACAGGTGTGCCATATTTTGGCCCAGACTAACCCGGTCATCCCAGGCCAAGATAGACCGGGCCAGAACCAAAAGCTTGACCCTTTCCCCCGGGCACCCCAAAAAGCTTGTCTCGTACCAGACCGGATGGAGCGATATGGGAAGCGAAGGCGTCCCTCTCCGCCAGCAGCATTCCCCTGAGCCACATTGCTACCTTGGGTACCCAACCTGGCGAGAGAGCACGGTGGCATCAAGCAGAGCGTAAGATCAACCATGGCCAGCATTCTGTGCCCCGCTATTGCTTACTACTGCCTTACTTAAAGCGGGCATCCAGTCCTGCTATCACGTACTCCTAGACCTCTTTGCCCAAGTATAATACGAGCCAACGCCTAGAAGTCCTTACAATCCGGACGGGAACTGCCCAGCTGATCCGGTAGCGAGCTGGGGGCCGTACACAGGCGAACAAATAGCGCGGACAGGCGCCATTCGAAGTAGTTAGAGCAATATATGCGTATATATTGCCCCGCTGTCACGGATATTCTTTTTCACTGATCTTGTTTCCCGAGTCTTCCGGGTCTGCAGCCTGTGCTGCCACCCTACATGTTCTCATCATTCCCTGGACGACCTAGCCCCCTGTCGGATGTACGCATGGACAGAGTACCACGTACCAACATCCGCCCACCACGCTTCGCTGCCCATCCCCATCACTCGAGACCCCTGGCGAAAAGGGGCAATGAAAAGAAACGAACATATGCTCTACTATAGCTGAATAGAGTATGGTGGCCGGGGGGGCTCCTCTCGTTTTCTCTTCTTCCCATCACTCGTTAAGAGAACGATAACAGCCAACCAACATACGAGTCACCCCAGAGTAACGCGGTACAAGGGATCGTGGCGGAGATGGTGCAAGATAGTTGGCACCATTCATCATCAAGACGAATAAATTAAAAAGAAAGACCTCGGTAAGCAGGCCGTGGACAGGGCGTGTTCCCTCTGTCTACCACCTCTTCCCACCCCCCTTCTTTCCGGTGGAGAGATACCCGATTTTCAAGTACCATCGCGTACGTACAATTACGTGTTGCTATCATTGGTAACTATTCGCTATGTATGCTTATAATATTCTTTCCCTTCTTTTTTCACTCTTTGCTGTGTTTTTAGCCTTCCAATTACCACCGAACGGAAGAGGGGGTGAGCGTGGGTGAGTTCGGGGCGGTTATGTCGGAAACGCGACGGCGATGCCAAGAGCCCATGCCGAACCAGCTGGACCGTATCCTCTCGGCGCCGGCCCGAAACTCGGCCGAGCCCTCTTCGGTCACCCCCAAACAGGCCTCCTACATGGCCCTAACATCTCACTCAAGATGACGCGATATCTGTCCCGTCATGTGCGTTCTCTATGAATTTAGCTCGTCGGGGCCGCTGGTTACCTATATTTGCAGAATCCCTTTTATATTGTCGACTCCGCAGATTTATGCTCTACTGATCCAATTGCCAGCCTTCCCGAACCGACAGTAAGGTGGTATTCAACTGTAGTGACACGAATAGTTCATGACCATGAGAACGTCCGCCAACTACTGGCCCCGGCATCTGCGTGGCATATAAATAACAACCTAGGCGTAACACCCACCTAGGCTAGGTAATACCATCGAGCGGCCCTCGTTCCCCGCCCTTCGGTGCTTCTTGCGACGACAATATCTCCGTCGGTTGTGGTCCATTCCCCGACTCGCCCAATTTGCACTACAGAAGAGTAACGAAGAAACAGGGCAAAACACGGGAGAAAGGAACCAACCTGTCAGTGCTACAGTTCGAGTATCGTACACGGTACTGGTTAGCGGACATGTGTCACTCAAACCGATCCCATCATTACACCTCTGGGAGTTCCTCGCCTCGGCCGGTGCTACACCTCGGGAGACGGCTACGCAAGACCCCCATCTCCAGTCCCGCTTAATAATATCTCTATCCATTTGTTATCTGTCACGTTAGGGAATCTTATATAATAACCCTACCTGTTCCGCGAGGGAAAGCTACGCGTCTGTCCACGTTTCCACGTGACACATACGACGCATCAGCTGCCTCAACTGCGGATTTACTTGGCTGATATTACCTCCTGAACAGATCAACGCCTAACAGATGCGTCCCTGAGAGCTTTGAATTTTGTCGAATTGATAATATCGTCTGCGATAATCTAAGAACGGAACATTGTACCAACGAGAAGTGTGAAGAATTTACGTAAGCTTAGCATCGTAACGGCCGCGACTGAGCACTCCGACACCAGCCAGCAACCATCGTGAAGACTTTTAGGGTCCAAAAGAAGTAATACAAAGTTGCGAAGATGGCGTTGCCCGTACGGAACAACTACTTGACAATAGGGGGATGGGATGGGGAGCTAGGCAAGGTGCTAGCGAAACGTCTCCGACGTCACCAGACTCCCGTAATAATACTACACTATATTATTAGTCCTCGAGTAGAAGACAACTTGGTGTTATCAGAGGGCGGCCTACTTTCGACATTCCAACAGTTACGCATAAACGTCATTTGTTAAACGAGCATTAGGTCCCCTGTATTGATACAACGACTTCCGAGCTACCTTCAAACCTACCCCCGCGTAAATGAATGGAGAAAGCCAAAGGCGAATAAGACGAGCAGGAAAAGAACAAACCAGAAAAATGCAAAAGAGGAAAGAAATTCTAACTGCGCATCGCTGACGCCAAGTCACCACGCCTGACCAGTCCCACCCACAATTAACCCCCTGCCATTAGACCAGCGCCCACTTCTGCTCCCCCCCCCCCTCTCTCCTATCTACCTCCTCGTGGCTCGCGTTTAGATGGTGCAGTAGTTCGCGTGGCGGTAGTCGCTCAGGCACCAGCGGGCCATGCCGTCGGGGGTGACGAAGGTGGCGGCGAAGTCGGGGGTGCCGACGACGTGGCAGCCCTTGCCGCCCTTCTCGACGGTAGCCGCGGCGTTGGCGTAGAAGTCCTGGGCGTCGCCGACGGTGAGGCAGGCGAAGTCGGGGCCGCCGTGGGCGCGGTCCTTGGCGGCGACGGTCAGCGCGCACTGGTGGATGTTGCTCTTGTCGAGGGCGACGCGGCACCAGCGGCTGTTCTGGCCGGCGGCGCCGTCGGCGCAGTCGCGGGTGCAGACCTGGCGGCCGCGGTCCGCGCCCAGGCTCGCCACCGCCGCCGAGCACGCCGAGATGTGCGACGTCATCGCGCGCGCCGCCGGCCCGTCCCCCGTCAGGCACTGGATCTCGTTGACGGCGCCGGGCAGCGCCGGCGTCGCCGCCTCCGCGTTCCCGCGCCCCCCGCGCCGCGCCTGCCGCCGCGCCGCCTGCTTCCCCGCCGTGCACTGCTCGTCGTACGTCCGGTAGCCCTCGAAGTTGGCCGCCCGCCGCCACGCCGCCACCTCCGCGCCCGCGCCGCCGCGCCCGCACCCGCACGGCATGATGCGCTGGCCCAGCGGCACGTTGTAGCTGACCGCGCCGGTGTCGCACACGGGGATCGTGAAGGTGCCCTCCCACGCCGTGCCGCGCTCCCAGGGGCGCGGCGCGGATCCCTGGGCCGCCGCCGCCGCGCTCGCGCGCTTGATCGCGTTCTCGCCGTCGTACGCGAAGCCGTGGGCGCGGTACGCGGCGACAGAGGCCTCGAACACGTCGCGCAGCGCGAGGCGGTAGCCGGGCTCGACCCAGCCGGCCGCGAGCTTGTCCCAGCCGACGGGGTGGTCCATCTTGCCGGTGGCGAAGGTGTTGAGCCCGACGGTGAGCCCGGCGCCGACGGAACGCTCGTGCCAGAAGTACAGGTAGTACACGCCCGGGTCGCCGTCGCGGCAGTACTTCATGTCCTGCGGGCCCTGCCGGTCCTGCTCGCACGACCCGTCGACGTCCGTCGTGTACGTGATGAAGATCTTCTGCTGCCGCCAGATGTAGTTGATGGCACGCGCGTTGAACTGCTTCTGCAGGTACCGCCGCAGCGTCGACAGCTGCGACTCGCGCGGCGTCGAGCTGAATTCGGGGCCGGGCCCCCGGAGGAACGCGCCGCCCTTGGCGTAGTCACTAGGTAAGGAAGAGAACTCGTAGTTAGTAACGGTGTGTTTTGCGTGTATAATTTTCCCATAATATCATATACCCGTGTTCCTATCCTACCGCCGGGGTAGATGCTTCTCCACTTACAGGAATCTCTTTCCGTGCCAGTAGTTGCCGATGGCGATGTTCTCCTGCATGTTGTTCAGCATGGTCCGGGTCTGCTCGAAGATGTTGGTCATGACGGCGCCCAGCTCGGCAAAGTCTGAGAACTTCTGGTCGGCTGGTAGCTTAACCACTTCTCGGTACTCTGCCCCGATGCCGTTGACGAGGTTGCCGAAGGCTCCAGCGGACTCCTTTCTGAGATCGGTAGCTTTCACCCAGGTGGTGAGCTTGGAGAAGCCCGCTCCGATTGAGACCACCGTGCCAAGTGCGATGGTTAGCTCCTAAGCACCGAAGTCAGCATGCCCCCTTAATATGTGGAGTTGCGGCGTTGGCTAACCCTTATGAATTCCTCGAACCTCTTGTTGATGGGAGGGAAGAAGTTCTCGGAAAGGTAGGCGGTCATTCCATTGAGGTTCATCTGGCTCTCGTCAAGAGCTTGCTACAGAGTTGATGTCGCGAGTTAGCAATGACCAACACCCACCCCGAAACCTTTGCGAAGTGAGCCATGATAAGGGGGAGGATGCCCTACGATGAGGTCTCTGAAGTAATCCTGAAATCCTTGGACCGACTGCATTACCAGATAGACTGGCCGTTGCTTATCGTGGTCTTTACATTCCTCTCCCCAGTTACCGGAACAGGCAATGTCTGTCAATAGGTCAGTTACAACGTGTCCCTGAGTATGTGTATCGTTAGCTATTGCCTACCTCCACAGAAGACATCGCCGAAGCATACGTCGTTGGGCTTTTGGCAGTGATAGTTTTCACTCTATAGTTCCACGTTAGCTGTCCCGTTACACTGGGGTTTTAACCTTGGATAACCTACCCCATTCAAGTACATTCTCCCAAAAAGGTTTACCTAGATGCTGTTAGAAACTTGCCGAAGGTGTGGTAATGCCGATGCCTAAGCACATACAAAATCATTTGGCCATCCGTTGACAATAACCTGGCTGAGGCCCCCTCCGTTACCGCCCAGGTACTTGTGCCACCATTTATTGAACCACCCATCCGTGTCGGCTTCAAACCAGTTGGTGACGTTGGTGGAATCCCAGGTTGAGAAGCCGCATCGTCTCTTGTCAAGCTCGAAGGAGGTGTGCTTGCCGTCATCCGGTAGAGCTACTGGGCTGGAGACAGCCACAGAGGAGAGTAGCAGGCCTACGATGCCTGCTACGAATGGGTTCTTCATGCCCCCCGAGAAATGACCGCGGGCTGTATAGTTGAAGAATGAAAGCAATTCGTCTAGGTATGAGCTTGGGAGCTATTGTAATGAATCGAGAGCAGTGAAGAGATCGATCTCAAGCGGGAAGGTTGGGATTAATTTATATATTACTTATTACCTTGCAGCAGAATTTACTGCTTTCTTCTTCAACTATGCCGTTGAGGCGTGTGCTATTTCGGGCTTGCATCACACTTCCTCGTAAAACGCCTTCTGTCAAATACCCCACGAGAGTGAGCGATGATGATTGTGAATATGACACAGCCGGGGCTTTCCATCTTGGCATCGCTATTTTATGATGGAAATCTATGCTGATAATTATGAGGCTGTGATACCCTTCGACTGGCTTATATCGTACCCGCCCTCGCAACGAGCTGTTAGGGTCTAGCAGCGGCTCACTCTTACTACCTTTGATGACTTATATCAACGCAGCCCTCCTCTCTTCTGCTGAATAGCCGCGATGCCGCCAATCACGGGTTCGATGCTGACGCCGAACGTTCTGACCTAGCTACCAAGGTAGACCGAGTATCTGCTGAGGTAATTAAACCCGAATCGGCGTCCCATTGGCGATTGGCTGGTTCGCAACGGCATCACAACTCCGCCATCGTGGTGCTGTTTGGTCGTTTTGCCCGGTGTATTAATATTATACGCAGCGCTCTCAAACCCGTGCCTAGCCCATCCCACCTGTCGCAAGCAACCGCGCCTACCCGCCTACCGGCTTAAGACGGAGGATCGTGCCTATGAGGCCTGATTAAGCTGGCCACGTTATTTAAAGATTGGGTGTGGCCTTTATACATTTAGAACACACATTCCTCTTGTAAAGACAACGCGGATTGAACTGTACTTGAGGGCGATATTTCCAGCCCACAAGTTCATTGGAATACCTGAATTGACATTCATAGCCTGTAGCCTTTATGTGAATACTCCAAGTCATACAGAGCGTGAACATCATAACCTTACTTTGAAGACTATTGAGGATATATAGAACAGATAAAATTACTTGAGAACTGTCCGGGGGTTGTTATTAGCTTCACCTTACTTATCCTTCAGGGGTCTTGGCAGAATAACATGAGATTTTCCCGGATGGCTCATCATGCTTTTCCCATCCTCTCTATAATGAGCTCAAACCCCAAGACGTCGCTGATTGAGGCAGCCGTCGACTCGGCTGGACGTGGTTTATCCAACTCGTTAGCGTAATGGCCCGTTATTAGGGTGACTTAGCTCGCTCTTCAGTACTAGACAGTGTGACGTTGCCTTTTGGCGAGAATAAGGCGGGAAAACGCACCGGCGGACCAAAATTGAGAATCCCATACCGGTGCTTCCACTCCGTGAGCAGCTTCAGGCTGCAATTCATTGGTGCTATCTTTTGGATGGTAATGAGTTCACAGCAAGTTCATGTCGAGTCCGACAGATTTTGATATTTTCTGTCGTCCTTCTTGATTTGGCTTGTTCGATTCGCAAAGCCGACTCCCCTTCACCAAGCATGGTTGGTGCAATATTGTACATATGTATACGGTGCGGAGAGTCTCGTATTGGAACTGTCAACCCCCCTGAACCAGCGCCCCCCCAATTTCTGCATCGCTACCTTCCCCTCTTCTGCAACATGGCGATCCAAATCCTCTCCGACTTACATCTCGAGGCTCCAAAAGCCTACGATCTCTTTGAGATCATACCCAAGGCGCCGATCCTAGCCCTGCTTGGCGACATCGGCAACATCAAGGCGCATAAGGCGGAGTGCATCGCCTTTCTCACCCAGCAACTCCACAACTTTCGCACCGTCCTGTTCGTGCCGGGAAACCATGAAGCCTACCACTCCAACTGGCCCGAGACCCTTGAAATTCTCCGCGGCTTTGAAGAAGTCCACAAGGACGCCTCGCTAGGCGAGTTCGTGCTACTAAACCGCACAATATTCCGGGTCCCCGACACCAATACGGTCATCCTAGGCTGTAGTCTCTTCTCCCACGTACCGCCCGAGAGCCGAGACCACGTCAGCATGGGACTGAACGACTTTTTTCAAACTGATAACTGGGATATAGACGCCCACAACGAGGCTCACAAACGAGACGTCGCATGGCTCAACGCGCAAGTCGCGGAGCTTGAAAACTCAGATGTCAACATCGTAATCTTCTCACATTGGGCCCCCTCAAGAGACGATCGTGCGATAGATCCCAGACACGCTACGAGCCCGATCACTCCCGGCTTCGCCACAAATCTATCAGGGGAAACGTGCTTCAAGAGTGGAAAGGTCAAGGTTTGGGCTTTCGGCCATACCCATTTTAATTGCGACTTTGCGGTTGAACGGGAGGAGGGCGCTGCACCATTAAGGCTGCTTACGAACCAGAGGGGTTACTACTTTTCCCAAGCTGTGGGCTTTGGCGCAGATAAGCTTCTAGAGGTATAAGTGGGATATCTACGTAGACGGCACAAGGTCGGCCTCGTCAACTTAGACAGACTAGATATATTAGAGGATGTGCCCGGGGCAGAGGAATAATCATATCTAACATCCGACCTAACAGCACTTGATCCGGTGTCTTCCATAGCCCTCCATCATGCACAGATATAACGCCTGTTATCGAACTAATCGCGGGCTAACCGGCAAACAGTTGGGCTTTCTGTCTTAGATTAAGGTATTTACGTCTGTACGCTCCCAGCCCTCTTTTCTTCTCTCCCAGCTTCACGTAGACTTGTAGTCGAGGGTATGCCGACTAAAACGAAAAGGTTTCCAATTTGAATTAATATACAGTATGTGAGGAGAATTTTGAACGTGAACACGAAAAAATGTGTCCGAGATGTACAAGATGATACACCCCCGCGCCTCCCAGACTCGAATAAGGAAACATGTGAACTCCATCAGAGCAAAGAGATATTAATGTCGAGCACAATTACAACAAGCCAACACAAAAACGGATTGGTGGAGTCCGAGCCGCTTCTTCAACCACTCTTCAGTGTTCCCGCCATTGGTAATAACATCTACAATGCAGAGCTACACGACGGCTTGCCGCGCACTGGTCAGCCTGAAGGAGGCGGAAGCAAGTAGTATCCAGGGTTCCATGTGATATTTTGGGTCCGATGCAGTCTAGGATGGTTGTATCGAATACGGCCAACTCAGGGGTTGGGTTCTCCTGAAGAGAACTGCTGGTCGCGGCGCCCGGCCGCGCCCCTCTGATTTGAATGATGATAATTGTACAAAGAGCTCAGCATGATGTTGCTAAACGTCGGCATACCCCGTGCAAATCCAAGGCGTTGGGACATATAATAGTTAGCAAGTTTGTTGTGGGGGGCTCCCTGCCCTAAGCGCCGAACCCCCAACGGCATTAGGCTCCTGGCAAAAACGGCTGTTAAATGCAAAGCCCAAGCTGCCTTCAACCGCGCCGGCCACCAACATTACCTGTGTCATCCATCCGTCTGAGCCAACCTGGCGCATTTCTTCGCATTGCCTTTGTCTTCTCTGTTAGAGAACAAGGGGAAATGTATACGAATCCAAGCACATCAAGGAGGAGAAAGTTGTCAACGGTAAAACATGTCAGATTATTCAGAGGCGTCCGTGGCATCTATAGCCTCCGCCCTTAATTCCTCCCAGGTTCCTAACGTCCTTTGGGGCCATTGTCTCCTCAACGTCTACGGCATCCCTTCGATCATCGCCGTAGGTGCGCCTTCACCGACAATATTTCAGGGCCTTTAGATTAATGCCACAGAAGTCCATTGATTTTGTCCTTCCGGACAATCTGCTATCGCGGGGTGCAGAGGCTCTCAAAGCAATACCCCGTCTCAAGCCATGCCCAGATCCAGAAACCTGTCTCGCAAGTTCCGAAGAACGGTACACGCCTCCGCCGGCCTTTCACCTTCATATGGACACGTCCGAGATCACCGTTGACCTCTACCTGCAATCAGAAACACTTTGGTTCCTTCCGACGCTCGATGACGCCCTTCTATGCGCAGATGCTTCTAAACTTCCGCCATACTTCGTGCTTGCTTCCGACCAAGACTCTCTCCCGCCTCCACGGCTTGGTCGTGGGTCTGGTGTTTTCCAGTCAAGCAAAGAGGCAGTTGTCGTTCCTAAAGCTCACGTGCTTCTGGAGGCGTTCATACGCCTCTATGCGCGTAACTGGGGGAAGCGTATAGGTGCCTTTTCCATGGCTATGATTGCGTATGTGGAGGAGTACGTCGATGACGATGGGTTCCTGGACACTAGCCAGCTTCCGGAGCCGCTTAAAGCTTTCTATTTCGAGCTGAGGGAGGGAAAGAAGCCGCTCCGCCAATGGGCGAAAGAATTGAGGCAAGCTCTTGGGGTGCTTGGAGAAGGGTCCGACGAAGAAGATAGCTACTAGAGCAAGCAGCTTCTCCGCAGCGGAGTCACGCGGCAACCACATCCACCTTGTTCGATGAGACCGCATGTAAAATTAAAGCCCCATGTTTTGCTGTTCCTGTTCTTATCGTCGTTACGAGGCTTGATCTAGCGATCTGTGGGCAGATGCCCACCATATTAGCGACCGTCCTAGCACCCAGCTTTCGTCATACTCGATGTCTAGGGCAATTGCTAAGCCAAGCGCTTCTCTCATTCCCAAGCCTGTTGTTCCGGTCGGCGATTGAGACTACTTACGTCAGTGATATTACGGTCAAGGCTTGATGATAGTGGCTGGAAGAGATGTAAAGCGTGTTCTATGGGCATAAGTATTCTCCCTCGTCATCGCAACCATACCCAACTCCCCGAGTGAACATCCCCAGGCACGTAAAGGTGCCTATATTCGACCATAAAGCCAGCTTCCAAGGTATATGTTGGAATGACGAGTGACTTCAATTGCAGGAATAGGCACTCAACCTTAGTTAACTTAAGAAGCCAAGAGCTTAATAACATGCCACGTAGCTATCTTTAAGCAACGTACGGGCGGGCTGGCCACGCGCGGAGGAAACAACGAAATGTGGGTGATAAGCTGTATAGTGACTTACTAGCTAGAACAAAGGGAATAAATGGAGGTGGACCTAGCTAGGAACTATTATATAGGTGCTCAACTGGCCAAGGTAGGTCAGGTTGCTCCCCACCGAGGAGTAGCTCCTGGCTAGAGAGCCATAGGAGGCGTACGCCTAATTCGTGACATTTATCTTTGCGATCGGCTCGCGCCTCTCGAATTTCAATCTCAGGGGACCGGGAATGGTCGAAAAGCAATCCAACGTCTTGTCATGCAGCAACGTGCCGTCATCGCCAGGGGCGAAACTAATGTTGAAATAGTCAAACAGTACCACCGCCAACGTACGAATTTCCATAAGGCCCAGGTTCTTTCCGACGCACGAGTATGACCCTAATGAGAGACAATAAGCCGATGTTGTTTTGACTCATCATACGAGGTTGAGCTGCTAACCGATACCCCATGGCATAAACGCATTCCTGTTCTTCACCATCTCCGGTTTCGTAGTCCAACGCTCTGGGATGAACTCTACCGCACGCTCGAAACAGTCCTCGCCTTTAAAGCACTTATGAGCTTTGACCAAAATCACCCAGACTCATGTTAGCGGAACACCTACGACGTGCTAGCGTATATTGAGGCACAAGAACTGTAGTGTTGCCTGGAATGCATGTGTCATTGATCTTGATGCCCTCAGGCGGCGTCATTCGCAACCCTCCCGAGGGTATAGACGGGTGAAGACGAAAGGTCTCAAAAATGCAGGCGTTGAGATGTTGAAGACCACTGAGCTGAGAGGTATCCGAGTAGGAAGTCAAGGTTCCGATCTCGTCGCGGACGAGGGAGGCATGGTAAGGATTAGCGACTAGATGGTAAAAGAGAAACACTATAGCAGAGATCACAGGTTCTCTAACAGAGGATAAGCAACCTCACAAGAGGGTCAGATAATCACAACTGCGTTCTCAACTTACGTGCCACCCGTCACCATGGTTAGAAAGTCACCCATCAACCAATTCCAGTCTTGCTCAATGGTAGAATTCTCCTTCGCGTCGTCGATTAACCACCCAATAGCCTGAGCACATTAGCAATGCACATAGGTAGATTTAATTAGACTAGCCATGGCGGACATCTTGTTTGTGGTGATCGCTCTGCGTGCTCTCGTCGGTCAGCTTGAGGGAACAAATCAGGGCCGTGTGCCTACTGATATAGAGAACCACTCACACGGATTCGTTCGCGGATGGACTCGTCCGCCCAGGACAAGTAGCTATTTACACCACGATAGAAATTCAAGGAATCAACTATATGAATCAGCCAGGGCGTCGCTGTCATATAACCGAGGATGATGGTTCCCGCTTTAAAGACATCCAAGACCCAGTGGCCGTGCCTAGCCTCAAGCATGCCAAAGGATTTGCTGTACTGTACAGCGCCCATGACATCGAAGCCGTAATACTCAAACCACTCCGTTGCGTTTATTGATTGGTTCAGCCGCTCCTCGATGGCATCTCGGACCAGGAGAGCATGCTTCAGGATGGTGGGCTCGTGCTGTTTGAGAGCCTTGATGCTGTAGGCGTGGTCCCAGATGCGACGGCGCCAGTCGTGCTCCCTCGGGACTCGAGCCAGCACAACGGCGTTCACTGGAGCCAGGTTATCATACCAATCCGTCTTCGTACAACGCGAGCTGGGACTATGAATGGGAAGCACAGCATCGGGGTGGAATATAGTGATCTCGTTGGGACCAGTCCGCACGAAGTCGCCATATTTTTTATGGAGGTCGTCGAGGAACATATGTTGCCGAGAGTCCCTGGCTTTCACCAGGTGATACAGTTTGGATGCGGCTGCTAGCTTGGGGCCGGGGAAGGACTTCGTCTTGTGGAGGAAGAGCCGGTACGTGACGACACTAATCGCTAGCGAGGCAAAGTACGAGACTTGGGGGAAGACGATACGGTATGGACTCAAGCGGGTAGCGTCGTTCGAAAATATGGAGTTAATAGCATGAGGAAGGACTAGGGCAGCAATATAGAAGGAGAGGATTCTAGGTGCTTGAAGATGGTGCTCGCCGTGTTGAAAGTAGAGCACATGGGAGGCAATCCCAGTAAATGAGGCCATCGTACACTGACATAGCAAGTCCATCTTGGAGGCTGGAATAGCACAAGGAACAAAGCGAAAAGCCAGTTGCTGTCCCTAATGGGATATGGGAGAGGTTTACATGGACACGGAGACCTCGAAGCTTTTCGTATTTATGAAATATGATTTTTAAAAAACATCTCTCGGGTAGCTTGACACTATTGAATCGATGAGAGGGCAGCGCGATGTTGGGACAGCGACCATACATTGCATAAGAATCGGGCCGCACCCGAGGTGTAATACCTAAACGTATCCATTGCAGGTTGTGATACCATGAATTAGGAAGTCAACACAGCTGCTGTCGTATCAAAGGACGATGGAACTAATATCGGTGTGGGGTGATACGATGTAGGGTAGACACAGTCAGGTTTGCCCCTATTGGCGATTTGAGATGGACAGCATATTGACGGCGAGCCATAACCCCATAGGCATAACCGTTTCGTGAGAGCTCGGTACTCGGTTGCCGCTAAAGTAAGGAAGCTGAGAAATAGTTGGTGCACGGGAATACAGACATGGCAAGGCATGGCAGCCTACTGCTCCCCACAGCCACCTTGGGTTACGTTGGTGCTCTGCAGAGCTAAAACTCGAAAGCCAGGCTGGGTGAGCCATCATAATTATGCTCGTAAGCGGCATATCTCTCAATATCAACAGCCTGCTTGCCGATTTAAGAGTGGTAATGTCAGGGTTAATAGGGGGCAAAAAAATAAAGGCTTGTTAAGTTGAAGCACATGCGGGTGTATATTAAACACCCTTTCTACCAAAATACTAAAGTCGTTAGGCCTCTACCAGCACACCTATTTCATACCACTACAGTCTATCGTGGTGAACGAAACAGTCTAGTCGGCTTTCCGAGTCGACCGTACAGCGCTGCGAAAGGAGATTTCTTTTGCTTCTGTGCCTAGAATATACTGGCTATGTCAGCCCCAAGTCCCCCCCGAGACGGCGATGTAAATCGTGGACCAAGCCTATTAGCCATTTTCTGGGCTGAAGTAGGCATTTCAACCACTTTCGTCGCCCTTAGATTCTACACCAGAGCAAAAACAGGGTATATTGGAGCTGATGACTGGACGATCCTGGTGACTCTGGTAATTACCTACTACCGCACAGTTTCCCCCTCCTCTAAGCATTCCCAGGTTATGAACACAACCACACTATCCCTTTGCACGGTTTTGGTGCACTACGGTCTTGGTCGCCACATCTACTACATTCCGGTGAATCACCTATCCGAGATGAAAAGGTGGAACTGGGTCGTGCAGCCTTTCGGTATCTTGACTCTTCCCGTAGGGAAGATCTCGGTCGTCCTTCTGCTCGAGCGGCTCGTAGGGCATACCTCTACTCGACTTCGGTGGTTCTTATGGGCCAACATGGCCTTATTCACTGCTTCCATGGTTGCGTCGTCCATCCTCAACTTCGCGCAATGCAATCCACCCCGCGCACTTTGGTCTGACGTACCGGGAGCCGTCTGTCTACATCCCACCATCCAGGCCAATTATGCCACATTCACCTGCGCCTACAGCTCATTCCTCGACTTTGTCCTAGCTCTCGTCCCCGTAACCTTCGTATGGAAACTCAGGATGTCTACCCGGAGAAAGATCGGCCTCTGCATCTTGCTTGGTATGGGTGTCCTCTCTGGTGTCTGTGCCGCAATCAAGACGGTTCAGTCAAGCAATCTCAGCGTCCGAGAAGATGTGTCATGGGAGCTCTTCTCGCTTTATGCATGGAGCTCGTAAGTCGTCTGACCACAGTATCTTGTACCCCAAGAGTCTGACCGCTGATCATAAACTTGGTGCGCGCGGGGGGCAGTTCCGAGATTTCCCTCAATATTGTCTGTGCCTGCGTCCCGACTCTTAAGCCTCTCTTTGACTACCTAACAAAGAACAAGCCGCTCCGACGGGGGAGTAGCAGCGGCGATAGCCGCCCGAAGGGCTCGCCGCCGCAACCGCTCCATCTCCATCGTACTAAGCGGAAACCATACGGACATTGCTCGGCGCTCGATACCATAGCCAGTACTCGTTCCGAGACTGCAGAGCTGGTATGACGGGCGTAGCACCAGACCCCCAACGCACGCAACACCACCCATCTAGAGGCGGGGGGTGGGTACTAGGGCCAGGCTGGAGCCGGTAGAGGTAGGGGAAGGGTATGTTGGTGCCTCTTCGTTTTTATTGCTTTTGGGGTCCGAAATGACGGCAGGCTCTGAGAGAGAGCACAGTTGTATCCCACCAATTATGGCAACATTCTCCATCCCAGTCCGAGAGATAACCAGAAATTATTCGTGGCACAGGGCGCAGCCTATCGTTACATATAAGCAGTACTACTCCCTTCATATATATCTTACCAACCACAACTCCGTTTGGGGAAGGTCACTTTTCTTTTCTGCCATATCGTGCAGTCACATTGCATGTAGTCTTTGTATTCTTCCATATCAGCGCTTGAGGACGTTCATCGAGCTCCCTTTCAATCCTGGTAGACCGTGTGTCTTACCTAAGGCGTTCATTACCAATATACCTTCCTGGCTTGGTCCCTTTCGTAGAGCGATTCTCAAAATCGCCTAGGTTGTCAACTTCGGTAGATAACAACCATGGAAGCCATATCTGAGATCGCTGCTCAACTTGAGGCTTTGGCGCAGTCCCCCCCTAAAGACAGTGACGCGCGGCTCAATCTCTACAATGCCGCCAAAAGCCTCATGGTAGCTACCGAAGACCCGTTCAACACCATATGCCGTATAAATGGATCGGTAAGTTGCGCGCTTGACGGGCACTGTAGCCGTCTGTGGGTCTGCATAGGCTAACTTGTCCGAGCCCATGATCCTCACCTTCTGCCAAGTGGCCTGCGATCTGAAAATCTTCGTCCGGCTGGCGGAAGCCAAACATCCTCTCTCGAGTGCGTTCCTAGCCGCTCCATCAGGGGCTGAGCCGGTGTTTCTCAGTAAGTGCCAACCGCCAACGTGAAGAACCGAAGACGAACGAGGCTTGCGTACCTGACTAGACTTGGCTCAAGGTCGTATCCTCCGCTTCTTGGCCTCAAATGACATTATTCAAGAAGCGGGAGAAGACGAGTACGTTGCGAATGGAGTTACTCGCACTCTCGCGCGGCCCGGTTTCCAGGCCGGGATTTCTCATACGTGAGTGCAATTTATCCACACGGATCGCTTAACCCTCGGGCACCCCCCCTCATGAAAGGTTCGCGTAACAGGTTTCTGGCTATCATGCCCTGCCTTCAGGAGACGCCGAAGTTCCTCGCTGGCACCAAGTACGCAAACCCGACCGACGTCTTATACAGCCCCTTTCAGATCGCCCACAAGACCAATAAGCCGTCCTATGTGTGGGCAACGGAGCAGCCCGAGCTCATGGCCAACTTCAATCTGTGGATGACAGAGCAACACCAAGGCCAGAGGACCTGGTTGGATGTCTTCGATTTTGCCCACCACGTGAGCGACTCGGGCCCGGATACCTTGATTTTCGTTGATGTCGGAGGCGGTATCGGCCAGCAGTGCGCCCTCCTTAAGAAGGCACACCCTCAGGTGCCTGGTCGCGTAGTGCTTCAGGATCAGCAGTTTGTGCTTCTCCACGCCATCCCCGTAGAGGGGGTTGAGAAGCAGGCATTCGACCTCTGGGAGGAGCAGCCCCTGAAGGGTGAGTCTGCGTTCCCCTCTTAGACTGTTATACAAAGGTTCGCATGCTGAGACAGTATCTCAGGGGCGCGTATTTATTACTTGCGGAATATCCTAGAAGACTATCCTGACGACAGGGCTATCGAGATCATTCGGAATACGATGCTTGCCATGACACCAGACTCACTCCTCGTTATCGACGAGATGATTATTCCAAACCAGCACGCAAGCCAGCGGTCTACGCTGCAGGATATGACCATGATGGTTAGTCTGGCGTCGGCAGAGAGGACAGAGAGGCAATGGGACGCCCTCCTTGACAGAGCTGGCCTGGTTGTGGTGCAGAAGACTGCGTACAATACGACTACGGGAGAGAGTATAATCGTAACAGAACCGAAAGGGAATTAGAGGGCAGACAGCCTAACCCACATATATGTGTCCCTATTCAAAGCAGTTTTTATATTGCACGGCGATTGCCGTCTTCCTACACCAGGGTGTGTCAAGCAGTTGCTGGACGCTAGAGCCTGAAGATATGCCTGCGCACCAGACATGAGTTCAATTTCCTGTATTATTCTCGCATCCTCTGAACGCTGTGTAGAAGATAGGTTATCTTCGAGAAGAAAAGATAAACTGGAAGCTATTCCCGTTTGCGACCCCCCATCGTCATCCTAGGCTTCGTAGAAAATGAGATACTACGTGGGGCTCTCATCAACGTAGTATCTAATAAGTTAAGGAGAGCTCATGGGGCGTGCCATGGGCTGGTTTAGCCTAAGGAAATGAAATCACCACGTAGATGCCTCTGATCCTCATAACGGGAGTGGCACGCCTGATATTGTCGGATCTCACCCTCATCCATTGTGCTCTTGAGGCTTGTTCCACCGCCACCGCCGCCTCTTGTGTCCATCTCTCCTCCAACATCTTGAGCTTTCTTTCGTTTACCGTCCCCCCCACCCCGGCGCTTCTTCACCCTACCGTCTCCACCTCCTTCCCCGCCTTTCTTCTGTCTGTCATCTGGACCACCTCGGTCTTTCTGCTTATGCTCTTTTCTCCCGCCGTCTCTTCTGACGATCTCGCCGTGTAATAAGGGGATATGCTTAGAATAGGTTCAAATTCAACTAATAATTCTATAGGGGGTCTCTTAGGTCCTTATTCCTTCCTAAGTTTCCTAGTTCCTTTCTCGTCCTAATATATTCCAGAGGTACCTTCGTACCTTGGTACCTAGGTACCTTAATACCGAAGCTATCCGTAGCTTATCTAGGACTTTCTTTAATAGGTCGCCGAAGTAACGGCCTTGCTACCCGATATTATCCTTATAATCCTTATAACCTAATTATTAGTATAGGGTTCCATTCCCGTATAATACTATCTCCCTTCTTCGGAAAAGCTCGTTTTTAAGCGTAGGTTAAGTACCTAGACTCGATGGTTAATAGGTTTATTAGGGTTCTATTAATGGAATAACTTAACGGCTTTTTTTATTCCTTCGGTAGTAAAGTACTTCTATAGTTCCTAAGTCTAGTAGCGCTTAGCCGGCTAACCTTCTTACTTTATTAAGTACCTAATAACTTCTCCGGTCCTAGCGGAATTTAGTACCTTATTTACCTCGTAGTCTTCTGCCTTAATCGGGGCTACCTTTCGTAAGACCTAATTAAGGTTAGGTAACTCCTAATTATTAACGCGGTAAGGTTCGATAAAGGATACGTAGAAGGTACTATAAATACGTTAGTTTCTCGGGAGCGTTAAAGTTACGGTAGTAAGCGAGATAACCTTTTAAATCTTAAAGGAACCGAATATCTTTTTATTTATCTTTTTTATAAGACGCTTAGTTTTAATATTATAAGCGTTTAATATAATAAACTACCTAACTTTTAAAAGGAGTTCTTCTTTACGGTATTTATCTATTTATCCTTTTATCCTTTACCGTACCTTCTTTAAATATTATTTAGCTTCGTTATATACCTTAGTTATTTAATAAGCGTAGAGGTTACTTCCTAGATTCTTAGGGGTACCTAAAAGGAGGTTATATATTATTAGGTATTACTTATAATTAGCGTAAAAGGATAATATACCGGTAGCTATCGAAGTAATATTATTATAAGTAAACTCGGTAGTAGGAAGTAAGCTTTCCTAGTCGCTTATTTCGTAATTTATAAAGGCGCGTAGGTATGCTTTTAAAATTTAATTAAGTCTTTCCGTTTATTTATCCGTTTAAGGGTAGAAGGTAGTACTTATTTTAGGCTTAATTCCGAGGAGCTTTAGAATATCCTTTTAGATATAGGAGGTAAACCGTAAGTCCCGGTCGGAGATAATATCTAAGGGGATTTTATATAGCCGCTAGTAGTTACGGATAAAGATAGGTATTAGATCTTCGGCCTTTTTACCGTCCTTTTTTAGCGGGATAAAGTACGCTATCTTAGTAAAGGGATTTATAATAATCTATATGGAATTATAGCCGTTAAATATTAGTAAGTTTATAATAAAGTTTATTGCGATTATTTACTATGGTCGGTAATATAGTTTTATAAGCTATAATAATCCGAACGGGGTATACCGAGGTACCTTATTCTATTAGTATTCGCGATATCTTCTTACGAACTCCTTAATTATTACTTTTAAGTTAGGCTATTAAAAGTTTCGGGTAATAAGCTTTATAATTTTATCTATGCCTATATATCTTACTATCTTAATATCGTATTTAGATCTAATTACTTCTTATTATAAGTCCTTAGGTACCTATAAACGATTTCGTCGGTAGAGGAGGTCTTTACGAAGCTTTATTTCTTTACCGGGTTATTTAATTAATTAAGCCTAGTATTCCGGGTCCTATATAGCTGCCTTTTTTACTTACTTAACGAACTCTAGGGTCTAGGCGGGTATTAAGATGCTACTTAGTCGTACGCTAGAGAGTATTACCGTTAGTAGGCCTGAACTTTTTAAAAAATACTTCTCTTATAGGACCGTCGTTATCGGCTAGTCCTTAGCTCCTCTTTTTTTAGGGCGATATTATAATAGTCTAGATAAAATATCGGCCTTTTTATTTTACTTCCCCGGGCGGTAATATATTATAAAGTAATACGAAGAAAGTTATTAAGCTTAGCGGGCTTATCGTCGATTTAATACTTTTACCGTAGTAAAGTACGTTAGGTTTTAGTAGTTTAAGTATACTTTTATTTAATGCTAAGTACCTTCGAGATAATATCGCTATTTCTCGAATACGTCGACGATTATTAGTAATTCCTTATTATATATTTTATAATTTATTTCCGTTAGGATAAGTCGTCTTAAGAAAAAGGCTATTAGTTTTAGTCTTTCTTTATCGTCCTTTTACGAGAGGATAGCCGAGATAATAAAGTCCGAGGCGTCGGCTTTAACGATTAAGACTCGATTAGGATCGAAATATATAAGTACCGGGGCCTTCGTAAAGGTTTCTTTTAGCTCCTAAAAGGCCCTTTTTATTTCGATTTCTTATTTCCATAGTTTACGGTCTCCTTTATTAGCGCTAGTAATTAGTCTAACTATACCCGAAAAGTTACGTATAAATTTACGGTAGAAGTTAACGAACCTAATAAAGCTTTATAAGTCCTTAAGTATGGTTAGGGTACGCTAGTTAAGGATAGCTTTTATTTTATCCTTGGATATAATAATATCCTTAAGGCTTATATTATACCTTAAGAACTTAACTTCTTACGTTTGCTAGGCATATTTCTTTAGGGCTATTATTAAATGGTTTTCCGTAAGCCGTTTAAAGACTTCTTTAATTAGTTTATTATATTCTTCTAGCGTATCGGTATAAACTAGGACGTCGTTTAGGTAGGCGATAACCTCTATATCTAAGAGATCGCGAAAGATATGATTTATTATGGCTTAGAAAGTAGCGGGGGCGTTAATTAGTCCTATAGGTATAACGGTATACTTATATAGCCTATAACGCGTACGGAAGGCGGTTTTTTATTCGTCGCCTTCCTTAATTCGTATTATATGGAAGCCCGATTTTAGATTAATTTTAATAAACCATCGCGCTATCTGAAATAAATTCTATAGTTTATTAATTAGCGGGATAGGGTATCGGACGGGTATTATAATTTTATTTAACTCCCGATAGTTAACTACCGGTTTTAATACGCTAAGGTCCTTCTTATTTACGAATATAATAGATACGCCGCATAAGGCTTGGGATTTCCGGATTTTCCTTATAGCTATTATTTTATCGAGCTAAGGCTTTAAGGCTTCTAGCTATCGCTTATTTATAGCGTATAAGGGTTCCTACGGGGGAGTAGTTCTTAAACGAAGCTCGATAATATGGTCCTATGGTTACCGGTCGGGAAACCGTTATCCCGCTTCCTTGGTTATAATAGGAACGAAGTCGCGAAATTATTTAAGTACCTATAGCAAGGCCTTACCTTCTTACGTAATTCTTATACGGGCTAGTTACTAGCGATAATTTTAGTACTTAGGTAAGTTAAAGTATAGTCGTCCTTCCTTAAATAGCCCTTAGGGCGGGTATTCTTTTATTTATTATTACGGTAGGATAATATTAACCTCTTTATTTAATTTACTAACTTCTTAAGCGACGTAGTAAACGTATTCATAGCTACGGAGCTTTATTTCGTTCGTATATTAAAGTCCTTCTAACGGAATCTTAGAGCCGTCGAATCTTATTAAGGTTCGTAGCTTCGAGCGTTAGTTAGTAAGGAGGCGTAGCTACTTAACCTTAGCGGCGTTAATTAAGGGTACCTCGCTCCCGGTATCTAAAAGGACTCGCAAAGGATATTCCTTTCTTTAATATTTTATCTATATCGTATAAATAGGTCGTTTATCCGATCTCGGTTCGCTTAGGTTACGCTAGGGGACTCGTAGTTTTTTCGTCGTTAGTATTACTTCCGTTATTTCCGGCGTTCGGAGCCGCTTTATGGCTATAATCTTTACGTTATTTTTACCGCTCCTTTCTTCCGTTAACGTTTACGGGGGAGCATTTAAAAATCCCGTTCCTCGTTAAAGTCGGATAGTTCTATAATACGAGGGAGGGTTTCCTCCTATCGTATGGTAGTATCGATTCTAACTCTTTTATTAGGTTATGGTTCTAGTTCTTCCCTTCCTCTTTTTCCCGATAAGACCTTCTTAGGTAGCGCGGGTAAATCCCGTTCTTTTAAGTCCTTTTTAACGAAATAGGCTAAGGTTTAATAATTATTCCTTCTATAACGCTAGTAGGCTTTCTTATCCTTCTTTCGCTAGTTAATTACGGCCTAGTTAATTCCGGCTAAAGCTTTTTTATTACCTATCCATCGTAAATCCTTAGCCGGTACGGGTTTCTTATTATCCTTACTTTTACGTTTATTTACCGGTTAACCTAAGCGGGAGCGAGTTTCTTTTACGGGTTACCTTTATTACTAGTCTGCTTTCGTATACTCCTTTTACGAAGCGGACCTTCCTTTTCCCGAAATCCCTAGATTAGCTATTATGTTTTTATAGATTTAGCCGGCTTCTTTAATTACTTTAAGAAAGGCTTTATCGCTTTCGGGGATATTATTTAATCGTAAGTAAACTAGCTTAGTTATTTCATCGGGTAAGGTACGGGTAATATAATTCTAGAAGGTAATTCCCGACTATTAAACGACGTCGTTAAGATCCATAAGCTCGGTAAGGTATTAAGAGATATCTCCTTAGTACTTAAGTTCCTATATTTTCTTAGAGTTACGATATCGTTCGGCGGGGTCTTTAAATCGTTCTTAGAGGGCTTAGGAATACCCGGCCTAAGTATCGACGATTATTAGCCTTTCTACTTAGGCTAGTCGTTATTAATACTAAAGCTAGGCCTTCTCGGTAAATATCGATCCTACCTAGTTAATTTTTTAAACGTCCCGGGTAAAACTTTCCTCGTAGGTTTCGAGGTAGGACTTAACCTTAATTTATTATAATCGGAACTTAGCTAAGTCTTTACCGTCGTAAGCCGTAGGCTTAATAAGATATACCGGATTAATCGTTACTGTAATATTTCGTCGATTATTTATAGCTTTAGTTTAGGCCTAAATTATACGTTCTTCGGCTAGGTCGAGGGGCTTTTAAGGCTTTTTAGGGGTACCCGGGAAACGTCGTAGCTTCTACGGGTCCTCTGATTTTAAATCGTCCGAATCGTCTAAATCCCTTAGATCCCCTGGAGTATTTCGCGGGGTCCTTAGCGGGAGCGGTAGCTTTAATCCGGCTCCTCTTAATATGAAAGTACCCGTAGCGGCGTCCTAGAAACGGGCTCGTATACGTACGGCGGTACGTTTAGCCGCGGCGTCCTAGAGTACGCCGTCGGAAATAATCTTTCTTATTCTTACCTCGTTATTAATATATCTTCCTATAAACGTAGTTATTAGGCGAATAGCGGGTACGGGAGTAGGCGTTCGGGCCCTCTAGCTAGCTTTAACGATAATAGATTCGATATCCGTTAACTTATTACTTAATCGTCGTTATTAGTATTCCTTAATTAGGTTAGCTATATAGGCCTTAAAATCGTCCTTAATTATCTAAGTCTTTTCTTCTATAGCCTTAGGAGTAAGATACTCCTTGCTAAGGATTTCGCCGATCTATCCGTTCTTTTACGTAACTTACGAGCTAACGTCTATTACTAATTTATTATATTCTTTACGTAATTAGATTAAGGCTTATTAATTCTAAAGGGCGGCTTTTCGGAGTTAATCTACGGCGGCGGTCCGTACTTTATCCTATCGGGCGAACTTAGCTACCGTTTCCTATACGTTCTATACTGTTACGTAGCTGGCGAGAGCTAAGCTTAGGTTAATAGGTTATTCGTAAAGAGAGTAATGGAATAAGGGTAAGAAGGTATATCTTAACTAATTAGAAAAGAAGGAAAGCTATTAAAGAGTATAAAGCGATCTATAGGTATATATAGTAGTACTTAACTAGCTTAGGTAAGTTAGGTAGTTCCTACTAGGGGTATATACTTACGTAATATATTCCTTAGTTAAGCTTACGATAGTAAGGTTAATTATAGTCCTTTACTTACGATAATAGCCTAAGGGGTTATTCCTTAGTCTCGTTATACCTCGTTAAGGTTAATCGATTACTAGGTACCTTATTTCGGGCTCTCCTATATCCTTTTATCCGTATATACTCCGGTTTATTATTAGTAGTATTTTCTCCTAAGTTATACATTCTTCGTATCCCTTATTTAATACTTTATAATTTATTATAAATGAAAATCATTATTCCTATAATTATTTATATAGTTACTCGCTTCCGATTAAGCGGTAGTTAGTTATATATATAATGTAGTAGTAGTCGTTTTAATATTAATACTAAGATTTAATCTCCTTTATTATTATCGCGCGCGTTCGCGCGCGTTATTCATACTAACCGATTCTACCGTTTTTCTTACGAAGGCGGTTAAGTATAAATATATCTAGGATTTCTCGCTCTCGAATTAAGCGTACCTCTTTTTCTTCCTTTCTTTCCTAAGTTATTTATTATAAGTATATATACCTAACTATAATTAAGTAATTCCATTAATTACGCGATCGTAAGCTAATATAATTAATAGAGCTTCGTTAATTTATTATCGCAAGGTAAGTCTACTTCTTTTATAATTTACGTAAAGCGTAGCTCGCGTATTATACGAATCGTAATATACTTCCGTTAAGCGATCGTAGGATAATATCTTAGCTTATCGCGGTAAGGGTTATTATTTATAACTAATATATTACTTTTAATATTAAAATATCTTAAGATAATAAAGTAACCGTTAGTTATTTTATATTAATAAGTAAGAAGTTATTCGAGATAATCCGTTTATTATTTATTCGTTATTTATCGGTAGTAATATAATACCGTAATTAACGATCTCTTAATATATCTAATACTTAAGAGTTTCGTAAGATAGTACTAGCGTTTTAAGGTACCGTAGCTTCGCTAGAGTAAAGGATACTCGGCCTTTCCGCCGTAAGCTCTTAGCTTATTTCTTATATTCGTACGAGAGGTAATACTAAAGCTTCGGCCGGTAGCCCCGCTCGTCGCGGAAGGATATCCTTTACTTCCGGGTCCGGGGCCTTAGTTATCGCTTAGCCCCTTAAAGATTCCTTTATCGACGAAAGCGACGTCGATATAATTATACCTAACGCTTTAGCGTAGCGTATCTAAGCCTTAATAACTCGCGCTTCTTAGGGTATCGTATTCCGAGTTATTAAGGTCTCTACCGACGAATCCTTTAAGGAGGAATCCTCCGAAGAAGACTTTCCTTTCTTATACGAGGGAATAATCGAAGAAAGCGACCGTTCGGTTATATTAATTATTCGTAAGGTTTCTTCGCGTAAAACCTAAGCTTAGATTTACGTATATTAGGTTACGTTCTTTAATAATATCGTCGTTACTTACGTAACCTAAGCGATCGTTATTATTATTACTTCGATTCGTAATAATATCGTAAAACGAAAACGAGGATAGGAACGAAGCCGTAACGCTTCCTCGGCTTCCGGAGTTATTACCGCTTTCGTTATTCCCTTTAATTCGGCCGTTCCGGCGGTTCCGTTTAATATCTCCGTCGCGCCGGTCGCTTTAACTTTTACTACTACCGCTTTAGGAATTACTTCGGTTATCCGTAATCGAGAATACGAAGTTCGCCGTATAATTCCTTACTTAAGTTACGTACGTAATACGGCTTAAAATAAATTTATTAAAGAATACTTCGATTTTTTCTAAATTATCGGCCGTTACTATCGTTACTTATCCGGTTACGCTTACGTATTCTTATAGGTACTTTTATTTCCGTACGTCGAGGTCTAGAATTAATATTATATAGGACCGACGCTTTAATTCTACCGGCTACTTACCTTATCGTCGCTTATATCGAGTCCTCGGTTAATATATAAGCTTTATCTTACGTTAATTAATATTCGTTAACGTTATTTATAGGCCCTTAAGCTCGTTACGATAATAAAAGAGCTCTTAATTCTTTATTAAAATAAGGAATAAATATCCGCGGTTTTTAAAACCGTAAAGTCGTAACGAAGCGTAGCTAATTCCGGTTAGTTTACCTAGCTAAGTATAAATCCTTCGGCTACCGGATTATCGACCGCCTTTACCGTACTTATTCTTAGCTTTATACTTATTAGTTCTTTTATTACTTTAACCGGCGTAAGTAACGCTTCTACCGGCTTATCGACCGTAATACCTAGCGTAGCCTTACTTATTATCGTTCTTAAGTAAGAATTAAATATAGAAATAAAGGACGTTAAAGAAGGGGAAGGAGGAAAAGAAACTTCCGAGGACGAAAAGTAATCTTTTAAGGAAGTAATATTTAAGATCGCTCGCGCTTACGCGCTTATTTCTTTCGAGTAATACCTATACGAAGTATTATACCGATAAGCCGACCGCTTATATGAGGAAATTATCGAATATTAAAACGAACCCGTTAATATTCGTATTTTCCGTTAGTCCGGCTTTATTTATTACTTCCGTAGTTAAGTTTTTTATCTTAAAGTAGCCTTCCTATATTAAGATCTAGGAATAATACGAGTTCGGTATTTAACGATAAGAAGATTTATTTCTATATAACGGTAGTACTTTATATTTATATATTAGTTAATTAAGGGGAGAATTTACGTACTATTAGTACTTACGGCGATTCTTTAAGTATTATTATAACTATTTTTCCGCGAGCGTTCTATAGGTTAAGTAATACTTTAAAGTCCTCGAACGATTAACGTAGTAAAGCTTTCGTAAGTCCGTTTACTAGCATTTAATTAATAAGGAGGTAAATTATTTCGAAGGTATCCTTTTAGTACTTCTAGCGTAGCTATATATTCTATATGTTTATATAGCGTAGCTTAGTATTAATCCTTTCTTTCTTTCTTATTATTAGTCTTATCGTTTATTAGTTATCGCTATATACCTTTTAAGGTTTTCCTAGCTTTAGGATAATATCCTTAAAGAAACGTTTAAGAGCTATCGTTTCCTTAGTTATATATTTTAGTATAAGTAGTTTAGCTTTAATCGTTAATATCGATATTATATCTTAGCGAGCGGCTCTTTATATAATCGGACCTTTAAATAAGGATATTACGTATTCTTAAGACGACTTTCTTAACTTAGAATCGTTTATAAACGAAGCGTTACTATTAATTAAGAGTACCTAAGCGTTATTACTCTTACCCTTATACTTTATGCTAAGGAAGCGAGTAGTATATAGGTATCTAATCGTTTAATTAATCGCTTTAAAGTATTAAGGTCTTAGATTAGTTAGGAAATAGGATAATTAGGACGCTACGAAAGCGACGTTTAGGCGTATTATAATTACGCTATAAAGTAATGACCCTACTTTTTCCTAGTATTCCTTAACTTATTATTTCGAAGTAACGCTTATATACTTTACTAGCTCGGTAATTAATAATAATATTATCGGAAACTAATTATTATCCGTTAGTTTAAAGCGTTTAGTAATCTTTTCGATATAAGCGTCGTATATTAAGGTTATAATTCGTACTTTATAATTACGTATTACTTTAATCCCTAAATATTACTTTACCGGTCTAAGCTCTTTCGTTTTATAGGTATCCTTTAACTCTTAAACTATCTTTTATACTATCGTTTTTAAGCTTTTATGGTTTATAATTAATATATCGTTTACGTATATTAGTACGAAGACTTCTCGTTCTTCTATATAGAATAAGTACGGCTCCTCTAGAGAGTTCTAAAGTCCTAAGCGGTTAAGGGTACTTTCGATTTCCTTAAACCAAAGTAAGGATAAATCTCTAAATCCGTATATTACTCTTATAACGAAGGCGTATTTTTCCTTTTCCTTAAATCCGTTTAATAACTCTATAAGTATAAGGTCGCTTTCCGGTCTTACTACGTTAAGGAATACGTTTTTAATATCATATTAATTAACTTCGAGGTCGAATTAGGCTACGATAGTTATTATTATACGGAACGATTTCGCTACTAACGTAGCTACGTAAGTATTCTCGAGTAACTCTTTAGGCTATAAATTTCCTCGCGTTATTAAGCGCGACTTATAAGTAATAAGGAAATTATCTTCGTCGAATTTATAATCGAAGACTTATATTAATAGAATTAGCTTTATTCTTACCCGTTCGCGATTAATAATACGCTATACTTTAATACGTAGGAAGGCTTTAATCTTAGATCTAGCGTTTTCTTTAAATCGCTCTCTTAATGAATACTTATTTAGGTCCTTTTATATCTTTAGCGGTTTAAATAAATCGTCGCGGTAAATTCTTATCTTATTAGGCGACGCGCTTAATCGCTCGGCCTTCGTTTAATTAACGGCTATTACGAAAACTAAATATAGCGTAATATACTTATCGTAACTCTTTACTTATTACCCTTCTAATTAATTAAGCTAAAAGGTTATTACGAAGTTAAGCTAGCGATCTCTTAAGAGGTTATTTTTAATCGTTATGTTATCCGATATTACGTAAACTTTAGTACTTAAGCTACTTATTACTTTATTCCTTTCCGGGCTTTCTTCTTTCTTCCTTTTACTATAACGGATAATAAAAGGATAGACCTTTTTCTTACGTTACTTACGTTAAGTAATTTACGGGGATAGGTTATATTACTCCTCTTTTTCGGAAGAAGTACGAGTTTTTTTAGTTAATTACTCTAGAGGTTATTCCTAAGTATCTATTCCGTCGGCGAAATATACTCGCCGTTCCGGACTTTCGGTACTTTTACTAGTAGCCGTACCTAACTTTAATTACTCTATACTCCTTATCGAAATGTTCTTACTTTCCGTAGCTTCCGTAGATACGATTAAAGTAAGTTTAGGACTCGGGAGCCCGTAAGGTATATCCGTTTCTTTATTTAATTTCTCCTAGGTTTCCGCTTCGAGTTATTCTTATATCTCCTACTCGATTAATTCGAATAGTTTTATTACTTCTTGCGATTATTTATCTTTAAACCTAGTTATTTCGTATTTTAAATTATCGGAATTTATTTCTAGTTCTTCTTTTTTTAAAAGCTACCTCTCCCCCGAGTTAGGACCGGCGGACTAAGTCGTATCTAGATCCTTATTACCCGAGGTAGGTTCGTTATTCCCGAGTAGAATTAGCTCGCTACTTAGCTTTCGATTAAATAATACGAGCGAATCCTATAGGTTTAATACTTCGATAATTAATTAAGTAACGTTATTATTTATACGTATCGAAAGATTTATTCGATTAATTTCTTTTCGTTTAAGTTATTAAGCTTTTAGTTTATTTATTTAGCTATAAAACGTTTCTTCGTTAAAGATTATATCCTTAGTTAGGATTACTTTACCTAACTTAGGAACCTAAATTCGATATAAGTTATTAGTATAATATCTTATTAAATACCTAATATAAGTTCGTAGGTTTACTTTAAATCCTTTCCTATTAAAATCCTAAGTACGTTTTCTTATTAAAGGATACGCGCGATACCCGTATGTATAAATACCGTTTTAGTCCGGTCGTAGGTCGCTCGTTAGCTCCCTTATTACCTCTAGAGTATATTATTTAAAGTATTATTTAAACTAAGTATTTAAGAACTTATAAGATATACGAAGATTATAAGCTTAGCTAAGGCTAATATTAATTAGATATGCTACGGCTTTAACGGTTTCCGGCTATAATTTCTCTAGTAGCCTTACTTTAATCCTTATTTTAATCGACTTAACGATAATGATCTATCTAGCTTTCTTATCCTTACCGGTTAGCTCCTTAGTATTAACCGGCGGAAGGTTAAGATTAATATTCTTTTTTATTACCTAGATCTTATATCCGGATATACCTTTAATGTTTATTATTAAACGCTTATTATCGTAGCGTATTTTATAAATTAAGAATCGGAATTACTTCCGAACCTATCTTTTAAAGAGTCGAAGAGTTCTTATTACTAGTAAACCTTACTTACTTTCTAGGGTCTTAACCTATAACATTCCGTTAAATTTATCCCTAATTACGATAAGTTACTTAAACTTATCGTAACCTTCCGGGTAGTTAAATAAATCCTAATATATTTTCTAAAAAGGACGTAACGAGCGATATATTAATAAACGGCGCGAGATTACTTTCTTACCTATCGCTTAATTATAATACTCGTACTTAATTATAGGTATACCGTTAATCTTAACGTTCCGGGCGTTTTTAACGAGGGCTTTAAACGCTTTAAGGCTAAGATACCTTACTCGCTAATACTAGAGTACCTCGGAGTCTTTTTTCGGTTTAGTAATATCTCTTGATCTTTTCTACTGGATATTTTTCTCCGGGTAATAAGGTATTACTACGATCGACGCTACGCTACGTAGAATACTCGATGGTATTATAAATGATATTACGGGTAGGACTTACGAATAAGAAGAGAACTATTTAAATTCGAAAAAGATTAGGTTAAAGCGTCGCTCTAGCTTCCTTATTATAATACTTTTCTCGAGGGTTTCATTCTTTAAAGTATAATTTAAACCGTAAAACTAAATACTTATATTACGAAGTTTCGCATTAGAAATAATATTAACGTAGAAATCTTTAATAAGTACGACGTTCTTAAGCTTTAGATTAAAGGTAGGTTTATTAGATTAATCTAAGATATATTTCTCGATAATCCTACGACCCGTACTAATAATAAGAAAGCTCGTAGTATTAGCTTCGACCGTTTATCCGTCTCTAGCGGGAACGAACGACTCCTTTATTAGAAGGTTACGATTATTAATAAAGTAGATTACTTTATAGTTATCGAAGACGGTACTTTCCGATAATAAGTATCGGATTAGGTTTATAATAAAGTAAATCTTAATTTAAGTAGATAGGTATATAATACGTAAGTCGATTATTATTACGTTAATATTAGTTAGTTAGGTAGTAGCGTTATTTCTTCTCCCGTTTCCGGAGCGATTATTAGGTATATTATTTATGGGAACGTTCCATTCCTAGCGGTTAATTTAATTTCGGAGCTTAGCGTATTTAAGTAAGTCGTATTTAGCCTTAATTTTTCGTATGATATTAACCGGGATTAGCTTTAGGTTACGTATAAATTAACTAGTAACGGACTTCTATAGGATTCCATAAGAACGAGCTACCTATAAGTATAGTTTACCTCTAGATTTATAGGGGTATTCGTAACTCGTTACTTTTCCTTAGCCGCTATCGTTACTTAATTTCGCTTTTAAAGTCGGTCCTTAGTAAGTTATTACGAAAATCTTATAACCTAATTTACCTTTCTATTTATTCTCGGTAGCGAAAGCGCTAAATACGATGCCTAATTACTTAAGGGTCTTTAGTTACTCGCCGAATTTATTAGCTTTAATAAGAGCGATTAATACCCGTATAACCTAATCGATTACGATCTTAGCCTTAACTACTTCGAGGAAATCCTTTACTCCTATAACGCCCTTAATCTCGTTAATATAATAAGCGCGAGCGCGAAGGAAGGCGTATTACTATATAGCGTAAAATTACTCGGGATTATAGGTACCTACCTTTACTCTTTAAAGTACCTTACGGTATTCTCGCTTAACGAGCGTCTTAGTAATAGCTTCGGTAGGAGTAATTTACTTACGGAAGATCTTTACGAGATTTTAAATAATCGGGTTAAGGTCTAGGAACTATATCTTTATATTAGCTACCTTAAGAAAACCTATAGAAATAAATGCGAGAATCTAGCTATAGAGGACCTTATACTACTTATTAGTAGCTATAACCTAAGCCTCGATCGTTATTTATTAAGAAACGAACTTATTATACGCTACCGTTTATTACTCTCGAGTTCGTACCTTAGGCCTTAATAGTTAATCTCCTCGGTCTTCGATTAGGATCGACGCTTACTTATAAACGGCTTTCTTATAATTTTCTTTAAGGAATTCGTTCTCTTAAGTAATATATTCCTTAAGAATACCTACTACGACTCGAGTAGCGTTAAATTTAACTCCATTTAAATTAACGTCTTTCTAGATACCGAATTAAATAGCTATTAACTTAAGCGTTAGGAACTAACGTAGCTACTTATCGTAAGCTCGTAGGTAAACGTTAATAGGAATTTTATCTAAAGAGAATTCGGACGTATTAGTCGTTATAGCGAAATAAGTAAGCGATTATTTATTATTAAATATAAGAGTAGAATACCGGTATAAAAATAAGAAGGGAGTATAATCGTAAGATCTAAGAGATAGATAAATATATTACTTACTTACGCTAGAATAACCTAAGTAATAATAGCTCCTTAGAAGTACCCCGGGCTTATAACTATTACGTAACTAACGAAAGCTAAGCTTAGGTTAATAGGTTATTCGTAAAGAAAGTAATAGAATAAAGGTAAGAAGGTATATCTTAATTAATTAGAAAAGAACGAAAGCTACTAGAGAATATAGAGCGATCTATAGGTATATATAGTAGTACTTAACTAGCTTAGGTAAGCTAGGTGGTTCCCACTAGGGGTGCATGCCTACGTAACATATGCGAAATAGGTACTTTATTCTATAACCTACTTTTAGAACTCCTAGATCTATATCTTCGTGGTTCTAATTCCGGTAGCCTATATGGCCGTAGCGGTTTAATAAAGTTACCGTAGTTATTCGTATTATTCCTTTAAAATCGTATTCTATCGGTATTTTATATCGACTTAGTTAGTTAATATCGCTAGACTTTAATATACCTATTTCATTTATTTATGTAAATCTACGATTTACTACGGAGGATTACGTATAACTACTCCCGAGTTCGCGATCTTCGGAGCATTAGCTATAATTACTTCGTATTTTTAAGGTTAATATACTACGAGGGCTTTGTTAGTCGGTTCGGGGGTTACTTTTGGCTAAGGCGCCGGAGAGGTTCGTTATCGTTCGACGTTCTTTGCCTTTAATTCGGCTATCGCGGCCTTTAGTTTATTAATCGTAGCCGCTATTTAGGCTACCTCCGCTATAAAGACCGACGCTGGCCCGGAAGCTAGCCGCGGGAGTAGGAACGCCTATGGCTCCGGTTCTTTAGTAGAAGGTCGGGGTTAATCCGGTGGTAATGGTACCGGGGCGCCGGCTGCGGTAGACTCGGGCTTTTTCTATTACTAGCTTATAATAGAAGTTATAAGGTTAAGAGTAATATAGAATTATCTATAATAAGGGGATATACTTAGAATAGGTTTAAATTTAATTAATAATTCTATAAGGGGTCTCTTAGGTCCTTATTCCTTCTTAAGTTTCCCAGTCCCTTTCTCGTCCTAATATATTCTAGAGGTACCTTCGTACCTTGGTACCTAGGTACCTTAATGCCGAAGCTATTCGTGGCTTATCTAGGACTTTCCTTGGTAGGTCGCCGAAGTAACGGCCTTGCTGCCCGATATTGTCCTTATGACCCTTATGACCTAATTATTGGTGCAGGGTTCCATCCCCGTGTGACACGCCGTCGTGGGAAGGCATAGTGTCGATTAATCGTTTGGTAGGTATGAAGGACTGCTTTCTCGATTTTCTGATTATGGAGAGTTGAGGACTCGCGAAGTTATTGGGAGACGTAGAGTTTGAGTTGTAGGCTACTTATAATATTCCGCAGGTAGAAGAAAAGTTAATGCCTGACCTGCTGGTGGTCACTACATAGACGGGATCAGTAAGTTATTTACGATGTGTCACGTAGGCATGCACCCCTAGTGGGAACTACCTAGCTTACCTAAGCTAGCTAAGTACTACTATATATACCTATAGATCGCTCCATATTCTTTAATAGCTTTCCTTCTTTTCTAGTTAGTTAATATATACCTTCTTACCCTTATTTCATTACTTTCTTTACGAATAACCTATTAACCTAAGCTTAGCTCTCGCTAATTACGTAATAGTTATAAGCCCGGGGTACTTCTAAGGAGCTATTATTACTTAGGTTATTCTAGCGTAAGTAAGTAATATATTTATCCATTTTTTAGATCTTACGATTATATTCCCTTTTTATTTCTAACCCGGTATTCTACTTTCGTATCTAGCTTTAAATAGTCGCTTATTTATTTCGCTATAACGATTAATACGTCCGAATTCTCCTTGGATAAGATTCTAGTTAACGTTTATTTACGAGCTTACGATAAGTAGCTACGGTAGTTCCTAATTCTTAAGTCGATAGTTATTTAGTTCGGTATTTAGAAAGACGTTAATTTAAATGGAGCTAAGTTTAACGTTATTCGAGTCGTAGTAAGTACTTTTAAGGAGTATATTACTTAAGAGAACGAATTCCTTAAAGAAAACTATAAGAAAGCCGTCTACGAGTAGGCGTCGATTCTAACCGAAGACCGAAGAGATTAACTATTAAGGCTTAAGGTACGAATTCGAGAGTAATAAACGGTAGCGTATAATAAGCTCGTTTCTTAATAAATAACGATCAAGGCTTAGGTTATAATTACTAGTAAGTAATATAAGGTCCTCTATAGTTAGATTCTCGCTTTTATTTTTATAGGCTTTCTTAAGGTAGTTAATATAGAAATATAATTCCTAGATCTCGACCCGATTATTTAAAACCTCGTAAAGATCCTCCGTAAGTAAATTACTCCTACCGAAGCCGTTATTAAGACGCTCGTTAAACGAAAATATCGTAAGGTATTCTAAAGAATAAAAGTAGGTACCTATAATCCCGAGTAATTTTACGCTATATAATAATACGCCTTCCTTCGCGTTCGCGCTTATTATATTAATAAGATTAAAGGCGTTATAAGAGCAAAGGATTTCCTCGAAATAGTTAGGGCTAAGATCGTAATCGATTAAGCTATACGGGTATTAATCGCTTTTATTAAAGCTAATAAACTCGGCGAGTAACTAAAGACCCTTAAGTAACTAGGCATCGTATTTAGCGCTTTCGCTACCGAGAATAAGTAGAAAGGTAAATTAGGTTATAGAATTTTCGTAATAACTTACTAAGGACCGACTTTAGGAGCGAAATTAGCTAATAATAGCGACTAAGGAAAACTAACGAGCTACGAATATCCTTATAAGTTTAAAGGTAAACCATACTTATAGGTAGCTCGTTTTTATAAAATCCTATAGAAGTTTATTATTAATTAAACTATACGTAACCTAAAGCCGATCCCGGTTAATATTATACGAAAAATTAAGGCTAGATACGACTTACTTAAATACGCTAAGCTCCGAAACTAGATTAACCGCTAGGGGTAGGACGTTCCCGTAAATAATATACTTAATAATCGCTCCGGGAACGGGAGAGGAAATAACGCTACTACCTAGCTAGCTAATATTAACGTAATAATAATCGACTTACGTATTATATACCTATCTACCTAGATTAAGATTTACTTTACTATAAACTTAGTCCGATACTTATTATCGGAAAGTACCGTCTTCGATAACTATAGAATAATCTACCTTATTAATAATCGTAATCTTCTAGTAAAGGGATCGTTCGTTCCCGCTAAAAACGGATAAACGGTCGAAATTAATACTACGAGCTTTCCTATTATTAATACGGGTCGTAAGATTATTAAGAAGTATATCTTAGATTAATTTAATAAGCCTACTTTTAATCTAAAGCTTAAGAACGTCGTACTTATTAAAGATTTCTACGTTAATATTATTTCTAATACGAAACTTCGTAATATAAGTATTTAGTTTTACGGTTTAAATTATACTTTAAAGAATGAAACCCTCGAGAAAAGTATTATAATAAGGAAGCTAAAGCGACGCTTTAACCTAATCTTTTTCGAATTTAAATAATTCTCTTCTTATTCGTAAGTCCTATCCGTAATATTATTTATAATACCATCGAGTATTCTACGTAGCGTAGCGTCGATCGTAGTAATACCTTATTACCCGGAGAAAAACGTCCGGTAAAAAAGATCGAAAGATATTACTAAACCGAGAGAAGACTCCGAGGTACTTTAGTACTAGCGAGTAAGGTATCTTAATCCTAAGGCGCTTAGAGCCTTCGTTAAAAACGCCCGGAACGTTAAAATTAACGATATATTTATAATTAAGTACGAGTATTATAGTTAAGCGATAAGTAAGAGAGTAATCTCGCGCCGTTTATTAATATATCGCTCGCTACGTTCTTTTTAAAAGGTATATTAGGATTTATTTAACTATTCGGAAGGTTACGACGGATCTAAGTAGCTTATCGTAATTAGGAATAAATTTAGCGGAATGTTATAGGTTAAGACCTTAGAAAATAAGCAAGGTTTATTAATAATAAGAACTCTTCGATTCTTTAAAAGATAGGTTCGGAAGTAATTCCGACTCTTAATTTATAAAATACGTTACGATAACGAACGCTTAATAATAAGTATTAAAGGTATATCCGGATATAAGATCTAGGTAGTAAAAGAAGGCATTAATCTCGAATTCCCGCCGGCTAATACTAAGGAGCTAACCGGTAAGGGAAAGAAAACTAGATAAATTATTATCGTTAAGTCGATTAAGATAAGGATTAAAGTAAGGCTATTAAAGAAACTATAGCCGGAAACCGTTAAAGCTACGGTATATCTAATTAATATTAGCCCTAGCTAAGCTTATAATCTTCGTATACCTTACGAGCTCTTAAATACCTAGTTTAAGTAGTACTTTAGATAATATACTTTAGAAGTAATAAGGAAGCTAACGAGCGACCTACGACCGGACTAGAACGGTATCTATATATACGGATATCGCGCGTATCCTTTAATAAGAGAACGTACCTAAGACCTTAATAAGAGAGGATTTAAGGTAAACCTACGAACTTATATCGGGTATTTAATAAGATATTATATTAATAACCTATACCGAATTTAAATTCCTAAGCTAAGTAAAGTAATCCTAACTAAGGATATAATCTTAAACGAAGAAACGTTTTATAGCTAAATAAATAAATTAAAAGGTTAGTAACTCGAACGGGAAGAAATTAATCGAATAAATCTCTCGATACGTATAAATAATAACGTTACTTAATTAATTATTAAAGTACTAGACCTATAGGATTCGCTTATATTATTTAATCGAAAGCTAAGTAACGAGCTAACTCCCTTCGGGAGTAGTAAGCCTACCTCGGGTAATTAAGATCTAGATACGACTTAATCCGCCGGTCCTAGCTCGGGGGTAAGGTAGCCTTTAGAAAAAGAAGAACTAAAAATAGATTCCGATAATTTAAAATACGAAACGGCTAGGTCTAAAGACGAATAACCGTAAAAGTTAATAAAATTATTCGAATTAATCGAATAAAAGATATAAAAGTAATTCGAAGCGGGAACCTAGGAGAAATTAAACGAAGAAGCGGATATATCCTACGGGCTTCCGAGTTTAAGACTTACTCTAGTCGTATCCGCGGAAGCTACGGGAAGTAAAAGTACTCCGATAAGGAGTATAAAGTAACTAAAGTTAGGTACGGTTATTAATAAAAGTACCGAAAGTTCGGAGCGGCGAATATACTTCGCCGACGGAATAAATACTCGGGAATAACCTTTAGAATAATTAACTAAAAAAACGCGTACTTTCTCCGAAAAAGAGGAGCAATATAGCCTATTCCCGTAAACTACTTAGCGTAAGTAGCGCAAGAGAAAGGTTTATTCTCCTACTATCCGTTATAATAAAAGGAAGAAAGAAGAAAGCCCGGAAAGGAATAAAGTAATAAGTAACTTAAGTACTAGAGTCTACGTAATATCGGGTAACCTAACGGCTAGGAATAACCTCCTAAGAAATCGCTAGCTCGACTTCGTAATAACCTTTTAGCTTAATTAATTAAAAGAATAATAAGTAAAGAGCTACGATAAGTATATTACGTTATACTTAGTTTTCGTAATAGCTATTAATTAAACGAAGGCCGAGCGATTAAACGTATCGCTTAATAAAATAAGAATTTACCGCGACGATTTACTTAAACCGCTAAAGATATAAAAGGACCTAGATAGGTATTTATTAGAAAAGCGATTTAAAGAAAACGCTAGATCTAAAATTAAGGCCTTTCTACGTATTAAAATATAGCGTATTATTAATCGCGAATAGATAAGAATAAAGCTAATTTTATTAATATAAGTCTTCGATTATAAATTCGACGAAGATAATTTCCTTATTACTTATAAGTCGCGCTTAATAACGCGAGGAAATTTATAGCCTAAAGAGTTACTCGAGAGTACTTACGTAGCTACGTTAATAGCGAAATCGTTCCGTATAATAATAATTATCGTAGCCTAATTCGACCTCGAAGTTAATTAGTATAACATTAAAAACGCGTTCCTTAACGTAGTAAGACCGGAGAACGACTTTATACCTATAGAGTTACTAAACGGTTTTAAGGAAGAGGGAAAATACGCCTTCGCTATAAAAGTAATATACGGGTTTAGAGATTTACCCCTACTTTAGTTTAAGGAGATAGAAAGTATTCTTAACCGCTTAGGACTCTAGAGCTCTCTAAAGGAGCCGTATTTATTCTATATAAAAGAACGAGAAGTCTTCGTATTAGTATACGTAAACGATATATTAGTTATAAATTATAAAAGCTTAGAAGCGATAGTATAAAAGGTAGCTTAAGGGTTAAAGGATACCTATAAAACGAAAGAACTTAAACCGGTAAAGTAATATTTAAGGATTAAGGTAATACGTAATCGTAAAATACGAACTATAACCTTAATATACGACGCTTATATCGAAAAGATTACTAAACGCTTTAAACTAACGGATAATAGTTAATTTCCGATAATACTATTATTAATTACCGAGCTAGTAAAGTATATAAGCGTTACTTCGAAATAATAAGTTAAGGAATACTAGAAAAAAGTAGGGTTATTACTTTATAGCGTAATTATAATACGCCTAAACGTCGCTTTCGTAGCGTCCTAACTATCCTATTTCCTAATTAATCTAAGACCTTAATACTTTAAAGCGATTAATTAAATAATTAGATACCTATATATTACCCGCTTCCTTAGTATAAGGTATAGGGATAAAAGTAATAACGCTTAAGTACTCTTAATTAATAATAACGCTTCGTTTATAAACGATTTTAAGTTAAAAAAGTCGTTTTAAGGATACGTAATATCCTTATTTAAAGGTTTAATTATATGGAAAGCCGCTCGCTAGGACATAGTATCGATATCGACGACTAAAGCTAAACTATTCGTACTAAAGTATATAGCTAAGGAAACGATAGCTTTTAAACGTTTCTTTAGGGATATTACCCTAGAGCTAGGAGAACCTTAAAGGATATATAACGATAATTAATAAACGATAAAACTAATAATAAGGAAGAAAGAAAGGATTAATACTAGGTTACGTTATATAGATATATAGAATATATAGCTACGTTAGGAGTATTAAAAGGATACCTTCGAAGTAATTTACCTCCTTATTAATTAAATACTAGTAAACGGACTTACGAAAGCTTTATTACGTTAATCGTTCGAATACTTTAAAATATTATTTAACCTATAGAACGCTCGCGGAGAAATAGTTATAATAATACTTAAAGAGTCGCCGTAAGTACTAACGGTACGTAAATTCTTCCCTTAATTAGCTAATATATAGGTATAAAGTATTACCGCTATATAAAAATAGCTCTTCTTATCGTTAAATACCGAACTCGTATTACTCTTAGATCTTAATATAGGAAGACTACTTTAAGATAAAGAACTTAACTACGGAAATAATAAGTAAGGCCGGATTAATAAGAGATACGAATACCGGCGGGTTCGTTTTAATATTCGATAATTTCCTCGTATAAGCGGTTAGTCTATCGGTATAGTACTTTATATAGATATTATTCGAAAGAAATAGGCGCGTAAGCGCGAGCGATCTTAGATATTATTTCCTTAAAAGATTACTCTTCGTTTTTAGAAATCTCTTTTCCTCCTTTTCCTTTTCTAACGTCCTTTATCTTTATATCTAACTCTTACTCGGGGGTAATAACAGGCGAGGCTACGCTAGGTACTACGGTCGATAAGCCGGCGGAAGCGTTACTTACGCCGGTTAAAATAATAAAAGGGCTAATAAGTATAAAGCTAAGGACGGGTACGGTAAGAACGGTCGATAATCCGGTAGCCGAAAGGCTTACGCCTAACTAGGTAAACTAACCGGAATTAGTTACGCTTCGTCGCGATTCTACGGTCTCGGAAACCGCGGATATTTACTCCTTATTTTAATAAAAGATTAGGAGCTTTTTTATTATCGTAATAAGCTTAAGGACTTATAACTAGCGTTAGCGAGTATTAATTAACGTAGAATAAAGCTTATATATTAACCGAGGACTCGATATAAGCGACGATAAAATAGGTAGCCGGTAGAATTAAAGCGTCGGTTTTATATAATATTAACTTTAAACCTCGACGTACGGAGGTAAGAAGACCTATAGAAATACGTAAGCGTAACTAAATAAGTAGCGGTAATAACGGCCGGTACTTTAAAAAAAATCGAAGTATTCTTTAATAAACTTATTTTAAACCGTATTACGTACGTAACTTAAGTAAGGAATTATACGGCGAATTCCGTACTTTCGATTACGAATAACCGAGGTAATTCTTAAGACGACGGTAATAAAAGCGGAAGCGGCCGGTACGACGGGGATATTAAACGGAACCGCCGGAACGGCCGGGTTAAAGGAAATAACGAAAGCGGTAGTAACTCCGGAAGCCGAAGGAACGCTACGGCTTCGTTCTTATTTCCGTTTTCGTTTTACGATATTATTACGAATTAAAGTAATAATAATAACGGCCGCTTAGGTTACGCGAATAACGGCGATATTATTAAAGAACGTAACTTAATATACGCGAGTTTAAGCTTAGGTTTTACGCGAGGAAACCTTACGAATAATTAATATAACCGGGCGGTCGCTTTCCTCGATTATTTCCTCGTATAAGAAGGAGGAGTTTTCCTCGGAAGACTTTTCTTTAAAAGATTCGTCGGTAAAGACCTTAATAACTCGGGATACGGTATTTTAAAGAACGCGAGTAACTAAAGCCTAGGTACGTTATATTAAAGCGCTAGATACGATTATATCGACGTCGCTTTCGTCGATAAAGGAATCCTTAAGAGGCTAAGCGATAATTAAGGCCCCGGACCTAGGAGTAAAGAATACCCTTCCGCGGCGAGTAAGGCTACCGGCCGAAGCTCTAACGTTATCCCTCGTACGAATACGGAAGATAGGCTAAAAGCTCGCGGCGGAAAAGCCGAATACCTTTTACTTTAACGAGGCTACGGTACCTTAAAGCGTTAGTACTATCTTACGAAGTTCTTAAGTATTAAATATATTAAGAGATCGTTAATTACGGTATTATATTACTACCGGTAAATAATAAGCAAGTAATAAATAAATTATCTCGAATAACCTCTTATTTATTAATATAAAATAACTAACGGTCGCTTTATTATTTTAGAATACTTTAATATTAAAAGTAATATATTAATCGTAAATAATAATCCTTACCGTAATAAGCTAAGTTACTATCTTACGGTCGCTTAATAAAAGTATATTACGACTCGTATAATACGCGAGTTACGCTCTACGTAAATTATAAAGAAAGCGGACTTACCTTACGATAATAAATTAACGAAACTTTATTAGTTATATTAGCTTACGATCGCGTAATTAATGGAATTATTTAATTATAGTTAGGAATATATACCTATAATAAATAACCTAGGAAAGAAAGGAAAAGAAAAAGGTACGCTTAATTCGAGAGCGAGAAATCCTAAATATATTTATACTTAACCGCCTTCGTAAGAGAAACGATAAAATCGATTAATATAAGTAACGCGCGCGAGCGCGCGCGATAATAATAAAAGAGATTAAATCCTAGTATTAATACTAGAACTACTACTACTACTACTATTACATTACTTATATAACTAACTACCGCTTAATCGAAAGTAAATAATTATACGAATAATTATACGAGTAATTATTTTTATTTATAATAAATTATAAAGTATTAAGTAAGGGATACGAAGAATATATAACTTAGGAGAAAATACCATTAGTAATAAACCGGAGTATATACGAATAAAGGAATATAAGGAAGCCCGAAATAAGGCACCTAATAATCGATTAACCTTAACGAGGCATAACGAAACTAAGGAATAACCCCTTGGGTTATTATCGTAAGCAAAGGACTATAGTTAACCTTATTATCGTAAGCTTAACTAAGGAATATATTACGTAAGTATATACCCCTAGTAGGAACTACCTAGCTTACCTAAGCTAGCTAAGTACTACTATATATACCTATAGATCGCTCCATACTCTCTAGTAGCTTTCCTTCTTTTCTAGTTAGTTAATATATACCTTCTTACCCTCATTCCATTACTCTCTTTACGAATAACCTATTAACCTAAGCTTAGCTCTCGCTAGCTACGTAACACGATGTTAGCGAGTTCACTTTGTCATGCGGAAACAGGGCATTTCCACAGCACATCGTTCGAGCCTCGAAGAGCCTGACGACGGTTAATATGGAAAAAGACTGACGGGAACCGAGTTGGTATTTTGCTGAACCCCTGCGCCTTACGATTGGTCCGATTGTTCTGGGCACAAGTCTTTGTTAGGACTTGGCAACATCAACTACGACACCAAAGTGTGGCCTTAGGAGTCATCATGAGTGTGCCACAGCTTCGCATACATGAGCTGGAACGGTTCAAACCCAATTATAATGGCTATCGTAGTCATCACAACTTAACCAAAAATCAACTGAAGGTCGCTAATGCCAATAAAACCCCCTCTCCTCTATTTGTAGTGACTTCTTAATCGGATACCCCTACCAAGCAGAGAATTCGTAACTCATTCCTGCAAAGTTCCGAAAGTCAGTAGCTCTTCAGAAAGACATAAACATTGCCATTCCATTAGCCATAATATTCCAAAGCAGTAGGTCGCCGATCGATCCGTGATACAGCATTGAGGGTTTCGCATCGGGTTTGGCATCACAGAGAGTAGTAGAGAACGGCCAACTCCTGTATATCAACAGCGGAAGTGAACGACAGTACCATTTAGACGCACCTAGTTGTCTTTTTAGCGGTCAAGCTAGCGGCATACCCAGCCGAAGAAAATGACATCCCTGGGCTTGTGGGGGGCACCCGCTGAGTGAATACCGATCGAGACTTGAGGCAGGGTATCATATCGTTCCTTGCTTAGCGCAGCTGTGACAGATCGATTAAACGTACAATTATTGTCCGATCTTTCTAAGCACCCTCCTATTACGGTGCTTATCCGAAATTTACTTGCCGCGTTGTGGTCATTATCTCCGATAGCTAGATGCTTGATTGAAACACGGCCAAAGGGATATCTTGCAACCACCCATGGCTGCCAAGACCTTTTGGTAGCCTTTCGCAACGAACGTAGCATTGGAAGCAAATTATCCGGGAGAAGGGTGGGTATATAAGGCGGATGAATCCGAGCGAAATACTCCCTTAGCCTATTAGCGGTGTACAGTTACTTGGAGCCTACTGGAGTTCGGTCGGCGGTATTAGACCGAGAGGGTGTGATAAGACGCAAATGGAAACCCCATACTGGGCTGATATTAACTAAGACTATATAGGTAGAGGGCAATACCATATTACCAGATGGTTATATAGATGCACGCTTCCCCGTAGATTATCGTCGATCCTTTCTAAACCGAACTTACTTTAGACCTACCGGTGCCCAATATCAACCACACCATCGTTCCCGGTCCCCATATATAGCACCATGCGTCTCTCGGTCCTTGCCGCTGCCCTCGCGACGTACGCCTCCGCCGCGTCGGGGGCGCTGACGTGGTCGCTGCAGAAGGCGTCGAGCCCGACGGCGGACCAGGCGGACGCGTACGCCAAGATCGAGGCGGCGATGACGAAGGCGGTGGCGAGGTACCACCGGTTCACGGACGCGCGCAAGACGATCCGGGTCTACTACTCGCCGGGGGTGCCGACGGCGGAGGCGAACTACAACGGCGACCTCCGCTTCGGCGCGGACCGGTCCTACATGACGGAGCGCACGGCGATGCACGAGATCGCGCACACGCTCGGCGTCGGCCAGACGGCCGCCTTCGACCAGCGCTGCGCCGCCAACAACTGGCCGACGGCCACGCCGCTGCTCCAGTCGTGGGACGGCCCCAGCGCCAAGATCAACTGCGGCGGCGGCCACTTCTGGCCCTACGGCCTCAACTACGAGAGCGAATGGAGCGAGACGAACGGGAACCGCCACGTACAGCTGGTCAACGCTATGCTGGCTGATGGCATGTGAGAGATCAGGCGGCATGTGCTATCTATGTTCAGCTTGTTTACCAGGACTGAAAGCGAGGGTTAGATTGAAGAGATGGTGGTAACTCCTTGCATTCATACCAAAACAATATGAACGTGTCAAGAAAGCGGTTTAGTACAGCAAGAGAAAGTTGGCTACTAATGTTATAGTATTTGATGACACATAAATTCTACGAACGCCTTGAATATAATACGATAGCAATTTCCCACCTGGTCCATAGGCAGTCTCATAAGATCTAAGAGGGACTAGTAGGTACTAATAGGCAATGATATAGGTCTAGATAGATTTAACGAATATAGAAGGGGCAGAAAATTGTTGCCTAGTAGCCTGAGCTTAGTTCCATCACTGTTATTAGCCTCAGAAAGGATTGAGGTTGACAGGTAGGGCTGCATGAGGGTTACAAAACAAGCAGAGGCTGACGCCCCGTCTGATAAGGTGCTTATAGATCTGGCGCCAGCATGCACGTGGCAGCCTACCACGAGGCGAGTCAGGATTCATATTAAGATGGCGAAAGCTTGGTTAAGTTGCCACTCTAACAGATAGTATTGATTACGACAGACCAACAGGACCACCTCGTGCCTCGTTCCCTTACCCATACACAGCCGCTCGCCCACGCTTGAATGAGCCATGGAACCCGATTGCTTGTAGCGAGTTTAATTGTGTCTAAGTCTCCATAGTAATAAAAGCACCAGTGACAGCTACATTCCACGGCAACTAAGGGAGGTGGCAGCCACATTCCCCCCTAATCGGAAAACGCAACCTTGCTAGGAGACGGAGCATTTCGATACATCGAGTACTACTGAGAATCTCTTGTGTGGGGAGTGGGGGAGAGGATGTCCGTCTGGCAAGATTGGGAACGGTTGGAGACGTTTATTAGTTTGCATATAGGTAGCGGGCTTAGATGGAGACGAACAGCAAAGTGCCGACTGCGTGCCGGAAGATTGGATCCGACTAGCCAAGGTAGGTTGGGAGAGCTCATCGATGCGGTTAGTCTCCTCAAGATCATCCTAGATTAGTAGTCTTAATAGCTCACGGTCATTCGCAAGGGTTGAGAAGGACCCTTTCGTTGTGAAGGAGAGAGTTAGAGAGGCTACGTTAAGATGGTACTAGCCTCTCGATAGGACGGGCTAATGCTGTCGATGGCTCCGAAATTCCATCCCGTATACAAGGTTAGATCCAAGATCGCCTTCCCTGATCCCCACATGCCACCCGGCCGCCTGCACCACGATATATTCGTCGAAACCGACCCTGAAGGCACTGGTCACCTGTACACCGTTGTCGGCGACATCACCTCGAGAGGTGGCATGGTTTACGCGAGCAAGAAGGCTGCCAACCCCCTAGGCTCGGAGTCTTTCCACTCGCGGGAGCTACTAGGTTACACTCCTAGCGACACCCACCCCGACGAGTGGGATTCCGTCCTCGGCTCGCTGCCGACCCCGCCTCAGCAGAAGGCACCCAATCCTGCGAGGCACGGCCGGGTCGAACCGTTCAAGCAAAAAATCAGCGACTACGAATACGTCTTTTACGAATCCGGAGAAGAGCACCGTCCACTGTGGAAGTGCACGGAGTGGATTGAGCAGTATGCAATTCCGACCCTACGGAGCAAAGGTCTTATACGGAACCAGCCTCAAGGCAGCTCCTCATCCCAGACCCAGTCATCAGTGCCAGGGAGCGAATGAGATTCGGGTGATGGGGGGCAGATAATTTTCTCATCAATTGTGGTGGTCGATATGGAACGCCATAGCAATAGGTACCTACAACTTCTTCGACTTTCAGTAGTCGCATAAACGTGTAAGCGGAGAAACCCCTTAAAAGTATGTACTAAAACATAAATATCGTCATACGCAAAAGAGCCAATAGGATGTAACATTCAATCTGGCGTTAATTGTCAACCTCGATGGAAATAAACTGCGTAATTAGTCGTATTAAAGAGTCAGAGCATACTAAAGCTCCACCCCGGAAAATATCCAAATTCGTGTCGGCAGCTAACAATCGTGAATCCATAAGTTCGAAAGTCATCTTCGGCGTAAGCCAGGCCCAGCCCCGCCACACGTCCAGTACCTGAATCGAATATCCTGGTCTCTGCCGACCAAGTCGCACTGGAGAGAGAGCAATAATAATAATAATTAGGGAAATCATTCACCCGCATACCTAGCTACGGTGCTGACACCCAGCATCATAAACGCCCACATCTTCGGTTTTGCGAGCGCCTCCAAGCTGGTCACGAGGTTGTACGAGGTGTCGACCTCGGCGGTGGAATCGCGCCTCAGTCCGGCCATCGCCGCGGCTTCCTCCTCGGGTGTAAGCCACCGGAAAGTGAGCTCGTCACGCTTATAAAGTAGCGTGAGGTAGAAGATGCACCCGCCGAAGAACCTGGACTGAAAGCAGGCAATCAGAAGTCGGCAGACAAGGATTCCAGCGTAGTCCTTCATGGCGGCTTGACACATCGATACAATCCCCCAGCCGAACAACAGACTGGACATCACAATCCTCCCACCGTAACGTTTTACCATCATGATCTGGACCGGCTCAAGGAGGACAAACGGTGCCCTGATGAGGGTCATCGTCAAGTTATATTGCTCGCCGACGAGGCCGAGGTCTTTGTTCATGCCCTCCGTCTACGGAGAGTTAGCACAGCGTCCCGGGACGTTTGACCAAGGATCGGCGCCGATGTTAGCGCACCTTGGCGTTTCTGACGTTGCTTCCGGTAGTATAACGGCAAAAGTACAGGATCGAGGAGACAGGCAAGAGATACATGTCGATCTTCTGGACATAACGCCTTTCGGCAACGGGGCGAACGTAGAGCTCGGTGGAGCCATTGTTGATGCTGTTGCCGCTCGAATCGCTGTTTGCCGAGGGCAGTTGAGGGGGCCCTTCTTTTCCCAACTCGGCATCTTTGCTTAGTTCCCAGGACATTGAGTACATTCGTCTGACGGAGCGCTCCGTGGAAACGCGCTTCGCTTAACTGATGATGAATTCGTGAGGTTACTATAGACGATGGTGAACGCTTCAAGGCCTCACGCTACCCAACCCAACAATTTACGGCACAACAGTTAATATAGACAGTAACCTCGAACACCCCATTTATGAAGAATAAGAATCGGAGCGACGGCGGGGACTTGGAGTCAATCGCACCTCAAGCACTGTCGCTGTCGATGACAAGCCGGAGGGAGGTGACCGGTTAATGCTAGGCACCGGGTAACCGCTTACGAGGCCCAGGTCTCTTCGAGAGCATCAACTTCGGGTGCGAGCCGTCGATGGGCCCGGGGACGACCGGGACGCGGGACAACGGGCCCAGCTTCTGGCCTGAGGAGGCCAAGCTGCTGGGCTTCAAGGCACACATCGGCAAGTACTACTCAAGCCCGATGGTATTGTCGCGGATGCTGCTGCGCATGTTCGCGCTCGGCCTCGACCATAAGGAGCACTTCTTCGGCTAATTCTGCAAGCGCCCCGGCGTCCTACTTAAGCTTAACCACTACCCCGCCGCTCTCCCGGAACTACCCGGCAGCGCCGGCATCCACGCACACAGCGACCTTGAGAGTGAGATAACTCGTCACCCTTCCCCCCCTACGGCGAGGGTAGCTGACGCTTTTTCGACTCTCAGGATTCACCATCCTGTGCCAAGACGACGTCAAATCGCTCGGGGTCCTCTCCAAGGACGGCGGCTGGGTTCCAGCCGACCCCACCCGGGGATTCTCGTCGTCACCATCGGGGACGCGATGAGCATGTGGTAAGCCCCTCTTCCCCGTTCCCTTTTCCCACGCCTCCCCTCCCCTCCACTCCACCGCGCGCCCCCGCTCTGCTCCATCACCCGCCCGGCCCCGGCGCTCCGCCGCACCCCGGCGTCCGCGCGGCCAATCTGCATCCTCCTGCCCCACCCGCTGACGTGTTCGCGGCAGGACCAGCAACACGTTCCTATCGGTGATCCACCGCGCGTACAACCGCGAGGGCCGTAGGTGGTACTCGGTGCCCTTCTTCGGCGCCGACTACGACGCCGTCACGGAGGCGCCACCTAACTGCGTCAGCGCCGCGCCGCCCGCCCGCTACGCTCCGGTCACCGCCGGCGAGCACGTTCGCCAGAAGCTCTGCCTCACCTACCCCATACACGTCCCAGCCGCTTAGAGGACGCAGCTATCCCCGAACAGGTAGGTAGGTGATAATAGTGAGGCTAGAGGGCTTACGCCGAGGAGCGATAAGAAGGGTGAAGGTGGAGGAGTGGAGGAGTAAGGCGGAAGGACTCCTGAAGACTGAGCACATTCATACGCCAAAAAAACCCCCCGTTTGTGGGTGCTGTTGAAGACGTCGAGGAGATAGATAGGATGTCTATTGTAGCAAGACAAGCTTTCTGTAAATAGCCAGCGATGGTGGTCATTACTATATATTAGGAGCGAGCGGGCACGGCGGGCAGACCAGGTGCGGGACGAGGGGGCCACTAGACCGAGTCGCCACCGTGTGCCTTATATCTCCCGGTTTGAAGATGGTAAGGGCAGTTGTATATATAAAGTCACGTGAAGAATGACGCTGGAGAGTAGAGCCTTGCGTATGAGTTAATACAAGATAGCGAGAGAGTGTCCTCTGTCATGAATTTATTCAGGCGATGATACGCCGTTGCTCTCCTATAAGAAAAGACTACCAAAACGACTTAGTGAATGTAGAGTGTTCATCTGAGATAATATGAGCGGGTGATATTAGATTGGTGCAAATGGGGGTCCCCATAAGTGATGGGTGGTGACTCGAAATCAACACCGATACGCGTCTGTTCTTGCCTTGCAAGAGGGATTACGAGGGCACGGATATCGGGTGGGCGTTTTTAGCTACATTTCTCCACAGTGAGTTAGTATACTGCCTAGTGTATTAATATAGGAGACTCGAGTTACTTGCGTTTCGATTAATGGAGCACCTTCTCGACGGACTCAATCGCCTCTTTGGCCCGTTCTTGGGCCAGCTGGGCGACGGCGTCACCACTCTTGGGCCCGTCAGGAAGCATGACGTTTCTGTTACCGTCGGCGAGGGGTTCACGAAGGAAGTCTTCAAGGCGAGGGTGGATGGGTTCGCTAGCGGGATCGAAAGTCGTCCAGGGACGACTGTCTTGCTTGTTGGCCGATCCCCTAGATGCTAATTAACACGAGAATCACGCTTTCTGACCGAGAAAGTCTAACGGAGGAGGGAAGAGGTTGGACGGAGCAGCGCACTGGGTAGGAACTATCGTATGATCTGGCTCCGTAGTAGCCATCGTATAATACTTATCGATGAACCTGACAGGCGAATCTAACGTGCGGTATCTTGGGTATCAAGGGGGGAGAGACGGAGGTGTGAGAGAAGACCGAGGGCAAGAAGAGAGAGAGAGGGAGAGGGAGAAGGAGGAGGAGAAGGAGAAGAGGAAATATAGGGGGAAGGGCAACGGAAAAAGGAGAGGAAGGAGGGAACAGCGTCAGTAACCGACTCGCTCCCTCCGCCCCTTCCCATTTGCAGGCGGGTTCGGCGACGTTCCGACTTCAGAGTCCACGGGTAGGCACGCCGACAACCAGTGGGAGGTTGTCCTCGGGGCAGACCGGGCAGCATCGTCACAATACACGGTGCTATCCTCCTATCTATTACCTACATGAGCCGGGCTTATTCCAAACCCTTAAACTGGATATGTAGGTAATATATGTGTGTAAGTAGAGGCACTCCATTATACCTACCTATATGGCGTGTATTATATAGGTAGGTAGGTAGGTAGGTAGGTAGGTAGGTAGGTAGGTAGGTATACGGGGAGGTAGGCATATTACAGCCCGGGAGGTAAGTGTACAGGGGGGTAGGTACCTACACAGGTAGGTATACATGTAGGTGTCATTGTAGGTACAAGTAGGTCGAGGTATTAGGCACCTAGGTATTACCTACCTATACTACGGGGCTTATCTGCCCTACACATAACATAATCCGTGCGTGAAATAAAAACCAGTCCCTGTCGCTACCTAACCAGGCGGCTCCGTGGTAGCTTATTCGATCCTCACCATGTCCTAACAGCACCAAATTCGAGAAGGGTCTTATACCGATTCTTACGTCTTACATAATATCTCGCGGATGCTTGATGCTGCCGGTCTGCCGTTCATGGATTGGTGGAGAGTTGCTGACCCCGGCGGCGATCTCCAAGGCCTCCATTGTCGATGTTGGGGGGGAGAGTTGCCGGTGACATCCCGGACGCAATATTCGGCGCGCTGGACGTACGTGGTACGTAGGTACGTGTGCAGCCGTGGGCTCGGGATTGACGGGCTTCTAGGGACCTACACAGCCAGTCCCCGCCGGGTATTTCCTAGTTGGAAAATGCACCTGCTCATAGGTACCTACAGTACAGCGGCCCATCTACCTGCCCGGTATTCCACGACCCTACCTACCTGGATAGGTACTTGACGAAAGCAAAGCGAATGTACCTGCCCAAGGCATGCGGGTGCCTAATTTGCCTTACCCCTGGTATGCCACAAATAGAGGAGCCGCATCTGAAATCGTGCTGCCGAGTCGCCCACCGCCCGTCGTCACCATTGCTAACTTGCACACTCGCACACGCACGCACATACACACCCGACCTCACCAGCTCGATACGCACCATCCGTTCTATGACCCCTCCCGCGCCGCGTCCCTCGTGCACCCCCTCCCCATACCTAGAAGCCTCGAGATGCCGCCCGCCGCCAGCCAGAAGGGCACGGGCAAGAAGAATGCCGCCGCCATCGGCAAGCGCAGCCGCAACACCACCCCCATGTCCAGCATCCCCTCCGCGAGCATCCCCTCCGCGAGCATCCCCTCCGCGAGCATCCCGCCCGTCGACACCATCGAGACCGAGTTCCTCGACCTCCGCCTCGAGTCCGTCCGCAGCATCACCTACGAGGACCTCGTCGACTCCACCGCCTCCAATGCCGTCATCCCCGACTCCAAGAGCCTCGACGGCCTCATCACCCGTCTCGGGAAGCTGAGCGAGATCATCGAGCGCCGCGGCGTCTGGTGCGATAAGGGCATGCGCCTCGTCGCCGGTCAGAGGAAGAGCCATTACGACGAGATGGCCGCCAGCGGCCGCCGAGACGACCCGCGCAGGGACGGCGACGACGAGCCCGAGAAGCGCGTCAACAAGAAGAAGAGGAAGGCAAACGACACGCTAGCCCCGGCCGACGCACACACCGGTAAGCAGCCAATTCTCCCTATCACCTGCTTGAGGGATAACCCCCCCCTCCTACCAAAATACACGAATACTAGCCATGAATCCCGTCGCTTTTCCTGGTTTCGCCACTCCCTATTCACATACCGAGTCCCCAATCTCGCTCTCCCACCTGCTCTCCACCCCCCAAATCCGTACGCGCGTCGCCCTTCACCCGCCCTCCTGCTAACGTATATCCTCCCGTCGCAGAACGCTCCTCTCCGCTACGTGACCCCACCAAGCCTCGAAAGGTATCTCGCGACAACGACTCGGCCAGCTCCTCCCTCTCCCCGGTCGCGCCCGCGACCCCGAGTGCGATGGAGGTGGACGAGAAAGCAAAGGCCGACAACAAGCCCGACGAGATTTCCGAGTCCGAAGACGAGGGCGCACCTCCGCGCCGCGAGGCCCCCCAATACCAGACCTTCGGAGAGGACCCTTCCACCTTCCCCGACCCCACCGTCTACGAGATACGCCCTGTGAAGCCCGGCATGACCCAGGAGGAGCTGAGCGAACTCTACTCGGTCGCCGTCTTCCCCAAAACCGACCTCGCCGATCTCATAGCTGGCGACCCGCCCGACAAGGACTTCAGCAGTGCCAAGCCCTCCAACCAGATCAGCTTCAGCACCTTCTCCTCCTATATCGAGCCGTACTTTCGCCCATTCACCGAAGAGGACATGGCGTTCCTGCGGGAGCGCGGTGACCGCGTGGCCCCTTTTATCATGCCCAAGCGCGGGAAGAAGCATTACGCCGAGCTCTGGGCGGCGGAAGACGGGCCAGCGGCGGGTGACAACGGCTTGCCTGGCGGGGATAAGCTGGCGCCGAATCTGGCTCGCGGTACGATTGATAACATGGACGACGACGTCGCCGAGACGGACAAGCTGTCAGTGGGCCCCGTCCTGTCACGCTTGCTCCAGGCCATGCGGCCCGAGGCCCGAGCTCAGCCCAGTGAAGATAAGCCGATGACCAACGGGATCAACGGCGACGCCGAGACTAAGGAGGAGGCTAACGGCGACTCCGGCTCCGGTGGGGGCGGCGGCGGCGGCGAAGAGTCGAAGAGCGTGCCGCCGGCCGCCTTCATGACGGAATCGTCGACCGAGGCCTGGAAGAAGGCGACGCACCCCAAGCTGGATTACTCGCAAGTGGACGAGCGGATCAAGCAGGAGCTACGGCACATCGGCTTCCTGCCTCAGGAAGGTTTCGACGGCGACTACGACGGCCACTTCGACGACGAGGTCGCGGCCCGGCTGCGGCTCCTGCAGGACCGGCTACGCGAGCAGATCCTAGTCAACGGCGCGCGCAAGGCGCGGCTCACGGACCTGGTCAAGGAGCGGATGGCCTACCAGGAATACCAGACCATCCTCGAGGACCTCGACTCGCAGGTGCAGGGGGCGTACCTGAAGCGGACGCGGACGATGGGCAAGAGCAAGAAGTCGAAGCGGCCCGGCGGCGGAGGGGGCGGCGCGCACGCGGCGGGAGGCGGCGGCGCGGCCGGTACGGCGCGGCCGGGCATCGGCGACGTGACCAAGACGCTGATGGACCGGCGGCGGAAGTGGATAGACAACATCGGCCCCGTCTTCGACGACCCCAACCTCGGCAAGGTGCCGCGCGCGGCCAACTCCGGCAGCTCCATCTTCAAGCCCGACATGATGGCCAACTTGGTCAAGAACGAGCGCCAGTCCTGGGACGAGGAGGTCGAGGAGGAGTGATGCGGGCTCCCGTCGTCTCTTCGTATCTTTCTCTTTTTTTTTTCTTCCCCTTTTCATGTTTCGTTTCCCCACCCTCCCGGCGTTCCACGGCCGCAGGCGGCGTAGTCGATCTCGGCCGACGCGATTCTGGCCTACTACGACGTGCACTACGGAGATGGGCGTTTATGGGTAGACGCGGGGTAATCTCATTTTCTCTCTCACCTTTCTCACCTGGGGCCCTAGCAAGGCATAGGGGCAGGCGGTAGTGCGTTGTATGGGGCGTTCGAGGATAGCCACGGGAAAACAGGGACGGTGCTTTCTCGACAGCGCACGGCATTCGTGCGCGGATTTCGCGTAGCTGTGGAATCTTTCCAGGTCTCACGGAGGCGGAGGCGGGGGCGGGGGCGGGGGCGGCCGGTACTTGTCCAACCGGTCCCTTGGCACGGCACCCGAACCGTGGGGTTCCACGGCTGGAAGGGGACTGGCTAGCTAGCGAGCGAATATTTGGGTATACAATCTATATAACTACGCACATATCTATCTGTCCCCCGCCGCGGCGGGACAATCTCGACCGCAACTCCCAACGCGCTTCCGTGGGATGTGCGACTCAGTGTTGCGCAATGGTGACCGAGCAGCAGTGTCGGCCGAGCCAGCTCGTACTCGACAATGCGATGCAATAAACAAGCGTCCTTTTCTTTGCTCGCGCGCACACGCCCCTAGGTCCGCGCGTCCGCATGCCCCGGACAGACAGACGTCGGGACACTCCGTAGCCACGGCAGTAGTCGCGGAGGCAGGGGATCGTCTACGTCTACGCAGAAGGTGATGCGGCCAGCCGGATACGAACGAGGTGGCGCGGACGAAGCGGAGGCATAGGTAGGCATAGGTATAGAGGTACCTCCTAAGCAAGATAGACGTGCCTACCGCCGGCCTATCGACGCAGAAATCGCACAGCAGCCTATATCTAACCGTCTAGGTACCCAGGTAGGTTAGGTAGGTAGGAGGTATCCCTACTACCCTTCCCCCTTCCCCGCACGCTGCCCGCGAGACAAGTGCGCGCTAGGTAGGTAGGCACGTGTGGCGGTGCCTAGGTACCTACCGTGCCTGGGGAACCACCTAGGGTAGACATGCAGCCCGATAAGCAATTTCGTTCCCCGCGCGCAACGCACCAGCCACACACTGGGGGCCAAGTCCAGGCCAAGTTGTGCCGCGCGCGATGGCATTGGGTAAAACGGTGAGGTCACGGAAACCGCTGAGATAAGGCCGCGGATCAGCGGCGGCGGTCGCCTGCATGGAGGGCGGGAGGAGAGGAGATTAGATAGGAGGCCGCGCGCGCGCGCGCGCGTAGGTAGGTAGGTATGTACTCTGCCTACGTACCTACCGTCTCTGGGAGGTAGTAGGTACCTGGGCAGGTAGGTAGAGCTAGAGGTAGGTGTGGATAAGCCGGAGGAGGGACGGGGGTGCAGATAAGGGCGAGGGAGCAGGACAGGCGCGTAGGTAGGTGGGTAGGGTTAGGTACCTTGGGGGGGGGAGCGGGGGGGGAGGGAAGAGGTAGGTAAGTAGGGAGCATACGCTTTGCACGCTGTAGACCAGACTTCTTACGCCCTCCCGGCCGGCTGTCCACTATATTAGGTACCTAGGTAAGTAGGCAGAGCAGCAGCTGAGCGCCGACCAGCTGGTAAGCCATGGGTAGACCTACCTACGAACCTATAGGGGGTAGATACGGGTAGGCAGGTAGGTAGGTACCATGTGGGCATATACACGGGCAGATAGGCAGCGGTAGCACAGGTACCTAAGGGAGAGAGGTAGGTAGAGGTAGAGGTAGGAAGTAGCTAGCCGCGTCCGGCAGCTGCTCACCCTTCCTCGTCGTGACGTACCCACCGCCCTAATCGCATCCCCGTTCATCTCTACATCATCCTCCTGTCTCTCCGCCCCCCTCTGCTCTCTTTTCTTCACTATCGCCGCCCACCCACCTACCCGATTCCTCTTCCTCCGAGACCGAGCAAAGCGCCGCCGACGGGGATAGCCAGCGCTTCGATCCACGCCGCTGACAAGAAGAGAGGCAGAGCCGGGCTGTCAGAAACATCCTTATCAGCCTAGTACCGGGGACTTGTCCGCCCTTGTCCGCCCAACTCACCTATCCCAGCCAGCTCCGTAAATAGGTAGATTCTCGACTTCGCCGTGTGCGACACGATGCACCTCGTCCCCAAAGAGGTTCGTACATCACCACCCCCCCTGTCGTGCTCGTCATCCGCGCCTTTTCATGTCTTTCTCTGTCCCTGGCTGTCCGACCAGAGGGGCGCCACCGATCCCCAGCACCTATGAGACAAGTTCGGCTGGCGCTGCGACAACATCGACTCACCTCGGCTCTCTCCTCTCTAGCTCGATAAGCTCGTCATCTCGCAGCTGGGCCTCCTCGCCCAGAGGAGACTCGCCCGAGGCGTCAAGCTGAACCACACCGAAGCCACCGTGAGTTTGTCTCTTTTTACCACCCTTCATAAACCTCTCCTCACACCTATCTTCGGTGGAACCAGTGGCGGGGGAGGGGGAGCCTGCTGGCTTACCCGCGTCGGCCCCTCTCCCGCCTCCCCCGCCACCGCGGACACCACAACTGGACTATGCCCGCTCCGTTCGTTCGGCCGATGCGCAGCTGACTGCCGAGCCCCAGGCCCTCATCGCCAACAACCTGCATGAGCTAATCCGCGATGGCCGCCACACCGTCGCCGACCTTATGGACCTCGGCTCCACCATGCTGGGCCGCCGCCACGTGCTGCCCTCCGTCGTCAGCACGCTCAAGGAAATCCAGGTAGAGGGCACTTTCCCGTCCGGCACCTACCTCGTCACCGTGCACAACCCAATCGCTACCGACGACGGGAACCTCGAGCGCGCTCTCTACGGTAGCTTCCTGCCCGTGCCCGACCCGGCACAGTTCCCTCCGGCGGACCCCGCCGCGTACGAATTCGCCCGCCAGCCCGGCGCCGTGACGATCACCGTCAAGGGCGGCCGCCGCATCGTGATGAACGAGGGTCGCGAACGCACCCGGCTTCAGGTCACGAATGAGGGTGACCGCCCCGTCCAAGTCGGCAGCCACTACCATTTTATCGAGGTGAACCCGAAGCTCAGGTTCGACCGCGGCGCCGCCTACGGCTTCCGTCTCGACATTCCCGCCGGTACGTCGGTGCGCTTCGAACCCGGCGACACCAAAACCGTGACCCTAGTCGCAATCGGCGGCAACCGCATTATCCGGGGCGGTAACGGATTAGCCACCGGGAAGGTGGACCTGTCACGGAGAGACGCCATCGTCGAAGCGCTGCAGAAGGCCGGCTTCGCACACGCCCCCGGGCAACCCCTAGGCGATCTAAGCCTGATCAGCCCATATACGTTGGACCGCGCCGCGTACCGCGCCATGTTTGGCCCGACGACAGGGGATCTGGTACGGCTGGGGGCGACGGACCTGTGGGTACGGATCGAGCGTGACATGACGACGTACGGCGATGAGTGCAAGTTTGGCGGCGGCAAGACGCTGCGGGAGGGTATGGGTCAGATGACGGGGTGCGCCGACGCCGACAGTCTCGACATGGTGGTGACCAACGCAGTAATTCTCGACCACTCCGGCGTCTACAAGGCGGACATCGGCGTCAAAGACGGCATCATTACTGGAATCGGCAAAGCGGGGAACCCTGACGTGATGGACGGCGTTACACCGGGTATGATCGTGGGTAGTTGCACGGATGTCGTCGCGGGAGAGGGGAAGATTGTCACGGCCGGCGGGTTGGATACGCACATCCACTTCATCTGTCCCCAACAGGCGTACGAGTCTATCGCCTCCGGTATCACGACCATGCTTGGTGGTGGCACCGGTCCTAGGTAAGGGAAGTCTGATTATCTGCTCCGGCGATCCCTCGACGAGATGATGGACGTCACTAACGTGTGGGATAACGTCCAGTGCCGGCACCAACGCAACCACCTGTAGCCCGGGGGCCAATTACATCCGGCAAATGTTGCAAGCATGCGATGAACTGCCCGTCAACGTAGGCATCACGGGAAAGGGGAACGACAGCGACCCACTAGCCCTACGCGAGCAGGTCATCGCCGGTGCATGCGGCCTCAAGCTGCATGAGGATTGGGGCACGACGCCGGCGGCGATCGATGCTTGCCTGACCGTGTGCGACGAGCTGGACGTACAGTGCCTGATCCATACGGACACGCTCAACGAGTCGGGGTACGTGGAGTCTACGATTGCGGCATTCAAAGGTCGAACCATCCACACGTACCACACCGAGGGAGCCGGAGGTGGGCACGCGCCGGACATCATAAGGGTTGTCGAGCACGACAACGTCCTCCCGTCGTCGACCAACCCGACGCGGCCGTTCACCAACAACACCTTGGACGAGCACCTCGACATGCTGATGGTGTGCCACCACCTGAGTCGAGACATCCCCGAGGACGTGGCATTCGCAGAGTCGCGCATCCGGGCCGAGACCATCGCGGCGGAGGATGTGCTGCACGATCTCGGCGCCATCTCGATGATGTCGTCGGATTCGCAGGCTATGGGGCGGTGTGGCGAGGTGGTACTTCGGACGTGGAACACGGCGCACAAGAACAAGGTCCAGCGCGGCTCGCTGCCCGAGGACGAAGGGACGGGCGCCGATAACTTCCGGGCGCGGCGCTATGTTGCCAAGTACACGATTAACCCGGCCATCGCCCAGGGCATGGGACATCTCGTCGGGAGCGTCGAGGTAGGGAAGCTGGCAGACCTGGTGGTCTGGGAACCGGCGTGGTTCGCGACGAAGCCGACCACGATCATCAAGAGCGGGCTGATCGCCTACGCGCAAATGGTAAGCTCGATCCTCTTCATTGTTTTGCCCCTCCCACACCGTCCAGCGGAGGGTTTCCCTCTCCCCCTAGGTTTCCATCCCCCTTCGCACAACCATCTAGGAGATGGAAGCGGGCTAAGCGCGGCTTCGAACAGGGCGACCCTAACGCCTCGATCCCCACGGTGCAGCCGGTGATGGCGCGGCCGATGTTTGCGCCCCTTGTGCCGCGCTCGAGCGTGTTATTTGTATCGCAGGCCAGCCTGGATAGCGGCGTGGTGGGCCGGTATGGGCTGCGCAAGCGCGTAGAGGCGGTCCGGGGGTGCCGCACGGTAGGCAAGAAGGACATGCGGCTCAACGACGCGACGCCGCGCATGCAGGTCGACCCGGAGCATTACACGGTGGCGGCGGACGGCGCGGCCTGCACGGCAGAGCCGGCGCAGACGCTGCCGCTGACGCAGGAGTGGTTTGTGTATTAGGGCGGGACGGCGACAGGCAGAGGTGAGGCGAAAAGGAGGTCGAGGAGGAGAGGAGAGGAGAGGAGAAGAGAGGAGAGGGAGTTGGAGAGCAAAGGTACGTGCGCAGTTGCATTATGTTGGGTAGGTGTAGGTATCGCGCATCAGCCGGCCTTGGCCGACTTGGCGGCGCCGCCGGCAGGTAATATCGAGGCCCGCTTACGCCATTGGTGAAGAACAGGTCTGGTCGGGTTCCCGCGCAGCGACAGGCCGCGGCACGTAGCTTCGGCACAGAGATGCACCCAGGTTGAGCCGGCGTGCACGCAGGCCACTAGCAAAGTGACAGCGTCCCTCGGATCGTGCGCAGAAGGGAGTGTGATGTTTTTTTTTTTTTTCGAAGGAGACGACTGGGTGTCTAACGATGGCGGACGCGCGAGGTAGAGAGATGCGTGCTAGCTAGGCGTCGACCTACCTAGCCTATAAGGACTGGAGCTCAGTAGGTACCGCAGACGCAGGTACCGGGCGCAGCGGGCGACGGGGGCGAAATACCTACGGCGATGTACCTGCCTCTAACTGTGCGCGCGCGGGTCCCCTATCCTGCGTGCCCCCTACACCCTCCCCCCACAGACTCGACAGCGCGCTTAGCCTTCAAGCAAGGTATCATCCGTCTCCCTACGTAGGTAGGTAAACATAGACGCCTTCGGCGCGGCCCTCCCTCAGAGTATACGGAGGTTAGGGTACCTACCCACCTGCCAGTGCACCTACCTCCCTGTCAGCGCCAGGAGGTAGGTAGGTAGATATACCTAGGTAGCACCGGCGCCCCTCCTCCACCAGGCCACCAGTCTCCCCGTAGCATTTTTCCCCCAAGCGTGTCGAGGGCCTGGTGCGCTGCGCCGGCAGGACAGGACAGCACCCACCTACCTAGCGACCTACGTACTCGCTCATACCTCCTACCCCCTTACCTACACTACCTAGGTAGGTAGATAAATAGTCAGACCTTCCCGCGGCGGGCGGTCGCGCCTAGGCTACCCCCCCTCTCCGTCCCTCCGTCCCTCCCTGACAGACGGGCACAGGGCACCCGCACGCAGGCCCGCGGCCAGCCAGACGACGCGAGGACAGCCGACGGGCAGCGTCGAGCATGTTCGATGCCCAGGGGCGTCGACGGCGGCCGATCACGCTGCGCTGCCCCCCGCCCCCCCCGGACCGCAGATTCGTGTAAGTTGATTGGCTGTGCGCCCGCCTGCTGGTATACCTAGGTAGGCACAGGTATACGTATATGTAGTAAGCATATATATATCTCCGCGGGTGTCGACGTGTGCCCCCCCTAGTGTCTCTCGGCTGCCGACTGGCCGGGCGGTCGGGCGCTGCTGTGCGTCCCAGGCTGGGTGGGCTGCGCGTTGCGGGCAGCGGTACTACGAGCTCGCGCGGCCTGGATGGGTGAGTGAGTGGCTAGGAAGTGAGAGAGAGAGAGGTGCGAAGTCCCAACACCATCCTAAACTACCTACCTACCTTCCTACCCAGGTCAACCAGTCAGCCTACCACGGCGACTGGACTGCCGACTACTGCCCGACGAGCGCAGCCGCTCGCTGACAATCACTACACGCGAGGAGCGGGAAAAAAAAAAAAAGAACGGTAGAAAGATCTCGTGAATCCAGTTTCCGTTACCAGACCGTAGCGCCAACTCCCCAGGCGAGAGGGGTGGAGGCGGTTGAAGGCAGAGAGGGACGCGCTCGACTGCCGTGAACTGCCAGAGACGAAAGAGAGATAGCTACAGGTACAGGCAGAATGGAACCTCCAGAATGAAAAACTCCAATCCGTAATCCGGTTCCCGCCAACGCAGAGCCTGTTGTCCTCTCCTGGTGCCCCCCCCCCCCCGTATTCACAGAATGATGAAGAGATTCCTCGTAACTCATACAACGTTTAAGTGAAGGGACAGCAAGCCCTTCTTCTTCCTCTGGCAAAGGCCCCCCCTTCCCCCTTCCCCCAGACGTCCGCCGACTGGCCGACCATCCGAGACAGCAGCCTTCACTCAGAGGCACACACAAAGCACCCTCCTCCACCCCTCGCTACCCCCCAGTTACTGCGAACGACCTGCTTGCTTGCTTGCTCCCGGGTATAGTCCTCCCTTCTCACGCGAGCCGACAGAGCAGGATATATCATATCTACTGATATAAAAAACAAAAGCCACCGCGCGCGCGCGCCACCAGACGTCGAGCCGAGCTCACTACGCGCTCTTCTTCTTCCGGCTGGGCTTCTTGGGCTCCTCGGGCGTCTCGGCCGCCTTGGAGGTCCGCTTGCGCTTCTTGTCGGGGCTGGCCGGCGTCGCGGCCTTGGCGGCGCTCGCCTCTGCGTCCTCGACCTCGGCCGCCGTGCTCTTGCGCTTCCGCGTCACCTTGGACTTGGGGGTCTTAGCCACGTCCTCTGGCTCCGGGGCCGGCGCCACCGCCATCTGCAGCTGCTCCGCGATCGCGTCCTGGTCGTTGGGCACGTACGGATCCTCGTTGGACAGCGTAGGCTGCGAGATGCTGTTCTGGTCCGCGTACGCGAGCGCGTCCGAGTCGCTCATGTTCCGCGCGTCCGGGTTGCCGGCCTTGTACGAGTGCACTCGCGCGTTGTAGAGACGCAGGTTGAACTGGTACGCGTTGTTCCAGGCCTAGGCGCAGCGGGGTAAGCAGCCGCCCGAGCTATCGGGCCTTCGGGGCACTTACATTCTTCTCATTAGGAGTCATGGATCCCCATCGCCGTTGACCCTCCTCTTGGACGGCGCCCTTAGGAGCATCCTGACCGAGATCGTTGGCGATGATAGGGCGCGCGGTTTGCATGTAGAGGAAATACGGAGTGAGGGGCCGCTTGGGGGCGTTAGGATCGTGAGTACGCTTCTTCCGCTCCTTCTTCTCCTCGGCATGCGCGCCGAAATCGGCCAGCTGGCTACTAATGCCGTCCAGGCCGGCGATGAGGTTCACGGAATGGCTGGCGCCATTGTCAAACGGAGCCGGCTCGCCTATGAGCAGGCTTGTTTGGCGCAGAAAGTCATCCGAGAAGCTCTTCATCAGGCCAGTGATGGTATTGAAGCGAGCATATACCTAAGGCGAGGGTTAACACGGTGACGTCGTATGGAGGCCTAGGCGGCAAGCGAGAACATCTCAGAGAATATGTATTCAAGCCACGAAAGGTAACCCAGACCACAACGCTGGGAGCACCCGACGAGCGGACCGTACGCTGTCGGCCCAGCCTCACGTCCTCACACGACCCCGGTCATAACCACATACCGCATCCCCATCTACCAGGCAAGTGACTCGAAGAATACGGGGGGCGGATCGGGATGCAATTGTGGAAAGGCAGCGAGGTGGGCCGTACCAGCAGCGACGGTGCCATCGAGAGGAAGGTAGCAGCATGAATGAGGGAGGGAGGGAGGCAGGCGGGGTGGGTTGGGTTGGAGACGGAGGATGACTTACACTGTCGCGAACACGGATGAACTCTTCAATGCCAATGGTCCGCGGCGGTACACCGGGACCGGCGGCCAGAGACTGCTGAAGGGGCTGAGAGGCAATCTGGGCTGGCAGCGGCTGCATCAGAGGGACCACCGGTGCGGGCGCGACCGCTGCAGGCTTGGCCGGCTCGGTCTTTTTTGGGCGAGGCATGATGGTATAGTGGTGTTGGTGCTGGAGTGGGTGCTGGAGCTGGAGCTGGAGCGGGTGAAGGCTGGTGAGAGAGGGCTGGTGTTGGAGCCCCAAGGTGGTGCTGGAGAGGTGGCAGCAGGTAGCGCAGTGCCTCGACGGGTTGGACGCTTGGCTGTGTGCTGCGGCGAGAGGTACCGACGTCTAGCAGCCTGCTCCGGCGGTATTTCTACTGTCGAGGGGAAAGGTTCTACGGCTGAAGGTGGGCAGCGGATGTGTCCAGGGGAAGAGGTAAAAAGGTGAAGGGGTTGTTGGCAGGGTCGGCCACTGGGAAAACAGCGAAGAGAGAGGGAGGAGGTGTGGAATATTTTAGGGGAGAGAAAGTTTTGGGGGCAGCGCACTGGATGGGAGGGGCGGGGCACCCTCTAAATACCAGTGCCCTCAGGCTGCTGATTTGGAAAGGGAAAAAAAAATCAGTGAGAGAGCGAGGAGAGGGGAGAGGGTGCTGCTTATTGTTGCTCTGGCGGCGGCTGCTGGGGGAGGATCTCGGTGGGCTACGTACCCGTCGGCTTCCCTTGCACGCTGCCAGGTACCTAGCACCATCCTTTGCAGCAGTACTTGCAACAAGTACCTAGAATCAGTTAGGTACTTGATGTACATCGGACCGTAGACGCAATGCCTGTGGTAACGTCTCCGATACTTACCACCAGCACCTAGGACCGCGACCAAGAGGTACCGAACCTGGCCAGCAGATGCGCCTTGAATTCTTTATTACGGGAACTATATATATATATATGTGTATACGTATACATATACGCGTATATATATACATACCTATGTATACACATACCTACACTTAGTGCATCACCTGCTGGAGCTGATGGCTCTGTTTTCGATACGTTGGCGCGAAAGGCACCCTGCCCCCGCGCACCTGCTGCCCGTGTCCGCTGTCGAATTTACAGCGTTCTTTTGTAGCGCTACCTGAGGCGTAAGTACCCTTTCCTCGCATGCTGCGTCTAGACCTCTGAGCCTTTTAGAGGGGCGACGGGGGGGGACCCAAATCAGCCCCGCCCGCTTCACAGAAGGGGGGAAGCGAGTAAGTACCTACCTCCCTAACCTAGGAGAGGGGGGAGGGGGAAGAATGGTAATAAAAATAAATAAAAACAAATAGGTAAATAAATGCGTAGCCAGAATCAACGTGCAGGCACTGAATGGGACCAACCCAACTGCGGAAACCCATCCCCTCCAGGCGGTACATCGCCTCCACCCGTCGTCGCCGCCGTCGTCGCAAGTCGCACTCTACCACCGCGTCGCTCCCCCGCGCCCAGTTCCGCGGTGCCCATGGCACCGAATGCGCGACCAGGCCAGCTCTGCAAGTGCTCTAGAGACTGCGGTTGTGGTTCTCGGTTTTCGATGCCGCGGGCGCGTCGCAGGAGAGGTGCCGGAGCGGCGCTGAGGCCTAGGCATCTTTAGAGAAGGACCTCGGTCGAGGCCCGTGGCCGGGTTCGCTGGACGGGGGGGGCACAAGTATACCCTTCTGGGCGGGATATTTCTGGTTGTTGTTCGGTCCCTGGCGTCGCTGTTCTGGCTCTGCTCCTGCTGTAGAGCCCACACGCCATGCGATGGGTTGCACCCGCACCGCGAGGGCGTCTGCTCGCGCGTCCATTGGCCCGCCGCAGATTCTGCAACCCTGCCGAAGCCGTCGAGCCCAATCAGGTCGGTCGATCCATCAGCGCTCTCCAGCGAGCGCCTAAAAGCGGCGGCACTTGCCGGGCCCTTCCCCGATCACCTACCACCGTTTTTTTTCAAGGTCAAACGAACCCCCCCGACATCCCCCAAAGCCGCCGTACCCTCTCAACTACCCTCCAGGTGCTTTCTGCTGCTGCTGCTGCTGCTGCTCCCGCCAGCACGTTCTGCCTCCTCCTCCTCCCTCTCGCACCCCTCGTGCACCGCCTGGCTACCCTATAAGCAGCCCTCTAGCATTTCTACGCCTGCAGCAGCCCTCCCAACCCGCCGTGCGCCTGTTGTCCCGTCACCCGTCCGTCTCTATTGTTGCCTACCCTTTCGGCATCATTGCACCCAATCCATCGCCGCCCGCCCGCGCTCCCTATCACCACGCACGCATCCCCCGGCCTCACCCAACCCTACCGGTGACCAGCTACATACGGCAAGCACCCAAACACCCAACGACTACCGCTGCTGCCTGCACCTATCGACATCGGACGTTGCCGCGCCCTGCCAGACCGATTAGGTAGTAGCCTCGACGAGAATCCGTCCGTCGCCAGGTCTCTCTGCCCAACATCGTCATACAGAGGCGAGAGCGGACATCGGTTGCTGCTATATATAATGTATCTAACCCTTTCCCCCCCCCCCCTCAACAACAGCCGGTACCTCGAGGGCATACCTGCATGCGGCCATGTAAGCAGTGCCATGTATGGAGTTAGCAACGTCCAGCGGCCAGAGGAGCGATGGTAACCCCACCTGCGGAGCTTCGGTGGGCAGTGGTTGGCTAACCAAGGCGTCGCCATCATCTGCAGAGGGAGGGTTAATGATCTTGGTGGTCGAGCAGGAAGTGGGAGATGCCCCCCCCCCCCATCTCGATCGTCTCTGGGGTTCCCCTCTGCTGCTCTCTTCTTCTTACTGCCAGTACTCTCGCCATGCCAGGCCTATCACCTCTTCACCTCACAGTGCCTAATTCTGATTAGGGACGTTAGTTCCCATGGATGGGGGTCAGGCCTCTCTCCTCCTTGGTATCCAACCACAACCACCCATACCTGGACCGGCCGGACCCAACGTAGATGCGGTTGTATCTGTTCCCTACAACGCGAACAGCTCCACGACTGATTTACCTAGGTGCTCTGCCGTTAACGATCGTGATTCGGCCCGAGGATCGCTGCGCGTCCCTTTCGTAAAAGCCTACGTACGGTCAGCATTTAGCACGTTTCCATGCCTACTCGATCGCCCGCATGCCACATAGAGCGCCCCCAAAATGCCGGGTGAGCGAGTGGTCTCAGAGAGAGAGTCGCGACGCAAATAGCGCATAGGTGACGACGGCCTGCCCCGCTACGTCTGCCGTCTGTAGACGCGCATTCACAGGAACGAAACCACCGGAGGATGGGGCCACCTGGCAGAGCTGTCCGACCTCCCTCGACATAGCCGGGAGCTTCCCAATCTCGGGCCCAACGCATCGCAGTTCACAACCCAGCGAGCCCCGTAGGCTGGGATGGCGGCGGGATTGTCGCGAGTTTTATCTAGATCGGCCGTGACGCATTTCCGCCCGGCGTAGTTTGTATACGGTAGAGCAGTAGCTTGGGCTGGTTCGGAGAAGGCTGTCGGGAAATAGCGCACCGTCGCAGGCCAGCACCGCGAGAGCAGCCATGTTTCTCTCCGCCATCTGGGTTGGGGGGATGACGCCAGAATGTAGGCAAGCACGCTACAGGAGGTGCAACAAAGCTCTAGGCCTACCCCAGCCATTGACGGATACATAACATAAGCGTGGCAGGGCGCCGTCTTGTTGACACCCGAAACGACTCCTCTCTCCTCTCTACCCCTCACTTTCCAGTGTTCGTCAACGTCCCCCCCAGAGCCCCGGCCGCTCGTGCTGGAACCTGCGCCGCATCCGCGGGGTGATACCTGTCCAGCGTTGATCTAACGACCCCATCGTTTCGATCCGAGACTCCCAAGAGCACTCTGGCCCCGGTCGCCCGGCTTCCACCCTTCTAGTTGGGAGGGCCCTGTGCTTCTCTCTATACGTGTATGCTATGTGCGTCGTATGTGGTCAATCTACGGGAAAAAGCGATGAGTCGCATTCAGGCGATACGACGGGGCCTCTGGATTACTCCTCATCGACACGCATCAATCCCGGTGCTACTACAAAATTACTTGCATGTCGTAATCGCACGCAGTACTCGGATCTTGCCTCAGCCGCCGATCTATGAGTATCTTAGGCGGGCACTCTCTACGCGCGCCGTATACCCGTAGTCGCTCCTCTCATACCGGATTCCTCTCCGCGTCTGGACAGCGAAACGCCCCCCTATCGTGTCCCGCTCTAGCTACCGATTGCCTGCTACGAGGACGGTGCTTTGCATCTCATATCAGCAGCGCACTACCCCGCGCTGAGGATTCCCTACGCTGGGTACCTAACGTTTGACGCGGAGGTGCTGTATTCAGCTAGCCAGCCACAGCGACACGGTCCGGTCGTATCTTGATGCCCAAACAACCAGCACTGCGGTGTGCATACCCAGAGTGGCCAGCCACGATACTATCGACCCCCGAGCCCATCTTTGCGCACCTCCCTAGCGTCGCAACAATACCTAGAGACCGTAAAAAGTAAGGGCAAGGCGTGCCTAGCATCTCCACGCGCTCGTACACGTACCGATACCTGCCATGACGACAGCCGCCTCGTCCCGCGATTAATGGCCGCACGTATCGCGTGCACCTGTCGCCCGCATCTTTGCGTGTGCGACTCCAGCCCCCTCCGCAGTCGCATGCAGAGATCGATGCACATCATTGGCTGGTAGAGATGATGCCTCGGGGTGGAGGATAGATAGGCAGAGCACAGCTAGACCTCACCTGTCAGGACCGGACTTTGCTGAGGCACCCTATTACTATGCCTACATCTTCTACAGATCCCCGTTAGGATGGGATGGGATGTCGCTACGTACCTACCTACCTGTCGTGCGCACCACTATAGTACCCGCCTTAGGAACCTAAGGTAGGCAGGGTAGGTACCTATGTACCTGCCTAATCACAACTCGGATTATCGGTTCGCCCCGATCCCGATCCGACCCTACCCAACAGAGGGCAAGGGCGTTGGCGGCCCATAGTGTTGTTGTATGAGTAGGTACCTACTAGGTAGGTATACACGTACGTACCTACTTGATACGAGTTCGGCTATCTGCGCCGGAGAATCCAGACCATTGAATCGGTTGGGTCAGCCGCTCCCCGCCAAGCTGGACAACCTCGATGTAGATGGATTACACACGAGAAGAAGAGGAGCACCGCGCCGCTAACATCAAACCCAAGCAGACGGGCTTCCTCCCTTGGACCAGACTACTTTGATCTAGTTGAATGCATACGTATACCTCCTCCCTCCTACGTGGGGAGCCTACCTACCTACGCACATGTCTGCCCTTGGTACCTGACGCTCTATCTACCTACACAAGAAATGCTGCATTTTCTCAGATACCTACCCGCGTATAGAGAGCTCGCCATGAGTTCCATCAGGTTATGAGGAGTAAACCGATCTCACCCGTCTTCCTCTGGCAACTCGTCCCCGCCCATGTATGCAGACGGGGGACGCTCGGGCGGTTATGCGGACATTGGCAGTCTAGGTGCCTGGCCGATGTCACTGACATCCTCAAGGCAGTAAGGTAACTTGCCTACCGGCTCTACCTCTCATAAGAATGCCGGATCTGTTTGGATACCAGGTACCTGCCCAGACATGTACATACTGACAGAATACGAAGCGCCTCTGTCGGAGCATCAGGTAGATACCTAGGTACCCAGGAGTCAGGTATTTTCTCCAACAAGCACCCACTTCTCGGCGTGAATAAGGGCGGGCAACTAATTGCACAGAGTGGGCGATCTCGTGATTTGGCAGACGACGAGACGGAAAACCTGCACAAAATGAAACACGAACCAAGCCCAGCTACGCATAACAGGTTCCTAACGGACGCGCCAGCCAGTCACCTTCGACGACCCCGCCAGACCATCGCCGCCCGCCAACAGCGGACAGGGATCGGCTCGGCGCCGGTACTTACGTATGCCTCCATCCCCGTGTACACATTACTGAGATAGGAGGTACCGCGGCACAGCATCAACGCATACACGCCTACCCAGGCTGGTACCTAGCCTCGGGGGAGTAAATACCCTCAAGGCACCTAACTCAACTACCTGCCGCTAGTAGCGGGCAGTTTTTCACCTGGTTTTCGAAACCCACCGGCCGAGCCTAGCGCAGCTGAATGCCCACATACATGTTACGGTACGAGACGGGACGAGTCGTGATAGTTGTGATAGTTGTGGTAGTGCCCTGTCCGTTACCTGCCTAGGTACCTACGCTAGGCGGGCACAAGCCAATCAGACCAGCCTGTCAAACTGGCACAACGTGGGCATGTGCGTAGCAGGATAAGACGGTAACCCCTCCCCCTCCTTTTCCTTGCCGCTTCTTCCCACCTCCTGGCCTGTGAAGGGAGAAGAAGTCTTTAATGGGCACAGTCTCACGGTCTCTTCGTCACGTCGCCCTCGATCCGACAACCCCTATCAGCTTATTTATTGCCTTCTGTGCCTCGGGCGCTGCCTCCCACCACCACTCTCTTCTCCAAGTCCCCCTGATAACCAACCCCCTACGAATCCCCCCTCCTCGCCACTGGTTTGGTACCGTAGTCCTCCCTCCCGTCCTCTGCAGTCTCTCCCACCGCATCAGCGCCAGCCATATACATACATATCCATTGCGTACCATCGCGAACCATCCTAGAAGGGAGTTCGAAAAATGGCCGTTCTCAAGCCCCTCCCTGCTCTCTGGGGCCTGCTGTTCCTGTGGGCATTCGCGAGCCCCGCCCTCGCATTCGGCGCTGGTAACATTGCCGGTAAGGCGTCCCAACTTCTTGAATAGCTGATGCAATCTCTCGGATAGAAAGGGCTGACCGACCTGCTTCGTAGGCATCTCCAAAATTGAGGGCCAGAACTGTGAGTATCCCTCCCCCCCTCCCCCCACTCGGCCTCCTTCCCTGCTTGGCTGGCTTGCTGGTTTCGACTCGGTCTAACCATAGGGTGGTGTGCAGGGCGACATGGCGACATCGAAGATACCCTCCTGTCCATTCTGATGGCTCGAGCCGTCGGCGGCAAGAAATTTGACAAGCTGATGGTCTCCCGCGTCTACTTTGGAAACTGGCTTCGAGACTACTCTCAGGCCATCGACGTGGGTACGGTCAAGAACGTCTCGGCCGAAGCCATCCGACTGCTTCTCTGCATCCTCGGCTTCCTGAGCTTCGGTTACGGCTCCAAGGAATTCGAAGTCACTGCGGACCGCCTCGGCTGCTACCGACCCGAAGACCACATTGACAACCCCAAGAACTACGCCGACAACGAAGATGCGCGCCAGTACTACGAGAAGCTACGCGGCCCCGTTGACGAGGCCGTCGAACTTGCCATCGACCCCGAGACTGGGTTGAAGAACTATATTGCCAACGAGCGTGCCGGCATCATGAATTCTGCACTCCACGTCAGAAACCTCTTCGGCCGGTGCATCGAGCTCGGGCGATCATACAAGCAGAACAACAGGAAGGCTGACCTCCACGAAGCCCTGCGACTGCTTGGCACCGGACTTCACTGCCTCGAAGGTAGCACCCTCACCCGCACTCTTCTCAACTCCCGCCCCGTCTGCATTCTCTGTTTCGTACCGGAACCGTACTAACTTCGGGGCCAACAGACTTCTTCGCCCATAGTAACTACACAGAGCTCGCACTCATCGAACTAGGAGAGCGCGACGTTTTCCCCCACGTCGGTCGGAATACTCAAATTGAGATCCCTGGCGCTAGAGGCAGTGTCTATCCCTGCGTTACCGGCACCTTTGGTGGCGTTGACTTCCTGCACTCTGTTACCGGTGAAGGTGAGCTAGATTGTCGACAATCTCCCTCAAAATTCCCGCGGTAGCGCTAACCAAATCAATGCCTTTAGTCTCGGATAAGTTGACGCAGAGCGAGATCCAAGAGCTCGAGGGAACCCTAGAGCAAAACTCCAAAAATGACACCAGCATCCTGGAGGGACTCTTGGATAAGATTCCCGACGGCATTTTCGGTGGGGACAAGAAGCAGAAACTGGAAGAGATCCAAAGCAATGCTACCAACTCTCAACTGCAGAATACGTCGATCTCGCCGAGGGAGCCGGAAGAGTTCACGCAATACATTCAGCAAGTTTTCGGGCAGATCATGCCTGCTATCGAGTTTCACGACGAAATCATGAAGGGCCTCAGCAAGGCCATCGATCAGCTGCCCGTCCTCCCCCAGATTATCGAACAACTTGAGGAGCAATTGTCAATGTGGGTGTTCGCAATCATGGCGCCCTTTGTGGTTCCCATTATCCAGCAGATCAAGAACGAGCTTCGTACCGGATCTTCCGAAATCATCGATAGCAGCAAGAACGAGCAGCACGTCGTCTTTGAGGACGACGATTGCACCGACCCCACGCACTCTATGCTCTCCAAGGACCATTTCACCAACGTAGGTCGTATCCGCTCTATGTGGCCCGTGATTGGGGTGCTAACACACAGCAGATCCTAAACGAAGTCGCGGGTAAAACTGCCAGCAAGGTCGTCGGCTGGGTTGTCCCGCAGATCATGGAAGCCTGGGATGACGATGGTATCGATATCGACCGCACGATGAGCCGAATCGTCAACGGCATCCTGCACCACCCAGCTCAGCGCGATCAGGGCGAGGATGGAGCTCGGGATGGCCGTCAAATCATCTTCCGTTCCGTCGAGGAATGGTGGGATCAGATTGACGAGGGTGCCAAGGACGAGTACCGCCGAAAGCTTTCCCGTGAGGGCGTCGAGAACGGCGAGAATCATAGAGAAGGCGTTCACGACTCCGGCCACGGTTGCGGCAAGCCCCTCGGCATGCACAAAAACTTCGCCAAGGGCGGAACTATGGAAGACCGTATCGCAAGTGCCGCCGCGGGCGCTATCGTCGGAGGTGTCACGAGCGGGATCGCCGACTTTGTCAAGACCCAATCTGGCGGACAAATTAACTTGCCTACGATAGGAGGACGTGAAGAATCTAGTAGCTCCGGCGGCGGCGGCCTCTTAGGTGCCATCAGTAGTTCTCTTCTCGGCGGGGCATTTAAGAGCGACGAGACGGAGTCGTACAGGAGCAGGAGCCAAGCAGACGATGGGTCGTACTCCGAGAGCCAGACCGAGTACGGGCGTTCTGGAGACCGCCACGGCCAGGCCGAATACTCGGAGCGCCAGTACCCGGGAGGCGGCGAGTCCCGAGAATACAGCGGCTACGTGCAGCAGGATAGCGGCCGAAGCTACGGTTATCAAGAACGAACCGAAATCCGCCCGACCTACGGCGGCGGCTACGAGGAGCGCACTGAGCGCCGGTACGAGAGCAACACCGACAGCTACGAAGAGTCCAGCGGGCGGGACCGGCGTAGGGGATCCGACGATGACGACGACGACAGCTCCAGCCGACGTCGGGGGAGCCACGAACGCCATCGCGACCACGACAGCGGAAGAGAGGAGCATCGGAGACGTTACGACGAAGAGAGATCTAGCAGCTCTCACAGCGGAGACCGTCATGGACGTCGCTACGAGAGCTCGCACGGTTCCGGTAGCAACGAACGCGACGAGGGCTCGGGATACGGCCGCTCCGGCGGTTACGGCCGCGATGAGAGTTCAGCATATGGCCGCCCGGGCGGCTATTATCGCGAGGAGAGCTCTGGATATGGACGCTCGGATAATTATGACCGTGACGAGAGCTCGGGGTATGGCCGCTCGGGCGGGTACGATCGTGATGAGGGGTATGTGTATAGGGACGGCGACGAGCGCCGCGCTGACGGTAGTAGATACGGCTTCTAATGGGTTCGGTCGGGTTAGACGCTATTTGGCGCGTATAGCTGTCGGTCGGATGGGATGCTTGGAGGTGTCGTGGGATGGGTAGGCGTGTTGTCGTTGTGTTGAAGAAGATACTCTTGTAACCGCGAAATAGGTGAGGCCGCAACGTTGTAAGCCCTCGTTATTATTATTTTTTCCACTCCACACGCTGTTTAATAGCTGAATTCAGAGTCTTTACTACGAGTGAACGACGCAATTCTGCAATTGACTGTGCCGTGACTGAATTGGCCAAGCCGCAGGCCAAGCCGAATGATTACTGTTCCTGGTCTCCAAGCCTGGCACTACGGGGAGTGACTGAAGGCCCGAGCAGAGTGCCCAGTAGCTAGCTATATAAGGACATGGCTTCACGGAGCCAGGCTCCGGCCCGGTATTGCGCCATCCGCCTTTTTCCAGATAACCATCCTAATTTCGCCAAGCCACCTGCTCCACTCGGCGCCATCAACATCGTGCGCGGTTGCTGGCACGCGGCCCGTCCAAACGGTGGCGACGCAGAGAAAATCCACCCAGGCCGGCCCGCCATGTAACTCCAGGCTTCGCTCGGCGTCAAAGCGCTCAGAGACGGCCCGTTTTAGCGATTGACGGAAGATATATCTCCCCACGATGATCGTGCTTCTGTCTCGCCTCCTGCTGCCGGCCGGTGGGCGGACGGGCGGCGAGTGAGGGGGGGGCCTACCAGGAGGCACGCGAGGGATCACCGGGCTGCTTTCAGCCTAACTTGGAAATCGTTTACACAAAAACGTGTTGGCGGAGCGGGCCATGACCAGCTCCGGGATCTCGAGGGGGACACGGGCCGTACCAAGTAGGTATAGTAGGGAGAGGAGGGGGGGGGGCTATTAAAGCCGCGAGCCATCCCGCCCTCCCCTCTTCCTCTCCTCCTTTCCGCTGACTCGGACTCTTTCCCTTGATACCTCGCGGATTCTCGTCGATTTTTTTCTCTCTAGGCACCAGCAGTCGAGAGTCCTCTTAGCGCACTATACCGCAGCTCACACGACTTAAGAAAGACAGAGGAAAAGAAAGAGAAGGGCCGAGAGGACAGGACGCCGACACTGAAGCTCACCACCGGCCGGCACACGTGAGGATCTACGATGCAGCTCACGAGCAAGACGGCGGCGGCGGCGGTGCTGGTGGCGCTACTACCGGCGCTGGCGGCGGGGCAGGGGGCGTCGGGGACGGGGCAGACGACGCGGTACTGGGACTGCTGCAAGCCGAGCTGCGGGTGGGCGCAGAAGACGAACAGCGGGCAGCAGGTGGTGACGTGCTCGCGGCAGGACACGCCGCTGCAGGACAACGGGGCGACGCGGTCGGCGTGCGACGCGGGGGGCTCGGCGTACATGTGCAGCGCGCACTCGCCGTGGGCGGTCAGCGAGTCGCTGAGCTACGGCTGGGCGGCCGTGCGCATCGCCGGCCAGACCGAGACCACCTGGTGCTGCGCCTGCTACGAGCTCACCTTCACCAGCGGGCCCGTCGCCGGCAAGAAGATGGTCGTCCAGGCCAGCAACACCGGCGGCGACCTCGGCCAGAACCACTTTGACATCGCGGTACGTATCTTCCTCTCTCTCTCTCTCTCTCTCTCTCTCTCTCTCTCTCTATTTCTCTATTTCTCTACCTCTCTCCTGCCCCCTCCCCCCCCTTCCTGCCCTCCTTTTCGCGCACATAGACACTCCAAGCGGGACGCCCAGGCTGACCGCGCAAAGATCCCGGGCGGCGGCGTCGGCCTGTTCAACGCGTGCACGGACCAGTACGGGGCGCCGGCGGACGGGTGGGGGGAGCGGTACGGCGGGGTGAGCTCGCGCGCGGCGTGCGACGCGTTCCCGGCGGCGCTGCGCGACGGCTGCTACTGGCGCTTCGACTGGTTCGCCGGCGCGGACAACCCGGCCGTGCAGTTCCGCCAGGTCGCCTGCCCGGCCGCGCTCGTCGCCAAGAGCGGCTGCGCCCGCGCCAACGACGCCATCGACGAGACCCCCACAGGCCCTACCGCCGTGCCTACCTGGAGGCCGTGAGGAGGCGGGCCGGGAGGAAAGGAAGGGGAGGGGAGCAGAAGGGCAGGGGAGGGGAGGCAGAGGGGCGTGCATATGTATATAGGTAGCAACACGCACGCGCCGATTCTCGCGGAGGATGGCGGGACGGGGGGGGAGGGGGGAACAGGCTGTTAGTGTAAATAGTTGATGGCGCCAAAGCAGGACGTAGGATATTACAAACCCGACTGAACGTCTGCGCGTATTGCTGTAAAGAATTAGGTTTGTCCCTATGCGTTGAAGTTATTCTGAACTTGATAGGTTACAACAGGGAGACGAGAAGCGTTGTATGCAATACATGGGGCAATAAATAAATATTCCGTGTGCGCTCTGGAAAGTAAACATGCCATATAATATGTACATGACCTGGCAGAAAAGCCAGGCTGACCGATGGTAATATTAACTCGTCCCTCTCCTTCTCCCCCTCTCGAGATTTCGGCGATGTGGCGGATTATGCGTACGGACATCTACACGTATATGCTAGATAGGTGTACATGGAAGTAAGGTGTAGAGACAGAGAGAGTCAGGGGAAGGGAAGATATGGGAGAGGAGGGAGTGAGGCTAGAAGCCACTCGGTAGATGGGTACCTATGCCGGACGTGAGGAAGCGAGTGCCGGGCTCTCTCATTGTTACCTGGGTACTCGTGCCTCTTAATAGTGAGGCGGACGTGGACGTGTGCAACCCTTCTATGTAGGCACCTAGTCAAAGCCTGCCGTGGCTTTCTCTGGTGCGAAAAGGCCGCTCGCAGCGCGCGCCTCGGTTCGCTTCGCCGGCGTGGATCGAACCCGTTGCTACCACCTCCGCTACGAAACTGACCGTGCGGGGGAAACCTCTCCTCGATCGTGTTGTCTAGCGAGGTTCCCTGAGGAAAAAAGGGATCTGTAGTATGGTTGAAGCCGGTAGGTCTGGTATCGGGTTGTGATCGGGGATGAGGATCCGATACTCAGCCGAACCCCTCTACTAGTTGGTGGGTTACACGGACGGGGTCGGGCAGAGGCGCTGACGCGCAGGGGAGGTTCAAGAGTTCCGGAGTCTTTTGTAGTTTATGACGAACCTTGCCCGCAAAATCGACACGGGTGAACCAAGCCAGATAATGTAAGAGGTAGCGCAGAACTAGTTAAAGCAGATCAGTACAAGTCTAAAGACTGAGGAACTAGTTTAGAGATAAGATGGCCGTGATGAGCTCGCCTCGTTGGGCATCAGCACAAGTAACAGAGCGACTAAATCATGCAGGGTAATTAATAACGTATAGGCGATAAATAGGCAGAAAATCAGTTCCAGCGCATTCACCATGTGTGCGCTACCTGGGCCCCGAGGCGTTCCCTGTTAGAACGTTGTCTTGAGAAGTAGTTGTGGTTATGAACAGGGATTGGTAATCCAAGTAAGAAATAATTATTTGTGTAACGATCGCTTTTCCTCCACATAGTCCTCCTCCTCCTTCGCCTTCAATGGCTTCACAAGCCTTGGAGAGTCAATCAACACTCCGAGGCTTAACCATCTCATACTTACCCTGCAACCAGGCTTTGCTTTCAAGCCGTTGGTTCGCAATACCAGCCCCCTCGGTTATTAAAGAGGGGGAAAATAACTCAGTATCGAATATCGACCGGGATTCCACCTAATAGACCACTGCAACAATTAGTCTAGCAAAAAAAACTGGAATTGGGCAAAGTCCAAAGCAACGATACTACCGTGAATAGCCCCGTGCAGCCCGCGTTCGACAGTGCCGCGCAAGCATGGGCACATCCCCCGCCATTCCCACTTGTGGTTGTGTTCGCCGTCGAAGCCGGCGAGGCACGTCGAGCGCCACCCATCCTCGGCACGTTCCCTAAGTGGCCGGCGCTTGGCGGCCACGGTATTTGCTGCATCTGTGAGACGGGCTGGTCCTGGGATCTCGATGCTACCCCACGTGTCTCTCAGCAACCCGGTCGTAGGCCACTCCCTCGCGGACTTGCCTGAAGCGGAAGGTATAATGGCAGCCAATGCCTGCGCCGCATGGCGTATTGTTGATCTTTCGAGCCCCGTCCGAGCCCCCGTCCGAGTGGCGCCCAAGACGGTGCTGCAGCAGCAGAGAGAGACAGAGAGATGAGCCGCTCGCTTAGGCGGTGCCGGACGCGACTACAAATACCTTGGAGCTCACCGTCGCGCAGAGAGGCACCGCACCGTGGAACAGTAGCAGCCGCGTCGTAAGCTTGGCGTGCTTATTGTGTGACCCCCCTTCGTAAAAAAAAAAAAAACCTCAACCCCAATTGAAACCGCCCTTCTCCACGATGCAGCTCCACGCCCTCTTCTCCGCCGCTTGCCTGCTAGCGGCTAGCAGTATCGCTATGGCAGACAGTCTGCCGCTGCGCGTGGTATCCTTCAACATCCGGTACGCGGCGACGGTGCGCGAGACCAACGAGCGGCCGTGGTCGGAGCGCCGCGTCGGGCTGATCGAGCAGCTGAAGGCGGTGACGTCGGCGAACGGGACGGCGGGGGTCGCGGTGCTGGGGCTGCAGGAGGTGCTCGACGGGCAGCTGAGCGACATCAAGAACGGGCTGGGCGCGGCGACGTGGGCGCACGTGGGGTTCGGGCGCGACGACGGCGCCAAGGCGGGCGAGTACAGCCCGATCCTGTACCGCGCGGACCTGCTGCGGCTCGTCTACTCGGAGATGAAGTGGCTGTCGCCGACGCCGGACCGCGCGTCGTTCGGCTGGGGCGCCGGCAGCCGCCGCGTCGTCACCATCGCCGTGCTCGAGCACGCCGCCTCGGGCCGGCGCTTCCTGCACGCCAACACGCACCTCGACAACGTCAGCGCGCTCGCGCGCACCGAGGGCATCAAGGTCGCGCTCGCCCGCGTCCAGGCCGTCCAGGCCCTGCACGGCCCCCTCGGCGTCGTGCTCACCGGCGACTTCAACTCCGAGCCCGGCGGCGACGCCTACGCCACCCTCGAGAGCACCGGCTACCTCACCGAGGTCTGGTACTCCGGCGCCGCCCGCCGCGGCACCAACCAGCTCACCTACACGGGCTTCTCCGCCACCGGCAAGTCCCGCATCGACTTCGTCTGGTTCGGCCCGACTGCCGAGAGCCGCTTTTCCGCCCAGCAGTTCGAGTTCCTCGGCAACGACGTCAACGGCATCTTCATCAGCGACCACCGCGCCGTCGTCGCCGACCTGACGCTCCTGTGAGCGGACAAGGGCGCGCGTCCTTGTGAGGGCGGAGGGTGGTTGGGTTGGGTTGGGTTGGGTTGGGTTGAGTTGGGTGTGTTTGCGGCTTGTTGGTTAAAGATAGATTGTGTTGCCTATGAGGACGACGTTAGTACGTGGACAAGCGAATCAACAAAGCTGCGAACCCGTAGTCAACAGAAACCATAGTATCCTTTCCGCTTTATGATACGACGAGATGACCTGATTCGTGGATGGCAGATGGCGAAGTCCGTTTCGACATAACAGGTTTTGATCGCGTGCGCTGATGCTGAAGAGCTGAGGGCCTCTGAGACATTGCGAGAATAGATATGAGGCTTTTACCTTGCCTACGTCACCACTGATTCGTAATAGCCTTTTAGAAGAATATTTTATTGCAAGGTTGAAACCAGGCTAGGGTTATTGATACCCCTTTATTAAATGTCGAGGCTTCGATGCTCTCTTGGGCGAGGAACCGTGGCCAAGTTAAGGGATAGCAACCCAGGCAGACAGCAATGCTAATTATCGTCCGAGAAGTCAAGCCACGTCAGGTCCGTCTACGTAAACCACGTCTTTATCCAAAACGACATGTATGTGTGGTACTTTAAGCGAGCGTCAAGCTGCACTTAGGCATGTATCTGATTTGCCCAACAGGCGTCCGGATCCTGGCGGGGATCGCCCGGGCGGCTCTTAAGTAGTATTGACACATCAGGGGCGGGAGAATCCGCTACAATGGCGTGAACGGCGGGGAGGAGATCTCGGCTCGCCGGCTCGTATAAGAGCCCGCGGGAACGTCAAGCCACTATCGTCAGAAATGGCAACTTGCACTGCATTAAGGCTTGGCTTGTGGCAGACAGGGTAGTCTCCGGGCCTGACAGAAAATTCTAGCGAAGACCATGATACTCTGCAATACGGTGAAGATGTTGGTCAGGGGGGGGGATCTTGTTAGGGAAGGTAACATGGGGGCCGGTGTTTACTACGTTCATCGACTGGCTTCTGGAAGGACATGATAATATTACTACGAAACATTTTGAAAATGATCAACAGTGATGGTACCTAGACGGGTGAGAGCAAGTTGATTAGATTGGTCACAAATTTTTCAACCCACATGATAGCCGCGAGGCACTCATCTTAAGAGATGAGAGTGACGACGCCGCGAGAGACACGGCGCCAGTTAGACTTCTGCAAGTGAGCCGTTGGAGATTGGGCCCGTCCTAGGTAATAACGCATGCCTTCAGAGATTTGTGTTTTCTCTCCCCCCCCTCTCTCCCCTTTCCGCTACGGAAGGGTTCCGCCACGTCACCATCCGAGACCACACCGTCGCCGCTGGCCTCGCGAGCACCAGCCTATTCTGCTAGACGAGATGACACGATGGGATGACTAGGTGCAGAAACATGAGGGTCGAGATGTAACAATCCTTCGTCCTCTTTCCGCTGTGAGGTTAGTTCGCTATTGCGCAAGCGGCTCCGCCGTCGCGCTGGACGAGACGGAATTGGAGAAGGTTACCGTCGATGTCATATCCCCCGTATTGCCTCGGCCCATCGAGGTGGACCATGTGCTAGTCCGACACTGGCGGCCGCCGTCCATCCTCACGACCTGCTTATCATTATGGAAGCTCTCATTAGCTGGAACGGGGGGCCCCGTCCGGCCGCGGGTATACATGGGTGGTGAGAAGCATGTTAGAAGGCAGAGGGTGGGTCGTCCAGGGTTAGGTATAAGACGGTGCACGTCCAGAGGCGGTAGGTAACCCTCAACTACCGTTCGAACCACACCCGACAGGCGCGTGTAAATAATATTATGTGGTTGGTGGAGCGATGAGAGTCCGTCGTTGTCTGTATTGCAATATTCCTGCCTATCAATGCCCACAACATAGGGCTGGTCGACGCAGGGGAACTGCAGAAATTTCTCTGCTAATGACCCTGGGTGTTGTATTACACTGGGGTTAACCCTCAAGTCTTTGTTACTTGTGGTGTCTTGGCGGTCTCTTGGCATTTCCACTTATAGAAGAGCCGCGCGTCCAGGTTACATTCGTCTTCGCCTCATATGGGCGTTGAGCTTCCAACTACCAGCCGTGCATTGGAAACCTTTACGATTCGGGGACCGCGGAGGCGCAGTTGCTAAAGACAATAGAGGCGTAGCGAGTTTACGGAACTAGTCTTTTCTTGTGGTCTTCCCGCAACCCCCTGTGTTACTCAACTACGGGGAACCGACGTAGCATTTAGTCAAGATACCAGTACGCGAATGTGACTTAGGAGATTCCTTTCTCTCGAAAGACTCCAAAAACTCCAGAAGCGGGCTCAGGCGGTAGCACTAACATACCGTAGTATGAGTCAAGCACTTTCGCCTATGGAAGACTTGGAAAGTCTTACCGATACCCTACGTAACGAATTGAGGCGTCGCGTATATAGCACGTGAGCGCGAGGCGTAGAAGAGCCGGGGCTAACAGACGGAGACGGGGCCGCAAGGGCGACCCCTAGGATTACCCATGTAGATTGACCAACTTGTAACGTTCGGTAATTCTCCTCGATACCACCTCACCAAGGCGGGCCCTTTACCTTCTTTTAGCCCGGACGGACCTTTGGCATTGCAGTGTTTTCAACCGCCGCGTCTTCATTGGTTGTCGATACCTACCTGATCTGGACCCCCAGCCGAAGCAGGCTAGGATCCTCGACTGGGTCTGATATGGAGCCCGTGGGGGGGGGGAGGGGACATACCTACGTAGACCCTAGAGGATCGACCAGTGTGACGCGTTATCGCGGGAGCCCAATTTGGGAAACAAGAGACGAGAGCATCGAAATGTGAGGTCTGGCTGGATAGGGGTTGGGATCGAAGGCAGGACTGGGGCGGAGGGCGGTGGCGAACTCCAGCGCAGATTCCACGTAAGTAAACACGGCTATAGTCACAAGTCCCGTAGGTATAAAGTCGGCCACGCCCCTACACTCTCCTCTCTCAAACTCGTCTCTACTCACGCAGTAAACTCTTCTCCATTCTTATACATATATACATTCTCTTACTCTACTTCATTCGCTTTCAAGCCTCTAGACGACAATGGTAAACCTACGCGCCATCTCCGCCTCTCTGGCGGTCTCTCTTCTCGCTGGCACCGCCGTTGCCCACCCCGGTGAGAGCAAGGCGGCCGTCAAGCGCGAGGCGTACCTCCTGAACCGCGCCCAGGCCGGTGCTCGTCGTGCCATCACCGGATGTGCCGACGCCGAAAACAGCGCCGCCCTGAAGGCTCGCTCTGCCGCTCGACGTGCTGCCACCGCAGAGGCGCTCCGGAAGAAGCGTGGCCTTGATAGCCGTATGTCTTGCACTTGTAGAGCTTGGAGTGATCCCAATGGCTAACAGTTGACAGACCGCATGAGGGGCAAGCGAGACCAGGCCGCCCTCGAGAAGTATCTAGCCGTCGACCACAATGTCACACACTTGGGATACACCCTCGATACTCCGATCGATGTCATCTTCGACTCTAACTCGTCTGTCGCCCTCATTCCGGAGGTTACCATCGGGCCTTACTGGGTTTCGGGCGAATTGATCAGGGTTAGTCTTCTTCTCTTTTCCTTTCCCGAACACTCTTCCAATCTTCAAAATTCGCCTACACCTACATCTACGTTCGATGGCTCAGCCCCTCTCCCCAAATTGGTAACGGCGATACACCTAAGACGTCGTTTGGTATGCTAACGACGAGACTGAACGGTAGACCGACATAACGGACGATGAGCCGGGCGTGCCGCTGCACCTGGACCTGCAGTTCATCGACCTCAACACGTGCCAGGCGGTGCCCAAGATGCTGATCGACGCGTGGCACTGCAACGCGACGGGGGTATACTCAGGCGTAGCGACGACGGGCCAGGGCGGGCTCAACTCTACGTTCGGCCGCGGCATCCAGGAGACGGACGAGGACGGCGTGGTGCAGTTCGACACCATCTTCCCGGGCCACTACACCGGCCGCACCGGCCACATCCACATCATGAGCACCGAGAACGCCACCATCCTCCCCAACAACACCTACCTCACCAACGGCAAGGCCAACCACATCGGCCAGATCTTCTTCGATCAGCACCTCATCAACGCCGTCGAGAGCCTCAGCCCCTACACCAGCAACGAGCAGACGCTCACCCTCAACAGCGAGGACGGCATCGGCGCCCAGACCGCCACCGATGCCTACGACCCCTTCGTCGACTACGTCCTCCTCGGCCCCAACCTCCAGGACGGCCTCCTCGCCTACATCACCGTCTTCGTCGACACCACCGCCAACGTGACCGCCAACGTCCAGGCCGCCGCCCACTACTACCAGGGCGGTGGCGTGGCCAACCCTGACGCCGGCGGTGGCTTCCCCGGCGGTCCCGGTGGTCCCGGCGGCCCCCCGCCGAGCGGTAGCTTCCCCCCCCTCCCCAGCTCGACCGCCAACTAGGTTGGCCGATCGACTTGTCGACGCGCAGTGCTAGATAGAGAGGTACTTTTCAACGATGTACTTAGGAAGAAAGTAGAGGAGCGTAGAGCGGATGGGAGGCGGCCCAGTTGTATTTAGCTTAGTTCGTGAGTGAGACTATTTAGAGAATATATTGCCGCCAATACTGCGTAACTTTTGGTTGTTTGAGCAGGTTGTGGTGACTCTGATTTAGCGAGACTGTTACTGTTTTTGCTATAGTTGTTCTACGTGAGAAGGCTATAGATGAACTTCATGCCTACCCTTCTCTCCTTTCCTTTCCTCTCCTCCCTCGTCTTTCGTGCGTGAGCCCACTACATCACTTACCCGGCCGCAGAAAACGCTGTCTTGGAAATCTACCACCAAGCAGTCGGTGCCTATAACGGCAGAAGATACCCGAGCAATAAATCTCGAGCGTAAGCGAACCGTTGTGGGATGCCAAGCGGTCCACCCGCAGATTAACCAACCGAGGGCCGCAACGCCGAGCCATTTCATCAGTTGAATATATACGAGCGACGGCAATTGTCGCCATAGCCTTCATGCGTAGTTGGGGGAAACCCACCCCCCTCCCCCTAGAATCACAAGACCAGTCGCAGTAGAGATCAGAGCACCAACCGCATGCCCGCCGACAGCCTAACGCCAAGTGCCGATGCGTGCGTACCATCCTCGACGCAAGTCTTCCGCCCCATTATCTTCTCTTCTCTTCCCTCCTCCTCCCTCCTCCTCCCTTCTTCCTCCTCTCATCACCGACCCTCGCCCGCCCCTCCTCGCTCCGCCGCCGCGCCCCCTCCCTCCTCCTCCACCGCCGCGCCCGCGCCCGCGCCCGTGTTCCGCCTCCTCACCGCGCCGCCGACCTTCTCGGCGCGCTGGAGCTTCTCCAGCTCGCGGCGGATCTCCTCGGGGTCGCGCGGCGCGAGCCCCCACCACTCGCGCAGGAAGGACTCCTGCTCGAGGCGGCGGCGCTCGCGGCGCTCGTGGTCCCGCGCCCGCGCCGCCCGCTGCGCGAACCACTGCTCCCGCGCCCGGTCGTGCTCCGCCGCCGTCGCGTGCGCCTGCATGCACCCGTTCATCCGCCGCGACAGCGCCCGGCATGCGAACGACACGCTGAACGTCCGCTCGCGCGCGCAGTCTGCGAAGGCTGTCCGCGTTGTTTTTTTTCCCCGCGGGGGAGAGGCCGCGGGAGGAAGAGTCAGTCGCGAGTGTTGCGTTCGGTTGTAGGGGGGGCATGAGAAGAGGCGAGAGAGAGAGGGGCGAGAGAGCGGGAGACGGGATTCTGGACGGCCGCGCGGAACCGCCAAGGCGGGGACGAGGAAAGAAACAGCAGCAGAGGGCTAACTAACCTTTGATCTCTTCGGCGCACAGCTTCCGCACGCGCTCGTTGAACACCTCGCGCACCTGCGCCTCCTGGCTCGCCGAGAGCGGCAGCGGGTTGCGCGATGGTATCGGTAGTCCTCCCCTCTCTTCCCCCTCTCTGCTCCCATCTCCCCCTCCTCCTGCGCTTCCTCGCCCGCTCTCTGGCCTTTTATCCCTACCGTCTGAGGCGGGCGGTATTGGTGGCTCCCGAGCAGCCATTGCAGCCATGGGAGGTGGCGAGTGGCAGATGTCCTCGCTGGTGTCGGTATCGGTGTTGGTGTTGGCGCTGGACGATGGTAGCCGTGCTCGGGGTAGTGGGGTGGTGGTGGTAGACTGGGCTGTTCCTCGCTCGCTCGCCCGTTCGCTCGTTCGTCCGTGACTATGCAGTCGGGGAGAGGGAGGCTTAATCGGTAGGCAGCTGGGCAGACGGGATGTGTATGCTGACGCTGATTCGGGTGTTGCTGGCGGTATAAATATCCTCGCGGCGCATCGTACGTTATAAGGGTAGAGAGACCGAGTTGTGGTGAATGGTGCGGATGGGCCTTTTCTCTTAGGCCGGAGCTGAGCAAGTTGCAATTCGCCATTCCGCCCCGCCTCACCGCCTTCCGGTTTCGGGGTCGGCGCCGACGGCCAAGACGAGGGCGCGGCACGGGGTGAACACAGTAAATCACTATAGTAGGTAGTTCTACGTAGTAACCCATGTGCAGCTGTGTGTTCGTGTTAATTGCGGCCATGGTCTGGGCCGGGTTCTCCTAAATTGCTATCGTTCCCAACCAAGATCCTGTCGCCGGAGCCCGCTACGGTAGGTATGCTAGCTAGCTAAGACTACAAAATTGTCTATGAATCCAAGCTACCTCTCTGCTGGAGAGGGAATGTCTGCCGCTAAATCTTCTCTTTCGATGTCCAAGCTATCCTTTTCTTTTCCCGGCTTCTTCTTGATGGCAAACCGGGAACCCCAGCTGACTGCCTTGTCCTTCGGGTGCCTGCCGGCGGTACTGGACGGGCCCAGGGACGGACTACTATGAAAGCTCTCGAAGCTACGTCCAGGCGCCACGTTGGTGATAGTCCCTCCGCCCTCCTCAGCGTACTCGTCGAAGCTGCTGCGTTCCGCGGAGGCGTTCTTGTCCGAGTTGGCTACGCTGCTAGGTCCCTTCTTGCCCCCGAGACCGCGTACCGAAGTGAAGCTAAATTTGGAAGAGCTTCCTTTACGAAGCAGCTTTCTGAGGCCGCTCTCCTGTTCCTTTAACCCCAACCCGGCTGCTGCGTGTTCTGACGGCGTGTTGGAGGGGGCCTGGTCGAGCGTAAGCGACTCGCGCGATTCCGTGACCGACGGCGTGCCGATCGAAAAGGCGTCGCGTGACTTGCGGGAATCCGACGGCGAGTCGTCGGGGGGAGGGGTCACTACCTCGGATACGGATGAAAGCGAGACCCGCGGCCTCTCTTTAGCCAACTCCATCTCCTTAGCCTTCATCTTACTGGCCTTGTCCTTCGGCTCTCGGCTCTCCCTCTCCGTCTCCTTCTCCCTGTCCGGTTTGGCGCGGAACAGGCCTGCCATGAAGCTTGGCGCAGTGGGATTAAGACGTTGGCTTAATGTCTTGGATAGAGGCTTAGTCCCAATAACCCCCACCTGGCTAGGTGATGCGTGTAGCAGCTCAGCGTCGTCCAGGATTTCGTCGTCCGCGTCAGCTAGGGTGGTCTTCAACGCAGAAGGAGAGCCGTGGATGGACTGCCTCCTTGACGGATTTCGTGAGGGTGCCCACGGGTTGTCATCTGCTGCCCAGAGTCGATTCGGTTGCGGGATTCGATTCCATATGGAGCCGCTCTCCGTCGACGGCCGGGTGAATTCGGACGATGCGATGGAAACAGGCCGAGGGCTGCTCGGACCCCGCTCGGGGAAAACGTTGCCCCCGAGACTGTTGGGATTCGCGACAAGGCCCGGCTGGTGCGGGAGTATACGACTCGCGTCAGGGCTACCTATGACTGAAATTTCCGGCCCGACCGAGTTCCGGTTGAACATGTTCCAGCCGGTAGAGAAGCTTATCCGCCTCTTGCTTGGCATAGCCTCGAGATCTTCGGATGGTCGTGGCAGTGATTGAGTCTGGCCGGGTTTTAGAGTCCCTAGGGCAGGCGGTTCGTCAGGAGCCTTAGGGCCGCGGTGGAGCCAAGGTAAGAAGCTTCGCCTGTTTATGTTTACGGCCTGACTCGGAGGGGGGATCGGCGACGAGGTACCGAGATCCCCCCGAATCCCCTTGAGCGAGCGACGCTCGCTGTTCTCGCCCGTATACTGTGAGAAGGGCAAGTGTTGAGAGGAGCCTTGAGGACTGGAGAAGATGCTGAGAGATCTAGCCGAGGATGCTGGTGACTGAGGGTCGTTGTCGTGGGAAAATGCCGACCCAAACGTGTTATGTCTCGGTCGCCGGGAGTTGGGACTCGGTGGTTCGTCGCCTATAAAATCATCGAGCATACCGGCGGGGAGAAGGGCCGCTGCCGTAGGGCTTAGCGGCGCCCCGGTAGCGGGATGTCGCATAAGGTCGTCATCGAGGTGGTTAGCAGCAAAGTCTGACTTGTGTTCCATGTAAGGCCCCGGAGCGAAACCGGGCGGGATAGTCGGCGGACGAGAGGGCCCGAAGGTCGATGGTCCATACGGTCGGTCTAAAATCGAAAATGACTGGATCGGCGACGGAATGACAACATTGGAAAGCGAGTTGCTATTCCGGCTTCGTCGCTTGAGTTGGTTTTGAGACGAGAGATCGAACTCGACTCCGGACGAATTTGCCTGGTTGTACATGAAGGGAAGGCCGGATTGTTGCGCTGCCGTCAGCTGGGTCTGCAACACATTCCCGTAGTCGTTGACCATCCGAAGTTTCTTGTTTGCAGCGAAGAGATGTCGTTGCAGCTCCTTGGCCCTCACTTCCCAATCCCTTCGAATCTGGCGGTCCGTCTCGCGCCGTTCCTCGCTCTCTTCACCACCGGGAAGCTTTTTCCGCTGCTCCTCGGCCTCCTTCAACTCCCTGCTCTTCTCCCTAAGCTCAACCTCTTCTTGAGCGAGACTAGCCTGCGTTTGTGCTATTTCGGCACGCAGTTCTTCAGCTCGCAGATCGCCCTCTCTTTGGCAGGCATTTCTATCCTTCTCGAACCCGTTCTGGCGCTTGGCCATCGAAGCTATATCCTTGTCCCACTTAGCTATCTCGTCGTGGAGCTTCTGCCGCTCCGCCCGCTTCTCCCTCAGCAGCTTTTCTTTTTGCGTCTTTCGCTGTTGAGCGCTCCTCATGGCCCTCTCCGTCGTGCCCGCCTCTCTCTTCAACTTTTCTGTGGTGTCGTCCTTCTCCTTCAGCATGCGCTTTTTTATCTTTTTCTCCTCGGCCAGTTCGTCCATCAGCTCCTTGTGCTCCTTTTCATCTTTGGCGATCTGTGACTGGGTTTCGTCAATCTCCCGCCGGATGCTCTCAAATCTCTCCCCTAGTTCCTGTAACGAACCCTCTGAGTCCTTGTCCAAAACGTCCCTCGCCGGCGGATCCATGCTCGCCGTAGAGGGGGAATGTTTCCTCGTTAACGTATTTCGTCTAGTCCCTGAGAGAGCACCGGAGCTGGCTTGTGCGGTTAAGCCGGATGGTTCCGCAACGGAGGCGGCCTCGACGCCGGCGGCAGGACTTCTCGATCCTCCCTCTTCGTCTGCGTGGTCACTGGGCATCGCAAGATGCTGCTGCTCGGGGACAAAACTAGCCGGCAGACGGCCATCGCCGAGCTGAGGACGACCATCCCTTGCATAGGTCCGTAACCGTACGACGCGGCTAGGCGCTTGGAAGTTATTATAGCCGACAGCGATGACTCGGATGTTGTAGAAATGGTTCGGCTTCAAGCCGGTGACGGTGATAGCCGTCTCCTGATTCGCGGAATCGCCGACTAGAAAACGCGCGATATTAATATTTCTGTAGGCGAGATTCCGAGCGGCGACCACCATCCCCCACACTTACCGTTCACGCCGTTGACCTGTATGGTGAACTTGGCCACGGGCCGAGCACCCTCGGGAGGCGTCCAATTAAGAGTGGCGGCGTCGGAGCGGATGCCAGCAAGCGAGACTTTGGGAGCGTCGGGAACTTCGACGCCGAGGACGCCAATTAGTTCGTTGACGGACTTCCTCAGCGTTTGCACGGCGCGATGGGCGAGCCTATCACATTGCGACGTGGTCAGAAGCATGAAATGGATGCCTACGAGGCCCGCACGGACGGGGCAGCAAGCCTACCAGACGATAGCGAGACCTGTCACGAGCATATTGGCATGATACTGGACCAGGACGTCGAGGCGGAGGGCTTTGACGGCGCAGATAGCGAACTGGTAGATTTGGTAGGGAGTAGCCTGGGCCAGCTCGGGAGCGACGGCCCAGTAGAAGAGGACGCAGCCGACGACGACTATCAGATTCAGGTGGGCAGTCTTGGGCTCAACAAACCACCAGGCCAGCAGGGCACAGACGAACAGGACCGAAGGGACATACGTCGGCCATGGGGTCCATAACATATCGTCGTGATCGCTGGGAGGGGAGCCAAACTGCTAACAAAGAAAAAAAAAAGGAAAGAGGAAAATAGAAATGCCCAGAGGAGGAAGAGGGGGAGGGGGGGGAAGAACAAAACAAGAGATGAGAGGAAGGGGAAAAATCCCCAAGAGGGTGCAAAACAATAGAAAGGGTGGAAAATTGATTCCTCCTTACGCCGCCGCATTGCCTGCGCTAGGAATTGTGGAGACAAAGCTCCCATCCTAACGGACGGAAGTGGTGTTGTATGTATATAGACGCATATGTAGGTATATAGATGTATACGCATATCGAGACGCAGGGCATATGTGCACACGCGCGCCTCCACGCCTTGCCTCCACGCATATGCATACCCTGTGCCAGCACAATCCGGGGGAGAAAGGGGGGGGGGAGCAGGGGGGAACCCTCTCCCTTTCTTCTACGGGGATGTGCCCACCGTCCATTACTTGTGCCCGGGTATGCGTGTGTCCGAACGCACGCACGATGATGTATGTAGGTATGTGTATACGCGTAAGAAAACTCGGGAGCGGCCGTCGGCTTCTAGGGCTGCGTGCAGGTAAACGTCAAGCACTTTGGGTAGACCCCCCAGACAGGTAAAGGCGTGCATGATGTAAGTGACGGTGGCAGCGGTGGCCGGGGCAGTGGTAGAATGCCTCTCAGCCGGCTACCTATTAAGGTCCCTGCCGTTGCCGCCACGCACATGGGCTCGCGGGTAGGATTCGGTGATGGTGTGTGGACCATCTAAAAAGGAGAGGTATTAGGTGCCTGCTAGGCAGCCTCGGAGCCTCTAAGCTTAGGTGATAGGCGTACGTGTCTAGGCGTAGTGTATGCATGTAGGTAAACTTGGGCGCATCACTGCTAATTTTACTTTACTACCTTGGGTCTTATAGGCATGGCGTATAGACATGTTAGGAAGTTGGTTACCTGGGGGGGGGTTGAAGGAGGATAGCACACCGAGACAGGTCACCGATGAAGCCAGCCCTACATGCTAGGCAGGTACCTAGCAGTCGGCCCCGGGACAGACGGGTGCAACCAAGCTTTTTGTTTCGTAGGCCGCCACAGCGTGTAATGTGTCTTGCTTACTTACCTACGATAGGTATACCATATAAAGGGATTCGCTCACGGCGGTGTAGGTGTTTGGGAGGGAATGGTGAGGTAAGGTTGTGCGCGCATATATGCATATTTCGTGTGGGCGTAGCAACACGGCATGCTGTCTACCTCTGATGGAGATTTCCCAGTAGATCCAACGAACACCTGCGTGCAGATACACCTCTCAGTGTAGATAGACGGTATGCATTTCCAGCGCGGCCCCAACCTGTCTGTAAATATGCTTTTATGTTAGACTAGAGGTAGGTCCCGTAGGTAAATGTCTGTCTACCTACATTCTAACTTGCGTTAGAACTTACGTTAGGTGCCTCCTATCTAAACACCAACTCCCTGTAAGGTCAACAGAATACCTTTACTCAGAGAAGAGGTCGAGGTACTACATCCGTGTGCCCTTACCATCCCCTCCCACGCCCTTCCATCGGCGAGACAGGTCACATTTTGTGCCGTGAGATCTGCACCGCTGTATACTTGATGCATGCTAGAGCCGGCGCCGGTCGGTAGTATCTTGCGGCAATGCCTGCGAAGCTTGACGGGAGCCTTAACCAATCGACGCGACGAGGCCAGGATGCCAGCTAACACTAGGATATTGTGTGCAGCCATACGACACGTTCCCGTCGCTTCCACCCTCAGACACATATCCGGATGCCTCCTGCTGCATATTGTCGCTTACCATAGCTAGCCCTGCCCAATGCGGAACGTACTGCGACCACGCAATGCTGGTGAGGGGCGAGGAGGGGAGAGGAGGGGAGGGGAGGGGAGGGGAAGAGAAGGGGTGGGAGGGGAAGAGACGGAGAGGGGAACACCGGCCGGCTAGGTTCAACAGCTCTATGAAGAATATCCCTCTCCGTACGTACAGCGGTTATCGCGTGGGTATATATATAGGTATATATATATATATATATCAGGTGTGCTAATCCCTTATCCCTAGGTGGGATGGGCTGCCGCTCGATGCCAACCCCTCTACTACTACTCCCCTCCTATTCGTAGGCTGGGTCCGACCTACCAGTAGCTGTCCGTCTACGGAGATCTGCTCATCGGCTTTATTTACTAGGTAATCCTATCTTTCAGATAAGCGCACCATCTTTCTCCGAACTCCGAACCCCACGGGGATGCCGTGGCCGGGCGTCGAATGGGGAGGGAAACACGCTGCGAAGGGCATACGGGAGGGTGGTTGGCATGCGGATACACCCACCGGGATGCCTGGCGTTGCTGGTGCTGCTTTCTGCTTTAGGTATCTGAACGTCAGAGGGCGTCTGGACCACGTCAAACGAAAGAGTGCCCAATGTCTAGTAAAGCGGCACGAGATTGGCACATCCACGAGCAGAAGAGAGCGGAAACGAAAGAGACAGCACCCTTTCTGCAAGACATTGGGATAGCTCACATCACACAGCATCCCAGCCGGTACGAACCAGCCCCATCCATTTCATGCCGGCTTGATTCAGATGTGCCATGGGGGCTATATTACCGTGAGTATTGGGTATCGTCGTGTAAGATGCACATTTCGATGCCCAGGGCCATAGACATGTTCGGATTTCGATTCCGCTACCCCTCAGACTGCCGATTGGGCTGATACAAGGCCCGGTCCGCCGTTCAAGGCAACTCTACGCGTGTCCATCGGGTCGACGCCTACACGCATACCTAAATCGCAGGTCTAGATCGCCTGTCTACAGCGGCGCAAAACAGCACGAGGGGCGGGGTCCGAGTGATCCCGACAGCTGCTGGCCCTGGCAGTTGTCAACCGTAGCTGCGGTCGGGGAGTGGTGAGAGGCGGCCTTCTTCGCAGACCGGGGTGTCTGGTCTCACGTGGTTTTAGTTCGGTCTCGTTTGTTGGGGGTACAACAACCCGCCAGCACCAACAACTTCATCTGGTCAGGTCGGGCCGTGTGGCGTTGAGTCTTTGGGATGGAATCGCCGCCAGGACCTGGAGTATTCCCGTGCAGGCCGAGAAGGATGGGTCGACGGGAGAGATGCGTTGGGCTCCTCCGGTACTTGGGATTCATGGAGGTACCACACGGACGCCTGCCCCCTAATCGTCTACCCATACGCCAGCACTGGCCTGATTGGATCTACCGTACAACCGCCGAGACTCCCCTAAAAGCGAAGAGGGATACACATGTTTCGTAGCGCTGTCCGTGTCCGGCTTGCGGCGGATTCTGGACGTCGACGACATTGCGGAGAACCGGCCTAGCAGCTGAGCAACCTATCGAAGTCAGCCGCAACTCCTCGGCACATCATACACGGGCATGCTAGGGACATGCTGTCAGATCGGTGACATGTGCTGTCGGGTTGAGAGGACCATGCTGGCTAGGGTCGGCCGTCGAGACGACAAAGACGAGGCAAGGCGTATCGGCCCTACACTGGGGCACGGCACGACGCTTACCTTGCCCACGCTCAGGAGGATGTCCTCAGGGCCAAGCCATGTTAGGAAACTGTCCAGCGCCCAAGGCCCTGTTGCCTAGGCACTGGGTCGTAGGCAGTAGGTAGCGTGCCGTGGCCCGTACCGACCACGTACCAGGGCAGCCTGTAGCATGCGCGCCAGGGCCGCACGTGCATGTGTCATGGCGCCCATGGCTTTTTGTCTTGGGCGCCGGGGGTTCCAACCCCTGTGTAGCATGTACCTAGGTACGGCTAGCAATACTTGGAATCCGCCTCGGTCCGCCAAGTTACCGCGAGTTACAGCGAGTTACAGCCTGCTTTGTGGTGGTGGGCGGAGGTAGCAGCCTGGTACCTCCCTACCGATACAGTACATGCCCAGGGCAACACCGAGCATCCCGTCGCGGCTCGACGATAATAAATGGTAACTGGCCCTATTTTCTTCCTAGTCTCCTCAACAAGCTCGTCAGCACTCCCTCGTCTCGTCCCACCAACTCAGCTGTATCGCCTCCTTTGGCATCGGATCCTTTGCGCATTCGTTGCTTGATTCCTACCCGTTCCTGTTCCTACTGCTTTCTTTCTCGTTCTCCTTTCTTTCTCGAACTCTCCTTCACTCCGTCTTTTTTTTTCCCGAGAATAAACCTACCCCCAACCCGTGCATCTTCGAACACGCATCTCCAGCGCCCTGCTATTCTCCCCCTACCCGTCGCTCCAAGCTGCTTTTTTCCGTCCTCCGACCCCGGCGACCCAGAGACCCGTAAATCGACGTCATTGCGTACAGGGGAGAAAAGGGAAATAAAAACAGTACGAGGTAGAGACGACAAGGAGAATTCCTATTCGCCTCCCTTCCTTAACTGCTAATCCGTCCCTGGACACCGTCAAATCAACCCATCCCGAGGATTGTGCTGCTTTCGGACCTAGTCCTCAACAACCATATGGTTCGGTTTTTGTGATCCGCGAGGAATTGCTGCTCTCGACTACATGCTGAACGACTCCTATCGAGCCCGAGTCTAACCGTCGGCTTCAGCTTGCTGTCTGGTTCCGTTCTTGTCCTCCCTCCCTTTCACCTCCCCTATTTTGGGGCCGCACCCCCCCCCCCCCCCCCCCCCCGACCTCACCCTACGATACCGACCCCTCGCGAGCCTTTACGGGAAAGATGCAGTACGTCCGCAATATCAGCGACTCCGTCTCTACCGCCTGGAACTCGATCAATCCGGCTACCCTAAGCGGAGCTATCGACGTCATCGTCGTGCAGCACGAAGATGGCACCTTATGCTGCTCTCCCTTCCACGTCCGCTTTGGAAAGTTCTCTCTGCTACGGCCTTACGAGAAGAAGGTCGAGTTCCGGGTCAACGGAGCCAAGCAGGAATATGCGATGAAGCTTGGCGAAGAGGGCGAGGCCTTCTTCGTATTCGAGACCAACGATACCATACCTCAGAGCCTCCAGACCTCGCCTCTCAGCTCCCCGGCTTCCAGTCCAACCTTTCTGCCAGATCGCTCGTCCACCGACCTCCAAGAGCCGGACTTTTTACAGTTAGATAGCGAAGCCGGGAGGTCACGATCTACCACTATATCGCGTCCTCAACCTGCCGTACTCTCTTCTCAAGTCGCCAGTTCAGGTATGTTTCTCGGGCCTCGGCCCTCTAGTTCTCAGGAGCACTTGATCTGACGATGATGCAGGTGTGGTCGCACCTAGCGCGTCGTCCCCCGAACTATCCGCTGGCCGACCAAGCTCGATACGATCGCCCAGTTCTGCGAGACGTCCTTCTTACAGCGATGAAGCATTACCGGGCAGCCGGTATACCTTCACCGAACGCGACGATTCGAATCATGATTCGAACGAAGCGGACGATCTAATTCCCCAACGGCCGCTAAGCCCGCCCCCTCTAGCGCCTCGAGAAGCGATCCAGCGGGCCATGACACTATCGAAAGAGTTATCGGCGGTCAATATTCCTAGCCGAGTGACCGAGACAGGCGATCTCATGTTAGACATGACCGGATACAAGGCTAGCGAAGAGGACGCGATCAAGGCGGAGATCCTGGCGCGCAAAATACTATCCGAGGAGCTCCAAGGCGACTACGACATCGGCGCGCTGTTTGGCATGGACGAAGAGGGTAATCTTTGGATATACAGTAGCGAGGACGCTAAAGAGGCTGCGATGAAGAAGACGATGACGTCCCTCCGACCGTCGCCTACGCTCGCCATCGACGCCGCCTCGGATCCCGGGTACCAGAGCGACGACTCGACCGCGTCGACGCAAGCGTTATCTCACAGAAGAACCGAGTCTGACGTAGGTCAGAGCGTGATCCAGACCCCACCCACCACGCCGGGATCAACATTATCTGCCGGCAACCCGAACAAGAACTACGCAAAAACCCTCCGGCTGACTAGTGACCAGCTGAAGGCGCTCAACTTGAAACCGGGGGAGAACTCGATGAGCTTCACGGTGAATCGCGCAACATGCCAGGCATATATGTATCTCTGGCAGCACGATACCCCCGTTGTCATATCGGATATTGACGGCACCATAACGAAATCGGATGCTTTAGGTCATGTGCTGAACATGATCGGGCGCGACTGGACGCATACGGGCGTCGCGAAGTTGTACAGCGACATTGTAGAAAACGGGTACAACATAATGTACCTCACTAGCCGTTCCGTCGGCCAGTCCGACACCACGAGAGCCTATCTCTACGGTATCACCCAGGGCGGCTATCGCCTCCCTAGAGGCCCCACCATCCTGTCTCCGGATCGGACGATGGCTGCCCTGAGGCGAGAGATATATCTCCGTAAGCCGCACGTATTCAAGATGGCCACTCTGCGGGATATCCGGAGTCTGTACGGCCAGGATAACCACTGTTTTTACGCCGGTTTCGGGAACCGACTCACGGACCAGATCTCGTACCGGACGGTGGATGTGCCGAGGAACCGCATCTTCACCATCAATTCGAACGCCGAGGTGTCGTTAGATCTCCTGAGCCTCAACAAGCTAAAGCTGAACTACGTGAACATGACCGAGGTCGTCAATCATTACTTCCCCCCCGTCAGCACACTCGTCAAGGGGGGCGGGGTCGAGTACACCGACTTCACGTACTGGCGTGACACGCCCCTCGAACTGAACGAGTTCTCAGCCAGCGAGTCCGAGGAGGCCGAAGGGGGGGAATATTCGGCGGACGAGGAAGATGATGAAGGGGATCAAGGTGACGACGACGAAGGCGAGGAAGAAGACGACGAAGAAGCTTACGAAGAAGACGAGGACGAGGAAGTCGGCAACCTGGGCGACAGCTACATCTCGAGGGCCGATGAGGACTATGATGCCGATGACGCCAGGGATGAGGAGGATGAGGAGGAAGACGAGGAGGAGGAAGCAGAGGTGGCGGAACCGGCGAAAGGCGACGCTCACGCGCACGCCCAGCTCCGCGAGGGCGACGGCCGAGAGGAGGAAGATGACCGCATCGAGTACGGGAACAGGAATGACTCTCGCGCGGTGGCAACAGTCGGAGCATCGGCAGCGCCGCCAGCGCCAGCGCCAGCGCCAGCGCCAGCACCAGCACCAGCACCAGCACCAGCACCAGCACCAGCACCAGCACCAGTAGCGCGCGACGTTGACGCCGAGATCATTACGGGCATGGACGCCCTAGACGTGGCGGCCGATAGGGAGGAGAAGTCGGAAGAGACGAAGGAGATGGTTGATAAGGTGTAATACAGAGCAGTGGCGTGAGTCAAGAGAGGCGAAGAGCGCCGCAACCCTCGCGGACGTAGACCAACCGGGAGCGTCGGGCTGGAATGCGCGGCCACATACATGCGCACGCACGCATGGGGGCGGTGATCCGCGCGACCCACGACCGATCTAAGATAGATAGAGAAGGGGGGGAGGCCACCTTGTACATACCTTCTTCAGCTCACCGTGTTCTTGTCGGCTTAGCATAGCGTGGGCGTTTTTTCTTTTCTCCCTTTAGCCTAGCATATTTGTATTGCCGCCGCCGCCGCCGCCGCCGGTTTCTGCTTCTTACTTCAAAATTCTACTTGTGGCCTGCGCGTTCCGACTGCGATAGAGGGATAGAGGGATAGAGGCGAGGGATGGGAGAAAGAAAGATAGACAGAGAGAAACACCGAGCAGATGCCAGCCGGTCGGCCGGCTGCAGGCGAATAAGAACGCGACGTATTCTGCGACTCACTATTTGACACATCCGCTGTAGCGTTGGTACTTGTGACATGTGTTGTCTACGTCGAATCTACGGCTGGTCTTAGGGCGAGTAAGTAGGCACTGCGTCACGTCCCGCACGCACGCAGTATAATGTATATATTACTAGTTCCGCTCCCTCGCGTCGCCTGCGCCGCGCGCATCCCAGCGGCCGCCGTGACGCCCTCGGGCCAACGCGTGCTCGTGCGCTCGGCGCGGCGGCAAGCGTCGGCGCAGCGCCCCGCGGGGAGTCTTCGCCGCCGCTTACCAGATCGCGAGGGCCACAGATACCGAGCCCCGGGGCGCATCGGGGCCCGACGCAGCGCCCAGCACGCATTATCCATGCTGCACAGCGACCTCGCGGCTCGCATAGCTTCTCTGGCCGCTACGGCAACGCGCAGTAGTTATATACCTATTTCCGCATGCGAGATCCCGCGCCCTGGACTACGAGTCTCCGGGAGCTCTCTCGCTGTCGAGAGTCGTAAACGATACCCGGAGAGCCAAAACTCCCCACCTCCCCTTCTCCTCCAATTCGCAATATGTCCTTCGTAGCCCTATTCTGCCGCCGACCCCGTATTTCCCTGTCGAGGCCCCTCTCTGAAATTTGTTTTTATTTTTCCTTCGATCTTCCCTTTCGCCGCCTTCACTCCATGCCCTCCATATCCTCGTCCTCCATATCGTCGCCTCCCATCTCGTCGGCCAGCAGCTCCCCCAAGCCGCCCTCGCCCGTCCCTCCCACAGACGCTCCTCCCCCCGCGCCGGTCGTCGCCCCGCTCGCGTCTTTCTTGGCGCCGTCGCCGGTCCCCGTCATGTCGGCGTCCTCGTCGCTCTCCGCGTCCTCGGCGTCGTCGGCGAAACCACCCTGGCCGTCCCCGGCGGCCCAGCGGTCGCGCAGCCCCCAGCCGACGCCGCTGAGCACAAAACGCTCGTTGGGTAGGCGCACGCCCCACTCGTTGGCCAGGACGCGGGGCAGCGCTACGGCGTTGCGCTCGCGCGCCAGCTCCTGAAGCCACTCCTTGCTTGCGCCACCGCCGCCGCCGCCGCCTCCCGCACCCCCTCCCGCGCCGCCGCCGGCACCGCCCCGGAACTGGAACGCCTGCCGGCTGGCGATGGCGAGGTTGATGGCGTTCGTCGTGACGACGGCGTCGGCGGCGGGAGCGCTGGGCGCGACGCCGGACGCGGCGGACGGTCGCGCGCCTGCGTGCGACGTGTAGGGGTCCGTGGATAGGTGCAGCGCGTCGCTGAGCACGGACGACGTATGCCGGTAGGCGAAGTCGAGCAGCAGGAGCGGCACGCGCGGGTCAAACGAGGTGACGCCCTGGGAGGTGAGGAGGAGCTCTAGGGTGCGTGAGTCGCGGGGTCGTGGGGCGTGTGTCGGATTGGACGTCGATGTGGTAGGTTGTTGGGTCTGCTGTTGAGATGTTCCCAGCTGCGCTCCGCTACTTCCAGCTCCGGTGACAGCCGGCGTACCGACGGTGGCTTGGGAGTTGGGCACAGTGGACGAGCCGCTAGCCGCAACGTTCTGGCTTGGTTGGGACAGGGTTTGGGATAGGCCGGCAGATGAGGGGATGCCGTTCGGCTGGGATTGCGATACCGTGGTCGCCATCTTATGGATTAGCGGAGATCGAGGGGGGAGTAAGCGGTGCCGAGACGACGAGTGAGAGCATGAAATGTAATGTAAGCCGAGGCTTTTCGATGTGTGCGGCGTGTAGACAGGTCGACAGTAACAGTAAGGCGAGATGGCGATTAATTCCTAGAGCCAGCTGGGTGACCTAGCCGGCCCACGGGAGAAGGACTACTAAGCCTCCCTAACAGGCCGCAGCTGAAGCCTACGTTTATAGGCAAGAGACAGGTCACCAACTGGGTATGAGAGTGCGGGGGATGCCTATCGAGACTGTCTGACGAGGTTCACGTAGCTGACGGCGTGGATGAGGTTGGCAAAGTCGGTCAAGGGAAGAGAGGATGGGTCGTCGACGTGCGCGACGCCGTTTTCGCGGAGAGTTCTGCAGGTGGGCTAATTAGACGTGAATTTCGAGTAAACGCGGGTAGGAGGATGGCAATTGGCGAGTCGTTGGTCGCTATGGTATGGTATTGGCGTGGGTGGATGGATATTAGATGAAGGTGAAGATGGGCGGATGGAAGCTGGTTCAGCCTCGACGAAATACGGCGAATGGGCCCCATCAGTACGTACCTACCTAATGTCGCGATGTCTCATTAGGTAATGAGGCCCGTTTTACCTCAGGTAAGAGGGACCTGGGGTCAGGTACCTCACAAGTGTACCTGCATAGGTACATTGGTGCCCTGCTGGGAAGTTCGCGGGAGCTCCAACTGCCCTCGCCCCGCATGGAGGGGTTCGTTGTACCGCGTATGTACCTATACACAAGCATGGAGAGGGGAGGTATTATAGGCTGAGGACGGCACTAAGAACGGCCTACGATAGACATTCAAGGCGCCTAAGATAGTACCTGGGCTGTACCTCGATCGAGATTTTTCTTGCCCCGCCATCATCGGACAGTCATCCTCTGCATGCCGATGAAGGAGCCTAGGCCATCGTGAACAATCCGCGAGTTACCTTATTTCTTCTCTCTCTCGAAGAAAACTCCCTTTTCCTCCTCTCACTACGTTCCTAGTATTTCACACTCCTTCTAATTCTTCCCCTATACTTCAGTTTAGGCACCTCGATTGGCCGTCATCTCCTCTCTCCCTGCTATGGAGACGACGCTGCCTCTGCCCTTCGTCATCTCCGTGCCCGTTCCCCCGGACTGGACTGAGGGTGACGGAGGCGGTCCTGGCGGGCTCAGTCGCGAAGAGGTATCATGTCTTGGTTGCATCTTCTTCGACGCGAGCCCGCAAAATTTCGACACGCTCCTCAACCACTTAAGCCAGACCAGTACGGATCTACACACTTTCTTCGATGTCACCGGTCTCGACTCCAACGACGATGTCGTTACCATCTTAGATAACGGTGCGCGGAAGGTCTTTGTCCAACCCGAGAGGTTATCGGATTTCGCACAGTTCGGTCGGCGGGTTGCCCCGGCTGTAACCAATCCGAGTCAGCTCGGCCAGTTGTCCATCGGCACCGAACACGGCTTACTGTTAAAGGATTTCGATCAGCGGACCTTTGATGTTTCCGGCTTCATGCAGTCGAGCAAGGCTACCAAGATGCCTGCTCTCTATGTCAAGCCGACCCGCGATACTGTCTATAGCCAATTCGTCGATATATGTTCTCAAATATCGGCCATTCCTGTCATACCCTCCGCCGAGTTGACTAGTGACAAGACCAAAGCCGACAAGGCGATATTCGTGCCTACATTGTTTTCGCAGGCTTGGAAGTCGGATAGACCAGACCACCTGCTGCCCACGGTTGTATGTGACGAAGGAGGCATTGCTCTTGGATTGGTGTATAGCAGTGAGGAGAGCGTCGCCGAGTCTCTAAGAACCCAGACGGGCGTGTACCAAAGCCGGAAACGAGGCCTCTGGTACAAAGGGGCAACTTCAGGAGACACGCAGGAACTAGTTAGGATATCTCTGGATTGCGACAACGATGCGCTGAAATTCATCGTCAGGCAAACGGGCAAGTTCTGTCATCTGGACCAGCATGGATGCTTCGGCGATCTAAAGGGGGTCCGAAAACTCGAACAAACATTGGTCTCGAGAAAACAGTCAGCGCCGGAAGGCTCGTACACAAAACGGCTCTTCTCGGACGAGAAGCTGTTGCGGGCTAAGATAATGGAGGAGGCGGAAGAGTTGTGCAACGCTCAGACGCCACAGGATATTGCTTTCGAAACCGCAGATCTAATATACTTTGCCCTGACGAAGGCCGTTGGCGCCGGGGTGAGTCTCTGTGATATCGAGAGGAATCTCGATGCCAAAAGCCTCAAAGTCAAGAGGCGACCAGGCAATGCTAAAGGACAGTGGGCCCAAAAAGAGGGTATCTCCAATGGCACGGCGGACAAGGCAAAAGAAACCGCGCCCCCGCCAACTGCCCCCGCGGCCCCGGACGCGCAGAAGATTACTCTGAAGAGGGTGCACGTCAGCAAGGTCGACGCGTCTGAAGTCTTCGCCGCGCTGAAAAGGCCGTCGCAGAAGTCAGCAGGCGCCATCTTGGGCATCGTCACCCCCATTATCAATGACGTTCGACAGAACGGCGATAAGGCACTGTTATCCCTCACTCACAAGTTCGAGAAGGCGACAACCCTAACTTCCCCCGTTCTCAAGGCTCCATTTCCAGAGTCCCTCATGCAGTTGCCGCCCGAGACTATCAAAGCGATCGATGTCTCATTCGAGAATATCTACAAGTTCCACTCCGCCCAGAAAGACAAGCCCCTCCGCGTGGAGACTATGCCGGGAGTCGTGTGCAGCCGGTTCTCCCGGCCGATCGAGAGAGTTGGTCTATATGTGCCGGGCGGGACGGCAGTCTTGCCCAGCACCGCCCTCATGCTCGGGGTCCCCGCCATGGTGGCCGGATGCAAGAAGATCGTCATCGCCTCTCCGCCACGGTCCGACGGTAGCGTCACGCCCGAGATCGTGTACGCGGCCCACAAGGTCGGCGCTGAAAGCATCGTGCTAGCTGGCGGGGCTCAAGCCGTCGCCAGTATGGCGTACGGTACCGAGAGCGTCAGCAAGGTAGACAAGATCCTCGGGCCGGGGAATCAGTTCGTGACCGCTGCCAAGATGTACGTCAGCAACGACACCAATGCCGGCGTGAGCATCGATATGCCGGCCGGCCCGTCTGAGGTGCTCGTAGTTGCCGACAAGGACGCCAACCCTGCCTTTGTCGCTTCGGATCTACTGTCCCAGGCCGAACACGGCGTCGATAGCCAGGTGATCTGCATCGCGGTCGACCTGACCGAACAGCAGCTGCAAGCGATAGAAGACGAGGTTCACAAGCAGGCCACGGCTCTGCCGAGAGTAGACATCGTTAGGGGTGCCATTAGCCACTCGGTCACGTTCTTAGTCAAGGATGTGGAAGAGGCGATGAGGATTAGCAACGAGTACGCCCCCGAGCACTTAATCCTACAGGTCAAAGATGCCGAAAAGGTCGTGGAGAAGGTTATGAACGCTGGTAGCGTATTCATTGGCCAGTGGACCCCCGAGAGCGTCGGCGACTACTCGGCCGGTGTGAACCATTCGCTACGTAAGTTCAGCCCTCATATCTCATCTTGTAGTATATGCTAATGCGACGCAGCCACGTACGGTTACGCCAAGCAATATTCAGGGGTGAGCCTAGGTTCTTTCCTCAAGCACATCACAAGTTCCCACCTGACGGCGGAGGGGCTGCGGAATGTGGGTGGTGCCGTCATGCAACTGGCCAAAGTGGAGGAGCTCGAGGCACACAGAAGAGCCGTGAGCATCCGCCTGAGTAGCCTGGACAGGAGACGAGCATAAGGGAGGCCGCGCTTCGGGGCGGTAATACAAAAACGATGGGTAGAGAGGAAAGGCGACAAATAAGAGCAAGAGGGAGAGTTGAGGAGTCGAGTTGGGCACAGAGGCGAGGAAGGTGGTAAGTAGAAACGCAGGTTGGGTCGTATTGTCGCCAACACCGCTGCCAACGCTAAAGCGAATCTACTGAGACATGCAGCATTCCTCTCAACAAGACATGACCGGACGGCCAATGATGGGTAGAGCGGTGAGCTGGTTTGGCGAGACCAATGGGATGAAGATATATCGAGATGACGTGACTAATTGCGAAGCAGAGAAGAGAGGAAAAGGAGGCGAGATGGGGGCGGGATGGGGGCGAGAGCTTCGGCATGGAAAAGTCGATTACGATCAGATCGGCGTCTAGTAGACAATACAATAGGTATCAGTTGGAGATATGCGAGTTTCATTTATATGGCCCATGTAAATGGCCAAAGGCGAGCTCCGGTCCCCTACGGAGTCCCCTCACTCGTTCGCTTTCTGCATCGACGCCGAAGGTTCTACCAATCGGTGCAGGGTGACAGGGGACGAGACAAGAAGTTGAGTTGCGCAGGAACGCATGGCACATGCTGTGCCGAGAAAGAACTGCGATTTTCTCGGCTGTCAGATGACGCACTGGATCCGGCACTCAGCCGAAGGGAACGAGGAGTGAGTGTGGGTAGCATTTCCCAAGACTACCAGCGTATACATTCGAGCCCTCGGCGCTCGTAGGGTCCATTGGCCCCTGGGAACCGGAACACCTCCGGCGGTCGAACCGGGGCTTCTCCGGCCCCACACGACTGACCGGCCCCGCTGCGTTGCGTTGCCCTCTCTATTATTTGTGGTTTTCATCGCCTGGACCAGAGAGGTAAACCGATCGAAAAAAGAGAGGGAAATAGGGGAAAGGGAAGCGAAGAAAAACAAAAGAAGAGGGCCACGGCCTTCCCGATCCTGCCTTGCACGCCTTACTTCGCGTAGGAGCTCCCAGTTTGTTCCCGACAGCGCCGTTAATACACCTAAACAAGGCCTTTGATGCTACTATTACTTCCCCTAGGCACAATACAAGGCGGCCAGGTGCCTAAGTCAGCTCGTCAACAGTCGGCCAGATATAATAACTAGCATGCTAGTATAATAGGATTACTCGCAAGTGATGTAGGCAAGCTACGTAGGTAAGCAGGAAGCTGGTGTACTTGGGGATGCGCAACACCTCCTAAGAGGGCACCTACTTTGGGAAAGCATCAGAACGACCGTCCGGATCCTTGGACAATTCCTTTATTATTTTAACTCTTTCATTACTTTAAGAGAATAACCACTTCTCTGAGAGCAAGAAACCTGTTCCCTCGTCTTGCACAACCCGACCTATCTACTTGCCCACCCCCCGATCCGGCAAGATCTCCCTCGTCGCACTCATCACCGCCCCCACAGCGACGCCCCGTCACGCAGACTTCTTCCTATCTTCACAGTCCCTCCCTCCCGATCGGCAGCAACGTACGTACATACTCCTGTCCGCCGGCCAGTTAGCCTGCTAGGTAGGTATCCCGGCTCGACTCGACTCGAGAATCCATCTGTCTCCCGCCCACGGCCGCGAGCGATCCGCAGACCCCCCGTCCCCCCCCCCCCCACCACCATGGCCTCCTCCTCCTCCTCCTCCTCTCACCGCGCGGGCACCCCCGGCGAGCAAGAGTCGGGCGACGGGAGCATCCTGTACTTCGCGTACGGGTCGAACCTGTCGGCGACGCAGATGCGCGAGCGGTGCCCGCGGTCCGCCGCCGTCGGGCTCGCGCGGCTGCTGGGCCAGTGGACGTGGGTGATCAACGAGCGGGGGTTCGCGAACGTGGTCGCGGCGCGGGCCGCCGGCGGCGACGGCGCCTGGGGCGTGCTCGGCGTGCTGTACCGGCTGGACGCGCGCGACGCGGCCGCGCTCGACGCCAGCGAGGGCGTGCCCTGGGCGTACGCGCGCCGCTTCCTCGCCGCCGCGCCCGTCGCCCCCGACGCGCGGCCCCCCTTTGCCCCGGACGCCCACCCCCTGCGCGTCCTCGTCTACGTCGACGCCGCCCGCACCCGCCCCGCTGCCCCCCGCCCCAAGTACGTCCGCCGCATGAACCGCGGCATCGACGAGGCTGCCGCCCGCTGGGGCCTGCCACGCCCCTACGTCGACGCCGTGCTGAGACCTTTCATCCCTGAGCCCGGGCAGTCAGGCGAGAGTGAGTGAGTGAGTGAGTGAGTGAGTGAGTGGGCCTGGGGGCCGGCTCGTGTGCTGGGCTCGAGCGAGCGTCAGCGTGGTGCACGGCTACCGGCGTAGACGCGCCTAGATAGATAGACGGCTGGACTAGACCGGCATTAGAAATGAAGACGGAAGTAAGTGTGTGTCCATATGTACATCTACGCCGATATGTAACCTAGAGCCCTATTCTAAGAACAGAGCATAAATGAAATGAAAAAAAAACTAAACAAAACCCAAAGCCAGATGATACCCAGTGTGATCGTAACCAAGACAGCCCATAAGTGCAGAATCCAGTAACCAGCTCATACCGCCACATATATACTACGTAGTATACATCCATAAATGCCTACAACCAACCCATTCCCAAGCCTTTCCCCCTTGGGTTTTCCTTTATAATCCCAATGTGAGTCCACATAACCGACATTAGTTGAGAGTACCAAAGGCTATCAACCGCTCACAGAGATTTACGTAGTGTAGAAGAAGTCTAATGCCAAAATAATGATTAGTGGAGGAACTTTCTTCGGGCCGCCTCGTAGATGCGGGCTAGGGCGAAGGAAGCAACGTACCAGGGTGCTTGTCGCCGACCTCCTCGATGCTCTTCTCCCGGAGGTCCGCGGCCGCCTGCGAGGACTGGTTGGCCAGCTTCTTCCGGTTCAGGTGGCCGAGGTACCAGCGCAGCGTTATCGACGAGAAGAACATGACGATCGTCATGGCGAGCGCCGCGGCGTTGCCGGTGCTGTCTGGTGGGGGAGTCAGCGCGGGGAGCCTCGCGCAGAGGATAGGGGGGGTGAGTTGGCTCACAGTAGGGTGGGTCTTGGTACGCCTGGGTTCCCGAGATGGAGAACAGGTGGGGGATGATGTTGAAGAAGGCCAGGACGGAGCCTCTGTCGACGTCGGAAGGTTAGCCGAGGCGGTGTCCCGAGCACAAAGCCTAGTCGGGATGTGAGAGGGAGGGCGCCACTTACCTGCGTGTGTAGCCAACGAAGGACATGGCACCCCACGTCACGCCCAGCACGCTGTTGGGGAAGATGGAAAACGCGACGAGGCACGTCGCGGCGAAGCGGACGTCGCGGTTCCTGACCCAGATTAGTACGGCGTAGCCGAGGATGGCCCCAATGGTGGACGCGGCCATCGTGAGACCGCGCGCGTTGGTCTTGTCGGCGATCCGGCTGAAGAATAGGATCCCAAAGCAACCACAGGCGTACACGATAGTGGTGAAGAGCTGCGCCTCAACCCTATCGTACCCGAAGCCCTAGAATATAGAAATCGTATTAGTATACCCGTCCGTGACTGGCCCGGCCGAAGTCACGGAACGACAAGAGCTCAGCAGACCCGCGTGCGTCACACGTACCGAGATGATGTCCGGGAGGAAGTTGGATAGCGACGATTGGCAGAAGGCGCCGCCACAGCTGATCAGCATGAAGAGCCAGAAGTGGAGGTCTAGCATCACCCTCCAGATCTGGCCGAGTTTCACGTGGGAGTCCTCCTCCGAGTTGTGGGCACGCACGCTCCGGCGGATGATGTGCTGCTTCTCCTCCTCGGTGAAGCCCCACCGCAAGGTCTGCGGGCTGCTCGGCAGGAAGCACAGGATGACGAAGGAGAAGGCCATGGGCAAGATGCCCTCGATCAGGAAGATCCACCTCCAGGCCCGCCACCCGTTGGCGCCGTCGAGGTCCTTGTGGATGGCGTACGCGATCAGGCCGTTGAAGGCGCCCGCCATCGTGGACATGGACGACACGACGGCTCCCCGCGTGGCGTACTCGGAGTATTGGTACCAGAAGGAGAGATCTACAAGGTTGTGATGAGCCTCCGTATCCCGGGACGGTAGGGAGGGGTGGGGGTAATTGGTTTCAGGGGATCGATCGGGCTGGTTTGATACTTACAGAAGACACCGCCCTGGACGAACGCCTCCGCCGCTCCGATGAGGAAACGCAAGCCGATTAGCGCTCCCGTGTTATTTACCAGAACCGTCATCGTGGTCAAGAAACCCCACTACAGAAGTTTCTATTATTAGCCCGCAGAAAGATCGGTGATGCATTCACCAAGTAGAGAAGGTATCAGCCTTACCGTCATCATGGCCCCGCCAAACTGCCGGTTGGGGCGGTTGCGTTTGATCAGGAGTGTTCCCGGGAGCTGGAACACGATCGTCGCCACGAGGAACATGGTGGCTGCATTTGAGTAGTCTTGGGAGGTGAGGCTCAGCTCCTCGGTTAGTCCCGCGATCTTAGCATTCCCGAGATCGGATTTTCCCTGGTTGGTGGTGAGTACAACATCCGAGTAGCGATCCCCTGGCTGACAGTAACTAACCATCGTAGCGAAGAAGTAGACGCTCGCCATGAGCGGAAGTATGGTCAGGTCCAGCTTCCATTTGACCCTCCGGGCCAGCTTCGGGTCAACATCGTCGCCCTCTTTCGACGCCAGCTCCTGGGAGCTGGGGCTGCTCGTCAAGATCGACGTTGACGGGCCCTCTAGCTCGATGGGCTTGACATCGCTCCTATCAACACTCCTCGTAGACATCTTGAACTCGGGTAGTTTGACGATTGAGAAGACACGGCACACAATGTGACTGAAGAGATGATGTGAGGCAGAATAGTGTAGGTAAATGCCGGCAGTCTTATAGCCAACATTGATAGTCCGAAATCCTTCTGCTCAACATGTAAGTCGTGTTTCACGGCCCTTGGCCCTCGGCGGATCTCAACAGGGCAGGGATCATCTCCGTTAAGTTGGCGCAGTCCAGATACGCGGGCAAGCGTGTCGTGTCGGAGGCTTCTGCTGGGGGGAGCGGATGTCATCCATCCACTCTGCTGCCATGCAGCGATGCCAGAGCGGTGGCGCCCATCGCCCACCATGTCGCCCACCATGTCGCCATATCCTCCTGCCTGTTTGACTGAGGATACGGGGAGGAGTTTCGTAGCGAAACCCCCCTCGACCACCATCCTGGAAGCGTGAGTGAAGCATGTGAAGCATCTATCTTCTGTCTCGGTAGGTACTAGTAAACAGGCTTTACTGCTGCGGGACGCAGCGCAATTTGGACGCAGGGCTTACGCGGAAGAGACCCGGCACGCGGTTTTCGGGCTCAGCCTGCTTCCATAATTGGGTACTCACGCGTGGCGTCTGGAGAAGGGTGGGCCAAAGCGAATTTCGCTCTCGAATGCCGGCTCGGCCGCCATGATCTGCACCGGCTCGAGCGAGATTCGCCCAGTGCCACCCGCGCAACGCACACGAGGATTTACCTACCGCCCGAATACAAAACTAACCCGGTGCGCATACTTCCGAGCAGGAAGATGGACGCGGGCGTACGCTGACGTATGCCCACCTTTCGCCAATACCACTCTCGACTGTAGTTGTCGTTGCGCTGGATGCAGAACGGCGGCCGTGTGACATTTGAGTAACTATGGACCGGCCATTGACCACAGCAGAGGTTCCCCCGCAGTTCCTCAGGTCTGCTCTCCTCGTTGGTCACATCCCCTATCGAGCACTGGCTTCCGACCCGCGCGTCTCTTACGCCCTCCATGTACCACCCCAGCACTATAGAGGTGGTTCCGGAGATGTCCCGGCCCCTGCCAAGCTTCCTCTGCTCGTCAGCGTGCACGGCACTGGGCGTCACGTCTACGATATATACGACCTCGTCCCATTCGCTGATTCGACACCGTGTGCCGTGCTGACGCCCCTGTTCCCAACCGGCCTCGACCACCCCGACGATATCGACTCTTACAAACTGCTCCGGTCCAAGACGCTGCGTTCCGACCTCGCGCTGCTGTCGATGCTGGATGAGGTGGCGGTAAGATGGCCGGGGATAGACACGAGCAAGATCTTCCTCGTCGGATTTAGCGGAGGCGGGCAGTTCGCGCACCGGTTCCTTTACCTCTATCCGGAACGGCTCGCCGCCGTCAGCGTCGGCGCTCCCGGGTGCACCACGGCCCTCGACGACCAGCGGGACTGGCCATCTGGGGTGAAGGACGTCGAGGCCCTCTTCGGAAAGATTATCCATAAAGATCTCATCAAGGGGGTCCCGATACAATTAGTCGTCGGCGACCTCGACGTCAAGGTCCACGGCGGCGACGAGTTCTGGGCTTGGGTGAAACAGATCAAGGCCTCGCGCAAGAAGGAAGACGGAACAACTAAAGCCGGTAGCTCAGAACTACCGTTCATGGACCGAGGCAGGCTTGAAACCTTGACGAACCTGCGTGAATCGTGGAATCGAGACGGCATCGCAACTCAGTTCGACATTGTCGAAGGAGTGGCCCACGACGCGAAGGGCGTGCGTAACCATGTGCTCGCCTTCATACAGCCGTGGATACAGAAGAGGCGTTGCAGCGAATGACCACCATGCAAGGCCGGACGGTTTCAGGGACACCCCATCCACACACTCTTCTGTTACTCGCGGATAGACACATGCCTTCGCTTCTGGTCATTGGGGGCCAGTATGCCGGGCCATTTCCTTTTGGGGGTTGCCGCCGAGGACGAGAGGTAGTAGGCCGGGCGTGTATTTTGTGTACGTTAGGAGTAATTACATTCCGGAGGTGTGCACTCGAGGGGATGCCGAAAGATACTGGGGGATGGCATGCTCGGTCCGAGATCAGGGGAAGGCCCCCAGGACGGAAGGTCGCAATAACAGCCGCTTGTCTATTAGGTACCCATCACTTAGATATGAGGTTATCTACCTAGGTTAGGTAGGTAGGCCGACCTAACGGTATCGTGATATTTGCCTACCTAGCGATGGGCGCCGGTGGGAAAGGAGAACTTCATATGGGGTGTAGGAATATAACGAGAGAGAAAAGGGGGAGGGAGACAGAACACACAGACGTGAATCAACTACCGGTGTTATCAGTGTAAAATAGATACCTTACTTACCTGACCTACCCGGCCTAATGTGCGTGCGAGATCGAGATCGCTATCGCTCTTTCGCTGTCCTCCGGATCCCTGTGATGTTTTCGGATAGATGGAGCCCTTAGTAAGTCCTTAGCAAGTCCTTAGTGAGCTCCACAACGCAAAAACGCATACCATGCCTGTCCCACAGATCTCTCAGAGTCGAAATACCGTCGTTCATTTACATAGCTTCAGAAATGATAGACCTACGTTACTGCCTAGGAAAGGAAATCGAGTTTCCTGGTTTCGGGTACTCCCTTACTGATTTGAAATGGCTTGGAGGTGCCCGATATTTCGCGCCGTCAGCCTGCCCTCAACGGAACATACTTGCACACACCTTGATCGCATACGATAGGAATCGGGGGCTATTGGCCGAGCCCACTCTGCATCTTGTAGCCATCGTAGACTTCGAGACTCGGGTATGCTTGACTATCCCCAAGCCCGGAACTATCCCAGCAATGCCGCTCTCGCCCGCGGAAGCGCACTTCGGGAACAACGTAATGGCTTTCCAAAAGGGGTAAGCCGCCAACGGTATTTCGAGTTCGCCCGTTTATCATCACGTCCAGGAGTTCCTTAGGAACAACCCCCTGTATGGTCGCTTCAGGATGCGTTAAACAGTTTTCCATCCCCTCGGTCCCCGTTGTAGTATTAAAGCCTGGGCTGGCCGATTTCTGTATGCCTACCAGTCTGTGCTTGGCTTACCTCTCGCAGGAAGCATATGCCTTCACAACCCGATTCTTCCGCGAGAGGCCAGCAGTAAGTAGAACATAAGTTTCTGTTGTTACCTAGCTAGTTTCTGGAAAATACGGAAGCGTGAGAGGAGGCTCGTCGTAAATGGTGCAGGGCTTTGTGTAGGATTGCTTGTATGATCGTCGGTTCATCGTGGCATAGTTACCTTCTCCTGCGAGGGAGTCGGAAAGCTAGTTATTCGAAACAATATCTCTTAATGCATGTAAAAGAAAAGGGACATGGTTAGGCTATTAGAGGGCTCGAAAGGAATCCTCGTCTGCACGAATATTAAGTCTGAGAATAGGGGCCTCGCAAAACATGTTACGCTTAGCTGGGTGGTGTATTCTGCTGACTCCGTCTCCAACGACGCTCAGTTGGCCCCATCGTGGCTGATACATTTGGTAATAAGGAAGAAGATTGCACAAAGAGGGACGGGAATATTTATGGTGATATCAATTGTCGGAGACCTGCTGTTATGTGCTACAAATACCCGGATTGGTATCTCGACCTCCTCGACGTCACCACGACGTCAACCGAGCTGAGGTAACTGTGACGACATATTGACGAGGACAGCCAACCTCATCTACTTATTCCTACACGCTCCGCCTACCCAACGCCTAGGGTGCCTAATGGCAGCTCAGAAACAAGGTCACCGATGTGAAGAGAAGGGTCCGAAACTAATACTAACTCGAACTATTCACACACTATCTAGTTTAGGGGCAAGGACCCAAGCTACCGACCCGCACAAGAATCCCAGAATTCCCGAAATGGCCGCTCCACTTCGCTCCTTCGCGACGACGGCTCTCCGTCAAGCTCACGCGGGCAAGCTCGTGAACAAGTCCCTATCCGCACCCGTTGCAGCCAAGGCTATTGCTCGTCCTTTCACGGCATCGTCATCTCCAGATCGGCAAGGCCCCTCCGCCACCCCCCCTGCTTCTCAGCAGGCCCAGATACTCCTCGAGGACCCGAAGGCCGGCTTCGGGTTCGTGCGACACAACCCGCTGCCGCCGAAGCCGCGCCGCCGCGGTGTCACCGAGATCCGCGGGCCGTACTACTCCGCTGTCGGCCCGCGCTACCTGGCCGATGTGCTCGAAATCGCGGGCCCGCACATCGACGGGCTCAAGTTCGCCGGGGGGTCCTTCGCGCTGCTACCGGAGGCGCCGCTGCGCCAGCTCCTAGACCTGGCACACGCGCACGGCGCCTACGTCAGCACGGGCGGCTGGATCGAGCACATCCTCTCGTCCGGCGGCACCGACGCCGTCGACCACTACCTCACGCGGTGCAAGGCCCTCGGCTTCGACGTCGTCGAGCTGAGCGCGGGCTTCATATCACTGCCGCCCGACGACTGGGTGCGGCTCGCGGAGCGCGTGCGTGCCGCGGGCCTCGAGCCCAAGCCCGAGCTCGGCATCCAGTTCGGCGCCGGAGGCGACACGTCGGCTGCCGAGCTGCGCGCCATCGGCACGAGCGACCCGGGCCGCGTCGTCGATCTCGCGCGGCGCTTCGTGCGCGACGCGGGCGTCGAGCGCGTCATGATCGAGAGCGAAGGGATCACAGAAAATGTCGGCGACTCCTGGCGCACAGACGTGATCAATGATATCCTCCGCGAGCTGCCCCTCGAAAACGTCATGTTCGAGGCGGCGGACCCGGCCGTGTTCAACTGGTAAGTCGGCGTGACTCGTTCTCGCTTCCCCCTCACCGACTTGCCTACCCTCTATTAGTCCTTTGTCCATAAGGTCGAGGCAGAGCTGACTCGCGGCCCCGCGCGATCGGTTAGGTACATCCGCGAATTCGGTGTCGATGTGAACCTCTTCGTCGACCACTCGCAGATCGTCCAGCTGGCCGGGCTCCGGGCGGGCATCTGGGGCAAGAGCGACACCTTCGGCAAGATCACCACGTTCCGTCCCCCGGACACGCTGTCTTGAAGGGCTCGCAGTTGACTGCGTAGGTATATGGCGATGGATGGTTTTCCTCTTTTTAGTTACGCATATTCTCTCTTCGCTGCATCGCGGTGATAGGCTCGCATTTGAGGCTACCCGGAAGGACGTCGGCATCAAAAAGGCATATCCTCCCGGCAGAAACCTAGGTAATGATCAGGGTTGCGCATTGATCGCGAGGCTTTCAAGGTAACACCCAATTTAGGTATTCAGTTCAGGTACCTCCTAACCCAAGGTACTTAGGGTAGGCAAGGTCTGTTAAGCATCTCATAATCACAATTCCATAATATTGACTCAATCGGATGCGCATCTAACTACATGGTACTTACTTACCTCACTGTAGAGGCAAACTGACGCCGGTTATCTTCCTTAGGAGGTACCCAAGAGGTAGGTAGGTAAGTATCAGAAAATATGAATCAGTGAGATTTTCGCGAGTAGGTATCGGTAATTAAGGAGTACATCCGCAAGAGGAGAATTAAAGATTTGCTTGTCGGCCCGGCCCGGCCCGTTCCGTCCCAAAATGGAGGTTCCGCTTGGGTTGTCCTTGTAGGTAGTAATCTTTGGTCCAATCCTCCTCCCTACCTATTCTTTCTACCCTCACTTCTCCCATACCCTTTGCTACATACCGCAATGAATATCATTCCCGCTATATCCACCAAGTTTATGCAGCGCTCGCCTTGTGTGTAATCGATTGAAGACTCGTCGAACGGGAAACTTGGCGTGGCCGACAAATTATCGGCTGCTTCAGAGAGACCTTTCCGGGAGAGCCATGACTCCTGCTGACTCTGCCCTGGGGTCTGTCATATTTCACTCGGCAGGCGAGAGCCACACGATTCTGCGAATGGGTACAAGACTCACTACCATTCGCGTAGTCAGCGCCGGTGTCTCCGGCTCTGTGGCGTTCACTAGAAGTCGGGTCGGTCTGGTCAGAACTTAGTGCCAGCATAGCGCCGGCTACACGTTGCAACGAGGTTGTCGAGGACGATGACGGTGTTTGGGCCACACAGCCGCTTGAAGGTCTGGTCTCAGTCGAGGATCGAGGTCTGAGTCCGTCGTTAACCGAAAGGGTTTGGTCGGGCTTATGCCAGAAATCGAGTTCAAACACTGGCTCCCATGCCTTCGGCAGATCGGCAACGTCCAATCCCGCGGCGCTGTCAATGTCCAAAGCAACCGCATCTTCGGTGCCAAGCGCCTGTAGAGGAGGGGTCTGGGTGATTTGGGCCCACTCGCCGACACCATGCAAGTCATTTGGGACCGGTGAACGCGATGCCATGATTCTGAATTATGAGTAACAATACGCACAAGAGAGGCTCGAGAAAGCTAACCTACCCACGACCGAATTCCCACATGCCCTATATAATCTATTCCCGCCGTTCTCGTCTATCTTAGTGAGTCAAGTACGCCTAACCTGGCCCGCCCGGTCATAACGGGTAGGGCACGGCGGTGGCGGAGCGGCCGACTGGAATGCATACTCGTTCCATCGCAGGGCCAATCTCAAGCGAAGGGGACGTCACGGGTCCGTCTCGTGCACCGACCCGGCGCCGTAAGGCCGCTGCCTACTATAAGGATTGTGTCGTCCGCTAGGGGTGCCTGCGGTGGGTGCATATATATATTGGCCATTACCATCACCGGATTGGCCGGCTTTGCGATGTGAGAACGCTACCGACCGACGCTAAGCCATTGTTGATGGGAACCCCTCGTCAGCCCTACCAGCCCTATTGACCCTACTTACCCTACCAGCCGGTCGCTGGGTCGAGAAATCGATCTCTTCAGATCGTCTCGACCAGCACGAACTCGCTCATTCGAACCGGACGCGCGTCTTTCCTCAAGCCCATGAGCTAGATCTACGTGTTACGTGTGTCGTGCAACCTGTTGGTCTTTCCTTTATCTCATATTATATTCGGCTCTTGGTCATCGGCGGGGCGTTCGCTCGCGTCACTGTCTGGCGTCATCCGATACATTCTACTAATATGCGGGACGACCTTGCACCGTTGGACGACGTCAGCTTCGGTGGTTTGCCCAATTCCTCGATATGGCCTTCTTTCGAGATGGACCTTGTCGAATTTCCCGGGATTGATGCGTTGATGGGAGACCTTGGGGCTCACCAGCTCGATGCCCCTCTCGTTTCGGGTGGCACCTTCGACTCAGGCGGGCCCGACCGTAACCGGCCGAGCAGTGGTGACGCTGAGCTGGAGGGACTGGGTGGGCCTCCGTCCTTGGGTAAGTCCAGTCCTAACGATATCAACAGTTGGTACCTGCGACTCAGGCTGCTCAGATAGGAACAATCCCAGCGTCCTCAATGAAGACACGTCGTTATTGCTTTTCGCGAACAATCCGTCCGCCCGCCGCCTCGACCTAGAGGGCTACGACCCCCCCAAGCAGGCTACGATCCAGGCTCTTGCCGCAAAGCTCGACCTCGACTATGCCTACGATCCTTTCGTCGGGGTAATACGGCTGCAGAAGGGGGGGAGTGGTAGACCTTCCCTTGAACGGTATGCCCAGCAGAAAGGCACAGCTCCAGGCCTAACTACCGCTTTTAAAGATCCTATATCTTCACCCCTTCTACAGTGGGAGTTCGGCAATGACGCCAGGAATCAACATTACAGTATTCCCAAGACAAACGAACCATCCTCGCACCTATGCGGCAGCGTTGAGATGGGTATCGATTCTCGACCCAGTAAGTGAAATTTCTGCCGGTCGTCTAAGACGGCAGCTTAGGTACTGACCGAGTAAAAAAAATTCTGATCGTGGGGTAGGGAGCTACGACTCGTGGAGAGAAACGGGCTATCACTCTTCGGGAACTAATATACACGACTACGACTTGGGGGGTGAGCTGGGCCTTGGCTCGAATAGCCCGCGAGTGGCGCCCTCCTTGTTACGCCGAGGCCCCTGGCCTGGGTCGACGCTCACTCTTAAGGATGTCGGGGCATGTTGGAGGTGCAAGATCCTACGCAAGGGGGTATGGCAATTGAGTCAACTATTGGGCAAGGCGAATGCTAAACAACAACCAGTGTGACTCGGAACAACCTTGCAAAGCTTGTACTAGGCCAGCCATGAACAATAAGTCCAGGTGGCAGGCCATCGGTTGCAAGCGCGGCTCCCTTTTGGATTACATGTCTCCGGTGATGCTTTGCCCAAAGGCCAATGCTACTCGAGAGGCCAACATCGAAGAATCCATCGGCGCCTCCCCGCAAGTACCGGAGACTCCGATAGACTATACCGCCGAACTATGTCTCGAGGACGCGTCGAGTCGCCTTGATGCTATCTTTGCGTCAGAAAAGGATTCGTTTGACAAGGTGGTACTAGATATTTTGTGTTTGCCTTTAGTTACCGTGACCAGTATTCCACTTTCTCGGAGACACGACATCGATGCGAATGTCATACACATAGCCTGGGGACTTGTTGATATCCCGTCGGCCAAGAATATCTTGTGTATTGACTCGGTTGAGGATACCCTCGAAGTCCTCAAGGCAGCTATTACCTACGAAAAGGAGTATGGCCTGGTAAGCTTAACACTTCTCGCCTTCACGCCTTGCATTGGGTTAACCCCTTTCCCTAGTCGCCCATCATCCCGATGGCTATCGAGTGCTTCCGGAACTGCATCGAAATACTACGACTCCTTGGCGGTGGTGTTCCGCTATCCCAGCTACATAACGGCTGCACTCTCGGCGATTGCCAGGCCCAACCGTTTCTTAAGCTTGGCGCGAACATCAAATCATTTACGAATGAACTATCAAAGGTAATATTCCGGAAAGAGAATCGGCTTAATGATAAAAGATGGTGGCTGTCGACGTTCTACAGCCTCTGGATCCAGTCTTACGTCCGCCGAACCATCCTGTTCGTAGAAAGCCATTTCAAGGCCCAAGGCCATTCGGAGCCCGACTCGGAGATCCGGTGTGCTTGTCCAGCCTACCTCCTCCTTTCTTTGGAGGTTTTTGACGCTTCATCCGCTTCATTCGACCCCCTGGTGTCGACTTGGTCACTTGACAAGGAGCCACCGAATATGGATCTGAGACTTATTAAATACTACCGGTTGGCCCAGAAAGCTCTCTTTAGAGAACAAGGGGTACGCGACATTGGAAGTTCTATCGACTACTTGAGGCGCTTGTATCACGATTGTGATATGATATTTACTACCTATACACAGGGAGACATCCGGCCCGTGTCGATAAGAAGACCTAGGAGGGCGGCCGAAAGCAACGCGGTTCCACCAGCATTACCTCTAAGGCAAACCCCCCTCCAGCTTGCTACATCAGCAAGATCCGAAGATCAATCCTTGGTCCCCGTCAAAGCTAGGTCTGGCGCCAAGAGACGCGCCGGATCGCTTCTAAAAGATGTTGAGTTCATTCGACGAAACGGAAGTTCTTCTAGCATGCCGGATAACAGAGACATACGAAGCCGCGGGGTTTCATTGGGAAGCCCCGCATCTCCGGTGTCCTCTGCGTATTCGGTCGCGTACGAAACCAGTAGCTCCGTTAGATGGAGTGGAAGCGCGGAGGGCCTGATGGTGTATGGGACGGGTCCCCCCGACGGTCGAGATCACTTTGATTATTTCGGCCCTTCGAAGGGGCATCGGCCGAGACTGCACTACAAAAGCAGCAATGAGAGTCTGGTAGAAATATCGAGGACGCTCAATAAGCGAGGCTCGACCAATGAGAAGATTAACGACGCCGCCGACAGCCCTCGGGAGCCCTTAGTCTGCGATTGTTGCCCTAAAAGACCCAAGAGATTCGATACCATCGAAGAATTGAGGTATGTCCCCCTTCATGGCGACTAGGTGCGTGCGGAATACAGACTAACTGTCTGTGCAGAGCCCACGCAACAGGGAAACAGCACGAGTGTTCCTACTGCGGTAGCCGTTTCAAGTCCAAGAACGAAGCGGAGAGGCACCAGAATAGTCTCCATTTGCGAAGACATGCCTGGTCGTGCTCGGCGATTCTAAAGATCGGCTACAAGGGCGTTTTCCATGGGAGCGTCAGCCAACCGGGAGTCGCCGATACGTGCGGGTACTGCGGAAAGGACTTTGGCCGCAACGGGGGAGATGGTACGAGCAGGCTAGTCGACGAGAAGGACTGGGACTACCGGTGCGCCCACCTCAAAGAGGCTCACAGATTCGGCGAGTGCGACGCGGAGAAGAGGTTCTATCGCGCGGATCACTTCCGCCAGCACCTCAAGCACTGTCACGCAGGTGTACTAGGCAAATGGATCAATATGTTGGGGAACAGTTGCATGCTCGAGCTTCCCCCTCCGGGAGAGCCGGCGAACAGTTTCTGAAGAGTGATACCACCCTCCACCCTCCTCACACCGAGTTACTGTCGGCATTGGGATACCAAATTCATAGCGTTCTTATAGTGCCGGGTGCTTTTCGTTGCATTAGTAGGAATAGAGGGACGGATAATACCGTCTCTCTAACCAAGGCAGGATCGGCGTAGAACCTTGCCTCACTACGACGCTCAACACAGGGCGGTTGCTCTATTGACCTCCATACTATTCATTACGGTGCTTTTTTCTTATAGTTTTTACTATCTACGAACCGCCACGGGAAGCACCCTACGGAATTGTTAGCACCATTAGCTATAGACCTTTAGGCAGGTGGGTGTATCGCTTCTCACTATCCGGTCTACCGCATCTGGATGTGCAGCCCCTTCGAAAGGCTCCATAGGGTGTACATCAACACGCCGATGCCCGAGACGCTCCTACAGGTTTGCAACACGCCCGTCGCGTAAAGCACCGCGGATCGGCCGGTTCATGGGTCAGAACGGAAAACTAATGCTTTCATCCGAAATTGCTATCCAAATGTCAGCCCTCGGGAAGAAAAAGGAGGGTTGGAGAGGCAGGAGAAAGAGAAGGAGGTCTTTTCTCGCCTCCCCCCCTTCTATCGGCTCATCCGAGGAAAGGGGGAGGCAAGGGGAGGACCCACGTCAAAATAGGCCACGATCGTCCTCTTCCCCGTATCGAGGAGCTTGGGCTGGAAGACGACCAGATCGCGCGGGTAGTTGGCGAGGTCGCCGACCCCACTCGCAAACTCGGACTGCGCGCTCGTCACAAGCTGGAGGCCGTGGAGCCCGTAGTAGCCCGAGGAGACGTAGAAGCCCCGCCACATACCGCGGACCGGGAGAGTGTGCTCTGCCCCCCGGGTGATGTAGCCGATCTCGACGTCAGCGCCGCCAGCGCACGTAAAGCGCAGCCCCGCCACGTACTGCTTACCGAAGGCGGTGACTATGGAGACATGGATGGCGCGCACGTCGGCCGGAAACAAGCTGATGTGGGTCACGAGCTGGTCGCGTGGGGGGTAGTAGTCGAGATCGTTGCGCACGCAGGCGGCCTCGGCGCGGTCGGCGGCGGCGGGGCGCATGTCGGGGATCCCCAGTGCGATGCCGTAGTCTTGGCCGGGCCACTCGTCGAGGCGGCGGACCTGGTCGAGCAGGCACGCGAGCGGCCAGACCGTGTTGTGCCAGAGGTGGAAGCGGTTGCGCTCGCTGAGGCTGTGCAGGCCGTCGCGCGTGCGCCGCCGCGCCGCCGCGAACAGCCCCCGCCAGTCGAGCCCCCGCCGCTCCGCAGCGCCGAGCAGGAACCCGTCGAACACCACGCCAAGCTCGCGTTCGGGCCAAAACCGGCTCCGGAAGAAACCCTGCGTTAGCGGCGTCCGGGCCATCGCCAGCGACGCCAGCCGCAGCCGCGCCGCATCCGGCGTCGACAGTTGCGTGAGCAGCATGACCCGGAGCTCGGCCGGCAGAGCGAAGAAAGGGTCCTCGCCGGCGGAGGGATCCCCGCCATCCGCTCCGGCGATACTCGTCCTCTGCGCCTCCTCCGGCTGCTCCCCATCCTCGGCCTCGGTCACGGCCTCGGTCACGACCTCGCCGCCGCCACTACCCGCATCGTGGCGCGGCGCCCTAGCAGCGACGACCAACTTCCACAGCTCCGGCACGTCCAGCGGGTCCGAGTGCGCGCTGGGGATTATGTACTCCTCGGAGCGGGGGGCGAGGTAGGTGCCGCCGGGGGCGCGGGCGCGGATGCGGCGGCACTCGTAAAGGCTGCTGTAACTGTGGCCCCAGTTGACGGTGCCGTGGTAGTCGCACGGCACGGAGACGAGAACGCGCCAGAGCGCAGCGACGTCGACCTCGGCCGGGGCCGTGGCCTGGGTCAGCACGCGCCAGCAGGCGTCGTGGAAAAAGAAGCCGCAGGCGGTTAAGGCGCGGGGTGGCGGCCGCGGCGGTGTCAGCGCCAGCTGCGCAGCGAGGGAACCTAGGGTGCTGAGCGCACCGGCGGCCGGCAGCTCGTATGACGGGACCCAAGCGCCGCGCACGGCGACCAGCGCGGCCGGGTCGAGGCCAGGGTCGTCGAAGCGGCGGTGCGCCTCGGCCGGCAGCAGATATTCACTGTCAGTGCCCCAGTGGAAGCCGACGCCGGACAGGCGCGGCGGGCCGTCCTCGCCGCCGACGCCGCTGACGCTGCGGGGGCCCGCGGGCTCGACACGGTACACGGCGCGGTAGTAGGGCGCCCAACCCTGAGCCAAGTCGACCATGGGCTCGACGACCGGCGTCGAGAGCCCGCACAGGCTACAAGCCACCATCGTCTCTGCTTTAGGCTTCTTTCTTTCCTTCTCTCAGTTCGCGATCGCGGCCGAAAATGACGCCCACCTACGTATTGGTTGGCGGGGGGGGGCGTGGGGGATATACGTATGGTAACCATGGGGCAGGTAGGCGATGTAGTAGCGGGGGTGGTGCCGCCGTTCCCGCGTTGGAGGTGCATAAAAAGTCAGCGAGGACGAAGATAAGACAAGACTCGTCCGCCAGGTGAACGACAGTTGGACGCGGGCGGATTCGGACCGACGCGCGCAGCCGCCAGACCGCTCACGCCTCGCTTTTCGTTCCTAGCCTAGAGATGGCGCATGTAGGTATGCGTAATACGCCATAGGCCATTATTCATGTATGCATATGAATATGCATACGGGGAGAATTCCCATGTAACGATAGAGATATCGGGTCGCAAAGAAATCGGGACTACTTCTAGCATCACTCGTCACACGGCTGCGCGAGCGACGCGGAGCTTCTTACAGACTGGTGTCATCTTAGGGGAGGTTATCTGCCTAGGTATGAATTGTTAACCAGATACTGTGCCAAAAGATCTACATGCCGTATTTTACGTACGGCCTATTCAGCCTCCTACCCTTTGGTCCCGACCCCTCATAACCCTCCCTTACTTACCTACCTCCCACCCGCACACGTGTCCACGAAGTCCATGCAGGACCCTCTCTCGTCCCGGACTATTACTGTGGCCAGAGCCCAACAGCTTGGCTGTATGTGCGGGTTCGCACTTCCACGCAGAGATTCGAATAAGCGTACGCTTCACCGAAGTGCCGCAAAAATACAAAAATACATATAACTTGCACGGAGCCATCTTACATGCCCTCCCGGATCTTGGCGCTCGCGACGCAGTCCTGCCAGCGCAGGGCCTTCATGTACAGGGCCTCGACGACGGCGATGAGCACCATGCCGGCGCCGAGGCCGGCCCAGGCGCCGTCGAGCCGCCAGGTAGGGGAGCCGAGCTCGAGCCAGACGGCGAGCGGGACGGCGCCGAGGTAGTTGACGGCGAAGACGACCCAGGCGGCGACGGACTGGCGGCCGAGGCCGCGCAGCAGGCCGTTGGTGCAGCAGATGACCGCGTCGATGACTTGGAAGGCCGCCACGGCCAGCATGCTGCCCGCCGCCAGCCGGCGCACGCGCGCGTCGTCCGAGAAGAGCGCGGGCAGCCGGTCGCGCAGCGCGAACATGGCCGCGCCGTCGGCCGCGCCGATGGCCACGAAGACCACCGCGTACAGCGCGGCGGCGCGGCGGGCCCGCGCGAGCCGCCCGGCGCCAATGAGGTGCCCGACGCGCGTGCTCACGGCGACGCTGACGGAGAAAGGCACGTGCCACGCGACGACGGAGATGGTGGTCAGGATCGACTGCGCGGCGAGATATTCGGTGCCGAGGTAGGAGGTGCTGAAGGTGACGATTTCGAAGGCGGCCCACTCGCCGAGGTTGACCAGGGTACCGGCGACGGAGAGGCCGACCATGGGGCCCCAGCCGGTGAGGGCGTCGCGCGAGAAGCCGCGGCCGCTACCCCAGCAGCGGCGGGACCAGCGGCCGCACGGGGCCAGGACGTAGGCGAGCAGGAGCAGGGGGCGCAGGTCGTTGGCGAGGGCGGCGCCGAGGGCGGCGCCGTCGAGGCCCATGCCGAGCGGGAAGGCGAAGTACCAGCTGAGGACGGCGTTGGCGGGGGCGCACAGGAGGATGGCAACCATGGCGGCGCCGAAGTTGCCCTGGGCCTGGAGGAAGCGCTTGCCGACCTCGAAGGCGGCGTAGCCGGGCAGGCCGACGAGGCTGACGCGCAGGAAGGAGCCGGCGGCGGCGGCGAGGTGGGGCTGGCGCACGAAGAGGCCGAGGATGGCGGGCGAGAAGACCCAGAAGGCGCCGATGGGCAGGATGGCGAGGGCGGCGAAGAGCAGCATGCGCTGGACGTGCAGGCCGACGCCGGCGAGGTTGCCGGAGCCGTAGGCCTGGGCGCACAGGGTGTCGAGGGCGGTGGCCATGCCCTCGACGGCGGCGTAGCCGACGATGTTCATGGTGGTCATGCCGATGCTGGCGGCGGCGAGGTCGTCGGAGCTGAGGTGGCCGGCGACGAAGGTGGTGATGACGGAGTGGGAGTACTGCAGGAGGTAGGTGGCGACGAGCGGGAGCGAGTACTTGACGAGAAGCCGCAGCTCGGACCCCCAGTGGTCATCGTCGTCGTTGTCGTTGTCGTTATCGCCGTCGTCGCCGTCACCGCCGCCAATGGAAGAAACCAGAGGCTGCGAGCCCGTCAGGAGCGGTGTGGACTCGGTGGCATCGCGGGGTCGCAGCGCTGCCGCCTCGTCGGCCTCGCTATCGCTGGCGTCGGGAGACATGGCCGAGCACCTATACAAGTATGCTAGCAGCACCTACATAGGAGAACGAACCGCCTAGAGTGGACAGGGAACACTACTTGTAGCCGAGACGGGTCAGCACCAAAGGACGAAGTGATTTTGAGGGTGGAGGAGCTCGCAGATTGGCCAATGGCACCCGTCAGCCAGCGTTGATAGACAGATTCGTCATCAGAGCCAAGCCAAAGGACGAAAAAAATAAAAAATAAAAAGAATAAATAGGCAAATACCTAGATAAGTAAAGATACGAGAAGAGCGTGGTGGGTCCGCATCGGCGTCGGCCACCCTCCGATTCCGCCCTCCCACCCCGCGATGTCATCATCGCCGTCGCATAGGAGCATCCGCTGTCGCATCTTGCCGTGTTCACCGGTACGCCGCATACACGAGCAGACGAGGAGAGCGGCTTGCATACCACGACAGTCACCTCGCTTTGCGTATCTACGCACATAGCCTGGAAGATACCTGAGGCAGACGCGGAGATCGGCCTGCCTGCCTTTCCCGTTGGCGAGAGACTCGTACAGGCAAGTGAACCAACTACAGCGAGTTTAGGTGTCCATATGCAGTCTATCCTGGGTAGCTAAGGTGTCTTGGTTACCTACCTGAGGCCAGCACGGGGTCGGTGTCACGGGTTGACGGCGTATTAGGTACAGGTAGGTAATGGTAGGTAGGTATAGGCAACTCGCACCAGGTCACCCAAGCCCATCCATCCAGCGACGGCCAAAACGCAGCAGCACGCACGGGGTGCGGTACTGCTAACCACCGGCTATAGCATATCTACACATTATGCCGGGCACCTAGGGTAGATAGACAGTAGATTCCCACCACATCTCCCGCTACCTATCACCGCCTCCGCCGCGGCATTTACATACCTACCCGCTCGCCCACGCCGCAGAAACCAGCAACAAGGCAACGGCAGTAGCCGGCGGCAGCGGGACGCCATCGGACCGGAGACGGCCAGCCGGCCCAACCCGTTCGATGCACCCCCAGCATCGCATCCGAGACCAGGTCGTCGAAGTGCCTCCGAGACGCCGTTCCCGCGCCCGTCGCCCATCACGCCCGGGCAGGCCGAGGCCCGGCTCCAGAGGCGACGGCGACGCGTTGTCTTGGCCCGCTGCGCAGGCGCATCGTGCCATGACCATGCGTCGCAGTCCCGCGCGAGGCTGGGTGCTTTGCAAAGCCGCTGCTGAGTGCGCCACCCCAACGCGCATCGTCGATGGCAGGGTTGCCCGTCGTATCGTGCCGTGAGGGAGCGCGCCCGGGGAATATACCTATCTATTTATAGGTATCCCGCTGGATACCTACCTACATACATGCACTCGCGCTCACGCCTACGTGCCTAATATAGCCCGCCACGCTTACTACGAGTGTGTGTGTGTCCCCGCTGGGTTAGGTGCATGCGACATGCGGGCACGCTGGCCAGCGTCGCATTGGCACGTCGCCGGGGCGCCCATCGCCGTCTGCCTACATGCATGCGAACGTGCATACTTGCCTGCATGCGCAGCTGCATCGGTGGGAGTAGGATATATCTAGATAGAGACACATATACACACAGAGAGAGAGGAGGGGGGGCATATCTCGAGAGGGAGCGGCGGCGCCCGTCGAGTCCGGTCCAAGCTGCGCCCGTCCAACTTCTTCTTCCCTTACCTACCTACCTACTTACGTGCCTACTTATAATCCATCAACCCAAGATCCACCGAATCTACGCTTCTTCATCTCGGAATACGAGCGCGATCTGCCGACGGGAGCGCCCACTTGGAATGAATATCACCGCTCCCTTTCCGTAGTCGACGGCAATCGGCCTTCCTTCCCGCGTGGGTCGGCCAGCTGAGACCCGCCGTCTAAGCATCGCCAGCTTCTGCCCCCTTTTTTTTCTTCTTTCTGTCTTTTTTTTTTCTTCCTCTTTCGTCCCCTTATTCTTCTTCTATCCCCCCCCCCTCTCTGTTCTCTTTCTCCTTTCCCGTTTCCTAGCTAGCATACGGCCCCTTCGCCTACTCGCCAAAGACACACACACACACACACACGCCCGGGCCGCAGCCTCTAAACCCGTCCGCTGCTGAGACAGGCCCACGCCTCGCTTGCCAAGTATCGAGCCCTCCCGCTCCCCTTTCCAATGATCGGCCGGTCACACCCCTAGGGTGAGGGAGAAGCGCCGATGCTATTGACTGTGTACGTACACCTGAGCCGGGGGGGGAGGGAAGGGTGGGGGAAGGGTAGTAAGCTGGCTGCGACTCTGCACGTCGCAAATCCGCCAGAGATCTATATCCTAGCTGCCACCACCCAGCGCTTATTAGGCGCTCGCTCTCCCATATCCCGTACGCTCCATCAGCTGATGCATCATTCGAGAAGGAATCTCAGCCACGGTCTTTCTTCTGTCCCCCCTCCCCTCTCCTCTCCTCGGGCTTTCTTCCTAACCTTACCGGCTCAGCTGCCCCTGTACGAGGTATGGGATGTGTTGAGGGGGCCTGTTTTTTTTGCAGTCCTAGATAAGCCCCCGGGTACCGAAAACCCTCGTCTCCTGGGACGCGGGCCTACCACAAGCGATGGCGAGATAGAAAGCAAGAATAGCCAGCCGAAAAAAAAAGAAGCAAAGCTTAGATTTGTCATGCAGTAAATGGTAAGAGTATACGGAATTTCCTCCTCTGTCTCCTCGCTCTCCAAAAATGAATACCTATTCCCCAGCCTGTATACACTGCAGAGATCATCGTCACCACAGGCCCGAATCAGCAAGCTCCCCTCCAGGTCACAACGACTTGGCTGTAATTATGTTAAGGTAAAGGGTCTTTTTTGTAAGAGCGTAGTGAAGAACTTCTTCCCACTAGCTCTCCCCTGGCTCAATATCCGAGAGAGCAAAATGAGGCCCACTTTCTATCTCCCCTGGACTGGTTCATATTGTCGTCCCTGCCCTGCTGCTGATGGTCTCCCGTCCCGCCCGCCTCCCCGTCTCCACAGAATTGCTGCGAGATCAAATCGTCATGTAGAGGCTATATGGGAAATCCTTGCGGTATCGTAAGAATCTTGGAAAATGGTATCAACATGCAGGTAATCAATCGAGCAAATATACACGCGCACGCACTTAGAAATGCTCCTTCCAGAATCGGAAGCGCACTTCTCTTCTCGTCGCGCTCTTGGCCGCCTTGTGGATATCTCGGGCTGTCATCGTGTGTTAGTGTATGAGCTCCGGGCTTTCTCGGGGGGGGGGGGGGGGGGGGGGGGGGGGTCATCGTATATAGTCACAAATCGGCTACTCACCAGCTACGGAAGGACCGCAGAAGTACACGCCGACTGTCGTCTGCATGCTGCCCTCGAGGCCGTTGATGTAGGTCCGGTCCATGATACCATCTCGCATGGCCTCGAATATCCGCGCGAAGTTCGGACGACCGAAGTTTGTCCGCGACTTGAGCTCGGTCAAGGGGTCGTGGTCGGCGCCGACGCTGTTCAGGACGATGTTTTGCGTCGTGTCCATGTCGAGCTTCTGGGTTAGGTAGGTGTGGATCTTCAAGAACTCTACGCCGTTGCTGCCGGGGATGCGGGCCGCGTCGTTGCTCTGGGACTCGAGGGACGACAGGAGCGTCTGGAACCATTCGAACGACGTGGTATCCTTGCACACCCAGATAAACTCGACACGACGGAGACGCGTGGGCGGGTTGGGGCTGTTCCTCAAGTGCCAGATGTTCTTCAGAATAGAGGCCCACGGCGTGACACCGATACCGGTTCCGATAAGCACGGCAATTTCGTTCTCGAACACGTCTTCAGCGGGGGCACCGTACGGTCCGTCAATTCGGAGGCTAGGCATCTGCTGTCCGTTCTGCAGAGCGACTTCGTACATTCCCATAGGGTCAACTCCCTCGTAGAGCTTGGCCTGCGCTCCGCCGGCACCGACCGCATCACCTAGCGCCCTCGTGAAATCGCCCACTTGTCGAATGTGGACCGAGACATACGGATCGTACGGGCAGGACGTGATAGTGAAGGGATGCCATTGGTAGCTCGAGACTGCGGGCACCTGTATGAACAGCCACTGGCCGGCCTTGTACTTGAACGAGGGCTTCTCAAACTGAATTTCCACAACATCTGCGAGAGGTTAGCGCCGAGAGAGAGAGGGTGTGTCTCGGGTGCCGTCTTACCATACGGGTGGCGAACTACTCGCGTGATCTTAGTGCTGCGCTTGGCACGGATCTCGCGGTACAGACGCTCGGCCAGATACAGAGCGCCCGCGAATAGCTCCCATCGCCATCCCTGATAACCGATGCAGTGCTGCCAGAAGAGGTCGCCGGCGAAAGGCGAGAAGCCGTCGGCAGTATCACGGACGAAACAACCGACAGCGTGGGTGTACAGGCCGAGGAAGAACGGGATGAAGAGATGGTGCGTATACCAGAAGGTCTCAAAGGACTGCTGGCGGATGCGGTGGTGTGCCGTGGTATACATTAGCAGCATGCAGAGAAGCATGACATGGCCCGTAACACCACCGGGTTGCGTGTAGTGAATCTCAACGGCGGTTACTGGTCGGATCTGCGTCTTCTCCACGTTGAAGAAGCTGTAGCCCATTAGTTCCGGCTCGAATCCCGAACCCGCGAGGATAGAGCAGTACGACTTACTTGACGTAATGTCCAGCCGTGTGGATAATGGTGAATAACAGCATCGAGTACGCGACTTGCCGATGGAACCAGATGTTCTCATCCAGGGGCAACCACCGGATCTTGGGCCGTATCCATCTCACTACGGTTCGGCAGACTGGCAGTAAAATCAACGTCCCGTCAATCGCCAAGACCAGGCCGGCACCACGCGAGATCCAGACGGAGTAAAGCAGCGTATTCAAGCCCGCAAGCTTAGGGTCGTTCGCTTGCTTCCACCTTCGCATCAGGTTAGTATAGCTATACTCGTGGCAGGCAACCGGGAGCGACGTACCATCCAAATCCGAAGAAGAACCAGTGCATCCCCCAGAACAAGAAATGGAAGATAAGTTTACTCGCAGTAAACTGCTTCTTCAGCAACTCGGCGGTAGACATGGTGATGGTCTATCGTACCCGATTCCCCTACTCTCGGGACGCAATTTCCAGGTAAAAGTGTCGACCTGCGACAAGCACCGGCGTTCGTTACGATGGTGCGCTTCCGGAGGGTAGCTGATAACGAAGGTATTCGAAGCGAGCGGATAGGCGGACTAGACCGATGCCTTTTCCTAAACGACCGTTTCTGTGCCCCTTTCCCCTCTTTCGCTAGGCCTCTTTCTCTCTCTTTTTTTATAACGTGTCGCGCTTATTAAAAAAGGATGTATTGTTCAACTTCGGCGGGTGCTAAGAAGTAAATAAAAACCGAACCAAACTAAATCAAACAAAAAGAGCGATCTGAGCCAGCAGGAGACGAAGGGAAGGATGGCGGAGTAAGGACAGTCTCGAGTGGGAGTCGGATGCTTTCTACGTCCTAGTCGCCGCGCGAGGAAGCAGAAGGAAGGTCACTGGCTAAAGGATGGTGGGCGGGGAGTAAGTCATAAAGGATGACAGGATCGGGGCGAGGCAGCGCGAGACCTCGGAGAAAGGAGAAATAGAGAGGGAGCAAGGGTGGTATGGATGTACGAGGATCCGGGAGCTGGCCTAGTAGACTAGGGACCACTCGTGCAGGGGATCGAAGGGGGGTCGGACGGGGCTCTGAGCAGTCCGGATGTCAGTTGGCCCATGAAACCTTAAAAGCTAATCGTGACGATGCTCGACGGTTCCCTTTCTCCTCTGCTTGGTTCGATAAGACGGGAAAGGTATGGCTGACTGGCTGGCTGGCTGGTTGGGGCGGTTTTGTCGAATGCTGACGGGCCAGGTCGCTGTCCCCTCTCGAAGACCAATCCCACTCTGGCTTTCCCCTTGGGGTAGACTAAGCTTCCTCGCGAAAAAGAGGTAAGCAAGATTTCTCCAAGTCTTTCGGTCTCGTAGACGGGCGACGAACGACTGAGGTGGAATGGCTCAAGCTGATCAAACCGAAGGGGCGCGTTTCGCAAGCCAGAGCGGTGGTATCAGATGTGCGTCCGATGAGTAGAGATTTTCATAAGAGAACAAAGTGTGTACTGTATTCAGCCAACCAGCCTGGCAAGAGTGGGGAGTTACAGTTGAGACGGGCGGCGTCTGAGAGCGTTGCCCTCGGGTGTTTCGACAGGGGAGGGGGCCTGTCTCTCGACCCCTACGGAATGTGGATGTATGTATTCTCTTTGAGTGCGTGCGCGGGTTGCGGGTGTGCTTTTGGAGAAGCACAAACCCCTTATAGCATGAAGAGCAGTAACCCGTGGAGGTGAGGAGATGACAATAGGAACCATATCCTCGGAGACGGACGGTTGTCTGTCGGGGGGGATTTCCACGGTAGAAATATGCAAGACATATTTCGCTACGTACAATAGGCGCCGACGCCAGAGACCGGTTGTGAAAGGCCAACGGATTGTGATAATAATGGAACTTTCGCGAGGTCGCCGTGGCTGTCTGGGCGGTTGCTGGACAGCGCGGATTCGTCCAGGCCAAATGCCAAATATTGCCCGTGGCCAATGGAACGGTAGGAAATTCGTGATACCCTCGACTCCTGGGCATCCCTGTGCATAGCCAAGTCTCAAGGGGGGCTACAAGAGGTTTGGCCTGTCCCGTTGTAGAGAACGTGCTTCCTTGGGATCCTCTCCCTCTCTCTCTCTGGATGCCCCCCTGTCCGGGCACACAGGCTAGCCGAGATCCAGGACCATATCAGCTAATATGCAGTCTAGACAGGCGCACATGTACCGAAAGACAGCATCGGTCATCGGCCAGGCGCCGCTGTCCTCACTGTCGGCCAATAGTGCCTAAGGTAGCCTCTACTTCACGAACAGACCCCATATGCTTGGCGAATTTGCGGGCGGAACCTCCACGGCCATGCCAAGACCTATCAAGCCACATCCGTTGGGATGATCTAGGCTGCCCAAGCAGAGCAGAACATTGCCGCCCACGTTGCTGGCCTGTTGTCAACCTGGTAAGTATTGTCCGGATCGGCTTGCTCTGCTCGCTGTTGAGTAGGGTGAGGAAGGCATCGTACGATTCTAGACATCAGGCCATTCGCAGATAGCGCTCCCCAGGTCTGGATATATATTTGTATCGCTCCCGGCATGCCGTGTTGATGGGAACTTGTCGTATGATGTTACCGATGCCTACCCATATTTTGCCTTCTTCCTGGGCTCCGGGGTCGTGCCGCCCGGCAGCAGAGTGTGCGGCTCTGTCGCCGTCCGAACAGTCGCATCCCCACCGCGCGCCAGCTTCTGCCCCCTTTTCCCCTCGTTGCCATCGAGGAGCGCCCCCAAGTTATCCTAGAAGGAAGCCCTACCAAGTACGATGAACGCGAGAAGAGTACGGCGACGCCCGTTCCTACTTTTGCCCGCTACGTCATGGCAGTTCGAAGCACTGACACAGTAGGCTACCCTTCGTAGCTGGCGGTTTCGTTGCCAGCTAGGCCGATCTTACTACGGCCAAACAATCAATCCCGTCGCTGGCTGTCTCACTTGGCCGCCATAGCGGCGATCACAACCAGGTTGCATTGCTGGTGAGTACGAAGGAGACTACTCATAGGAATAATCCAAGACGAGAGGCGTGTTTCTGGTCTGTATCTTGATCGAATTCGAGAACACCGCCGTGACGTCTTCCAGACATGGCTGTCCGCGGGAGTAGGTAGGTACTTTTTTTTTCTTCCCCCCTTGGTTTCTCCTTGGGGTCGTGAAAGGCCCTAATTCAAGTGGGCGGCCCTTCAAACATTAGCGCCTGTGCCCGGATCCGTCGTGATACATCTGTTGTGGAGTTCCCCTGCGTTTCCATAGGCCAATGCTGTGTAGGCAGCTAGCGAGATGCGAGGACAGCTATATTAGGATCAAGCCAAGCTTCTAGCCCCTGTCCGATCCTTGCCCAAGCCTGTACGTGTATGAGTAAGTAGAAAGATCGTTCAGTTGTAGAAATCGTTGGGGCTGATCGGAGCTGTTGACTTTGTTCTCGTCCATTCTCTGTGGAAGGAAGCGGATGTTGGTCCGGGTTCCTGGACCTTCGGCAAGCTCAAGGATACCTTTGTCATGTTCGTGACCAGTCGCGTGACGAAGAGAGGTCAACTAACCTGTCGGCGCCTTTTTCACCTTGTCACTAGTGATATACAAATGACCAGGTCCTTGACTTCTTTCGAGATTACTGATCGCTCTGTGAGTTCCCTTACTGTTCGTGGGAGATACCGTCGCTGTGTGGCCTGGCGTATGATGGGTCGTGCGTCTCTGACAGCGGACTGTACACCAACCCAATGCCACAAACTCCCCCAGCCAAGGTTTTCAGGCGGAATCGAGCTTTCCGCCAATCTACCCGAATTACGAGGTCCTATGCTCAATACTCTACTCAAGACCCGGTACGTAGGCTTCGGCAAGGCCTTAGAACGGTTCGACAACATGCCTAGGGGGGTGCCGCGATATCTCCTCGGCCATCTGCCTATCAATTAGGCCCAACGGCCGGACAACTACTCTCCCTACTCGTCATACTCCCGGCCAATATGTCGCGTTCTCTACGAGAGAATTCTATTGGAAATCCGTGCAATGACGCCTAGGTACGCGAACGGTCAAGTGGCTAAGCCGCGTATTAGATCGCCGAAGGCAGGCGGCCCTCCTTTTTCGTTGAAGTCCGTAACTAGCTCGCGGGGAGATCCCGACTCAACGTCTCAGATGCACCTAGTAGTAGTGTCCAGGGGCCGTTGAGGTCCTCGCGGAAAGAAAGGCGTAAACTAGTTCTCATCGCCTGCAACACAACGCGGGATCTTCCCGCGAAGGTCTAGGCCGATGGGACCGTGTTATATTGATAAGGTGCTCAAATGGTGGGTTTCCCTATAATTTGCCGGGAGGTGGGATTTGCCATTCTTGTATCGTTACCCTGCCTCGGGTCGGTACTTGTGATAAGAGTCGCAAAGTCCAGAAGCCTAAGAAGAGGTAAATTTGAGGGAGTTGATCTTGGGTAAAGGCACGGAGGTAGCGTTTATGGTCTGGTTGAGATGGCTCCATCCGGTTTTGCGAGCATTAGGCATGCCACGATTTATCGTGGGCAACAGCCCAAGGAAGATGTGGAGTGCAAGGTCGAGAGACGGCTTGCGTGCTTGCGTGAGGTAAGGAGGTAAACCTGGTTACCCGAGGTACCTACCGTACCCTACGAGGCCCGGATACGTGTACCTAACACTTTCGGGCACCACCTACCTAGGTACCTACCGTTCAGGTATCTAGGGGCGCAGTAGCGGTGTTTAGTTTGCGTATTATAAGGAGGGATAGGTACCTGCATCCCCACGCCAACCCCGTGGGTATTATCGTCAAGGTCCTGTAATCTGCATACCTCCGTACCGATATTAGGTACCTGGGTACTTCATGCCTGTAATGAAGCGTCAAAGTTGGGCGACGAATGCCTCGAAGAGAAGCATTATACCTATATGTCCATCTATAGACAATGTGCGTCCGTAGATAATATAAGTGGGCATATAACATACCTCCGTCGGGGCAAGGTAGGCATAGTTTGTAGTTGAAGCATTAGATCTCCTGATCTGCATATAGGTATGTACAAGAGCAGCGCAGACGGTGCGCTGGGGTATTTTAGATGCTTTTAAAGTCTGGTCGGCTTTGCTGCATTAAGCAGTAAACTCCCAGCCTGCCACGGCAATGTCCATTCACTTGTCTCCCTCTTCAGCGCGCCGTCATTGAGTCGAACTTGACATCGGCGCAGGCATCGGGGCCGTCCTAGGCTGCCTCTACGGGTGTTCCTTCGAGTTCGTATCGTTATGTGCCCCCCCTGACCGTCTCCATACTCCGACTGCTTTCCGTACACTGAACTTTGTAGACAACTTGGAGTTTCACACTGCTCATCTACGAAACGACAATACGTTTAAACACACAACTCTAACAGCTACCTCCCGCTCATACGAGTGCTCCTCCTAACGGATGGAGAGAGAGAGAGAGAGAGAGAGGCACCTGGCACAGGAGTCCCTATTGGTAGGTCTTCGGTCGTAGATGATACCGAACCCCTTAGTGATATGTGTAATTGGCAACAGCTCCTTAAACTTCGTTCTGGTACCCAAGAATGCGGACTCGCCTTCCCTTCTCTCAGCTCTACCCAGCTCGGTGGGATCGGAGAGCGAGACAAGAGGCCGACGGCGCGATTTGCGAAGGTTAGAGAGGCCTCGCAGGCGATGAACCCTGTTGGTGACTGTTGGCAAGCGTCTTATCGTTGCCATAGATATGTGATTGCTTCTTTGTTATTTACCTACTTAAGTTGTTGGTGCTTCTCCTACTGATCCTACCATCATCGACGGGTCGGAAGCTCGGGGCCGCAGGCTTTGCCTCTAGTATCGCTACCATGCTGACTCCCAAATCCTCGATACCGCAATTCCTGCCATCGCCTATGAACAACCTAACCCACGCTGAGCGAGAGCAGGTGGTGGAGCAGATGTCCAGGCTACTTCCTCTGATGTTCCAAGGCCAGAGCGGAATATGCGATGCTAGAGAACCCGTGTTGCGAGGTACGTGACCCGATAGACGAGGTTTCTGTGCTCAGCTTCACTAACTCAAACAACACTAGGATATTCCGGAGAAATAACGAGTCTACTAGCCTGTTTCTCGCCGAGCGACATCTGGGGACCGTGTTCGAGAGCCGGGTGCCCTTGCCCAGGCGCTTCGATACCAGAGCGTCCTTCATATGCCACTCTACCAACGACGATCCTCGCTACGGCATTCCATTAGGCCGCGATAGTTCTACCAAGTACCTGCCGGCAGAGGCGTCGCTGCTTGGGAGTATACTACACCACGTCTTATGCTTACGGAGAGCGCGAGGTGCCTAATAAAGGGCCCTCAGAAACGGGGAAAGGCTGCGAACTGCACGAGCGATTACGGGTGACGACAATCCCGGGCAGCCGGACCGTCGGCGCCAGTGAGGCGACAGGCCATCATCGCCGCCAAGAATCCGACAAACCTAGGTGGTGTTTGATAATTTCGTTAGGTGCACATTGGTATTACTTTATGGACCATTTCTGCCTCGAGATCTAGGCCGTGGCGAGTGAGGTTTCGGTATCGGCATCCAAGATCGAGCAGTCCACCGTTCGAGACTCTAACAGCTTGTATTGCTTTGTGTAATTGTACTGGTTTACGTAGATATGTACGTACCTACGTGGTACACAACGGGGATCACGACGAGGCGGTGATTAGACTGGGCCGGTAGCCAATCAGGACCGGCTGTCCCGCCCAGGCGAGAATTAGTCAGGAACCTGGTCACATGATTTTTTGAAGGCTTACGTCGCCCGGGCAGCCACTCACCGTCGCTTCGTAATTGAATTAAGTGCATTGTATACGGTATAGGCCCTTGGCGAGAAGGTTGATATGTCATTAAACGCAACTTCCTACCCTTATACTGCCTTTTTATTGTGCCAGTGACCGATCGATTTATCGTCCTAAGCGTAATGCCCTGTAAGGGCGTATAATGAGATCAGCCTTGTACTAGCACTGCCTGGCTACGTCGCCCTCCATTCCTTTGCCGGATTCCCCAGCAAACCGAGTCCACGGCCACCCCCCCCCTTATCTCCCAACGGCATACCCTCTTCCGTATTGGATATCGGACATCTCTCACCTTGGCCGTACCCTCTATGAGCGCCCAACATGGTGAGCTTAGAACACGAGTCAGACAGGCCGATCCCGCAGTGCTAACCATCGCGTGTGCGTGTCGATAGGGTATAAGTAGACGCCCGAAGGACAAATCAGGCGGAGCCGCCCGCGCCGGCGGCGCAGGAGCGCAGGACGCCAGACCCAAGAAGGCCACATTCGAGACGACCAAGAAGAAGGAGATAGGCGTATCTGATCTAACGTTACTAAGCAAGGTGTCCAACGAAGCGATCAACGAAAACTTGAAGAAGCGGTTCGAGGGTCGGGAGATCTACACCTACATCGGCCATGTGCTGGTTTCCGTCAACCCCTTTAGAGACCTTGGTATCTACACCGACCAAGTTCTCGATTCCTATAAAGGCAAGAACCGCCTCGAGATGCCCCCACACGTCTTCGCGATCGCCGAGTCGTCGTACTATAATATGAAGGCATACAGAGAGAACCAGTGTGTTATCATCTCGGGAGAATCGGGGGCCGGCAAGACCGAGGCGGCCAAGCGGATTATGCAGTACATCGCAAACGTGTCGGGCGGCGAGAGCGGCGAGATCAAGCAGATCAAGGATATGGTGCTGGCAACCAACCCGCTGCTCGAATCTTTCGGCAACGCGAAAACACTAAGAAATAACAATTCGTCGCGGTTCGGCAAATACTTGCAGATACATTTCAACGCAAACGGGGAGCCCGTAGGTGCCGATATCACCAACTACTTGCTGGAAAAGACGAGAGTGGTCGGTCAGATTACCAACGAGCGTAATTTCCACATCTTCTACCAGTTCTCCAAAGGCGCTTCCGAGAACTACCGGACCATGTTCGGAATCCAGAAGCCCGAGACGTATGCCTACCTTAGCCGGTCCAAATGTTTCGACGTGGACGGCATCGACGACTTGGCCGAATTCCAAGATACCCTAGAAGCCATGAGAATTATCGGTCTATCCCAAAGCGAGCAGGACGACGTATTCCGAATGCTCGCCGCGGTTCTATGGGCCGGTAACATCCATTTCGTAGAAGGCGACGACGGATATGCCGCCGTGGCGGACCAGTCTGTCGTGGACTTTCTCGCATACCTGCTCGAGGTTTCACCCACTGCGCTGATCAAGGGAATCACCATTCGGATATTGACGCCGAGAAGTGGCGAGGTGATCGAATCGCCGGCCAACACGGCGCAGGCAAACGCAACCAAGGATGCGCTGGCTATGGCTATCTACTACAATCTCTTCGACTGGATCGTTGAGAGAATCAACCAGTCTCTGAAAGCCCGCCAGGCGGCGGCCAACAACATCGGAATCCTGGATATCTACGGCTTCGAGATCTTCGAGAAGAATAGCTTCGAGCAACTCTGCATCAACTATGTCAACGAGAAGCTCCAGCAGATTTTCATACAACTCACCTTGAAGGCAGAGCAAGATGAGTACGCACGGGAACAGATCCAATGGACGCCCATTAAATACTTCGACAACAAGGTTGTGTGCGATTTGATAGAGCAAATCAGACCCCCAGGCATCTTCTCGGCGCTGAAAGATGCGACGAAGACAGCCCATGCCGACCCTGCAGCCTGTGACCGCACTTTCATGCAGAGCATCAACGGCATGTCCAACGCTCACCTCACCCCTCGACAAGGAAGCTTCATCGTTAAGCATTACGCCGGCGACGTCAGCTACACCGTCGAAGGGATTACGGACAAGAATAAGGATCAACTCCTCAAGGGAGTTCAAAATCTGTTCCAGCAGAGCTCGAACCAATTCGTCCACGCCTTGTTCCCGAACCAGGTGGATCAAGACAACCGCAAGCAGCCCCCCACGGCGGGCGACAGGATCAGGACGTCGGCAAACTCCTTGGTGGACACCTTGATGAAGTGCCAGCCTTCTTATATCCGAACCATTAAACCGAACGAAAATAAGTCGCCGACGGAGTATAATGTGCCAAATGTCTTGCATCAGATCAAATATCTAGGTCTCCAAGAGAACGTGAGGATTCGGCGTGCCGGGTTCGCGTACCGTCAGTCTTTCGAGAAGTTTGTCGAGCGGTTCTTCCTGTTGTCCCCCGCTACATCTTATGCAGGAGAGTATACCTGGCAAGGGACGGAGGAGGCTGCGGTAAAGCAAATCTTAAAGGATACGAGCATTCCTAAGGATGAGTGGCAGTTGGGCGTCACCAAGGCGTTTATCAAGTCTCCAGAGACGTTGTTCGCCTTGGAGACGATGCGAGACCGGTATTGGCACAACATGGCGACTCGCATCCAACGGATGTGGAGAGCGTATCTAGCGTACCGCGCCGAATCGGCAACCCGAATTCAGCGATTCTGGAGGAAGAAGAGGGTCGGTGCCGAGTATCTCCAGCTGCGTGATCAAGGCCATAAAGTTCTACAAGGGTCCAAGGAACGCAGACGGTTTAGTTTACTGGGTTCTCGGCGCTTCTTGGGAGATTACCTGGGAATCAACGCGGCGAACGGACCCGGATCTCACGTCCGCAACGCAGTACAGATTTCAAGCAACGAGAAGGTTCTATTCTCGTGTCGCGGTGAGGTTCTGGAAGCGAAGTTTGGTCGATCGAGTAAACCGAGCCCTCGAATCATCATCGTGACTACTAGCAAGTTCTATGTCGTATCGCAAGCGCTGGTCAACCACCAAGTTCAGATTACCGCGGAACGACAGATTCCCCTAGGCGCTATCAAATTCATCGGGACCTCGACGCGTCGTGACGACTGGTTTTCGCTGGGTGTCGGGTCGCAGCAAGAAGCCGACCCATTATTAAACTGCGTTTTGAAGACGGAACTATTCACACAAATGCAACGAGCGATGCCCGGCGGTTTCAACTTGAAAATTGGCGAGTCTATAGAATATGCCAAGAAGCCCGGAAAGATGCAGCCGGTCAAGGTCCTCGTGGATTCGCAGCAGGTTGTAGATTTCTACAAGAGCGGTGCCATCCATACGCAGCCTGGAGAGCCCCCATCGTCAGTCTCCAAGCCGACGCCAAAAGGCAAGCCGGTGCCCCCTCGACCGATCACTCGTGGCAAGCTTATCAAGCCTGGCGGCCCCGGCGGTAGACCCTCCCGAATCACGCAGTCCCGCCCTAATCCCACAAAACGCGGACCGGCCGCGGTCCAACCCCAGACCCAATTGCCGGCCCAGACTCAGGCGCGCCGGCCTATCCCAACCCCCGCGGCAAGCGTTGCAAACAGCATACCTACCCATACCCGTAATCAAGCCTCGACATCGTCTGTTCGCGCACCACCTCCGCCGCCCCCGCCGCCTGCCGCACCGCCGGCAAGGGCGAGGTTGACTGCGAGGGTTTTGTACAACTTTGCCGGAGAACGGGAGAACGAGCTCACGATTCGAGTAGGAGACATTGTCGAGATCGTCCAGAAGGAGACGAACGGTAAGTCAAGGAAGCGACTCGACCCGGATAACTTTTGCTGATGACTGGTAAGGTTGGTGGTTAGCAAAGAACTCGGAAGGGCAAGCTTGGATCCCGGCGGCCTACGTCGAGGAGCAAGCTGCCCCGCCTCCGCCCGCGCCCGCGCCGGCACCGCGGCCGCCGCCTCCTCCTCCCGTGCAAAATGGCGCGGCAGCGGCCCGAAACAAGCCCACGCCCCCGCAGCCACCCGCGAAACGCCCGACCGCTGCGAAGAAGCCCGCGGCACTGCAACCTAGAGACTCAGGCATGAGCCTGAACGCGAACGGCGGCTCCGACAGCAGCCGCAGCAACACCCCGACACCCAACCTCGCGGGCTCCCTAGCTGACGCCCTACTGGCTAGGAAGAACGCCATGCAGACAAAGCGGGACGACGATGACGACTGGTGAAACAGGAAGCCTTGGCGGAGCAGCATGTAGGTAAGGAGGGCCGAGGGGGGGGCGCCTCTAGTTGAGCGGCCCGCATCTAATTTAGGGAAGCTTCGGAGAGCGCGCGTAGGGCTAGATCAGGGGGAAATTTTAGGCGCATTGTTACTAGACTTCCGGCTCTCTTCCCATTTCCTTCTCGCCCGTCCGCCTCCCTTCCCGCGGAGTCGGGAGGGGGACACAACAGCAGAGGTCAAATTTCACCCCCGCCCCGAAATGTCGGGGTATTTCTTCTTTTCCTGTTCTTTTTCTTACGAAGTCCACGAACTTTGGCCGCGGAGGGGGGAAGGGAAGCCCCCCTCCCCCGGCTGAGCAAGGAGAGGCAAGACTGGAGGGGTCGGTAAGAACCACCACCACGTCCCCCGCCTGTTATCACCATCACGGCCGCGACGAATAGCGAATAGCGAATTGGCCATATTGTGCGAGATAGAAGGAACCAAACGAACAGAGAGAACCAAGGGGAGAAGGGGGGCAAAGAGAGAGTTGGGACTCTTCGGAAGGAGGATAGATAATAGCCGTCTTTGCTACGTAGCGTACCGTGTCCCTAACCTAACCTAGGGGGATATTAAGGGGGGGGGGGGGATCGATTAGGATGAGTTAGACGGTGAGAATTCAAAGGTACATAACTGTTCGATTCGCCCGGCCGCCATGCGTGTTTCATGACGAGATGGGTATATATATACACAGGTGCCGTAGACATTTACCGCCCAGCGTAGTAATTCTATCACACCCCTCCCCCCCCCCTCTCATCCGTTTCCTTCTTTTCCTTTTTGTTTCTCTCCCTTTTCCTTTCTCCCCAAGGCATCTAGACCACGACATCCTCGCCGTCTCGGGTCCCCCTCACCTTGCGGCGGCGCAGGAGCTCGGCGAGGGGCACGTCCTCGTCGAGCGCGTCCTCGTCGACGCCGTAGTCGGCCAGGGTCTCGCCGTCGGCGTTGGTCCAGGCGGCGCTGCCGCCGGCCTCCTCGTCGTACTCGTCCTCGTACTCGTCCTCGTCTCCGGCCGCAAAGTCGTCGTAGTCCTCGCGCTCCTCGAGCTCGCCTAGGATCTCCGACGGCGACGGCGACGCCCCCCGCAGCTGGTGCCGCCGCCGCCGCCGCCGCGCCAGGTCCCGCTCCTGCCGCCACCGGAACGCCTCCCGCTCGTCGCCCCACGCCGCCACCCCGCGCGAGCGGTCCGCTGCGAGCGCCATGTCCGCCTCGCGCCGCCGCGCGCGCCACAGCCGCGCGTTGCGCCGCCGGTCCGGGTCCGCCGGCGGCCACATGTCCTCGCGGTCGTTGAGCCCGTTCTCGTCGTAGGCCCAGCCGGTGCCGCCGGTGATCTCGATAGCCGGCGGGCCGCCGCCGCCGTCGTCGTCGTCGTCGATGGCGGCGGGGGACGGGACGCCGGGGGCGACGACGGGCCCGCCGGCGAAGGGCCACAGCCACGCGAGCGGGTTGCGCGTGCCCATGGCCTGGGCGAGGTTGGCGAAGAAGCCGACGTCGTAGGGGAACTCGACGGGGTCGAGGCGCAGGTGGGGGGCGTCGCGGTCGCCGCCGGGGGCGCGCTCGCCGGCGGCCCACCACGAGGCGGCGTCGCCGCCGCCGTCGCCGTACGCCGCGCGGCGCTCGAGCGCGGCCTCGTGGCGCTCGACCTCCCAGGCCTCGATGGCGGTGGTGTTGGTGAGCCAGGCGCGCGCCGTCGTCGCCAGCAGCAGCCCCAGCGCGAAGCTCGCCGCGCCCGCCACCAGCGCCAGCACCGTCAGCAGCGCGAGCTGCCCCAGCGTCGGCCCCAGGTACGCCGGCAGGTGCCGCGCGCGCCACACGGCTAGGAACCGCGCCGCGAGCAGCCGTAGTAGCGCCCATAGCGATAGGTTCGCGTAGGCCAGGAACCGCACGAAGTGCGGGAACGTCTGCAGCGACACGCAGTTCCCCGTCCACGGGCAGTGGTGGTCCATCTTCGGGATGCACCGGCCGCACCGCCGGCAGTGGTGCGCCCGCGGCGGCTTCGGCGCCGCGCACTTCCTGCACCAGCGGCCGCCCCGCACCCGTATACGTTGCCGCCGCGGCCGCAGCCGCGCGCGTTTCGGCCTCAGCGGGTCCCCGTCTTCGTCGTCGTCGTCGTCGTCGTTGTCGGTGATCTCGTCCGAGTCCTCGCCTTCGGCGTCGCTGTCCTTGCTCTTGCTCTGGCTCTTGCTCCTCACCCCGCAGCCTGGCGGGAAGACGTACCGGCCCGGGTCGACGGTGCAGGCCTTGTAGTAGGTGTACCAGAGGCACAGCACCAGGGCGTTGAAGGTGTAGGACTCGGCGGGGGACAGCGGGCCTGGGGCTAGTTCGGGGGAGGTGGCGAATAGCCACTGCGACGTGTAGGCTAGGAAGGCGATGAGGACGCAGACGGCGGGGATAGCGAGGCGCTGGAGGGCAGGCACGGTGCTGCCGACGACGGAGGCCATGTCCATGGCTTTCAGGCCATCTGCGGGCGTCACGCACGATGTAAGCGAATGTGTGTTGCTAGTATGGGTATGCTAGACAGGCATAGGTTGAACTCGGATGATGAGGCTGGTGATCTGTCGGCAGGTCAGTCCTTCGCTGGGACATCACCCGGGTTGTAAGTATCGGATATGGATAGCGACAGTGACGGCGGAAGTGATGGGTGGAGGATCAGGAGAGGCTGGCGAGACTGAAGCGATAACGCGTAGGGAAGATGGCAGCGAAATTCTAGCGCGACGGCCCGACGTCACTGGACCAGGTACATGGGAAACGCACTACAACAGAGGTACCTACCCATGTACCTAGCTAATGCAGGGACGCGCAAGGATTGGCCAGGATCGCTGCGCGGACGCTCGCTATGTGAATACCCCCGATACACGGCAGTGTGAGCAGGCAACTATCAATACGATATCCCCGACGCATCTACTAGTACCTAGCTCTTCTTACTTCCCAGCAAGCCGATAGACACTCTGAGAGGCGACGAGCCCGCGGTATCTCGAGTAATGTCCTTCGATCTGACACAGGGTTCACCATGGACCTACTGCGAGCAGGACCAAGAGTGTTTAATCATGTCACAGTTGACGGAAGAAAACCCAAACCCTGGCTAGCCACGAAAGACACAGGGAAGCACGATGTTATATGGACTTGCCAATTTCGAGTTGGGATAGCTGTCCGTCAGTGTATTGCGGGCGATACCTGGAGCGGCCCCCACATGTAGGACAGTCGGGTATAGCACACGAATATATATCCATCTAAGCTTCATGTGCGAGTCACACACAAACTGGGGAACGCGTTAGCTAGGAACAATCTGCGACGAAGGATCTAAGACAGGTCCTAGACCTTGACATACCTATACGACTCCCGTTCAGACGCCGACATGTCTGTTTGGATTCAGGCGACATATCGGCTATAGCCAGGGGCGCAGCACGACTGCTCCTCCCTTCGCGACAAGCTGCCCGCGCACGCCAGCCGCGTCGCGTCGAGGATAGATCACCTCCCCTCCCCCTATGTGTCTACCCGTGTAAGGCCACGCCGTTAATTACCTCCCATCCGCACCAGCACCAGCACTTTCGCCTTCTCTTAGTAAGTTTTTCTATGGTAGCGGCCGGGCCGCAGGCCTCGGGAGAGGCCAAACCACGAAGCGGCCGCCAACCCTCGTCCCATTATCCTCTTCGTCGTCTCCCCGTCGTCAGTCCGCCTCGTCGCCCTTGTTCCCCTCCGGGCTGCGGCTGCGAGTGCGGCCCCGGCCGCCGCGGTGGGATTGGCGCCCGCCGCGGTTCGCCTTGCCGGGGGGCGGGCGCACGAAGGCGAAGTCGACGCCGATGGTCTGGTCGAGCAGTTTCGTGCCGTGGGCGCCGTCGATGGCGGCGCGCGCCTCGGCGAGCGTCGGGTACTCGATGAGGGCGTAGCCCTGCGCGCGCGCGGATAGGTGAGCAAATGGATACATACGTACATATATACATATACATATACATATATATATATAGAGAGAGAGAGAGAGAGAGAGAATACCTTGACGTAACCGCTGCGGCGGTCGAGGTTGAGGTGCAGGTTCTTGATCTCGCCAAAGTCGGCGAACTTGTCGTGGAGGGCCTCCTCGTCGGCCTCCTCGTGCACGTTGGTGACCATGACGATCCAGCCCTCGATGGAGCGCACGGCGGTGGCCTTGGTGTGCGTCTGCATGTCGCTGACCTTGGCCTGGGCCGTCTCCTGCGGGGAGCCGGGCTCGTCGATGTCCATATCGGTAGCGTCAGCCATGGCGGGCAGCTTGGGGCGGGGGGGCCGGCCGATAGGTTTTCTACCGTGTCGGGGGGGCGAAGTCGGGAGTGAGGGTTGTGTGGCGAGCGTGTGTATATATCGCACCCAAGGGAGAGACGGTGGGTGTTGGTGTAAGTGGCCGTGTTTATGGTGGTAGGCGGTGGTGAGAGGCAGCGAGCGAGGAGCCTGAGAGGTACCTGGTGGATGTTTTTTTTGAGCGGGGTACACGAGTACTTCGCATCTCGACGTTACCTAAGGCAGTATTCTGATTGGGTGAATATACTGAACAGCTGCTGTCAAGCGGCGCCCGTCTGTCACTGAGACAAGGTCGTTTCCACCAGCCGCAAGGGACTGGCAAGGAGTGTCAGAGAGTGGTCACTGCTTGTTTACCTACCTACCTGATCTGGGTGGTTATCAACACTTCGTATACGTTCATAGAGGCATAGAAGCCATACTCATCTACTCCTCCACCCTACCTCTTACTCCCCCCCCCCCCCCTCCTCCTCCCCTCCGGGAGCCATCTACATACGACACTCGCCTCCCCCCCTTCCCCTTATCGCCTCCAGCAGCCATCATACTAACGTAGTAAGGTGCGTATATGTATGAACAGTTGGCAACCTTCGTTACGGGCGTCCCTTGTGAGCTATCATATATCTATCTATTGCCTCTGCGGGCGTGGAGACACCTCTCCAATGGCTGCCTGCGGCTTATGCCTCTCTGCCGTCTCGTAGCCAATGGCGCCCTCCATTCCCCCGCCACTACGCACTTCTCGTCACAGCGCCGGGTTACTCCATTTGTAGGTGACATCCCCCGATGCCGAGATGGAACTCGAGCCTCGCAGATCGCCATCGAGGAGCGAGGACGCGGCACGGCGATTGGCTCGCCACTCAGGTTCTGCGGCTTCAACGTCGGAGGCGTAGCGCTCAGAACTCCGGCGTCCAACCAGATACCTCTCGCATTTATCCCCCATGCAATCGTATGAGCGGCGAAACCTCCCAGGTTGTGGTATCATTGCTTTTGTCTCTCCCCTTCCCCTCTCTTCTTTTCCCCCGCTGCTCACACGGCACCTCTTACACCAATCTGAGTGTCGGGAGAAGTGTATATAACAATGCCTACCTACCTACCTGTCTAGTGTAGGTACGCCTTTTCCCTGTATGTAGCAAGATTCCGTCTCCAGTCTCCTGCTCGTCCCTCTCCATTTACACCATCGCCTTCGAGTATCCATCACTCTCTCTCTCTCTCCGTCACAGATGAGATAGATACGGTGACCGCACGCAATAATAACCCCGTCGAACAAATGGCCCCTGAACCAAAGCCGATAGAAATGAAGAGCCTCGCAGCCTCGCAGGACAACCAGTCGCCCGCTCCGGCCGACTACGACGAGAAGCGGCCTCCGCCGCCCCCCAAGGCCGAGACCAAGGTTTCTCGCCGCGAGTCGGAGGCCAATTCGTATGGAAACCTCATCGACTCCCCCCTATTCCTGTTCGCGGACTACCTGATGATCCCCGTGCTGCCGTCGGTGAACCGCCACTAGCTCGCTGCCGCTGCGCCCGTCGCCGGGAGGGGGGAGGCGAATTGTGTCGTCCCCCCGGCTCGCGTCCGCCCCTCCTCCTTTATAGACGTCTTCTAGGGCGGTCTCGCCGCCGTTGGGAGGAGCCCAGGGAGATTTGAGGGCTGACCTGCACTTGGGGCCGCCGGTTCGCCGCACGCGACGGGGAAAGGGGGGGGGCCTTCGCGCTGCTCCTGGTCCCCCGCGCTGCCCACCACAACAATTCGGAGTCCGACTGGCTCGGCCAACGAGCCCCGAGCTGCAGGTGTCTCTCTGTCTCCTCGTTTATCCAGTCTTGCTTCTTCTTCTCGCGGCGCACCTCTAGCGTGGTCAACAGCAGCAGCAACAACACCACCACCAGCAACAAATGTCTCTGATATCGGACGAGAAACGCCACCGCCGCGCTCGCTCCTCTTTCCCCTCCCCTTATCTCTACCCCCCTTCCCCCCCCCTTCTTCTCCTCCTCCTTCGCTATTTCTCCGCGGGCAGCCAGCAGACCCTGCCCGCCACCACAACAACCGAAGGAGGCGTCAAACTCGCCGGCGGGACGTGCGTGTAGTGTACCACACGCTGTACTACTCCTGGGCTTATCACATGCGAGAGGGGGAAGGGGTGGATGGGATGCTGAAACGGAACGGAACAATAGTACTTAGGGATACAACGTAGCTTATCATCCGATGCTCTCTCTTGCTCTCTCTCTCTCTCTCTCTGTGTGTGTGTGTGTGTGTTGTTGTGCTGTGTCCCCATGCCATCCCCCTCCCCACGCGCCGTAATTATCCCTCTTGCCCCTCGCTCCCCAGGGTATCTACTACTACCCACCCGCTATACGCGGGGGTTTGGGACCACCTCTGCACGTCTCCCGATATGGACCAGCCCCTGTACTCACGTCCAGAGCCAGACCGAGCCCGTTCTAGAACACGGCGGAGGGGGACGCGCGGGAGGGGGGACGGGTAGCCTAGTGCTATCCCCCCCTACCACTACCTGATCATCATCGCAACAAGCGAACACGTAGAAGCTCAAGAGTCCGCGACTCGTTCCACTGAATATATTAAGAGCGCATCTTTACTATACAACGTGGACCGGCGCGTGTGCCGTCGCGTAGCCCCATCCGAGCCAGCAGCTCACGTATTTATACAATCCATGCATCCCGCCTGCCGAGTTTCCCCCCTTTAGACGCCAAACACCCTCACCCATGCACGAGAGTCTTCCTGACCTAGACAGTAGCAATAAAACCTATAGACGCCTAGCGGGGACTTTGCCCGTCACCCTGCCCCTAAACAAATGCTGTCATTTAGCTACTGCCATCCGTGGGCCGGTTCTGCTCGCCGAGCCCATTCCAAATTCCGTAGAATTGCGCACTCTCCACCGTCTCCACCTCCTCGTCACCATTTCAGTAACCGGGAATTCCGTTCCAAGTCGGGTCCTTGCTAAGAACCGTCATGATGGTCTCCTCCACGAATGAGCTCGTCATCTCTAGCCCGTTCGCCTTCAGACCCTCAAGCACGTCGTGCAGGTAGTAGATCTGGTCTCTCTTGAGATCCTGCGCCTTTCTCAACTTCTCAATCTCCGCAGCCATCTGCTTCCACATCCGCCGGTGGATGGCTGGGTCACACTCGTTATACACGGCTGTCTTCTTCGCCAGCGCCTTTTGGATATGTCGTTCCTCGTCCTGTAGGCCCTTAATGACTTTGGCTAGTGCTATCGCCGGGTCCTGCGACGGCCGCAGGGTGGACTGGTCTTCGTACTCCGGCTGGTCTCGGGGCCGCTCTGAGACGGGGATTGGCCTCTCGACCTGGACCGTCTTCTTCTTGGAGTCGCCATGCGCGTTGCCCTCGTCGCGCTTGTGCGAGTTAATTCGGGCACAGACCATGCAATTACGGCAGTCATGGTCGTGGCAGAGATTATCCAGGACACGCTTAGCATCCTTTGAGAGTTCGGGGTTCGACTTGTTCGTCTTCTGCTTTGCGGCCGTCTTTTGTTGCTCTAGCGTGATATCATCCATGAATAGGGCCGAGGTCATATTGTCCTCGTGGTTGGCGTCCATGTCGAATTGGACGCTGTCCGAGTTGCGACGGACGTGTCCGCCTGTCCGGGACGTCTCGCTATGCCCAGACTTGATGTTGAAACGTCCGCTCAAGTCAGGTTCGGACACCGGCCGAGAATCACTTACGGAGCGCTGCGTCCGGCCGTTCTGGCTGAAGGAGACCTTACGAGGCGAGATATTGTTTGACTTGGACTTCCGCCCACCGGTAACAGAGTCGCCAGTCTTGTCGAGCTCACGCGCCTCGTCAAAACCCGTGTCGACGCCTGTGCGGCTCGTCTTCTGCTTCTGTACAGTAAGCCGAGAAGGCTGCGTATCCTTGAGAATTCCGATCGGCTGAGTCTTGATCGGGTCAGTCCGTCCCTTCAACGTCTCGGGTGCTGGGCGTTGAGAGCCAGCGGTTCGGGGTCGGCCCTGGAGTGGGAATGTAGGAAGGCTCTGACTAGCCTGGTCACTCATTCCGTCGTCTTCGTCCTCGCCGTCGAAATCAGACGAGCCAGTGGTCAGGTCTCGTTGGTGCGTCTCGCCACGAATTTGTCGGAGCGCCTCTCGCAATCGAGGTATTTCATCCTGCGTGAAGATGCTTGCGAAATCCGACCCCTGGGTGAGGTCGATTTGTTGCGTGTAGTCGTCCTGGGCGGCCAGATCTATCTGAGACGTCGTGCTCCTAGCTGTCGTCTCGTTGGCGGCAGACTTGCCCTTGGGCTCCGCGACGCGCGTCGTCTTTCCGATATGCTTCTTATTTATAACACTCATGAAGTTCTTAATTTCCTGGGTGAGTTGACGTGCCTCGTTCACGGCGTCTGCCTTTCGATTCAGCTTGGACTGCAGTGCGGCCTCGAGGCTAGCGCTCTTCTTCAGCTTCTCCGATAGCGCCGACTCCTTTCCGGTAACTAGCTCGAGCTGTTGCGTTAAGGTTGCGTGCTGCTCCTCACTTCTAATCGCCTCTGCTTTGCTCTCTTTGATGACCTGTTCGAATAGCTTACTAATGTCTTCGATTTGGTCCTTGAGCCGTTCGTTTGCCGTTGCAAGATGTCGTTTCTCGCGTTCGAGATTCATCCGTTGCGCAGAGAACTCGGACTCTAAATCGATGATACGCTGTTGTAGTTCTGCGTTCTCTTTGGCGAGGCGGCTATTCTGGACCTCAAGTCGATACTTTATATCCTTGATGTCGGCAGACGTGGTCCCAGGCTCGGCATCGGCAACATCGAGCAATTTCTGCAGTCGCGCGATATCGCTCTCAAGAGCGTGGGCCCGACGCTCGAGCAGTGAGTTCTGTTTCTGTAGTGCTTTCTTCTCGTTAAGTATCTTATCGTTGTGCTGTCCTAGGCTAAGATTTTCCTGCTTGAGCAGAGCCTGCTCCGATAATGCTAGCTCATATTCATGGTTGAGGGACTCAAATTCCGTCTTGTTGGAGTCGAGCTGCGACCTGGCTGCCTTGAGATCATGCTCCAGATCCGCATTCTGTTGCCCCACGGCGCTATTGTGCGAGCGAAGAGACTGGTTCTCGTCGAGCAGGGACTTCCACTGTTGGCGGATCGTGTTGTTATCCTTGCGCAGAGACCTATTCTCCGACTCAAGCGCACCGCCGTCCTGAGAATTGCCGTTGCGCAGCTTTTCAAGCTCTGCGTACGCTAGATCGCGTTCGGACTGCAATTGCTGCATCTTCTCTAGATGTTGCGATGCGCTCTTGAGAGCTTCGTCGCGTTCGGCAACGTAAGACTCGGTATGGATGTCGTTGAGGCTAATCTGTCGATTGGCCTTGTCAAGACGGGCCTGGAGGGAAGCAATTTGATCCTCCAACTCTGTGGTCATGGTTAGACGATGCGAGCCAACACGCAGAGGAGGGGCGGGGGGAGCATACGCATTTTCTGGGCGTTGAGGTGATCGATCATTGAACCCTCAGAGTCGGATCCCATGGCACTATCCTTCCGGGACTTGTACTGGGCAATTTGAACGTGAAGTTCTTCGACCTCTTCCTCAAGCTGGTCCGCCTGCTTGGAGACGAGCTCATCATGCTCTTTGAGAGCTTGGATTTCATCCTTGATCTTATCTAGAGACACAAAAATCTTCTCCTCGTCCTCGGGTATGGAGATTGCCTCGACATCAGCATGGTGATCTGGGGAAAGAGTAGAGTCGCGGTCGTGGACCTTGCCGTGCTTCACGAAGACGGGGACTCCATTCCTGAAAGACGACAACTTGAGGGCACCCGACAGGAAGTCATTCATGTGGGAGAGGTTCGGTAAGAAGAAAGAACGGGCAGTCAGGTTGTGTATCATAGAATTCGCCATATTACCTAGGCCCGACTGTCGTTCCGGATGCACCCTAGAAGCGATGTGTGATTGCACCGGCGAATGCGACCTCGGAGACACTTGGCTGGCAGGCGACTCCTTGGATTCCGCCTGCTTGATCTGGGCGGTCTTGAGAGTCTTGAGGAGAGTGGTGACGTTTCCACGTCGAGGCTTGGAGCCCTTCGAAGAAGTAGGTGTCGACGAACGAGGGCGCGCTGAGGGCGCCTGTTCATCTCGGCCGTCCCGGCTTCCCCGACTTTGCAGAGGGTTAGCCAGCGGCTCGGGTAGTTCTACAGAGCATTCAGACTCGGTCTGGACGCGTGGTTGCATTTGCGCGCGGGTGCGAACAGAACCTCGGCTCGCTTTTGAGCCTCGGTCATCAGAAGCATGCGACTCCTTCGCAGATTCAGCCTGAGACTACGGTCAGCCATACGTATGCAACAGAGGAGGAACTGGAAAGAAACAACAATTGGAATATCCGTTTCCGGCTCCGAGGGCAAATCCCCAAGAAGATCGGACGGTTTGAGAGCAAACCCTAAAGGTGCAGAAGGACGAACGGGCGGCGAGGAAGAAATGTCAATAGTAGAAGGGCGTAAAGAAAATGAAGAGCACGAGCCCAAAGGGAGACAGAATTTGTATAGAGAGGAACCGGGAGGGGTGGAATCAGGTGAAGGGGGGGGCACGCGAGACTCGTTCCGTCGCGCCGCAGCAGCACCCTCCTTGCGGGATCGTATGTAAGATCTCGGGACGGGCGAGGCGGCCTTCAAGAGCGAGGACTCCGGCAGGCCGTGGCGCGCAACGCGTAGCGAGCGGCGAGCACGGGCATCCGCGGCGGGCGCTCGCTCCGTCAGGGGAGCGGCCACGCTCTGCTTGGTAGCAATTCCCCTCTTCGCGCCGGATTCGCGCAACTGGGTTCGAAAATGGTTCATGCGATCGAGGAAGCTTTCACTGACCTTGTCCTTGTCGGACTCGTCCGCTCTGGGAGTAGCCGCTACGGGGGAGTTGTTGGGACTTCTGCGAGGGGTGATGTTCTCCTTTCCGTCCGGGACCGGGGCGCTGTCGCTACCAGTCTCCCACGGATCCTTGTCGGCCACGACGCCATTCGGGTCCCAGCGACTCCATTCGGGAAAGGTCCGGCCCAACGCGGAGGTGTTGACTTGAAAGGAGAGCGGCAACGGCTGGTATGACGACGATTTGCCTGCTCGCGCGGCGGTGGCGTGGCTAGGCAAGCGGATGGATTCGTCTCCATCGTCGACTCGTCGCGTCGATTCGGCCAGGGGCTCCTCGGTGAAGTTAGATGTGAGAGTGATGGTGCCGTGGGAGCCAGTGGACGACGGGGGTGAGTTGAAAGGATTCTCCTTATTCTGATGCATCTCCCTAAGGATGCGGGATTGATATCTATTCGTTTTCGACTCCATGGGGGGCTGCCACGCGTCGAGAACGCGACCGGGATGGAGGCGAAAAGGTATATGCCAAGACGGGAGTAGGGATAGCGATGAGGACCAGCGCGTCTACGGCCGGCTCAACGCAGGTAGACAAGCGTAGAGACGATGTCGAGGGGATCTGGCGAGAAGCCGGCAGCTGTGGCCGAGCTAGACGCGGTAATGGCGGAGGGAAGACGCGTCCTGGGCGTCCTGGCAGCGCCAGGTAGATTTCGGGCCCAGGCGCGACGATAGCGGGTGGAGCTGGATTGTTTACGATTGGCGGTTTTCCTGGTTAGCAGTGAAGCCGCGATTGATGGACGGGAGAGTTCCCGGTGCAAAACAAGCGTTGGTTAGCAGCGAGCTGGCATGGGTGCCTGAAGCTAGAAGTCGCGAAGTCGTAGCTGTAGTGGTGGTGGTGGTGGTGGTGGTTGTGGTTGTGGTTGTATGCGATTTGCAAGAGGGAAGTGAACTGGGGGAAGGGAGGAGGGGAGGAGGATGGATGGCAACGAGGGAAGACGACCCGATCCAATGTTTACAACAGAGAGGAGGGGGGGCGTGCGTCGGCATTACGTAGACACCCCCTCGAGGGAGGGAACGAGGGGAGAGAAGCAGCAAAAAAGAAGAAGGAGCGGGGCTTACGTCATGTGTTTTCCCTATACCACACCCTCCCTGCAGCTACTGGCACGCCTCTCCCCGTCCGCTGCGTGCATAATATGCACCTATGCCGAAGGTAGCTGGGGAATATCAGGTACTTTGCTGACTAGTGTTGTTTACTCCTCCTCTCAGCTTTTTTCTCTTATTTACTTTTCTTTACTTTTCTTTTTTCTTTCCCTTCCTCTCTCTTTTCCCTCTTTCTTCAACCTCCGAGCCCCCGGCGTCCCTCCCGAAAAGAAAACAGGCATGTCACGATGTGTGCAGGCAATCCGCTTATCCGGTTACCCTCCCCCACAAGATGCAAGATGTGGTCGGAGAGATCTCGCATCGGTATAGTTGTCGGTAGTATCGCAGGGGCCTGTAGATCTGAGCCGCCAGCCGGGGTATCCTCTTATCCGGCATGGCATTGGCTCTCAACCGCCAACTCTGCGCGGGAGCTGTTGTCGTCGCGCCCGCCGTGATTTATCTGTTGTCTACTACGCCCGCCTCTAGATACCCTAGAGCGCTTGCTCGTATCGCTCGTAGAGCCCTTAGTGTGACCATGACACCAGGCCAGCGTCTCCCGCCCGCAGTGTCACGGGTCGTGGCGGCAGGCATATGTGGGCGCGATGAAGTACTCGGAGAATCAGCATCTAACAGCTTATAGGTAGGCAAACCAGCACATACGTACATACCTACCATCGTGGTCCGACCAAAGGAGGCAAGTTGGTGTTTTCACTCCTTTGCAAAGACTACCTAGGTAGTTGGCCTACGAGAAGATGTGTGTCTTAGATTGTGTCGTGTTGGTTCTGTATTACCGGTTACTATGAGCCAGTATAGGGGTAGAGGGTATGCCCGTTGCGCAGTACTTCCACGACTTTGCCTACGAGACCGGGCCCGGCTCTCGACCACGAAGCAGCAGTCACTGCTTCTTGGTGACATAGTCGAGCGCGTCACGCGCCACGCCGAACGAAAACCACGGGCTCGGGGAATCGACTTGTTCCTTACCGCCTTCCCGCCAACCGCTAAACTGCCTCTATGGTAGGCCCAATCCGACCCGCGACGTCGGCGAACAATGCCTTTATCGAGCCAGCATGCGGAAAACAGCCATATTTGTTTCGACTTCATCCTATACAGCACGAGTTCGTCCACAGCGCAGACTACAAGAGGGCTTCGCCCGCCTCTCTTGAGGTCGTGTATGCTGCTACTTTCGTTACAACTTAAGTCCAGCATCCTATTCGGTCTTCTTTTCACACCTACAGCGTCATGGGGCTACTCGACGTGACGGCCGTAATGGGGTTTACAGACCCTGCCAGACTCCTAGAGAACCTGCTCCGGATCATATGGCCGCTCATCTTGGCCCTGCTCCATGTGTGGGATCACCTCGACCGTCGACGCACAGCCCGCCTCGCCAACCGGTACCGGCCGTTTGCCGTGCCGCCGGCAGAGGAAGCCCGGTATCGCACGTCGGACGTGAGCCTTGTCGTGCCGACCGTCGACTGGGACCCCGACGAGCTGGTCCGGAACGTGCTGTCGTGGGTGGCCAGCGCCCCGCGCGAGGTCATCTTCGTCACGACGCGCTCCGCTGCGCCGCGCCTCCGCGCCGTCCTCCTCGGCGCCCCCGAGGTCCGGGAGGCTGCCTGGGCTTCCGCCACCGACTTCTACGTGGTTACGACCCAGCGCCCCAACAAGCGCCTCCAACTCTGCCGCGGCTTCAACGTGGCGACGGGCCGCATCCTCGCCCTCGTCGACGACGACGCCACCTGGACGACCCCCCAAGTCCTGACGAACCTGCTCGCGCCCTTGAACGCGGCCGACGGTGACGACGTGGCGCTCGTCGGCGGGCCCATCGGGTCCTACGTGCCCTCAGCGCGGCGCGACGCCAAGGTCATCACGGCGTGGGAGGCGGCCGCCCTGCGGATCCGGTCGCGCCGCGCGCCCGGCATGCGGGCCTTCTTCGTGGCCGACGGGTCGACCAACTTCACCGTGTCCGGGCTGACCATGCTGCTGCGCGGCGAGGTCGCTCGCGATTCCTACTTCCAGTACCTGTTCATGAACGACCAGTGGAACGGCGTGCCCCAGAAGACGGGCGACGACGGCTTCATCACCCGCTACGTCTTGTTCCAGCATCACTTACCACACCACCAGCACCGCCCAGCCAAGCCCACCGGCGGCGACCCACCGAAGCGCTGGCGGCTCGCCATGCAGCTCGTGCCCGACGCCCTTGTGCTGACATCGCTCATAGCCGACAGCCGCTCCGCGGCGCAGAGCAAGCTGTGGTACCGGACCGGACTGCGCCTGCGCCTGACCTGTCTGCTGTTCGAGCCGGGGTTCTGGTGCATGCGGAGCACGGCGCCGTACATGACGCGCAAGATGGCGGCGGGGCTGCTCCAGCCGCTGTTCACGCTCGTCTGGGCCGTCGCCTGGTGGCAGACGCTGCGGGTGCTGCCCATTTTGGCGTGGGGAACGCTGCTCTGCGGCCTATGGGCCTGGACCGTCAGCCTCTCGGACTTCCTACGCGAGCACCCGTACTGCTGGCGCAAGCTCTGGGCGGTGATGCTCGCCGACCGCGTCACCCTCATCTCGGACTGGTACTCGTGGCTGACGCTCTCGACAGAGTCGTGGGGCAACAGGTCGAGCGTCGCCGGCGCCGAAGCGCCCGCCGAAGACGTCCCGGAGGACCCGGGCGCACGGGATGATGCCATCGTAGCGGTTTGCCGGCGGAACCTTGCTGAGTATGCTGTCCGTAAGTAAGCCTTTGGGTGCGGTGATGCTTCAGGCCTAGGATCTCTGGTTTCGTCGGTAGGTATGTGAGCTCTGTCAGATTCCTCGGGCATTCACCGTGAACACCCACACCGGGTGGGATAAGAAGAACCACTCTTAGCAGTAAACAGTAGCTATATATCTAGACTGGCCCTCTATAGAGCGAGGCCGTTGCTTCTTTGCTTTCTCATAAAAAAGACTTGCAAGAATTCAAAGTAGTTCCGATCCGAATCCCAGTGACAAAGGCAGTTGTTGGGCGAGTGCCTCCTGTTGTTTGTACCGACTCCCTCTGCCCTGCCCATAATTTGTGTGCCGCGACTCGCATTGCTGTAGGACCAGGCAATGCCCCGAGGGAAGCAGGCGGTCTTTGTCTTTCTCTCTCCTTCTGGTGGCCTCGTCCCTCGATAGTGGATAGTCTCTCTCTCTCTATTAAACAGCGGAAAAGCAGCCGCAACGGCCATATTTGCCCTCAGATTTCCACAATCAATGGTAACCAAGGCCACATCGCTACTAAACCTACAGTGCCCTTTGTTATTACTACAATTATTTTCAATCTTTCCTCAGATTCTTCCGTTTGGCGGTGTGAAACTGTTGCACCACACAAGTGGACATGGTAGGCCGCAATTGTCTACGACGTCCTCCCCATCTATAGCGGCTTACAAGGCTATCGAGTCCAGTTTACAAGTACGATCGAAGAACGCGTACGGGTACGAAATCAGTTGATTTGCATTTGCACTACCAGAAGACAGGCCCCGACCTTGCCGACCAGAACACAAGGGAGAACGCGACAATGCCCAGTCCCTCGTTCCGTGCCGTCGACCTTCTTCTGCCTCACCCTCTTCTGCCCGTTGCGACACAAGCACACCAAAAGGCCATTCTTGCCAACATGGCGCCTGTACTCAAACTTGCACACGGCCACGCGCCCCCGACATGATAGCCAACCGCAAAACTCGACCAAGCTCGTCGTCTGCAAGCCCCTTAGCTCCCGCCGTCGGACGGGCGTGCTCCTGGTCCTCTTGCGCCCGCCTGGCTGCATCCCCTTCAACGCCACGTCCGCGAAAAGTACACCCGGGACGTAGCCAGCCAGCCCTTAGCGTCTTCATCGCTATCTCGCCAGGGGACCTCGTCGCGGGGGCCGCTGCCGTCGGTCTCTGGGTAGACGCCGCCGGGGACGCGGGCGCCGCGGGGGCGACCGGCGAAGACGGCGGCGGTGGCGCGGGCGCGGGGCCGGCGGGTGCGCCCGGCTCGTCGCGGGCGGGCGGGCTCGGCTCGCGGCGCGCGTCCCGCCTAGGGCCGGCGCGGGGGGAACCGCGCGTAGTCGGCGGCGGCGCCGACGAGCAGCGCGCGGGCGCCGACGCGGCGGCCGAGGCAGGGCGTGTCGGCGGTCGGCGGCCACAGGCAGCGGCCGCGCAGCGACAGGAACGCCGACCGCGCGGGCCCCGCCGCCGCCGCCGCGTTGCGCCGCCCGTGGTACGCGCAGTAGTCGCGCCGCCCGCCCGCCGCCGCCTCCACCCGTGCCCGCCGCCCCGCGCACTGCCGCGACGCCGGCCCGTGCTCGCACGGCTGGAACTCCCGGCGCAGGTGGCACGGGCACAGCGCGTAGCTCTCGTACACTTGGATGCACATCGTCGGCTGCTACGGAGCGCTGCCCTTGGCCTGGCTGTGCGCGGGTGCGTTTCTGTTCTCGTTCTGGCCTCGCGTCGATGTGTGTGTCAGGGTGAGTTCGCGGTCTGTGGTCTTGAGGATATTGGAGGGGCCCTAGAGAGGTGGTGAGGTAGGCTGTGGTTATAGAATCGAGAAGGACAATAAGCGCAGTACAACCAGACCCATAGGAATCAAGATAGGTCGATGATGGTGTATTGGGGGTGGGATGAGTAGCTTGTGTAGTAGGTAGGACTTGTCGCCAACGTGGTAATTATCCGAGCTGTAGTGGATGAAGAGTTGACTGCTAATTCATCGACGTTATAGCCTCTCGGTCTGGGGCGGCGTGGGAAATCCTAAGTGTTCCGGTGGCGCGTTGACATACGCGCGAAACGTAAGAGTAGCTAGTTCGGTATGAATAGGTACGATGTTAGCCTCGACGATCGGCCGTGGATTTGGTGGTCAGGTTGCTAGAGTATCGCGAAAAGGGGAGGGGGTCGGTGATTATTTCAATGCACGGTACAATGACAGCGGTTGTTCTTGAGGGGAGTTCGCAGCAGCACCCGTGCCTTGCCGATGGGAAGGGCGTCGCCTATGACCCAAGAGAATTCAAAATAACCCACCCCGGCAGATAGAGAAAGACGCCGCGACGAAGCGATGTTAGGAGGCGAGGCAGGAAATGGTTGTTGCTTGCTGACGGCCTCCGTAGGGGTTGGCGGTTTTGCGAGTAAGTGTGATAAAATCCACCGGGGGCTTCCCTTCCCGAAGATTCGATCTAAGCCTCAGTCAACTGTTACTGGGGAGACAGCTCGAAGTTTGGGTAGCGGATGATGGTAGCTCAGGCTTCCGTCGTCTCCTTATCGCCTGAATCGACGTGTGTCAAGCCGCAGAAGGGGACCGTCAGCCCTTCGAGTTGAATATCTAAATGCACGGAAGCGGAAATCTCGCTAGGATCTTTGGGCATGGGAGAATACAGAACAGATATTACTCCTCCCTTGGCGTGTTAAGCTGGGTTGAATCAAGCTCGTCGCCACGCATGGAAATAAACGGGTGCCTCCCGAACCTTTTTTTGTCTTATTTTGGGTTTAGGGAGACAGGGAGGTCGAAATCTTCTACTTCGGAGGAAACCTATCGTCTTGGCCTTGAAGAGAAATTACAGAGTCGAGTAAGGTAGTTCTAGTTCTCTGGCAGTAATCTTGGGATCTTCTCCTTCTGCGTCGACGTTGGGCAGCTGCTTCACCTGGCCGTTATAGGTGTTATAAAGTGCAAGATTCTTGAAGATAGGGCCACCACCCGGCAGCAATGATACAGACATCTCCGCGCCTCGCGCTTTGAGAGCAGCCTTTTTGCACAAGCCCATTCTTTCGGGTGACAAGGAAGGCTTATCCAATTCTCCTACGGTCGAAGAAAGGGGCTCCCAAGGGGAGAGCGTGGGGAATATGTCCTAGGACTTCAAGATTTTGTATGTTAAGCAAGACGATTCCACCGCAGGAATACCTGCGTGAGTTGCCTCAAGTGTGTAGACTACATACGATACCATATATAACCTTCAATTCAGAGTGTTGGATAGCTTCTATACTCCAGCGGTTTCTCAAGCCAAATGAAGCTCGAATTAAGACGCGTAGAATCTCCATTCACCGCCCCTGCATTTATAGCTCATGCAAGGTAGATAGGAACGCAGCAAGTAATCCTACAAGAGTCCTAAGAACTATCCAAAACGAATTCCGTCCCAACCAGACCGTTCTATCCTGTCCGTTGTCGTGGCCTCTTCCTGCTGTTCATGTCGGCAAGAAGGAAGAAAACAAAACCTGCCCACCACAAACTCCGAGTCACGCAACATCTTCGCAATCGTTCTTGTACGTATACATTCGTAGTCGCTTAGCGCTTCTAGCCGGGGTAACGTCTTCCGCTAACGCCGGTCATGATGGGGCTGCGGCCCCGATCCTGGAATCGCCTCCGGTCCCGCAGCTCTCGTTCGTCGGCCGTCATAATTCTCCTCCCATCTCGATCCAAGTCGACATCTCGGCCCCTCTCCCTGCGATCCCACACATACTCTCTCGGATTTCGGTCGATGTCAGCATGGCTGCTTGACCTCCGACTCATCGACGGCCGCAGATACGCGCCCTCCTGTCGGCTTGGCCTCTCCCGCTCTTCGTGGCGCTCACGCTCCCTCTGGCGTGCTCTTTCTACGTCTCGGTCACGCATTGCTTGACGCTGGTGATCGTGTCGCGGCGGATGTCTCGGCAACATCCCCGAATCCGACTCGTCGCTAGGATACGATTCCCCGGACCCACTCCGGCTGAGGTGCGAAGGAGGGTTGTGTCTGCGGAAGTGCACGTTCGGCTTTTCGCTCGATCCGTGATGTCTCTCGCGGGAACTGCTGCGGTGCCTATCACCCGAGCCTGAGAGGAGGGAAGTGAACCTCTGTTTGATTTCTGCCGGCAGGCTTCGTCTGCGAAGGTTGTCGGGCCGTAACTCGCTGCGGTGGGATCGGACAGGAATCGTCACTGGGTCGGGGATTACCGCCGGCATACGTCGCACGGACGACGCGGACGGAACAGGACCACGCGCACGGGGATGGGAAGTCTGGCGAGGTGGTATCTCGGGCGAGGAATCTGAAGAGGACCTTGAGTACGGCCTCGCCTGGCTGTGTCGACGAGGGCCGGGCGGGTGGCGAGGATCGAGGTGCTCGCTCGGCATTCGTACATCTTCCATCCCTGCAAACCGCACGTCCGAGTGGCTCCGTCTCCGGGGTGGGCTACCGCCGCTGCTACTGCCGGTACTGTCACCATGGATGCTGCTCACCCGGCGGTGTCCGGGGGGAACGTGGGAGGAGAAATGGGCTCCGGGGTAGTTACTTCTTGGCACGTGGGAATACGAGACTGGCCGTTCTCGTTGTAAACGATCGGTCCCTGGCCTTGGCTGTGGGGGAATACCGGTGCCGTGAGAGCTGTGGGCGTGATCGGCTGGGTGGGGCCAGGGGTTGGAGGGACGTTGCTTAGGGGAATGCTCCTGGTCCTCGTTTGGAGTCGCAGCTCGATGCAGCTTCTGCGAGCATTCCTTGTGCCAGGCGTCGATTTCGGGATCGCACTCGGCCGGGAATGCCTCTGTGGGCAAGTCCGTCGGGAAGGGTTTCCCGGTGGTGGGATGTTTCAACGCCCAGTTGCGCACAGCAAACTGAATAAAGGGTACATGCTCTTGGGGTTCCAGCAGGATCTGAAGCGTCTCCCACCGGACGAATCCCCTTATTGTCATGGCTGGGATACAAGGTTCTTCGAACTCGTCCTCGGTGGGTTGCAATGTATGTTGGACCCCCAAGGTTTGCCAGATGCGAGATAAGATCCTATAGGGTGTTTTTAGGAAGAGGGCGTCATAGTCGCCGCCGACTACGCGATAGAAAGCTGCTAGCTTCTTCGGGCCCAACTCAGGGGCATTCACATCGCCAATATGGGCAGACTGTTGGCGGGGTTAAGTCAGCAGGGCTCTTTCGTCTGCATCTAGGCACGTCAAGACTTCCGAAACACCACCTACAATGTAGAGCGCAATGGCACGTAATAAGGCGTCAAGGACGTCGGTTGGTGATTTGTCATTCTTGATGAGATACCCGTAGAACGCCCCACCGTTCGCCTCGGACGGCTGCGATCGCGACCGGGGCCGTGGTTGTGACTGAGACTGGGATTGGGACTGGGGTTGCGGTTGTGGTTGTGGTTGCGGTTGCGGTTGCGACTGGGACTGGGACTGGGACTGGGGATGTGGCTGCGAATGCGAGTGTGGCTGCGACTGGGGATGTTGCTGACGCGGAGGCGGGATATTGGTAGGAGGAGGAGGAGGAGGAGGAGCAGCAGTAGCAGTGGTGGGCTCGTTAGGGTTGGCTCTCGTCGAGCTCGCCATCTTTGCACGCGAGGACCAGGCAGAATGAAGGCGGCGACGGCGGAAGAAAGACAGAGCAAACGAATAGGGCGAGACCTTGAGCGGAGGTGAGATGCTAGTAGTCTGGCGAAGAAAGGCCCTTCGAGAGAAGGAGCGCCGTTGTCATTACTGAGTGGACGGGTCGGAGAGGGGGGGAGGAATCGACAAAAGTCCGGCAATATTCGTTCAGTGGCAGAAAATTACTGCTGCGTCTGTGAATGGGCCACGAGCATTGGCGTTGCCAATATTGGGCCACAATAGTATAGCGGGTGCGGTAGTGATACGCTGGCAGACGGACACATTTGATATAATATGGGCATGAGAGTATAGGACAGTGAGGGAGGTTATTGGCGGGCCTTGACGTATAATGGCGACGGATAGGTAGGTAGGCAGATCGACGGGTCTGAGTGAGACAAGACGGGCTCCCGTATGAATAAGTACAGCAGCGGGTCACCTACGCTGACACTGCGGCAGCTGTGGGCGCAACGATCGACGAGGGAGACGCAGGCGTAGACGTAGACGGGAAGGTGTTGGTGGAGGAGGAAGCGAAGATGATGATATTCCGCACTATATACATATTGCGATGTTAGGCCGGGTGTATGTCCATTTGTTATCGATCGATGGACGATACATACCTAGGCAAGGATGGATGACGGCGACGGATGGGCAGGGTAAGGCATTCTTCCCAGATCTCAGGTCGGGGTGGACTGACGAGACGGGCCAGCCGGGACGAGCGAATAACGGGGATGGGCTCCATTGCCATGATGATTCTGTGGCGTCTCGCCTAAGTACCTACACTGCATGAACAGGTGTGTATCTACCTGCGTCTTAGGCAACTCGACGATACCTGCCGCCGACAGCTGTCTAGTGGGAGCTACAGATCATCCTATACCGAATTGCCTGCTGACACGTACCACCCAGGCCCGTGACGCCGGACCGACAACCAGCTGTGGCTCTACCTTGCTGCACCGTACGACCGCGACGATGCTAGCAATGTCTATTGACACTACTACCCTATAGTGGCTAAGTACCTAACCGGGCCGAGCCCGCCTAGGGCTGGGGTTGTTCCCAACGTGCATGCTGCAGAATATCACACACAACTAACTAGGTAACTGCCTTGCCTTTCCTCGAGGCGGAAACGGATATTACTCACCGAGACCGGCGATGCGACAGAGCGATGTCCAAGATAGGAGGTCCCCGTCTTAGGCCTTCTAGGCACCCCTGGGCGGCACACCAACAACACCTTAGGCAGGTATCGTACCTGGGAGGCGAGCCGGGGGGACACGCCACGAGGGCTGGATGCGGCCCGCGGCGGACTCGATCCGTGCCTCCGTAAGTGAGTGTGGCGATATGCATATAGGCATGTTAGGCTCCTAAAGTGAAGAGACATTCCGCCCTCCCTCGTTACACATACTACGTAGCAGGTCTGTGCGGTATGACAGCCTCTAGCCAGGGGACGCCCACATGGGTGCTGAACAGCATCACCTACCTAGAGATGACGACAACGGGCATGGCAGCGCGAATACGCGGCGATGTGCTGCAGGCAGAGCTCAACTATTTTCCACTTGTCCCTTGCCTCGATCCCCGTCACCATCCGCACACGAACATATCCCCCCAGCCCCCGTGGACGGCCGCGACCCTGTCGATATGTTGGTGGCGCATTAGAAGGTACTGCATGTTACCAGTGCGCTGCTTCGGCGAAATACCTACCTATAACGAGGCCTCTACTAGGGCTTCACATTATGCCCCGCCAGTTCGCCAGGGTAGTCGCGACTACGACGTCCCATCAAAACCCCCCCAAAAATCACCTTTTCTCTACCTAGTTGTTTTTCGCTGTCGACGAGAGTACAAACCCGACAAGGTTCACATCCCCCGAGAAGCCCTCCCGGCTATCAGGCTCGGCCCACCGCCTAAATACGCGGAACCCGGCTTTCTCGAGGACCCGTTTGCTACCTGGGTTGCCGTCGTCGACTATGGCCGTCAACATCTCCGGCACGTCCCCGGGCTCGCCTGCTGAATCCCTGTCGACCTCGACTTCCGCCTCGACCCGGGGCAGCGCCCACCAGTGGTCGAGATAGCCCTTGAGAAATTCGCTGGCGTAGCCCTGGCCCCAATGCTCCCTCTTAAACATGTACCCGACCTCGGGCCAGCCGAAGAAGTTGCTGTGCCTGAGCACGCCGCCCGCACCGATGATCTCGCCCGTCGACGCGAGACGGATGACGTAGTTGTACGTGTCGGCGTCGTTGGGCGCCATGAACCGGGCCATGAAGGTCAGCGTCTCGGCCTTGTCGGCGTCGATCCGGCCGGTCAACGTGAATATCATGACCTCGGGCTGCCTCCGCAGCGCGTGGATGCCGTCGAGATCATCGAGGACGAAGGGGCTGAGGATGAGGCGTTCCGTGCGGATGTGGGGCCGTTCCGAGTTGGGCGGGAACGGCCGCGCGGGCAGGCGTGTCTTGACCTTGACTCTTGGCTGGGTTTGTTGAGACATGAAGAACGAGCAAGAGGGGCTGAGCAGGCGCTAGGAGGGGGCGTTGAAAACGACTAATTTCTCCAGGGAAAATCTTATTCACGACGTCGACGATCTCTATGTTCCGCGCGTAACATTCCACCCGAGCCCATACACTTATTTTTATACCTATATAAGTACGTGCTGGGCTGTGCGGTTACGGGGAGCAGTGAGTCACTGTAGGTGTGTAATCGCGGACTGTAGGTACTTTTTTTCTTTCTCGTCCCCCGCGGTGGGCCGATCCTACTGTTGTTTCGATCGGTCTAGCGGGTGGCCCCTCACGTCCAGCTGACTGCGGTAGCCTCATCCTGACAACCCCCCCCCCCCCCCATCGCGGGCGCTGTCACTAGGAGAATCAAGTCCTTACTATGTAGTATGTGCCGTCCCGTCGGAGCCAAAGACAAGCTCACGGCGGTGTAGTCGCTGAGTCATTCTCACGAGACTTGCGCGCCGTAGCCGGCACCCCGGCCTAGCATCAGTCTCTGTATGCGCTTATCAGCGCTAATTACACGTTGTACGCATGTCTACGACAGCCGGCCAGCCCCCAGGCTCCAGGCTCGTAGGCCGGGTTGGAATCATACCGACGAAGAGGTATACCTAGGTTATAGGGGTAAGAATTGGGGGTACCACGAATTCGGAATCGTAAAATATTCTGCGTGCCAATACGGCTAACTTGTATACCTGGGACTGCTTAAACCGGCGGCTTTTGTTATACGGATAGGTACATCTACCTACCTAGAGGTTAGGTGCCTTAGGCGATAGTTTAGGTGGGTGCATCCTCGTGTTACTGTACCTAAGGCTAGATTGCCCAAGGTACCGCCTGATTAATGTACCTACTGACTAGCAGTACCCGCTTAAGTGCCTGAGCTAAGGTACCTACACCTACCTACTTGCATGCCACCATGTACCTAACGAGTCTCCGTAGACCTCCCCACTAACAACAACTTCTCATGCCAGATCCCTTACGATCACTCCCAGCTGGGTGACTTCGTGTTCGCTGCCGCAGATGAGACATCCTATGCTGGCATTGGTGATTGAGGCGATCTCCCTTTGGCTGTCACGCCCCGGCTGGCTGAGTCTTGAGGGATCGGCAGCCGTTTGAGCGGTTGACGGAGGAACCTCTGGGCCAGAATCGAATTACACATGCTGCTGGACAATCTAGAAGCCGAGAAGCTCGATCGAGCCTATACATTACCCGCTGCTGGCTTCCCGACCAACCAGCAAGCTACTACATGGCTAGCTGTGTTGACTTGGCACGATGGACCCCCGGATACCAACAGAGGACGCCGCCGCCGGCCCTTCCAACGACTCGGCGGGGGCCCGCCAGCAACCGGCTGGCAAACCATTAAGCTGCACCAACTGCCGGGCCCGCAAGCTCAAGTGTAGTCGGGAACACCCTTGTCACCACTGCGTGCGCTCCGGCGGCGAATGTATCTTTCCCGTGCGCAAACGTATCCGGAGGCCTCGGCGCAGCAAGAACGCCGAGCTGTTGCAGCGTCTCAGCCGCCTCGAGTCTATCGTGGGAAGGGTCGGCCTTGGTGTAGATGGAGGCGGCCTCTCGACCGCCAGCACCACCGCCGCTACCGCCCCCATTCCTGGCGCCCCCCCTGGTTTCTGCCCGCCCCCGTTCTTAGGTGGCGGTAGCAATGATAACCAGCCTCTACAATATCATACAGTTAGTGAAAGCGATGGCGGCTACTACGAGGCCCAGGAGAAATGGGATGAAGCGGCGCAAGATACCAAAGCCTCTAAATATCTGAGCGGGCAGTTCTGGACCAGCCTTGGCCTTGAGGTCGAAGGGCTGCGGCAGGCGCTGGAATCATCCACCGACTCAGACGAAGAGGAGCAGCCGCCCTTGCAAGGAGCAACGCCGGACTCGATCGCCTACGACCGCAGTAACTCAAGCGCTCCGTCCGCGGCCGCGGTGGCCGCCGGGTTCCCCTCGGGCCTACTCCTCGGGAGCGCATCCCACTTCGCCGCTCCCGAACAAATCGAACATCCGTCACCGGACCACATCCGCTTCCTGACGGCAACATTTTGCCGCAACGTCGATATGATCCTCAAGATCCTACACTGGCCGACGATAGAAGCGGCTCTCCTCGCGTTTGCGGATGCTTCCTCTTTATACTCTACAGACTCTCCCCAGGCCCAGTTAAGTCCCGAGAAGGAAGCCCTTTTCTTTGCCATCTACCACGCGGCTACTGTGAGCCTGTCGACAGAAACTTGCCTCGAGTATCTGGGTCGTCACCGCGACGACCTTGTTCGGACCTACGCTGCGGGCACCGAGCACCTCCTTGTGCGCGCCGACTACCTCAACAGCAGCAGCCTCGAGACCCTGCAGGCGCTCACACTGTACATCGCATGTCTTCGCTCTCACAACCGCAGTGCCGGCGAGCGCTCCGGCTCACGCCCCGCCTGGGTCCTAGTTTCCCTAGTTGTGCGCCTCGCGCAGGCTCTATCGCTTCACCGCGAAGCCGCAAACACGCGTCTGTCTCCTTATGAGGCAGAGCTGCGCCGGCGCTTGTGGTGGCAGATCATAGTGCTCGATATCCGCGCCTCAGAAGATCGAGGCACCACCACGGTCATCGCACGCGACTCGTATGACACACGCATCCCGTTAAACATCAATGACACCGACTTCGGCCCTGATACACCGCGCGACATGATACTTGTCGAAAGGCAGGGCCATACGGACGTTACATTTAACCTATGCACAGCACACTGTTCCAGAATATTCTTACACGTCGAGCACGCACAGTGTACTGCTGCTTCTCCCTCGACTACTAACGGTGATGCCACTGGTAGCGATGCTGCTACGCTGCAGCAGCCGCAGCAAGGCGTCGAGCAAACCATCCGACACGCGCAGGAGCTCGAGTCGCAATTCGTCACTAGTGCTGACACTCGGCACCCGGGATCATACCTGGCTTCCATCATCGCCCGCGTTGTCATCTTCAAACTGTGGCTCATCATGCAGTACCCGGTGCACCCGCGGCAGCGGCAGCGTCCGGGCCCTGCTGCATCGTCTCCCCTTTCTCCCACCTCCACTGCCACCCCTCAGGACCCTCGCACCCGAACCCAGGCGCCGGCCCTGCCCTTCTTCCCGCACGAGGCCACCCTGCGGACGGCGATCTCTATCATAGAGCTGGACGGGCACCTGCACAGGGGGCCCTACTCAGACCGGTTCCGGTGGTGGGCCGACACGTACGTGCAGTGGCACCCGCTGGCCGTGGCGCTCGCCGAGCTCTGCACACCGTTCCACTTCCACGCAGGCGGCGACGCCGCCGGCGAGGACCTCGTCGCGCACGCGTGGCGCGTCGTCGACGACGTCTTCCCCCGCTGGAGCAACACTATCGCCGACGCCAAGGGCGGCACGCTGTGGCGCCCCATCCGGAAGCTCTACAAGAAGGCCCGGGCCGCGCGCGCCGAGGATCGCGACCACGCCGTCGCCGCGACCCCGACGCTCTTCTCGCCGACGCGGCGCCGGGGCCCCTCTGCGTCCGCCCTGACCGGCTTCGAGATCGACGGCCGCGCGCATGAGATGCTCGCCGACGCAGCCGCCTGCTCCCCGGCCCCGCTCTCCGGCGCCGCCGAGCCCCCGTACTCGGCGCTGAGCTGGCGCGACTTCGACTTTGGGCTGGCGTCCTTCGACGACAACGACGAAGGCCGGGGAGGCGGCGGCGGCGCCGATAACGACGGCGTCGCGAACACGTACCCGTACAGCAGCATCATGATGAGGGCGGCGGCGGGGCCGCCGGCGATGGACTGGAGCACATGGGACGACTTCGTCGACGAGACGCAGGCCGCCGACGGGCAGTCGAGGTCCGGGTCGAGCAGGGATCAGAGCGTGTAAGGTTGGGCTGATCTGGGAAATCTCTCGTCTAGCGTCCGGACAAAAAAAGGGACCATACGATGGAGGAGGCCGGCGAGCACGATATGCTGTATTACTACGAAATTATGGATGTGATGTCACAGGGTCGTATAGTACGCACATCTCTGCGTGACAGCCTCGAAGGCGGACTGCCACCGTATATATATATATAGTATCACATGAGCACCGAATATATATGAGGCCATAAAACGGCAAGTGGGAAGTAGTAGCAATGGTTGTTGTACGCATCATTGATTCGTCTGTGGTATGCATTCGTGGCTCTTCTCTATGGAGCGAAACATGCCAAATGGAAGTTTTTTCCGCAATTCCGTAATGAACACCGGCACAAACCCGATTCCCAACCCCCCCCGGACGGCAAGACGATGAGAAAAAACCACCCCTTACGCAAAAGTGGAAGGTCGGGTGGCGCTGAACACCTTCTTGTTGCTGATCTTGGGCTGGCGGTGGGGTAGGGGAAAGGTAAGGCCCTTGGTGATGAGTTGCTTGATGTATTGTCTTCGGATGTCCTCGGTCTTCTGGATCTCCACCACCCGCAAGATCTAACGACATAGTTAGCCACGCGGCGTCCGTGCAACTGGACCTGGTGGGGGTCAGGGGGTTTGAGCGTACGTGGATGGACCGGAACCGGGCTCGGTGTCGGGCGGCCATATCCGAGTAGAGAGCCTGCACGGCGTCGGCTCGCGATAATTCGCGGTACTCCTTGTACATGTTGTGCGTGCCGGATCGCGAGTCGTATCGGATCCAGATGCCGAAGTTCTTGACGCGGAGGGGGCGCTTTTCGTGGATCTAGTACGTCTGTCAGCGCCGGGCATTTTCCTTCCTCCCGCGCTCCCCTCTTCTCCGCCGTCTTCCACCTCGTCGCGACACCCACCTTATTCAGGCTCACGATCTCGCCGTTGGCCTTCTTGACCTTCTTTAGCTTCGTGAGGAAGTACCAGAAGCGGGACTTGGCGACGACATCGTTCGGCGCGAAGATTCGCATGCGGTACAGCTTGGGAGTGGGGTTGGTCTCGGAGGGCAGATGGCGCCCGATGACCTGGTATTCCTGAAGGCGACCTGATGCCGGAGTTCGTTAGCAACACGGCTCATCCCACATTATCACGTCCGACAGAGTCCGCATTCAGCTAAACACCGGGCGAATGCCGTCGAATGGGGGGTGATCCAGGCCTCGTCCGGGTGCCTATCCGTTGACCGTATAACCCCAAGCCTACCCCCACGTAACGCATATTTGGAACTAGTTTTTCTGCAAATTCGCAATTGGTCGTCGGCTGAATCTAGACGAGGCCGTCGTCGGGGCGAAGCAGATAATCGGCGATAGAAACTCGAGATCGTCTCGGAGCTGCCCCATCTCTCGCAGCCGCCCGCCTACCGCAATCGGATTCCCTCGTACTCGGTGCTGGACATCGACACAACGGCGGGGAGGCGATGAGGTTGAAATTGGGGGTGCTTACCCATCTTTAACACAGTCAGTTTCTAAAGTCTTGCGCGATGGAGAGATTGCAGTATGCCGAATGGCCAACTTACGGTGACTTTGATGTGGTGGTCGCGATGGCGTTGGTGTGGTTAGAAAAAGTCCGGGGAGCAGGTGACGAGACGGGAGTTCTGGCTGTAGAATTCGCTTACCAGTCGGATTTTGGCGAAAATTCTGGTGCTAAGGGTTTCTCGCCCTAGGGAAATGTTGGTGAATTATGGCTCAGCAACCGGCGGCACGTCTGTGGCTGAGGTAGCTGTGGCCGCGGCTTGGCATTTGGTTGTACCGAGGTACCCCCGGTCTGCTAGGAGCTCCCTAACGTAGGTACCTAAGTACCTGCCCGCGTTCCTGGCGTGTTCAGCACTGGCCAATCAGAGTGGCGGGCCCTTTTACGGGCATGCCTTGCTCTCTACCTACCTCTCCTCGAGCGTCTCACTCACTACACTTACAACACGTTAACATCTACACCCGTCAACATCGGCCTTTCACCAGGCTTGGCATGTTCACGGCGTAAACATGATAGACCCTAGCTCACCACTTGGCGATGCAAATCTGTCGCCTTCCTAACTGCGCGTGCCTACAGAATCCAATCTTTGGTGACGCGCTGGGCCCCTACCTGGCCTCGATATCTCCGCCGTTGAGCCGCCTGCTCTCCTCGTCGAGCCAGCCATGGATTATCTCATACAGGACTTCAGGGCAGCCTACGCCGAGTTGAGGGGGGACCGACTTGCCGAAACCCTCCGCCCAGATGTTCAAGCCTACCCCTCGAAGCTATTGTCCGTCTGGGGCCGCGGAAATTACCGAGATGTCAAAGGTGACCTCTCTTTCCTGTTCTACAACAACCTCCCTCGCTCGGGTCTCAGCATCTCGAGAGATGAGGCGGCTGGGTGGATCGAGGTCTACCTAGCTTATTGGAAAGCCTTGGGCCTGATTCTCGCCGCCGAGGGAATCCGCGATAACGATCAGGTATGCCCTGGCCCTACCCGCCGAGCCAGGCTCTGCGTCTTTCGTCCAGCGTTCCTTATTTGAAGCTAACAGCTACCGACAAGTCGTCGTGGGAGAAAGTGTATGAAGCGTGGAAGGACCTGACACTGCAAATCATCCGCGGATACACAAATCACGATTTTGAGAACTGGACCATCCCTTGCCTGTACATTGCGGGCAAGTATCTCAGACAATTCGCCATACGAGCCGATGAGGAAAGGAAAAATAGCAACGAATACAGCGACGCAGCTGTTATGCAAGACGATTTCGACCCCGAGTCCGAGGAGCACAAGCTGTTGGAGGATTGTGCGAGACACCTCAACAGAATCTTCCAGACGTGCCTCAATGACCGGTACCTCTCCTCCACCCTTTCTCGCCGTCCCTAAACTAACCCGCACTTAGAGCACCCCTCGAGGAATCTCGAAAGTGGGGCATCTACTATGCTATCAACCTCCTCTTTAAGACCTATTTCAAGCTGAATTCGGCCTCGCTGTCCAAGAACGTCCTAATGGCGATCTCGGCCGGCCGGGGCGATATGCCGACACTTGACAAATTCCCAAAGTCCCAACAGGTCACTTTCAAGTACTACGAAGGTGTCCTATCGTTTCTCGAAGAGAATTACGTAGAGGTTCGCAGCCTGTTACCTTGATCGGGTACGAGAGGGGGTTTGGCTAACAACGGTGCGCTAGGCGGAGAAACACCTGACCATGGCCTGGCACATGTGCCACAAAGACGCGAAGCGAAACCTCGAGTAAGCTCGCCAGAGTTCGGGCAGGGAGCGCGCGCTTATCATAGACTCACGCATCGCAGGTTAATCTTGACCTACCTCGTGCCGTGTCACCTCCTGACGACGCATACGCTGCCCAGCCCTCAGCTGCTGGAACCATTCCCGCGGCTGCAGCGACTCTTCTTACCGCTAGCGACAGCGATCAAGAAGGCAGACCTCCGCGCTTTCGACATCGCGCTGCGTGACGGCGAAGACGAGTTCATAAGACGACGAATCTACCTTACGCTAGAGCGGGGGCGCGACATCGCGCTGAGGAACCTGCTGCGCAGGGTATTCATAGCCGGCGGCTTCGAGGAGGCCAAAGACGGCGCGCAACCGGTTCGGCGCACGAGGGTTCCGGTAGCCGAATTCACGGCCGCGGTCAAGATCAGCGGCGGGGAGGACATCGACTCCGACGAGGTAGAGTGTCTCATGGCCAACATGATCTACAAGGTATGCCATCCCTTTTCGTGCATCGTTAAGACCTACCTACACTCGGCTATCGTGTCTATATGGGCGGGTATTTGGTGTATAGAGGTGTGCCGTCTAGGACTACGCCTGAAATGGCGTTCTCCATATGACCATCGAGCCCTTCTACTATCTAGGAGGATGCACTCTGTAACCATGCCATGCTACGATCCCATTGGCAGAATAGCAGCTCGGACCAGGGTGTGAGTCACTAACGGGGCGAACGTATCGCAGAATTTGATGAAGGGATATATCGCTCACGAGCGCGGCTTCGTCGTATTAAGCAAGAACGGGGCGTTCCCCGGAACCGGCGTCTGAGTCAACGAAGTTGGACGCACGTATCGTCTGATAGAGGGACGGGCGGACGGACAGAAGGGAAGGTGGTGGAACGGATACACATGATAGGCTATACAAAAACGGCCTGCCAGTGGCACACCGACAAGGCGGCGAGCAGGCGGCGCTGTATATATATGTATGCGTGTCGCTCAGCCTTAAAAGTAAGGGACCGCAAACCAAAGGGTACGCCTGCGATATGTGTAGTATGACTGATTAGTAACACAGAGGGCAGTGATGGGCTTACTAGGAGGCCAACTTGGCAACCAGATATAGAGAGGGTGTGGGGAAGACAGGCAGACAGGTTAGATCTCGCGGTGCAACCCCTTCCCTCTCATGTAGCCGGCTAGGTAGCCTCCTCTTATTTGTTTGGAGGGCTAGGGACATGGGAAATCGACGGCGATAGGCAACCCGATCTTGCAGAGGCGCATATTGTGACAGGTCCTATCGCACACATCTCGATTTGCCAGCCGGCTATAGGCAGGCTGCAGCAGGTCATGGTAGGTGATACGAACAAAATGAGGATTAGCATGACCGCATCGAAGGCCGCGGGTGTGAGACGAGAGTGTTGGCCGGGTTGCCGTGGACAGGTAGGGATACATCAAAAAACAACGAGTTCTTTTCCCGCGCCTCCTTGCCTGCGAATGACAGGACAACCACACATCCCGGCGGGTATTCGATATAGATAGCTATACGGAACCGTGGACATGCCTACGTTCACCACTGCCTACCGCCTACTGCATACATATAGACGTATCCCGTGTATGCGCCACCGCAGCGCCATCTGAGCACCGCTGGCCGCCCAGCCTACCTGATCCACCAAGCGAGAGCGCGTCCGTTGCCGCCACACGCAACCTACCTACCTGTACCTGGGAATTTCTCGGCCCCACGACAAACCGTCGGAGCGTGCGGAAACAGACCGCCGGACCCATGACTCACGCCTCGTCTTCAGCCGCTGACACCGCTCCACCGCTACGCTGCCTACCTTCCATCTCACGGCACGCACCTACCCAGCTCTCTCCGCCCCAAGTCAAGCCGACTGGCAGACCACTGCAGCACGCTGGATCGTCTCACCCCCTCTCTCCCTCGTCAATGCCCCAGGAGCCGACGCTGCGGGAGAAAGGGGGAGGGGGGCAGATGGAGGTAGGCTGGCGGGTAAGCAACTTGGCCTACTCAACCTACCTGTAGGTACCTACCTATACACGGTACTTTAACCCCACCTATGGCCGTAGGCATAGATGAGAAGCGTACGTCCGTTTGCGTATTGATGCGGCGGATCGCGTTGCCGGCCGGCCGACCAGCGCTGGGTATGCCGTGCACGGCCGGCTTACCAACGTTGGATACGCTACCGGCTGGGGACGCGTCCGGACTACTCGTCGAGAAATTTAATGTACCATGTTACGGTTAGCCAAATGTCCCCATTACTCCCGTGTATGCAGCTCGTTCAGAACACAAGTTGAGGAGAAGGGAAACCCAGCAAACGTAGCGCGCCAAAACGTAATTTCGTTATTAGGCAAAATCCCCGTCTCCCGAGATATAAACGGGGGAGTCCGGAAAGCGGACCGAAACTCGCTCACTCGTTAACGAGAGTTCCCAGATAGGTACAGCAATAATAGACCCTAATCAGGTAACGAAGGGGAGCGAGTGATCTCGCCGAGATTCCACCACTTTACTAACCGCGCGCGGTTAAGGGGTAAAACATTTCCCTCCCTTTTCCTCTATGATTCAACCCCCCTAAGGGTCCTTGCTCTCCTATTCGTCCCCTCTTGTCGTCCAACGTCTCCCCCTCTCCGCTTCCCCTCGCAGAGTGACAAAGGAGAGAAGTCGGAGAAGTCGGGGAAAAACAAAAACATTCATCGACATCCGTCCAATCCTTTCTTTCCTTCCTTGCTTCGTACAGGTTCGCAATCTTCATGAGATGTCATCTTTTTTGTGTTTTCTTTACGCGACGATAGCCCTTCTGGCGACGTGAAATGGTATAGAAAGCCCAAAAGCCCGATAAGGTAATAGAGTCCGAGAGGCGAATCCAGGCCGACGGCCTGGATCGTGTGTCCCGTAGAATGAGAATGGTACTACAGCAGGAAGAAGAAAACCAACATGCCCACCGTGGAGAAAGGTGAAGAAAAAAAGACCCCAGACTGTCAGGAGAGATGTGAGGAAAAGAAGAAACCTAATCCAGAACGCCGATATGTATATGTAGGTATTTGTGTGTATCGCCGCAGTGCCCGAACCAACATGGGCAGAGACGTTTCCCAAGGGTTGCCCGCCAGAGGTATGAAGATAATGGAAGAGGGAAAAGGCCATGATAAACCAAAGGGAAGGAAGCTGAGAAATAGAAGGGGGAAAACGTTGATCATTAGATTTTAGTTGAGCGTGGTGAGGCCTCAAACGAAATAGATGAAAAAATAGAGAGCCGAGGAGAAGCGGAAATACAGCGGAATACCACAAAGGGGCCGGGAAACCGCCGACCTGTCCGCCCGCCCGCTCAAAAGAAGCGGCGGTCGCTGCGCGGCGTGTTCCTAGAAATCCCCAATATGTCAGCGCGCCACGTTCTCCTGGTCTCATTATCTGGGCTGCTACTCACTGAGCGCTGCCCGAAATGTCGTCGACGTGGTTGCAGAGGGCGACGAAGAGGTCGAAGAAGAGTTGGGTGCCACCGTTGAACATCTCAAGCTGCATCGTGCCACTGCGCTTGAAGGTGCTGCGGCTGCGGATGATGAGCGCCAGGTAGTGCGCCCGCAGCTTCGAGTCCGTGTCGGGCGTGTGTGCGTACGCGTACCGTGCCGACGCTAAGATTGTGCTGCATTGGATGCCCGACTCTGCCGCACGGTCCGGAGTGGTTAGCGGTAAAATGAAGCAGTAGAAGAAGAGCGCCAGGGGAAGATGACTCACGGAGACCTTGCTTGCGCAGGGAGACCCGCTTCAGCTCCTCGAGGCCGTACTTCTCGGCAGCGCAGTACACGATGGTGTCCTTGAGGATATCACCGTCGGCGGCGTGATGGTAGATGGTCGACTCGCCGCCGCCGCCCTCCTCGCCCTCGGCCGGACGCTCGATCTCCCACGAGTTGCGGCGGCGGTTGTGCACGAGCCGCGGGTAGTAGTCGCCCTTGTAGAGGTACTCGAGCACGGACGAGAAGATCTCGGGCTCCTCATCGGGCAGGTAGACGCGCTTGCCGCCCTGCAGGTCTGTCGCCGCCATGAACTGCTCCGCCAGCGCCTGCTGGAACCACGGTGACGCACGGAGCACGTCCTCGTGCGCGGCGAAGATCCGCTGGTCCTTGCCCACGACGAGGGTCACGATCGAGGGCGTTAGGCTGCTGGTGTCGGTAGGAACGGGGCGTGTTAGCGTGGGATTTCCGCACATATGCGTAGAGAGAGAGAGAGAGAGAGAGAGAGAGAGAGAGAGAGAGAGAGAGAGAGAGAGAGAGAGAGAGGGAGAAATGGAGTGAGAAGGAGCACTAAGCCATGGTGAAAACACATACCCAGTTGGCGATAGAGCATTCTCGTGGGGAGACTGTGACGACGTGGCCGTCGCCGGTCGACGATGCGGACGTGGCTCGTGGCGGTTCTTGGACACGCCATGGGTCTTGCTGAAGGACGAGCTGGACTTGTTGAGCTTTTGGCTCTTCGAGAAGCTCTTGTGTAGCGGCGGCTCGAATCGTCGACCGAACATCTTGGAGTCGATGCGTGCAAAGGCGGCTGGCCCTCGTGCGTCTGTGTCTGGGTCTATGTCTGGGTCTGCGTGGACGCCGCTGTCGAGTCTCCGACCAACCGAGAAAAGTCACACCCCACTCGCACTCTCTTTCTAGGGGCTAGCACGGGGCCGACTGGGTGGCGGTCAGGGGCCGCGAGTCGATGCCCTGACGGATCGATTGATTGAGCGAGGCGACGGTTGCTCGGATGGACGGTTGGCGGGCGGGCGGTCGGAGTGCTGGTATTTGATTGCGAAGAGGGGGGGATGGTGGGAACAGCCGATGCGATGAAAAAGACGATGGAAGGAACAAAACCACGGGACGGAGGGAAGTGAACTAACTGCCTACCTGACGTGCCCGATGCGTGAGAGTCGGGGGGAGGATGGAACGAGAAGACGCGAAAAAAAGAGAGAAAGGGTGAGAGGGAGAGGAGAAAACGTGGGCGACGCCGTGCCAATATATAGATATGCCAATACACGTGACGGCAGACCTATGTAATTGCCTGGAGGATAGAGGATGGCAGCTGCCGTGCTGGGCATTTCTCTTTCCTTGTGGTGCCATGTTCTGGCGGCGGCGGTTTTACCGTGGTTTAATTGGCATTTTTAGTGCTGTTGCAGCCGTATCTCCGTATCCTGTAGGCAAACACGTCTTTCTGGCGATGCAGTTCGCCCACGCGTCGGGCGGAATCTCGAAAGGTACGCGGACTCACATGACTTTTCACTTTAATTCCCCGCTTGCGGCCTAGCGCGGCCACCATTCCTCCCTGCGCCGTTTCGGCGATGGGTGTAGCGGTGCTACGCTACCTCCTAAAGTACCCAACCTGTGCCTACATTAGGTACCTACCTAGGTACCTATAGTACCTACCTTAGGTACCTACCATACAGGGAGGGGGGGGTCTATGGACAGTATGTCAGCCATAGAGTCGGGGTACCGACACGGTAATAAAATCTAGTAAGGGTTACCTTAGCTAGTCATTCTTTCGGAGGAGCTAAAAGAATTATAGCAAGGGTCGCGGTACCGACCTTATTACCTTCCCTTCTTATAATTTCAGGATGGTTTTTATGACTACGTAGGAACCAATGTCCAGACGGATATGACAATGTCCAGACGGATATAATGTCTATATATTTTATAGGTACCTACCTACCTACCATACCGGGAGGGGGGGGTCTACGGACAGTATGTCAGCAATAGAGTCGGGGTACGGACACGGTAACTAAATCTAGTAAGGGTTACCTATTCTTTCGAAAGAGCTAAAAGAATTACAGCAAGGGTCGCGGTACCGACCTTATTACCTTCCCTTCTTATAATTTCAGAATGGTTTTTATGACTACGTAGGAACTAATGTCCAGACGGATATGATAATGTCCAGACGGATATAATGTCTATATATTCCATAGGTACCTACCTACCTACCTACCTACCTACCTACCTACCTACCTACCTACCTACCTACCTAGACCTACCTACCTAGACCTACCTACCTAGACCTATTGTCTTCATCTTTTTTCTACATACCATGATCTACTACCTATCTTCGAACCCATCTTCGAACCTATCTTCGAACCTATCTGCGAACCTATCTGTGAACCTATGAGAGCCAGTTCGCGCGTAGAATCTATCTATCTTCGAACCTATCTACGAACCTATCTGCGAACCTATCTACGAACCTATCTGCGAACCTATCTACGAACCTATCTGCGAGCCTATCTACGAACCTATCTGCGAACCTATCTACGAACCTATCTGCGAACCTATGGGAGCTAGTTCAGGCGCGTGGAATCTATCTATCTTCGAACCTATCTGCGAACCTATCTGCGAACCTGTAAGAGCTAGTTCAGGCGTATGGAATCTATCTATCTTCGAACCTATGGGAGCTAGTTCAGGCGTGTGAAATCTATCTATCTTCGAACCTGTAGGAGCTAGTTCGGGTACGTGGAATCTATCTATCTATCTGCGAACCTATCTTAGAACCTATCTGCGAACCTATCTTAGAACCTATCTGCGAACCTATCTGCGAACCTGTGGGAGCCAGTTCGCGCGCGTGGAATCTATCTACCTATCTTCGAACCTATGGGAGCTAGTTCGCGCGCGTAGAATCTATCTATCTTCGAACCTATGGAAGAGAGGTAGGAGGTAGGTAACAGACGTAAAAGATACAAAGGTACAAAGGTACGTACTTAATAACCTAGAGGTAACCGGGTAATCCTATGGAATGTACCTTTTTTTAAAATAAAGACATTATGTCCGGATGGTAAGGGAAATGGTAATAATGTCAGCCTAGAGTTTAACTCCTTCTTATCACGAGGCAGACACTATGTCCAGTCATAGAAAGGGTTGCTGACATAGTGTTAATAGACCCCCCCCTCCCTGTATGGTACCTACCTACCTACCTTCCTACCTACCTAGGCTACCTACCTACCTAGACCTGTTGTCTTCATCTTTTTTCTATAAATACCATGATCTACTACCTATCTGCGAACCTATCTTCGAACCTATCTGCGAACCTATCTTCGAACCTATCTGCGAACCTATCTTCGAACCTATCTACGAACCTATCTACGAACCTATGAGAGCCAGTTCGCGCGTAGAATCTATCTATCTTCGAACCTATCTACGAACCTATCTACGAACCTATCTACGAACCTATCTGCGAACCTATCTACGAACCTATGGGAGCTAGTTCAGGCGCGTGGAATCTATCTATCTTCGAACCTATCTGCGAACCTATGGGAGCTAGTTTAGGCGTATGGAATCTATCTATCTTCGAACCTATGGGAGCTAGTTCGCGCGCGTGGAATCTATCTATCTTCGAACCTATCTGCGAACCTATCTGCGAACCTATGGGAGCTAGTTCGCGCGTGGAATCTATCTATCTATCTTCGAACCTATTGAACAGGAGCAGCGTGGGCACGCTGACGGAGGCACGAAACGGCTACCCAACTGCCAACAACTGGCCCAGTGCCGATCAACCAAGATTACAGCTGTAAACAGCTGTAATCGGTTGATCGGCCAGCTGAAAACGGCAGCTGGGAAAGGGGAGACTGGAAAAGGGCAATCGAGGATAGCTAGAAAGGCATGGCAAGAAACGAGTGAATAGCTGTAGGTCGTGATGTCTACAGGTCTAAGTCTAGCTGATGAAAATATGAGTGCGTGACCCATATAAATACACATCGAAAAGGCTACGTGGCCTAGATCCACCGCACCACTACACTATCTTCGAACCTATGGGAGTTAGTTCAGGCACGTGGAATCTATCTATCTTCGAACCTATCTACGAACCTATCTGCGAACCTGTGGGAGCTAGTTCAGGCGTGTGGAATCTATCTATCTTCGAACTTATGGGAGCTAGTTCGCGCGCGTGGAATCTATCTATCTTTGAATCTATCTGCGAACCTATGGGAGCTAGTTCAGGCGTATGGAATCTATCTATCTACTGAACAGGAGCAGCGTAGGCACGCTAACGGAGGCACGAAATAAGGACTGCCTAACTACTAATAACTGGCCTAGTGCCGATTAACCTAAGATTATAGCTATAAATAGCTATAATCGGTTGATCGGCTAGCTAAAAACGGCAGCTAGGAAAGGGGGACTAGAAAAGGCAAAAGGAGGATGGCTAGAAAGGCATGGTAAGAAACGAGTAAATAACTATAGGTCGTAATATCTATAGGTCTAAGTCTGGCTAATGAAAATATGAGTACGCGATTTATATAAATATATATCGAAAAGGCTACGTGGCTTAGATCTACCGTACTATTATAGCCTCCCTAGTTTAATTAATCCGTAAGGAGTAATTAAACTCCTAATAGTAATAGGTGCGGTAGCTTTCGTTCCTGTTTAACCTAATCCTAATCCCGATCAACCCTAATTAACTAAAAGCTAGCTAGTTTAATTAAAGGCTAACAGGATAAGTCAGGAAATAGGTTAACTAGGAACGATTATAATAGCAATAAGTAGGTAGTAGGTAGGTGACTGTAACCGTACCTGATCCTAAACCTAAACCTGATTAATCCCGAACCTATTTAATCGCTGCTAATTAGGAGCTAAGCCAGTTTAATTAACGATTAATAGGAAATAGGAAAGATCTAATAATAAGAATAACTAGGCTGGCGGAGCTGTAACTATAACTAACCTGATTAACCTATTCCTAATCAACCCTGATTAACTAGGAGCGAGCTAGGTCCATTAAAGGCTATTAAGAAATAATAGGGATTAATAGTTAGGAAATAGGAACTATAACGGGCAGGTAAAACAAGCGTAGCTCCCGTAAGAAATAAAGAAATAATCCCATACGATGTAACGTAATTTCCGTCCTTTTCGTTTATGGCTGTCTTTTGCCGATCCTTTTAACTAATCCTAATCCTATAAACTAACTAATATATTCTATTTATGCCCGTTTGTTTCCGTTTCTAACTCGTATCTAATTGTTATTCGTCCGGCAGCATCTACCGGGCTTCCCTTGACCCTCGATCCCTCCCTTGTACGTGGTTCTAGGGGCTCTGGCTCTTCCTACTAACTATATATCGGTAAGGGCGATAAGAGGGGTCTCCGGGTATTATCATAGCTATTTCCGACTATAACTTATGACTGTTTTTTCTAGGCTTTCTTATTTAATATCCTGTTTAATTCGTATATCGCGGTATCGTTTATAGGTCTATCGCGCTAATCGGTAGGTCCCGATTAGGTTCGTAGGTATAAGGTATGTCGGTATCTTCGTATGGTAATTAAGGGCATCGTAGTACCTATCGGTTAGGGAGGAGAAACCTCCCTAGGTACCGTAACTAACTGGAAGGGATAAAATAAGGGCGATCGGAGCTATCGGTAAGCCTCTTGTAATTAAAATAAACTGATCGGTAAAGAACGGATGCCTTCAAGCGCGTGTTATAAAAAGGGGTGGTAGCAGTAACTTGGTTAGATTAACTGAGGGCGAAAACTGCTATCTAGGCATTGGTAAAAACGGAGACGAAACCGGGTAAAACGGGTATAGCTCCTTTAAAAGAGACAATTGAGAAACGAGGATAAGATAGATCCACTGATCGGCGAACGAGCTTTTAGGTAAGCTGATTAAAAGCTGATGGGAGGGCGTGGTTATTAATAGTCGCTATGGTTGTCTACCCTCCCGTTAATCCTGACCTGAAAAGGCTTAATCGGAAAGCCACGAAAATAGCTCCTAATTAACTGAAAAATAGGGAATCTCCTGATCGACGAATCCTGAACCTAATGACTACAAAAACGGGCGCAAAAGGTCACTCCTAAGGCTGAGGTAAGGACGAGCTACTGGGTGGTCGCTACTGAATAGGAGTAGCGTAGGTACGCTAACGGAGGTACGAAATAAGGACTGCCTAACTACTAATAACTAGCCTAGTGCCGATTAACCTAAGATTATAGCTATAAATAGCTATAATCGGTTAATCGGCTAGCTAAAAACGGCAGCTAGGAAAGGGGGACTAGAAAAGGCAAAAGGAGGATAGCTAGAAAGGCATGGTAAGAAACGAATGAATAGCTATAGGTCGTAATATCTATAGGTCTAAGTCTGGCTAATGAAAATATAAGTACGCGACCCATATAAATATATATCGAAAAGGCTACGTGGCCTAGATCCACCGTACCACTATACTACGAACCTATGGGAGCTAGTTCAGGCGTGTGGAATCTATCTATCTGCGAACCTATGGGAGCTAGTTTAGGCGCGTGGAATCTATCTATCTTCGAACCTATCTACGAACCTATCTGCGAACCTATGGGAGCTAGTTCGCGCGTAGAATCTATCTATCTATCTTCGAACCTATCTGCGAACCTGTAGGAGCTAGTTCACGCGTAGAATCTATCTATCTTTAAACCTATCTGCGAACCTATCTACGAACCTATTTGCGAACCTATAGGAGCTAGTTTACGCGTAGAATCTATCTATCTATCTTTAAACCTATCTTTAAATCTATGGAAGCTAGTTCGCGCGCGTGGAATCTATCTATCTTCGAACCTATCTTCGAACCTATGGAAGAGGTAGGTAGGTAGGTAGGTAGGAGGTTAGGAGGAGGTAGGTAACAGACGTAAAAGATACAAAGGTACAAAGGTACGTACTTAGTAACATAGAGGTAACCGGGTAATCCTATAGAATGTACCTTTTTTAAAATAAGGATATTATGTCCGGATGGTAACTATGTCGGGAAATGGTAATAATGTTAGCCTAGAGTTTAACTCCTTCTTATTACGAGGCAGACACTATGTTTAGTTATAGAAAGGGTTGCTGATATAGTGTTAATAGACCTCCCCCTCCCTGTATGGTAGGTAGTGGCTCTGTGGGGCGCCAGGGCTGCCTGAGGTATTCCGCAGGCAGCTTCCAGGGGATATACCTACCTAGCACCTTGAGAGGTACCTCCCGCTAACCTGAGGTACCTATCTCTAGGTAGCTTCGGTACTTACGTGTACATACAGGTAGACACCAACCTCCTGATGCACGGCCTTGTCGTCGGCAACTTCGAGGGGTGAATCTTAGAGACGTCGATATATACCTACCTACAGGTATCCATCTATCTCCTTACGACCAACAGCAGCAACAATAATTACAATCCCAGCTTCGATAATCCAACGCCGGCAGCGGCTGTGCCGCGCAGCATACCCATCCTGCGCTGTCCCGCAAGCTGAGGTGACAATCCGGAATGGGCGGACAGCGCCAAAAAGGACCGGCACACACACGACGAGTCATAGCGACGCCAACCAGCTAACCAGCTTACCAGCTTCAGGGGCATCCCTCCTCTCCTCCCTCCTCCCTACGTCTGCCCGAGTCACGGATCGACACAGACACAGACACACACCCTCTCTCTCTCTCATCCCACGCTCGGGTCTTCCCATCAAGAGGCACTACATGTGAACCCACGCCCAATTGACCACCCCGATTGGCCCCTAGCCTCAACCTCCCCGTGAACAGGAGTCACGATCAATCCTGCGACCTTGGGTGTGAGCGCGCCCAATACCACCCACACCCACACCCATCGCCATCAGCATCAGCATCAGCTTCTTATTCTTCCCTCCTCCTTCACCGCACGCCCCTCCCCTGCCGACATCTTGCCGGGGTCGCAACCGGCTGATTCTACACGTACCTAGATTCCACAGTCCTGGGGCATCCCTCTACACGCATCCCCCCCCTCCCCCCCCCGGCCCCCTTCTCGACGCTGGTGGTGGCGGCGTCGTGGGCGTGGTGTGATCGTCCTTCTTCGTCTTCACAACGCTCTCAGACGTCTGCCAACGATCGGGAGGAACGCAACGCCCAGCCCATCACACTCCCGCCCCTCACCTCGTCTCGTCTGCCCCCCTCCCCCCCGGCTTATCTTCCTTTTTCTTCCGCTCCTCCACACCACCCCAGCTGCAGTCGCCTCGGTTTAGCGTCCGCATATATAGGTGCGTAGTACCGAATTGCTGTCCTGAGTGTTTTTTTTTTTCCCCTTCTCTTACTCATATATTCCCTTGAGTACAAGTCGTGTAGCAGACGGGGCAGCCAGTGTTATTTCCTTCTACCTCTTTATTTATATATATACCAACACACCAGCTTCGGAAAATTGCGAATAGGCAGTGTTCTATTTCTCTTCGTTTCGCCACCACTCGTTTCTTTCCTAAATTCGTCTCACTCTGCATCCCAGCATGGTCGCCTCGCCTGGCTCGTAGGATCCCGTCCCCTGCACGGAATCAAGGAGAACTAACACTGCATAATGCACACCTGTCTCAGACGCACCAATTACTGATTACCCGAAAAGAAGAAAATGTGAAACCTGTCTTGATGTTTTGCTTTTGCTTTTGTAATTCCCTATAAATGTACATGCGAGAGCCCGCCTACCCCATTCCTAGTCTTCAAGCTTGCACCACCCCCTCTTGAACTCGGCCAGGTTTATTAGTCCCCCCCCCCCCCGGAACTGGCGGCCGGCTATCGAAGCTACGTCGAACCGCCCCCATGTATCTATCCTCCTAGCACCAGCACCCGACAAAGCGCGGCTCGGTTTCCCGTCGCCGTCACACCGGAGACGGCGCGCGCTTTGCTTCCGATCCCGCGGCGCGGCGGCCGGGCCTCGCGGAAAGGGGGAAGCTAGATGCGGAGCTCGGGCTGCGCCTCGGCAGCCGGCCGGCGGCGGTGCTGCTTGCGCCTGTCCTCCTGGATGTGCGCGAAGTTCTGCGGGGCCAGGACGCTGCCGGGTGTCACCGCCGGCGCGTCGCGGATCACCGCGGCGGAGGGGAGCGGCGCCGTCCGCGTGCCGCGGAACAGGGGGATGACGCCGCCCGCGACGGCGGAGGCGAGGAAGAGCAGGTTGGCGAACTGCATCTCGAACGAGTGTGCGAATGTAGATAATACGTAGATTTTATCGTGCCCTTGGGCGCGTTTATCGCGAGTTCCTTCCGAGTCTCGAAAAGAAGCCGTAGAGATAGGTTGCAACGCGGCGTAGATGCTTTGGTTTTTCTTTCTTTTTTACCGCCAGAAGATGTATCCGATATTTCTCTCGAGACAATAGCGCAAGATGAATAAATACTCGTAAAAGGAGCGTGGCGCAGATCGAAAGTACGTGATGTTCACGAGTGACTCGGGTGAGTTGGGTGTCGACTGAGACACGAAAGAGAGAGACAGAGAGAGATGGAGATTGGCACAAAAGAAATAAAATCGATAACTAGGGAGCAACGCGTAAGCCTTCGCTCCCGAAGAGGCGTGGGGGAGCCTGTCTATTATATATTCCCGCGCATGGCTCGGGAGCTCGGGTACACAGGTTCTTTGACGACTCTACCTAGGGGCAAGTGACTATTACCGCACCGCTGTCGAACGGCTGGCCCGCCTTTGTTCGACGGCGGCAGGGGATACACGCTTTCTCTGCCTTTGAGATCTGAGGTCTCTCCCCTTTTGCGCCTTATTCCTCACCTCCCCTTCCCTTCTACCCCTGCCCGGCCTTCTCGCGACGACTCGCCAACTATTGTGAACAGCTCGCGCTTTGTTGACGGCTCGAAAAGTTGTCGGCGAGTTTCCCAGAATAGAAGGCCGTGAAAGGATCGGGGCACTCGAAAGCCCGGGATATCAAGGGGATAATAGTTCGATAAAGGCCTCCACATAGTTGGATCGACCAGTATAGAGACTCCTTGTGGACGGAGGGAACAAACGTCGACTCCCATGGTGGATTCGTTGTCTTTGATGAAGCCAGCCAAGACCCGTCCCGCGATGTCGACACGGTTGTGGACAACACCTTTATTCCGAAAAACCGGCGTAGTCGAGACGCGTGTCTGGCCCGGAGGTAATCCGGTCGCCGGGAAAAGCGATTCTGGGCGCGCAGCTTCAATCAAGTCCTAGTCAAGCCGCGGTAGCTATTGTGAAGACCGAGACGAGCGAACCGCGGATACACGTCGATCTCGTCACATACTTACGGGATGATACAACAGCGGGCCCCCCCGTAGTCACAGGTTGTCGATCTCCATCTCCCCCTCGCCCGCGACGACGAGCGGCCTCCACCGCTGCCCCAGCTTAAGGATCTCCTGTGCCAGCCTGTCCTGCGCGAAATCGCGCCGCGCCGCGTTCAGCAGCTCGAGCGGCGCGTAGCTGCCTCCGACACCGGTCAAGGCCAGCACGAACGCGTAGTTCTGGCAGAAGCGTGTGCGCGCCCGCGAGAAGGTGCGGTACGGGTCGGCGGCAGTAGCGCCGGTTCCGCCGCCCTCGTCGGCGGCGTAGCCTTCCGCCTCGACGCCCGCGCTCCACGCGTCGACCGCATTCCACAGGAGGTGGGGGAAGTTGCCGCGGTAGTTGATAATGATGGCACACTCGACCCAGCGCAGGCAGGCCGGAGTTGAAATAAAGCGGGCGAGGGTGCGCAGCACGGCGGTCGCATCGGCGTCCTCCTCGTTCTGTGCGGCCAGCGACGACCACCGGCGCCCGTCGAGCCGCAGCGCGTCCCACAGCCCGTACGCCATCTCAAAGTAGCAGATGAGTGAGTGCCTCGGCCGGACATCGCTTCGCCGAAGGTCTGCCAGAACCCGCGCTGACTGCTCGCACTCGGTGAAGTACCAGACGGCGACGGCCGCCCGGTGCAGACACCGCAGCCGCCGCAGTTGCAGCGTCCGCGGTAGCTGGGCCGCTGGTAGCTTATCGCTCTCACTCAGGTACTGTGCCGCCGTCTGGTGGATGAAGTCGAGCTCGTACGCGCGCGAGGAGCTGCCCGCTTGCTGCCCCGTATCCATACCGATACTAGCGTCGTCCTCGCGGTCGTAATCACTATTGCCGCCGAAGACCCGGAGAAGGGGAGCCGAGACGCGGCTGGCGACGGCGAGTGGGTCGTAGACGGGCTCGCCGTCGTTCGCGTACTGAAAAATGAGCTCGAGCGTGTCGTACCGTAGCCTGTCGTCGGCGAGGATGAGGAACTTAGGTAGATAGTCGTCGACGTCGACCCAGAGGTGGAGCTGTTGCGCGAGCTTGAGCTCGACCGCGCTCAGCTTAGTCTCGGTTGTGCGCAGGATCTGCGAATAGAGCTCGGTGAAGCCCTGCGGCAGCGTCGTCAGCTGCCGCCAGACCTGTCCTATTGATGGCAGACGGTCGAGGTCATCCGTCGTAAGCCGCGCGTACAACCAGAGCCCACCAGCGGCTGACGCGACCATGTCCGCGACTTGCTTCTCGGCGCCAGCGCCGCTGATCACCGGGTTCTCCCGCACGCGGTCTAGGATGTATTGCTTGATGCTGTCGGCTTTAAAGTCCTCCATCCTCAGGAGCATCCAGTCCGACGGGACGGGAATGGCCGGTGTCCATGAGGGCCGTGACGTGCAGACGACTCGAAGCCTCCGGCCGGTGGCTTCCCGCCGGCCGGCAACCCATTTCAAGACGTCTTCGCTATTCGAGGCCTCGTCGAGCGCGTCGAGCACCAGGAATATCCGGCTTGCGGCCGCATGCTCCAGCGCCGTAGATAAGGCCTGTCGCACTTCGATCAGCGAGTCGGCCACAACCCGGCCGCTCATCTGGTACAGCGGCTCGACGAAGTCGTAGAGGCCCTCTTCCGACCGGATCAACTGTGATAGGAGCGTCCGAAGGCAGTTTAGTAAAGAACATTTCTCCCCATCGCTCGCCTTGAAGAAGAAGTACAGCACCACAAAGCCCTGGTTCTTCAAATGGTTGATTAGGAAAGCGGCAGCGGTGGTCTTCCCACTTCCCGGCAGTCCTTGCAACCTAATGGCAACGCCCTTCTTCGGGGTATCGCCGGGGGCGACAAGGGCCTTTAGCTGCGGGGAGGCCAATATTCCGTCGCACGACCCAGCCAGGCATTCGCCGGCGTGTTTGCGGAGGTCGTCGTCGACCGTCGAAGGGGATAGCCATCTTTGAATATTCCCTCTTTCGTGAGCTGTTTTTGGTTTAGAACAAGACCCGTTTTGACGTGTCCGAAATCTCGCACCTCGTCTCTCTAGCTTGGCTTTCTCCATCTCTCGCTGAGTCTCCTCGACGTGGGCGGCGTGAGCCGCCCAGTCAACATTCTTGCTGTGCAGCTTGATACTCGCGGCCACGTCGCCGAAGTCCTTTTCGAAGGAAGAGAAAAATGAGCCTGTTTCCCCGTCAGCGCCAGGCACGAGTGGCTCCACCAACATCCACAGAGACGGTCATGGCCTACGGAAAGGCGAGGAGTAGAATCTGGTGACGCGGACACAGAAGTCAAGGTAGTCGCAGTAGAGGGCTCCTATGGCGTTCTGTACGAGATCGTTCTTGGCGAAGAGTTCCTCATACTTGGAAAACCTCTGCAGGGAACTAATGACCCTATGTATAATCATGGCTACGCTTTCCAGGGTGTGGAAGTGGTCTGCGCAGAGCTTAACAGACGGATATCGTAGATAAAATTAGCAGCGACTCGGAATACAGAGCAAGTTGACCCAACGGGCGCCGCTTACCGTCACGACAACCCTCAGCGGGCCCCAGATGGGCGAGGCGATGCCGGCGTTGACCTGGACGACGACGTCGATGGCGCTCTCAAACCGCTTGAGAGGGTCGATCGCCGGGCGCATCAGGTCCAGGATGCGCGCGAGTTTGGTCTTGCGACGCTGCGTGGCCAGGAGGACGGCCATACAGTCGTCCGGGCTGGCTGGCGCCCGAAATCCTGCCCGCTCGGCTGGGCCGAGACCGGAGACGAAAGACTGCACCGCATGCTGCCAACTGTCGCTGCGCGTAGGGTTTTCCATCATGCAATAGCAGTGCTTCTCCATATAGTGGGATGCCCCATTGCACCATCTGATATGTACACCCATTTCACGTCGGGATGTGTTGTCGTCGTGGGTGGGCGCGCGAGGGGGGGAGAAGGGGCGCTCTTATGAGGAAGCGGGTGGGTTGGGCGTGGCGGTTTATGGCTGTGCAACGGACGAACACGTCTGCGGGTGACCCAGCAGGATCGAGGGTAGGTATGATTTCTTACACTGAGCGTTGGCAGCATCGCCGACGAGTCTTGGGTACGCCTTTATGGAATCGGCATAGTTCCGTGCTTGGCGGATAATATGAGGAGGAGAAGACGGAGAGACATCCCAGATGGGAAGATGAGATGATGGGCTCGCCGTATGTGTGGTAGGTAACAAGAGAGTCGTATAATCGTTTATTGCATGTGCACATAAGTATATAGTTACAATAAGAGGCCGCTGTATGCGTTTTGGCGGAGGTTCCTCTCGTAGCCTCGCTACCTTAATTATAAAGCACGTAAAACGAGTTAAAAGGTAAACCTAGTTAATTAATTAAAGGTATAAAAACTAAACTATTAAAAGGGCTTAAATATAGCGTTTTACGAATAGTTAGCTATTGCGTATTTTTTTTTAATTCTATTAATTATAGGCCTTTATTCTAGATGCCTAAGGATCTACAGCTAAACCGCATAGCAACCACCTGAGTATGTGTGTGCATAGGTACCTACCTGCTATCCCTCCGTGGTATAGGTACCTACCTACCGCAGCTCACCCCACAGAAGAAAAGGAGCACTTTGGGCCGTTATATTAGGTAGCTTAGCTGTATACGACTATACCGTTCGGAGACCCGGTAGCCGGCGCATCCACCTCGTCCGCTTTCCTCGAGCAGGCCGGGAGATTCGATCGAGCGCTGATCATCTCAGATACCTTAAGCATCCACGCATTAAGTAGCCGGCAGAAAAAGAGACACCAATCTGCTTAGTGCCTAGGTACTTGTTGAACCCGTTCTTTTTTCCTTCTTATTTAGATCGACCCAGTATCTCTGGTACACGGGGAGTCAGCGATAGAGAATGGGAAACTGGCGGTACTCCGTGTAAGATTTGCTTGTAGGGGGTCTAATGCCTAAGTGCCTAGGCAAGAGAGATTCTATCACATTGTCTTGACTTTGCCGAATGGGAGTCGGCGCCTCTGGCCTCACCTCGGACTAGTGTCTATGTCTTGCCGGCGAAAGCGTGAAATCAAGCCATCGGCAGAGAAGAGGAACTTTGCAGATCAGCCGACCCAAGCTAATGATACCTCAGGTTAGGGAAACTAGTGTAGCAAGAGACCTATTCTTTGAGAAAGCCCTTGGCTAGCTTTCGGTACGAGGCATGATCGCTACCTAGATTCCTTCTGGCAGTATCGGTGTACAAGGCATACGCGGTTTGTTTCGAGATCTATAACATTCTCACCAGAAGGATGCTCTGTTTGCATGTTGAACGCCGGCGCGGAGAATTAGTCATTGTGATCGTCACAGGCTCAACGCTATGCATTCCCAACCACCTCTCCCATTTACTTTTAGTTTGGGGCAAATATCCAGACATGGCCACCTGGGTACGGATAACGAAGCAGAGGAACGGGAGGAGTTGCGTACAAGGCGTCGTTAAGGGATATCGTGGTTCATAGTAGTATCTTCCTATATGCCCGTCTTTACGAGTATTTTGGTGCTCTTCCAGGGGTAGGTTCATATTCGGCGCAGGCCGGTGAGGCAAGCTTACAAGGTACCTACTGAGCACAACAACGTTAAGAGGTTAGGTAGGTACCTCTCGAACTGATCGGGGCCGTAGCTGCCTAAAACAGGTACCTTAGGTACCTATGTGTTTGTTACCTAGGGCAAGAACAACATCCCCTCCTGCTGAGTCACCGGGCGCTCCCGCCCCACTCGCTTGCGGGTGAGTGGTACCTATAAATATCCCCTCTCCCACCGGCCAGCCCTCCCCTCCTCTCCTTTTTTTCTTCTTTTCTTCCTCATCTTGGTGCACGGGCTTTAGGCGTCACAGTGAGGAGTAATCCGAGTGCGTCTTTTTGCTAGTTGAAAACTAATTCTTGACCACTCCTGTTTGGCCTCGGCCGGGCAGGGAATTTTTGGAACCTCCACGATCTTTGTGTGTTCTCCTGGATCTGTGTGGATTCTTTTCATCATGGCTCTATCCCGCCGCGGACGGAGGTGAAGAAGAGAGGCGGCTGGCATCCAGATAGGGCGGCGAAGCTGCGGTGCGCGCGAGACCGATGCCTGAGAGTCGCGTCGGCATCCTGGGTAGAGGATCGAAACTGATAGAGATAATGTAGGGACCTGCTTCGCGACAGTCGTACGGTCAAGGCCGGGCTTGTCGCCGCGACACACACCTACCTCTGCTACATCCACCCCGTCCATGAAGGGCCTCCCGTTTCACGAGGCATTGCAAAATAGAATATACGAAACGAAACACCGACCGTCCAGCCGAGACCGTCTGCCTCGACAGCGCTCTTTAGAGGTTCACTCAACGGATCGTAAATATATCGAGCAAAGCCGGTGGGGGATGATACGAATCCCCCCAACTGCGGCGAATCAATCGCCTAACCTACATAGGCACGTCGTTCTATTCTCTTCCCTGCCTACCTAGAACGAGAGATAATATACCTAGGTTAACGCGAGGAAGGACGAGATTAAATCAAGAAAAGGGAGACTCGTCTCCCTCCTTTCTGATGGCAAGCCGGGCCAATATTCGTGCCTAAGTACGCCCGTACAGACACATGGAAAGGCAGCAGCCCGGGGGGGAGGAAACAAGCCTCCTCATCCTCCCCATCCTCCCCAACCACGTATGTATGCATGTATGTATGGTGGTATGGTGTATGCGTAGTATGCACGACCCTGCAGTCCACAGTGGATAGACGATGTAGTTCGAGTTCGCATGAGAAGAATTCCTAAGCAGGAGAAGAACGCACTTGGCGCCCAATCGCCACTCGCAAGCGGGTTGGGCACTCTTTTTTTTTTCCTCTTTTTTTCTTCCTCACTTTGCTCAACCGGACGACGGGCTTCCTCTCTCTGGGCTACACTCCGCTTCTTTTATCCGCTGCGTCGTCTTCCTTCCGACTATGCACTGTTTACCTCGCAGGCAGCTACGCCAGAAAATCCTCACGTGGCCTCGGACACCCCACGGCGATCAGGGTAGAGTGTATCCATCTCTTTGTGAGGACTCCTCTACATCACATCTGGCATTTTCGGACGGATAGACAGGCCGGCACGTTTTCGTCGCCGCTGCGCAGCAGCAGCAGCAGGGCCTCCTCACTCATCCCCCCATTCACCCCATGATCTTCGCATAGGCAACATCAGGCATAGCGAGCGCTGGACAAGCTTCAGGTGGGCCCGGCCGGGTGTTGGTTCTGATGATCCCATCCTTACCCCTCCGCTACCCGCTCTCCTCTCTTTTGAGGCTTAGAGGGAGGGACCGGGACAGATAGATATCCATCGTAAATGCAGAGGAGAGGGGGTCGTTGGAGGGGTGGTCTTAATTCTCCTACCTCTCCTCTCGTAGGTATCTGGGTTATTCATGCACTTGCTTGTTCATTCATTCATGCACTCGTTGGTGCGGAGAGAGGCTAATACCTAGTAGAAGACGGGTCATGGATATTGGATTAGTCGCTAGGGGTTGGGTAGACTCAGGCTCGATAGAATACGTGTATGCTATCCTAGGCAACACTAGCGTCCTTCTGCTGTACATAGAGCCGAAACCAGCCAACTTGCCGGTCAGCCCTCTGGGTCCGGGGGAATAGCCTCTATCCCTGAAATCGAGGTCCACTACCTCGAGCGCGAAACAACCTCGAGATCCACCGTTCAAGGTTCACCCAGGCCGTACAGCCTATCGCTCGACTTGCTTACGGCTGTCAGGTCGACGAGCAACTCGCCGACCCGAATCTATGTAGTCGCGCAGAAGCGCCGCCTCTCCTCTGGCCTACCATACACAGGTGCTCGCGAAGGGCGATTGGAACCTGCGGTCGAGAGGACGGACGAGGGGGCTGAGAGCGGGAGGCAACGCCACTTCGCTTTGGGACCAGGCGCCCGGTGCGGATGGAGACAACTCCCCCGCTTAACTCACAGCCACCGGGCAGGGGAAGAAGGAAGGGGTCAACAAACACGGGAGAGAGAGAAGATAGAGAGAGAATAGGGGAACTTAGCCTGTCACATGTTCGCATGTCCGCTATGCACACCCATACCACATCCGCACGCACACGCGACAGACCGGCCGAGGGCCACAGAAACTAGAAACATGCCCCTATCTATGCCTGTCGGCGGCCCTTAGGACGACTCACTATTCTCGGTGCGTGCCACGGCTAGCCAGCTGGCGGTATGTACCTTGCATTTGACAACGCCTTGGTTCTGGGCGATTGTCTTGTAATGTGTGTGTGTGTGTGTGGTCGCGTGCGCCCGTAATGAGCGTCGACGATGTCGTACCCTGAGGCTCTCTCCCCATCTCGCCCTCGCATTCGGCGGCCAGGCACCGCTCGCCTGCCAGTGGCGACAGCGGTGGCAGCGATGGTGAAGCAGCCCTTTGGGTACGCGGTTCCTTGTGGAGGGGTTGGGGCGACCAGATCGCGAACAAGTATCCGGTCCGTGCGGGCTGGCGGGTTTCGCCATGCGCGATGCCGGGCTGGGCTACGTAGATGGACACCAGCCCGCCTCCATAGCCTCCATACGTACACACAGTGGTAGCAATAATGGCGTGTGTGCGACGGCGGGAGGCGAGAGGGCAGACGAAGCAGGTTACGAAGGGGGCGGGCGGACTTATGCCTAACTCGGCGACAGGCCAGCGTGACGGCCCGCCCAGTCGAACTACGGCGGCAACCTCGTTGTCAGGCACAGCCTCTACAGGTACGCATCGCATCGCATCGTCACGTGGTCCTTAGCGTGTGTACCTGGTGTCGAGTGTGAGGTGGATCGTGTAAGCGACAGGTGTGTGGTGTATGGAGTGTGCGTGGGAGTGTGTTATGCGCGCGCCTGTGTTCCTATTGACTGGTGACGGAACGGGGGGGTTTGAATAGAGGGATGAGCTGGGCGGGATGGGCGGGATGGTGTTCTCTACACGGTGCCGTAAAAGACTATTTAAAAAAAACGAAGCATTAAGATAGAAATCGAGTAGAATGTAAGGGGGAAAAAAAGGAAAAAAAAGTGGTGTAGAAAGGACTGGAAAAGAAGCCTAACGTTAGGCAAGTTGTGCCTGTGTTTTTTTTTTTCCTTCTGTCGTGACAAGCATTCGGGGATTTTAATGCCCTGACGTCGTCAGACCCGAGTTGGTATGGCTCGCCATTTGCTGTCTACCTCTTCTATTTCCCTCTTCTCTACTACGTCCGCACATTACACATATTACGTTCCTCTGTTCATCCCGTCCCATCCTATCTCCATCCTATCCCCAGCCCGGCCAACCCTATGTATGTAATGTATGTGCTAACCCTGCCCTGTCCTGCCCTGGTTTGCAACCTGCCTGCCAACCAACCCCTCCGTTGCTGTCAGTTGGGCCGCAAGGCGCGGGACGGTTGAGGATGCTGGATTACAAGAAGGATGGATTGACGATGGCATGCTGCTACTGCTGCTGCTTGCTGGCTCGTGCTGTTACTACCGCTGGCTCGACGATGGGTTGCGTGGACTTCTGACGTTGCAGCTCGTCGACCAATCCGCCGGTTGATCGCCTCGCGACAACGAGGCCCCCGGTCGTCGTCAGCGTATCGGATCGCCGCGCTCCCAACCACATCCCAAAAATATTTGACGCTTGGCGACACGCCTACCCAGGAGCGGTCAGTGCTGGTGGGGTGTACCCGTAAAGCGAACCGGAGCTTTGCTGTCTCGTCGCTGGACTCAACTCACGGACTCTCCCTCTGTTTTCTTCTCTCTCTGCTTTAATCTCCTCTGACCGACCTTTCTGATTTCATCTCCCTTCCCCCCTCCCCCCTCCTCCTTCTTTCCTTCGCCTTTCCATGACGTCGGTTCGGCCATCACTTTTCCTTCTCTATGTGGGAGAAGTGCAACGAGTCCCGGCCGGAGGCCGGGCAGGATCCTGATGTCATCGGCTTGGGGGTACGTTCGTTTTGCTTGCTTATGCCCTTTTTGTTTCCTCACTCTCTCTGTCCTACCGCACCCCTGGCCTGGGAACCGAGGCGCGAGCCGCTCTTAGCTCCGGTCGCGGGGGAGGGAGGAGAGCGAAAGAAAACTGCCGAAAAGCGTTGAATTGGCTAACTGACTGCCTTGGCTAATTAGACCTTGATCGCTTGCGCTGGTTCCGCGTGCTTCGCAATCGCATGCTTACTTATCCAATATTTATTCTTCTATCTTCCGCAGGACGACGATGACCAACAAGATCCGCACGCCGCGAATCCCATCGACGTCCTGTTTGTTGGTGGTTTCCGGACGGTTTTGAGTTATTTGGGTATTGGATTTGGATGGGTGAAGAGGCCCCGGCGCCCGGGGAGGTGGCAGGAGGCCTTTGATCAGGTAATAACGACAATTTCGGAGTTGCTCCTATGCAAGTTGCTAATTCCTCCTATTAGTGCATGCTGGCCCTGGGCGACGTTCAGCTGGCGATAGGATTCGCCGTGCTCGCTTATGGCTATGTGTCATTATCGGGACAAGGCCTGTCGGTTTATCACTGGTGGCTCATCGTAGGACTATGGTAAGTAACGCCAGTTCCACTTCAATCGTGCGAGAGAGAGAAAAAAAACCAGAACATGACGATCTAACCGTACGGGATGATAGCTGGTTCTCGGTCGTTACAAGCCTCGCGAGCATATCCTATCTACGTACCTACTTCGCCAACAGAGATGCGGCCGAGCGACGATGGAGAATATTCCTCCTTATTTTGCTTATCATAGTGGTCAGCTTCTCCATGGTACCGATATACCAAGTCAGGGAGAAGCTTGCCAATGAGCCCGACAGGGACGCGCGGTGCAAAATCCTGTTCACGACAAACGTGCTCTGCTATATGCCTGGGTACGGCGCGAATCTTGACACGCCCTACTTCAAATCTGCCGCCACCTTATTCGGCATCGTTCTTGGTGTTTGTCTAGCCGTCACGGGCATCTTGCGGCTTTACGAGCGGCCCAGCAGCGTCATTTTCAAATGGCGAGATCATTTCCGAGGCGAGATGCAGCAGTCCTTCTTTGGAGACGGCGACACCATAATCACCTGCATTCGCTGCGAACAGCGACATATGCTGCTGATAGTGCGACCTGTCTTGGCGTTGTGGCTCGTTCTGCGAGTTTATGTCGACCTGCTGAACTCGATTCTAACCGAGGTCCTATGCACCTCGGCCTTGTTCGCTTGGGTTACCGTGCGTTTCATCGACGTGTTGCGTTTCGATGGCTTTTTCGAGACCGATCCCCACCTGTGGCCTTTTGGTCAGATCATCGCTCTGGCTTCCTTCGTGGCGCCCTTCGGATCGTTGGCCAGCTGCCTCTGCGGCACCATCGGGGGTCTCTTCTTTAGGAGCCACCTTCGCAGCAGGCCCGAGCCGCCGACCCCCGAACCGCGGACTCCCGACATGCGACAATCTGGCTGGTTCTCGCACTCTGCCAAGAGAACACCAACTGAACAGTTGACGGAGAATGGGGACGACCAACATCCCGGGCACCCTCGATTGATGGCGGAGGAGGACACTGCCCTCTTAGGTGGGAAGGACGGTTCGGACACAGCGGATGGAGATACCGCAATGGTTGATGACAGAGACCCTTCGGAAAACGACGAGGTCGAGTCGACGAAGAGCTCGGTCAAGGGCAGTTACACGGTTCTGCTATCGCCCCGGTTTGTTATCGCGTTCCCTCTCGCCGGCTTCTCCAACTTGCTACACCTCGTCTTGCTTCTGGCTCTACCGAAGCTGCCGGGGTACCCCACCACGACGGATGTGCTCTGGCGAACCATCTTCTGGTACGTCGTCTACCAGCCTCTGCTCCTGTTCGCGTTCTTCCTCGCAGGTATGATCGTCGAGGAGAGGGTTATGAACGAGAGGCGGATGCGATTCGCCTACCAGATCATCGCCACCCTCTCGGCCGGGCTGTCGGCGGCCGCTATCTTTGACACACTATACGGCCTCGGCGGGATCCCGATGTCGTACATAGGTATGGGGGCGCTGGGCCTCGTCCTACTCATCTACCTCCTATATGGGCTCGTAGCCCGGCCCGGTCCCCTAGCGAAGGGCAAGGGCGTAAGCCACTTCCCGAGGGACCAGGAAGGCACCGACGTTGAGGAGGGCGCGCCGCTGCTTCGAAACCCGATGAAGAGAATGTTCCCTATCTATCCGGTTCGAAAGCAGAAACGGTGGCACGGCCCCTCGCGCAGACCCCAGATAGTGAGGGTGAGGAGGAACTATGGCACTATCGACTGAAGATCAGATTCCACGGCAGCCCCTAGGACTGTCTCGCTCTACTAGACCATGCGTTCAAACACGAAATCCACCTATGATATATATCCGGAGACCTCTTGGTTACATGTTTTTTTCAACGTTTGGGGTTCCGGGGGGGTAACGAATTTCATATGTAGAATGAAGAATGGATCATGACGGGATGCAAATACAAAAAGAGCATGAGAATTTTTCAAAAGAAGGGAAAAAAAAAGTCAAGCCAGGATTCGAGGACACGTTTCGTAGTTGAAACCATCCTCGAAAAACAAAGCTGGCAGTACCTAGCCGCTCTCTTCACAGCCCAAGAGCCGTCATAGGTCCAAGGGAGGGCAAGAATAGGAATCCCCCGCGGCGCGATCTCGAGTCTGGGCGTGGCTACTGTCCGTATGGCATCATCAAGCAGTAGCAGAAGACGCACGAGCAGCCGATCGGAGGGGGATATCGCGCCGGGTTGAGCCGCGACACTCGGTCGCAAGTAGGCATATATCACACCATGGGCATACGGATCCGCAACGATGACTCGATTGCGAGGGCGTTCCTGTCCTGTCACATGCCACCTGGGCAAAATATGTACTATAGCTCAGCAGAAGAGAAAATTGAAATGTACAGAACGACCGTCGTCTGCAGTGCTAGTCTCGATGTGTGTGAATTTTACATCGCCAAGTGACGGATAGCGTGTGGGTGCATGTAGGTGGTATATACACTTTGGCGATCTCCACGAGTGTGAGGGGATGGCGGGCTGTCGCCAGCCCGTCCCGTCGTCGCTAGTGCTAGTCTACACTTCGTCTCTGCAACAATCCAGCCACCTCCAGCCTCTCTCGCTCACATCATCTTCCCCTGCCGCACCTCTCGCCGGCTTACTGGTTAGGGCTAACCCCCCGCCGTCCCATCCAGCAAAATCTCTCAGCCTATCTCCCCTCCCCGGCCTCCCTCCCCAGGACCGCGAATCTCTTCATCTCGATCTGACCAACCGCGATCCATTTATCCATCTGATCTCACCCCGTCCCCCCCCCCCCCTTTCCCTCCCTGTATACTCAGGTGTGTGTGCACCGCATACGTAGGGCGACGTGGATACCGCAAGAGCAGCAGCAGCAGCACGCGCCTCTCCTGTCGCAGTAGCAGTTTGTGCTTTGCGTATGCTTGTCTGTGATGTATGTGCGTTTGGCACGGAAAAGGGGGGAGCAAGGAAAGGGAACAAGAAAAAAAAAAGGAGAAGGAGAAGGACAAAAGAGAAAGAAAGAAAACACGGTTGATTGGACGGGAACCCCCCTGCCCGCGGCACGGGAACGGGAAAGCCGGTGCCAATCAGGCGGACAGCAATTCTAGACAGCACGTCCTACCCGCCCCACCTGTACCCATCCCGGTACCTAAGGCTACGTATCTGACGTAAGCGGCTGTAGGTACCCAAATGTTACCTTAGGTACCTAGGTACTTAGGTAGGCTATGTCCCTACACGTACGTTGGACGTTCTGCTTACGGAAGGGTAGCTGCTCGGTCCCTGCCTTGCTTGCTGCTTGCCCAGACAGCAAAGGCGGGAAGGGGTTACAGTGCGCCTGCCTCTTACCTGGTACCTGCCTACAGCTATGTATTCAGGTACCCCAACGTCCTGCCAACGTCCGTCTTAGGTAATCACGCCTTATAAGGCAGGGTCTTGCTCTCTCAAACGAGATAGCTTCGCCTGCTTCTACCTACCTACTCACATTCCGGCTTCGCTCCCAACTTCCATCCCAGCCGCCTTCTCGATCTCGTCCCGCAAGCTGCCCCTCCTAACAACAGCCCTTGCGAGCAGTGCAGATCTCGGGCTTCCGATGCTGGCCACGCCACCATGAAGGGCGCCTCACCCTGGTCCGTCTTCGCGGGCTGCGACTGCTTCGGCACGCGCGCTCCGCCGGCGCCTCCGTCCCCGTCTTCCGCCCCCGCGGCGGTTCAGATCATCTCCGACCTGCACCTGGAGGCCCCGCGAGCCTACGACGTCTTCGAGATCGCGCCGAGGGCGCCCTACCTGGCGCTGCTCGGCGACGTGGGCAACGTCGCGCGCCACGAGAAGGACTACCTCGCCTTCCTGACCCGCCAGCTCAAGCAGTTCCGCGCCGTGCTCCTGGTCCCCGGCAACCACGAGCCCTACCACTCGAGCTGGGCCGAGACCCTCGGCGTCCTCCGCGCCTTCGAGGACAAGGTTCGCAAGGACCGGTCGGTGGGCGACTTTATCCTGCTCGACCGCGCCGTCTTCCGGCTGCCCGGCACCGACGTTGCCGTCCTGGGCTGCAGCCTCTTCTCCTCCGTCCCGGCCGAGAGCCACATAGCGGTCAACATGGGGCTCAACGACTTCTACCGGACCAGCGACTGGGACGTCGAAAAGCACAACGAGGCGCACCAGCGGGACCTAGCTTGGCTCAACGCGCAGGTCGCCGAGCTCGAACAGTCCGAGACCAAGATCATGATCTTCTCCCACTGGAGCCCGTCGCAGGATGCCCGCGCCGTCGACTCGAAGCATACCGAGAGCCTGATTACGAGCGGTTTCTCGACCGACCTGTCCGGCGAGCCGTGCTTCAAGAGCGACAAGGTCAAACTTTGGGCGTTTGGGCACACGCATTTCAACTGCGATTTTGCGGTCCAGCGGGAGGGCGCCGGGCCGTTGAGGCTGGTCACGAACCAGAGGGGATACTACTTTACCCCAGCTGCGCGGTTCGACGGGGAGATGACCGTGCAGGTTTGAGCGAGGAGGAACCGACGGGTCCATGTAGGCACAGACTACGCGGATAAGCCGACTCCGTCTCACTCGTATGTAAAAGCCCCAACGCTGGGACACCAGGAGGTACGGGCGGCACCAGGTATTTAAGAACCATGTCCGGCTAGTCATGGCAATCATTATCTGGCTGATAGGCCTCCCTCCTCCATCCATCACGTCTTGGTCTTCGTGTCATGGGTGACTACATCGCTGGTGCTTGGCTCGGCGACGGCCTTCTGAAAATCCCGTGGCGTTGAGCGGGGTGGGCACGTAGGGGGGAGGGGGGGCTATGTCGGGAACGGTGGGTAGCGTAGCAGGCGACCCAGCATCGAGGGTGCGGTCGGCATCGGTATTGCGAACTGCGGCCCAGGGAGTCGGCACAGAGGGTAGCTTTCTCCAGATCTGCAGATGCAGCTTCGTAGACAGAGCACGAACGTGGGTGATACCTGTTTTCGGCTGACCCCTCTTCTACCGGACCGTGCCAGCGGTGGCAGCACTGCTACTCATACGAAGCAGGGCGGCCCGGCCCGAAGGGTAAATAATACCGGACAGCAGCAGGTGCCTTGCCTTAGCGCCACGGGCATCCTCCCGCCCTATCACCAACGCTGCTAGCGAGAATACGTACTGCTGGTGGCGAAGAAAGCGGGGGGAGGTGTAAATTGCTACCCAGCCCGGGCAGGCACCTCCCAACGGGGCACAACCCTGTCTCGTAAAATACCTCACAGGCAACCTGCCTACCTATGTGCAGGTACCTGCTAAACCTCCAACACCTACCGCGCTGTTGTGTTGCAAGCAGGTAGCTCCTATCGAGATTATGTTGGTAATGCCTCTCCTTGCCGTTACGTAACCTGCCTGCGTACCGCGACATATGAAGGTTCACACTGCCTGTAGATAACCCATCTACCGTCTAACCTTCCTAGGTAGGTAGGTACCTACGTGGCCGCCAGCTGGGTGTTAGTCCATGCCATGTCACCCCTACAGCCCGGACGAGGGCGCCGCGATTACCCGCCGTGACCCGACTGCCACGTCAACGCCTCCATCTGACCTCTGCCGCAAGCGAGAAGGAGTGGATGGAACGGGCTTAGCGACGAAAACTGTGGCGTCGCCAGCAGAGGTTCAGAGGTATGTTGTGCCAAGCATCCTAGCGCGTGGATACGATGAGGAGGGAACGGGGAAGAGGCTCACTGGACGGCGACGGCGCGGTGTGATAAACAGTGTGTGCCTATAAAACCCCCCTCTGCTGTATTGCCCGGAAAAGAACGGTGCTCTTGACACTGAGCAGGGAGAGCGGGCTATTTCTGCGCCACATTAGCTAAACCACCCCCAACCCCCTACGTACATACACATATGCGACGTGCGGACCGTCAGAGCGGCACCCGCTTCGTATTCTATCGTGAGTCGGCCCCCCTCCCGTTTCGCCCCTCCTCGCGCGACACCTACGCCCCGGCTTCGGCGACGAAGGCGTATCTCGGCATGAGCGCCATCCTCTCCTCCGGGCTGACCTCGTCGTCGTACACCATCTTGACATTCTTCTCCTTGTCCTTCTTCCCCCTCTTCTCCGCCGCCTCGCCGCCCGCCTCGCCGGCCGTCGGCGTCTCCGCCTTCTTGGACGGCTTGATCCCCGCCTCGGCCATGCGGATTATCTGGTCGATGTCGTCGCCTTGCTGGGCCGCGCTCGACACGAGCTCGTCGATGGTCGAGGCGGTTCCCGGCTGCTGCCAGCCCGCTTGGCCGGGTCGCGTAGGCAGGCCGGGCGGGACGGGAAGATTGCTTCCGGGTCGCGTCGGCAGAGTCGGCGGGGGGTATGCGCCGGGGTATTGGGGAGGCGGCGAGAAGCCGGCCACTGGCGGCGGCGGGAAGCCTGAGTATTGGCCGCCGGGCGGAGGGAAAGGCGAGTTCTGTTCCTTAGAATCAGCGACCCGACCACATTAGATCGATACGACAGAAGCACCAGAAGAGAAAAAAAAAGAAAAAAAAAACATACAAATGTGCCGGGAGACGCGCTCTGCGCGGGACTCTGTCCGTCGGGTAGGCCATCCCGAGGTGTGTGGCTGGTGCCTCCGCCCATGGCAGCCCTCTGGGCGGCAAGCTTCGCGCGATGCTCTGCCAGGCGTTTCTTGATCTCGTCGGTGGTTTCGATCCTCAGCTTCTTGGTAGGGCCCTTTCGGCTCTGCCCGGGAGGGGGGTTGCCAGTCGCGGCATACCGTTCGGCCTGGGCCTGGTAGAAATTCTGGATGATCCGCTGGTTGTGCTGCTGGACGATGTCCTCCGGGATGCCTTCCATGCCGAAGATCTCGACATCGAGACCTTGCCGGTTGGGCAGCGCGTTTTCAACCGACGAGAGGGATTCCTTGTGGACCTGGTTCATGTGGACGGAGAGACCTACGATGCCACGGGCGAAAAGTCAGCAAGGCCTTTCGCGTACAAGGCTCCCGTCGAATTGTGAGCTTCGAGTCTCTCACCTCCGGCCGTGTTTAGGCGCCGACCACATCGGTCGCACTTGAAATGCTTAGCTTTCTGATGGGATATCAGGAGCTTCAGATCCTCAAAATCTCGCTCGCCTGGTGTAGCGGTCAGCAAAATTCACCTATCCACGCTCCGAACCGGTGCGTGCCAACGTACAGTAGTAGCACCAAGGGCGGACGAGGAGGTCCTCGACGTCCGGGTGGCCACGCTTCTTCTTCCCCATGGCGACGGGAGGGCGAGATGGGGACGGCGAGAAGAGAATAAAAAGAAGAGGAAATTCAAGGCAATTTAATGCAAGTCGCTCCGATTGGTACCGAGGCCGGGAGCGGGAGGGGCTGCGACGGCGAAGGTGCGTGGATGAGGCGGCTGGCGTTGTCGCGCAAAGTTGAATGAGGATGGTTGAGGTCGCGACCTAAGCACGAGCCGGTGGGTCCTGAAGCGATTCAGCGAGCGCGAGTGGATCCTTGTGGCGGTGCATCGACGACAAGCCCTCTTCATAGTAATACTTCGCCACCTGCGGTAACATTCAGGCAATGCCTAGTAACAGGTTACAGACCACCGACTATCCCGATCACAGCGATTGGGCGAAGGTCGCCTCACCCAGTCTAGCGGCAGACCTAGGTAGCCAATCATGTAAATCCGGAATACCTACCTATAGTTTATTGTGCCTGACCTCTGCCGCCGGCTAACTTCATATGTGCGATGACGTCCTTCAACCTTATCTCATCAACCTCTGTCCGCCCACCCAACGCTCTACATCAGGTACCTAACACGGGCTTGTACCGCATGTGCGTGGAATGAAAACTCATTGAGGCACCTCATACAAGGCAGGCATCTGGGTACCTAGGTACCTAATATGTATGCACATGCACGCCATCCCTGCTAGTAGAACTAAGCAAAAGTGATTTACAGATTTCTTAGCCCGGTCTCGCCCACCCTTGAACCCCCTTTCACCCACTTGTTGGTCTCCGGGCAGCGAGACAGAGTCAAAATCCCTCCCCGGGGGTCGAGAACCATTAGCGGTTAGGCAAACTGTAAGGGTAGGACCCGCACTCGAGCTTTCCCCGATGCCGGAAGATCCTAACGACTACGAGCCCGGGTTCCGTATAGGAGGGGTCGACGAGCGCTCATATAACACGGTAAACCAAACAATTAGAAACCTCAAAGAACCCAAATTTTGTCTGGTATGGAATCGACGAGCGCCAATAGAAAACCTTGTGCTTTGGTGCACGGGCCCCGGGATATACGGCGCCGCGGCGTCTGCGGGAGGCAGGCCCACGGCCGCCGTCCCCACGAACCTGAACTCGGGCTAAACGCCAAAGCAGGCATGGAACACCCCGGAACACTAGACAGATCTGTCAGACAACGTCGAGTACACGCATACTGCTGTTTCATTTCGGAGCGAACTAGCCTCGAGCCGCAGGTACCTCGAGTACGTGGACAAATATGATGGCACGGAGCAAGTGAGAAACGCGACGGCCGTTAGCTAGACGAGATGGATAGAAGGAGGGAAGGCGATCGAGGAGCAGGGCGGACCGTGGTAACATCCAGGTAGAATCGACGGGCCCAGCCTGGTCTAGCGGCCCACAAAATAAGTGCACATTCAGGTGAGAACGAGACGGATCGTAGTCGCGCATAGTACTCGATGTTCCTAGGCAAAACAGCGACTCGCGAGCTCTCTAGGACTCGACATCCCCAAAGTACGACGGGCAATAGAAGTTGTCGACCAAGACGATCGAGTTCTGCGCGAAACCGGCTGCCTGGTACGGCGGCACGTGATTTGTAGGACTCCCGGCCGTCGATAACCTGTCGCCTGGGTATTTCGAGGTACCGTTGGCCCAGAGCAATGACCAGCGACTGCGACCAAGCCAGAGGGAAGTCGTAGAGCGGGAGCGATGTCGCGGCGAGGAATCGACCGCCCTGGCTTTCCTGTTGATTGATGGTTGCGAGTTGTAGGGCGGCACGTTGGTTCTGATTGGGTGAGACCAGCAGCAGCTTGGGACCCTAACGACGAGAGAACCTATACATAGGAGCCTCTCCCCCCCCTCTCCCCTCTCCTCCTTTCTCGACCTCTTCCCCCCCACTACTCTCTCTATGCTGCTCGATTTCCCCATTCTCCCCTCCCACTTCTCATCCCCCTGATACCTATCAGCAACAGGGAACCTGGTATTGCCAAAACTACCCTGGTCCACCCGGATAGTCAGCAGTGCCCCATCTGTACAGCTCGGGTTGGCCAGAACCAACGGACGGTGAGTTCGCTCGTGCACCAAGCCACCATCGGTTCCCAAGGTTAACCATGCCTGTATTAGCATCGCAGCGCCATTCGTATCGCGAACCGGACACCTTTCTCCATGGCAGACCCGGTCGGCAATCCACGCAACCGGCCTTCCGTCGTCACTCAGCCACCATACCCGGTCGATAATCCACGCAACCGGCCCGTCGTCGTCGCTCAGTCATCATGTAGGACCTGACCATATTCGAAATTTGATCTTCCCAATCTGACGGCTTTTTTCAGATGGCAGGACACCGTCGCACATGGCGCCTGCCCATCCAGAAGCACGGTCTGGCTATTCGCTCTCCGTTGGCCACCGCCCCAGTAGCATCGACGGACACGCCGGGGTATCGCGTAGGGGCGCCGTCGACGCAAGCCGCCATCCTCAACTGCCATTGGTTCTAGGGCGAACCGCAGATCGAAGGCCTAGTTCCTCGGTGCAGACGGAGCATCCCCGGTCCCATCAGCCTGGGTATTTGCAACCGGGAAATGAGCCGTCACGAGTCCTTCCCTCAGGCTCTCGAATAATGGGGGCAACCGATTTTTCGGGAGGCGCCAGGTGGGATGAAGCCAGAACGTGGAGCCTTTCGAGCAGGCGCCAAGACGCGGGTGCGCCTATGCACGGGACCTCGCATGATGGCGTAAGACCGACCGAGCCGGGATTTGCCAGAACCCACGACCAGGACGGCCGTCAGCGAGATGGTGAAGACGGATACCATCCGCCTCCGACCCCGCCGGGGGCCCCGAGGATCCCCAGGCTCCCGACCCCCGACTTTGACGACATGGATTACGACAAAGACGAGGGGGTGAGCTACCAATTCTGCGCTTGTTGCAACGTCGACGGTACCTGCTCGAGGGGGAACCCCTAGGAGAGGCCGGCACGGAAAGCCAGCGTATGTTCCCTTCGCCTACTGCCGTCCTGCAGATGAGTTCGCTGTAGGTGCGTTTACTCGAGTATATTCACTGATCGACTTTAGTGTACGGAGCAGGAGCTCTCGCGTCACGCGGCGATCAGCGCGCAGAGCCGATGGAGCGATTTCTCGTTTATTTTCCGTGTTTTGAGGTGGTTTTGATCTATCAGCTCCTCAGTTTATGCGTACAAGGTACTATTTCAGGAGGATGTTTAAAGAAGGTGTTCAATTGCCGCAATCGATGTGCCCTTACGGTGTCGAGATTCCCGTAGGTATTTTTCTATTTTGACGCAGGAAAAATGTCGGTCACGTTGGGAAAGTCGTTGCGCGGGGCCGGATTAAAACGGGCCGAAGAGCAGACACGTGACGCGTAGGTATATATAGCAATCCGGTAGATGGCAACTTGTTACACAAGATTCATGTATTGGAGATATGACTAAAAGCGATAAAGCAATCAGGGATGGTTGGTGAGCAAACCCGGCATATTACCTAGGTATAGGTCAGGCTTCAACGACGAGTAACTATGAAAATATATTAGATTCCCTTTAGGGCGATGAGAGTAATGTTTCGAGACCTCTGGCGAATGGTGGCTGTGGCAATAATGCTGCGCATATTTACGTTACACCTAGGTAGGTACCTACCTACATTTCGAGGTCGTCTAGTTGAACTACATCCGTCCCTCCCATTACCTACCTCTCTGCAGGAGTGTCTTCCCAGCTATTCGAGTTTGCTAAGGCCTGCCTTAGTCTGCAGCTTCGGGGGTACCTAGGTATGGGAAGACTCTGATATCTCACGGCTATAGGAAGAATGCTTGTGTGTTCTGACTTGTCATACCACAGTATATTGGCGTTAGGAATGGTGCGTGGTGGCCATCAACGAGAGCGGAAAGGACAGGGGTAGTATTACGTAGATCAGGAGAGCTACGTAAGGACTGAGGTTGCTCTGCTGTGGGAGCAATGGAAGATGGGATGAAGAGGTTGAATTGACTGACTAGCTAACTAATACCTAGGAAGGAAATGAACAAAGGAGATGCGAGCTACCTATAGGTATATGCACAGTAGGGAGCTAGGAGCTAGGTTAGGTGAGCGAGCTACCAGTAAATAAGTAGAGAGCTAGGTATAGGCGGCTCTCTACGTGACAGGTAGGTAGGTATGATGTTCGTTAGTTGCTTATGCCTCGGATTGATCCAGTAAATAGGATTCTCTCGTGCGGGAGAAGATCCGGCACATTACCTATAGCACAACTACCGACGGATTGGCCCGCAACGGCGCCGATGTATGAATCGTTCCAGGCAAAGTCGAGCAAGATAAGAGGCTATCTACACTCTTGGTTGTTACCATAAGTAGAGGGGTTATGTAGTAGATCTAGATATAAGTAGATAGATGTGTGTATGGCCACTGGAAATGGTTGAGGAACAGTAGGTAATACCTACGTGACCTACTTCTTATCTAAGGCAACTGCTATTTGTTACGCGTCGGTTTTATAGAGACAAGCTTGATCAATACATATTAAATACTTCGCCCTTACTGCACAACTGTTATAACGGAGTATAGGTATGGCTTGTGACGTTAAAGATACCGGACTAGCACTTGCATAGATCCTAAGGCTTTGCGGTTAGGGTGCGCACTGCGAAATAATCGTATCCAAGCTGCTGACAGGCAAGGGGCATCTCCCGTGGAAGCGAACGGACCGTCTTGCATGTCGAACTATCGTCCCGCAGCATTCCGGTAAGCTTATTTTGTCTGAGGCTACCAGGTCCAGGTAATATATTCGCATGGCTACGATGCCTCTGGAGTTTGTCACGTAGGGCATCCACCCTTAGGAGCCCGCATAGCCCATGAGGGAGATGTAATCGTCTACGCTTTTACGTGGCAGAGTGAAATAGTGATACAGCGTAATGAGTGAGTAAGGCTATTTACGAGCCTAAAATACGCGTATAGGGAAACACCCCCCCCCCCCCCAGCTCTCAGCAAAGCATACATATATCACACCCAAGCCGAGATCGAGCTTGTCTGCTGAACTAGCCTCCTATAGCCCTCTGTACGACTTGGTCCCGCGGAGGGCTGGGAGCCCCTGGGATCGTTCCGGCTAAACCCGCCCGCGAAAAGACTCGCGGGAGTTGGGCGGAGCTGAGCCGGGAGTGTTGGCTGCAACAATGACCCCGAGACCGAGCCGGCCTGCTGAGGTTCGACACCCGCAGCACCCTATGTAGACCGGCTTGCTTCGATCAGCCATATCCCGGGGGTTGACCGAGTCAATACCCAGGTCGCCTTCCTAGAGCTCCTAGCAGGAGCGCAATTCAACCAGGCTTCACGAAAATCCACAGTCTCCGGCAGGCCGAGTTACAGCTTAGTATCCCACCCGTGATCCCGGCTCGCTAACCTGGCCTAGTCGGTCTCCGCCATTTGCACGTAGGTAGGTATTATTTCCTTTTCTTTGTACATAGCAATTTCTGAGGGGGCGGGTAGGCAAAGACGCACTTCGACGTGTCCGGTTTCGTAGTATTCGGATTTTAGCAGCCAATTTTTGTCTTCCGGCTCATCTGACATCACTCTAAAACCATCTAGATATACCTAACAGTTCCCGGATATCTAAGCCCCAGCCTCCTCCCCCCCCCCCCCCCGGTTCCGCCTATCTACCGCCTCTCCACACTTCCTTTTACGCTTCATGTAGAGGGGGGTTCCTCCGCACGCTGCCTAGCGTACTTCTGTACGGGTGTAGGTTGAAATATGGTGTCCGCGGGCATGGGTGAGTCGGAATAGAGTCCGGGCGGATTTCGTAATGATGCGGTCAACACTCTCCGGGGAACCTACCCACCTTTCCTCCTACCGACAGGCCCTTCTTTTATGTGCCGCAAAGGAGGGTCTTGGGGAGAGATAAGAATGCTGGTGATTCGAAGGCGGGCGGCCGAAACTACTAGGCCGCATTTGCTTAGTGTACGTGTAGGTAGGATGGTTTCGTGGCCTCAACCCGCAGAGGATCTACCGGAGATTGCAGCCCATTCCTTTCTTGCTCGGGGCTGCAGGGGGCGATACGACGTCGCTATCGGATCTGGACTGGTTTGGGGCCTACGCGGCATCTGGTTGGACACTGGGGATGAAGACGAGCGCGGCTGTGGAGGGAAGAGGTTATACTGATACTTGGAGAACGCTGCCTCCCCTCGGTCTGGCCCGGCCCTCGCGAATGGGCCGCCCACATGATGCCTAACGCCCTAAGGTAGTAGAGACACTGCGGGAGACGCTGTCGCAACTTGGCCATGAATATATCCGTGCCCTACGCACCAAGTTACGGAGCCCGATCACCTTAGGGTTATTACGTCATGCGTTCATGACGTAATGGTCCCGGGGTGGCCATCGCAGATGGGGCAATGGTTTAAGTTCAAAGCCGTCTACTAATTTCCGTGGTCCATCTACATGTGTATGTAGTTGGAATGGCTTCGGGGCCAAGGACGCTATTGAGCTGTCTCTAGGTTCCGTGGTTCGGATGCGGTAATGCCTACGCGTGAAGGCGGCGCACGGTACCCCTGTGGGTTCCTCCTCTTTCCACGCGTTATCGTGGAATGTCGCAGAAACAGCGCAACGTGGTCGATCAGTCCTGTCTCTCTTCCCCCGTGTGCTACGTAGATGGATGATGGCATTTCGCAGTGCGCCCGGGCCCCCGTCGCGAGGAGAATCTTGAACCGGTATCACACACATGTAGTTCGTGCGAACCAATCCCCCCCAACGAACGCTTATAGATACACCGAGACACGCAGAGACACGCATGTGTAGGAATGCTAGGCAAAAACATGCAGTTGTAGGCCGAAGCTCAGCCTAAGTGTAGAGAGTTGGGTTTACCACGTTGGTAGCGTATGTGAAATTTGATATGAAGATGGCCATCCTACGAAGCGCATCTAAGCTACCTGGGCTTCTTGGTTGGACGGATGCTCCAACCTCTTTGTCTGTGCACTTGTGTTGATAGCTCCCTCCTCTGCCTCCTCACAGTAGCGGTATCTGGCTCTGGGACCATAGGGGAAGGGAGGCTGCTGCCGCCGTATCAGCTGAAATCTGGAGTCCACGGGCGAGCCTCTCGAGCCGATGCCATAGATGACCATCCTAACGCCTGCATTTGGGAAGGAGGTTCTTCCCATTGGCGCCGGACTGTCGACTTATTTGCATGCGAGACCTCCATTGGGCCAACCCAATCTTACGCCCAGTCGCTCTGGTCGATAGTCGACAGCGCCCATTGGTACGGGTCGAGCCGGGTCAACTGTCAGCTGTCACAGACGCCGTGATCATTGCCTGTTCAACGGGATTCTGGTCGACGAAGAGCACATCTGGGATGGCATATGGGATGGCATAATTCTTCCCGTTCGGCGTCAGGACAGGTACTAATCTGCGCGCGGTTACGCTAACATGACCGGCGTCAAAGTTACGAGACTCGGGTGTCTACGCAAGGCTGGGGGGCGACAGGAGGGTATCGGTGACGATCTCATGATACCTGCCCGCATGGTACGGGGCAAAAAGTAAGCTAGCCTCGCATAGAAGGTGGGCAAGGTAGGTAGGTAGGTAAGTGTGGAGAGCGGCGGACCGCAGGTTGAGACGGGTAGGCACCAGTATTAAAGGGTAGTCCCGTCTTCGTTGCAGGGTTCGATGATCGCAGAGGCCCGCGGGCATCGGGAGACGCGCTCTGGGATGAGCTCATGTTAAGTGTGCAGTCCAGATGAATCCGAAGCAGGAGTTGAGGCAGCGAATGAAAGCGAAAATGCAGAGGAGGCGATGATAGTGCGATTCCAGGCTGTCCTGTCGGGTTTCTTGAAAGGAGAATCACGTCACTGGAAGGCGACGAGACCCCTGTAGGTAGGTTATACCTGCTACAGGTATTGGTTCTGTTACGTACATGCCTACATCATTAGAGGTACCTACTACCTGGGTACCTGCCAGCCTCTACCCGGGTAAAATGCTACCTCAGGTGCCTAGGTAGGTACCTCATAGGCTCGATGGCCTAAGGCGGGTGCCTTGATAGGGAGGTACCTACCTCCCTAATTATTTATGTGTATATACATACCTACGTTAGGTACTCCTATGGCAGGTATGGACACAAAGATTATGTCGGATACAGGTACGTAGCTAGGGCTGGATGTAGTGAGGTACCTAAGGTACGTAATGTGAGATATGGGGTTGCATGGCCGGCCTGCACGTGATATGTACCTCGGCAGGTATTCTGACGTGCGAATTCTACACGTATGAGTACTCGTAGGTACCAGACCCAAAATGCCATGCCAAGCTGGGCTGAATGCAGCCTGTGGGGACCCATGCCGACTGAGGACTATGAGAAATGACGATAGCGCATACGTCATGGGGCGTTCGTTCTCGTCGGGGGTCCCCGGTAATGAAAGAGTCATGGATCCGGCGGGACCAGATTAGCAAATGGCGCCAAGGATGCCGCGCTGACCGTCACCGCGCACATACATACCTATACTCGGTACATATGAGTAGATGGCAAAGACAGGGAGATGGGAACCCATGCACGCATGGCATTTATTTCCGGCGCCAATTTCGAACCTCGTACGGCTTCCGCCTTCGCGCTACGAGCGAGCAAGCAAGCAAGCAAATTGTGACCGGATCGGGCCTGGACGCGATGCTCCGGCCCCCTGACGTAGGAGAGGGGGTTTAGCGGGGTCACGCTCTGCTGGGGCCCATAGCAACGCTGAGCGCTGCCACTGGGCTTCCTTGTTAGGAGGTTACATACCTACCTAGGTACCTGGGTGGTAGGCAAGTAGGAGGTAGGTTTAGCTGTATCCCTACCTGAACCCAAGGCAATGTGTGCGTGTGGATGCGTGTGCTCGCTGCCACCCAAGCTTGTGTGCTGTGTTCTGTGAGCGTCTCTGTCGTGATTCGGACGGAACCTCTTCTCGACAACGCGGCTTATCTCCTCCCTTCGTTGCCACCTTCACTGACCCTCCCGAAACATGTGGAATTGTATGCGTCCGATACATATGTGCGCGTAGGATGCGGCGTGTACCTCTCTCTGCATTTGGCAGTCGGTTGCGATAGACCGCTGCTGATGTCTAGACCTGTCCGTAGGGAGGTATGGATGACACCAACCCCGGGATGATGGTATGTTAAACTGCTACCCCAAGAACCCACCCGCTTTCCACTGTATTTTCCCGGTCAGTAGTACGCACCGATGTAGGCAGGCTGGGTGGGGAGATCGGAGGCGACGATGATCGATGAGATAGGTCGCACTGAGATTGCTTGACAACCAGAGGAGTTGGCTTTATATTTCCCGGGATGGACCCATGCGGGCACCGCACGTCTTCTTCTCCCATCTGCGCCTGTGGTTGTTAGGGGCTCGGCGTTTCCTGCCACGATGACGAGAGAACTGCTTGGCCCGGCGTCCGCGCCTCGGGGGAGGGGGCCAGGTGGCTCCCGAGGCCCTAGGTACCTAACCTTAGGTGCCTGTCTTATAGGCCCAATAGGTACCTGTAGGTACCTACGTTCCCTCACGGTCTGTCTGTAGGTACCCCGTCTGCGTAGAGGCACCTGGGGTCCCCAAGATAGGAGGTACCTACCTAGGTACCTCAGGTACGTCTGCGTGCCTCTACGTAGCAGCGATTTAACCTGATTCGTCGCTTTGTCCTACCTCGTGCCAGATCCAGCAATTTCGCGTAGTTCAGTCCAGCGCCATGCACCTACAATGCATGCTCGGTGCGTCTGTCTCTGCCGGCGTCGAACTGGTTTCGCCATCGCCTAAATCCGTAGAGGCCAAACCTACGGCGGCGCTTTGTCGCGTGTTCTCCATCTCCTCTTCTTTATCTGGTCTGAGTAACCTTGAGGTATTCTTCGGCCAGGCAAAGATCCGGGTGTTGGGGGATCCTGGGGCGGCCGCTCGGTTTTGGGGGGGATTGTTGGTCAGCAGTATTACTTCCCGTAGGTACCTACACCTGTATCGCTCTCTCTAGGTGGCAGCGATGGGTGGCAGCGATGGGCTCAAGGGTACCTCGCCCCCCCCCCGGTTGTCGAAAGTAGCCGCCCCAAGCCCGTCCAATGCGCCCTCCAGTGGCTCCAGCCGGCTTAGCACGGTGAGCTTCCCCTGTTAGCCCCCTACATCATTCTCGCCAGACTATGTACATCGGTCGCGTCTCGGATACTTACGTAGCCCTTCGCAGGCGCTGAGCCCGCCTTGGGTACTTCTATCCTGGCCCGGCCTGCTCCAGACGCCAGATCCGTAAGCCCACTGTCCTAGCTGGTTTCAATCCCATCGTCCACCTACGTCTACGAGTCCTACGATCCGCCTCTCTCTCCCTTCTTTTCTTCCTTCTCATCTCTCTCGACGACGCCGCACCAGAATTCTTCCCTCCCAGAAAGACGAACCCGCCGTCTCGTGGCCACTTCCGCGCAGCCTGCCTCGTCCCGTTTGCCTGGCACTTCAGACCTGTGTTCATCCACGTTTTCTCTTCTGCCTCCTCGCGTCGTCTTCTGCTTTCAATCTCGTCTCGTTTGTTAGTCTGGAGCGCCCCGGTGCCCGTCTGTCCCGGTGTTTGTATGCGCGAGAGCCGAGGGCATCGCCGGAGAGAGCTGGCTTGACGGTCCAGCGAGAGAGCATACCACACAGGAGCAGCCTTATCCACCGCCCCCCACCGAATCCGTATACCTCGTACATGGTCAACGCGTACACAGGTTCGCCTGCCACAGACCAAGACGCATCCCATCGTCCCGCCCCGAGCCCGAAATCGAGCATCTTTTGGATCGCACACAGGCTAGCTGCATACTGCCAATAGCAAATCGCGAGCCGGCCGCCATTATCGTCATCCCGCAGCTTCCCGCCGAGGACCACTTGCTAGTAAAGGAACGGGACCTAATTCCTATTGCCTGGGGCCGGCAGCACAATCCTGGGTTGCACTCTCGATTGCTTGGCCCGGGCCTGAAACCGCTCACGGGACTGGTGAACCAGCGCGTGTAGGTGCCCGAAAGTTCCTTGCCCTGTTAGGGAAACCAAGAGCGGAAACTTGGAACTAGATAGCCAGAGGGTGTGTGGTGTGTGTGTGTGTGTGTGTGTGTGGGTGAGAGCGAGGGCGACGAAGACAAGCCCCAAGCTGCAACTTTTTTTTTCGGCGTGTGACGCCCGGGTAACAAACGATGTCAACAATGCAACAGCTGAAGAATTTCATCCGCCATGGTACGCCTTCGTCAACTTTCCCCTTTCTTCTCCCGCATCTTCAGTAGTGGTTCCTTTCTTCTTCTCCTTCTAGGGAATTATCCCCCCCCCCGCCTCTGTCACTCCATGTCCCTCTTTCTCGCGAGCGGTCCTAGGAAAGAATAATTCGGTCGTTGATCTCGCATGGCAAATCTAGTTGCTACGGCGTAGTCCTTCCTTTTTTTCTTCCTTCTTCCACAGGTTGGATTTCCTACCCGCGTATTCTCCCAGGTGTCGTTTCGACCTGCTGCAACCATACCCTGCATGTCCCACTGACATCCATCACCCTTACTCCAAACAGGCAAGCAAGCCAGGGTGACCAACTACGAGGAATCCCCGCGAAAACATGAATATTCCCCCCCTCAGACCGTCGCGCAACAACACAACGCCATGGGCCACGTAACCGAACCCGGAAACGCGACCGGCCATGGACAGCGAAGCGGAAACGTATCCGACGTCTATGCTGCTCAGTCAGGCGATGCCAAACACCACAACCGCGTCGCGAAGGCGGACGGCGTTGCTGCCCATCATGCCGACGCCGACAGATCCGCCTCCAAGGGCCATTCGGTTAAGGGCAGTGGCAGGAGAACCGATGATTCCCACGCTGCAAAGATCGTCCAAGAGGAGAACGAGAATAGGAACAAATTCCCCAAGTATCCCGGTCTAGAACGGTGGGCGCTGTTGGAGAAGATGGGCGACGGCGCATTCAGCAATGTCTATCGGGCGAGAGACTTGACGGGCGACACCGGCGAGGTCGCCATCAAAGTCGTCCGGAAGTTTGAGATGAACAACATGCAGGTGAGTCCGCTAGCAGTTGCTTTTTGTCTTGGGCCAAGTCTCTAGGCTCTCTGCATCCCTTTCGTTGAAGATTTTTCTTCGGTGGAACCAACGTTTCCTTTTACCAACTCCTGGGGCTCGATCTATAGGGCCACAAGCATCTACATGCGGATTTCAAAAAGGCTCCGAAGGCTGCAGAGGTGCGGATATCTTCTTTTTCTTTGTCGGAGTGGTGAACAGCGGAGTCGTTTTCCCTCTCTATTCGGCCCACCTCTACTTTGCCTTCGTGCACTTGGGATCTTGATCTCTTGCTCCTTCACCCTCCCCTTCCTTCCTCTCTCGTCTTGTCGTTTCCCGATCTACCCTCGTCCCGAGCGGGGTGGAGCAAGTCTGACGGTTCGTTGCAGCGAGCGAATATTCTGAAGGAGGTTTCGATCATGCGCCAGCTGGATCATCCTAACATCATCAGGCTCGTCGACTTCTCCGAGTCGAAGCAGTACTACTACATCATCCTCGAGCTGGCGCCCGGCGGAGAACTGTTCCACCAGATTGTGCGCCTCACATACTTCAGCGAGGACCTCTCTCGACACGTTATCGTGCAGGTGGCTAAGGCGTTGGAATACCTTCACGAGGAGAAGGGGGTCGTGCATCGGTAAGTCGCTTATTATATTAAATCAGCCCTGGGACCCGGATCTGCATTCTCGCCTTGCCGCCCCAAGCGACAGGTCTTGCCCGGTTGCTGCATATCCGAGTCCTTCCTGGACGCCCGTTCAGAGCGCATCAGAGATGGCTGAATTGGGCAGCGGTGACGTCACGTGCCGCCAGGATACGTCCCCCCTGCATCAGCCGGCTAACGTGCATGCGACAGCGACATCAAGCCCGAGAACATCTTGTTCAGCCCCATCCCCTTCGTTCCGTCCCGGCACCCGGAGCCGAGACCGCCCGGAGACGAGGACAAGGTCGACGAGGGCGAATTCGTCCCGGGCGTGGGGGCCGGGGGTATCGGCCAGATCAAGATTGCCGACTTTGGCCTGTCCAAGATCGTCTGGGACAACCAGACCATGACGCCGTGCGGTACTGTGGGATACACGGCGCCTGAGATCGTCAAGGACGAGCGGTATTCGAAGTCGGTTGATATGTGGGCCCTCGGCTGTGTGCTCTACACGTTGCTGTGCGGCTTCCCTCCGTTCTACGACGAGAGCATCGAGGTGCTCACCGAGAAGGTTGCCAAGGGTCAATTCACCTTCCTGTCGCCGTGGTGGGATGACATTTCGAAGTCTGCCCAGGATCTCATAAGCCATCTTCTCACCGTCGACCCCGAAAAGCGATATACCATCACCCAGTTCTTGAAGCACCCGTGGGTCCAAGGATCCAGCCCTACGCCGCGAGGCGAGAAAAGGCCGTCGGGCCAGGACGTGCTACGCGCCTTCGACGCCGGGCGATTTATTGACGGCGAGCGTCGCATTGATTTCCGGTCTCCCGGTGCCGTAAACCTGCGCGAGATATTCGATGTTGGCTACTCTGTGCACCGGCAAGAAGAAGAGGCCAAGCGACGGAAACAGATAGGTGCCAAAGGGGCTGCGCCGGCACGTCTGTCCGGCCTCGACGAAGATTTGGAAGAGGATGAGTCAGACCCCGAGTACGTACACGACAATGCCGACGCCCAGCAACTCGAGCAGACCATGCGGAAAACCCATCTGGGCAAGGACCAGGAGCGCGGGAGAGAGCGGGAGAGGCATACCGAAAAGGAACAACGCGGATACGGCCAACATAGTGCAGCCGTTGCTCAGGCGGCGCGGCAGCAAGTTCGTGATCGCCACAAGCAGCGCGGCGTGTTCGAGCTCAACCTGGACGGCGCGACGCTGCTGGGTAGACGTGCGGGGAAAGCCACAGCCAGTGTCGGCGGCTCATAGGATCTTCCAGTCGACGGTGGTCGTGAAGAGGGGGGGGAATCTTGGCGCCAAAATTAACGGTATACGCTACGCTCGTCGGTAGAACATCCATCTCAACCACCGGCCTTTTCAGAGGGACCACCAGTGTGTACGAGGACTAGGAGGGGTTTGGAGGCGTGGGTAGTATTGATTTGAACGAACAACATAACTGGGGGCAACAACGCTTTTACACATGGGGGCAGGCGTTCCCGGAATGATAATCGTACTTGAAATATCCAACCGAGTTTTCACGCCTCTAGGTAACAAATCTCGCAGAACGATCCCATCCCTATGTCGCGCTATTCCCATCTGATGTACCATGATCTTTTGGCGATGCTGTTACTACGCTGCTTGCGGCATCCCCAGGAGCTTAGGGGCTCGACGTCTCGAGCAATTCTCGATCTCGCATCGTGATCAGAAAGCCGCCATCTCTGCTAGACAATATTCCATAAGTACGGACCCTCCTCCCTATCTCTAGCCCCCCGCCATGATAAACGCCTTTGAGCGCTCGTGCCATCCCGAGGAAGGAGCTGGAGGATGAACATATATCTAGAGCGTGGCGACGGTCAAACGATTCGTAGGTGAAATAAGGGGGGTTATGGAAGGGGGAAGGGAGGTGTTTGACAGAGGGGAGAGCTGGTTCTATGAGAGAGAGGGGGGGTAAGGGGTGTGCAATCTGGGATGGTAGCTGGTGGGAGGCTGCGGGTTGAGGCGAGAGACAGAGCCAACATATCACCATCATACCCTCCTCCTCTTGATTCCATGGCTTCCTGCGGTATCTTGGTTACCGATCCGGGTGGTTTGAATGGTATAGAGAAGGAGTGAATAGGTGAGGGGGATGGGATGATCGACGGCGGGTGCGTGACGTATAGGTAAGTCGGAGGGACGTGGATCTTCTCTCTGGCCAAGGAGAGATTCCTTAACGATCACAGCGCTGTCAACACCCATTGCCCCCTGGATTCTACGTCGGTGCTGGGCAAGTACTTAAGTGGCCGAAGCCGGACGAAGCATCGGATCGCTATCAGCTACGAGTCATCCCGCAATGTAGCATGAGAAATTGTATCAAGTCTACCGTGCCATGATGCCGAAACTGGAGGTATACCAATGTCTGCGAGGACACCAACACAGAAGTAATACTGAAAGAGCTCGCTACCTCCCCCCTTACCTCGCTGCCGCTCCCCCTCGTCGAGATACCCCTAGTGGGCGACCCATAGAAGAGCCCCTCCTAACTTGCTTGTCTAAACGCTCAAGTTCTCCCTCCCTTCCCCCCTCTCCTTCCTCGCTCTCCCGTTAGCCTTAGCCGTGTGTCGGCGGCGGCGAGGCCACGGCCCAGAAGTCGAAGTTGGGGTTGTCGTAGCCGCCGCCCTCCTTCCAGGTCGCGGCGTGGGGGGCGTAGTAGTCCCAGTTGGCGGAGGTGTTGAGGCCGAGCTCGGCCCAGGCGAAGATGCCGTCGGCGAAGGTGGCGCCGAGCATGATGTAGTTGGGGAAGGGGTCGTAGGCGTCGGTGGCGGCGTAGCCGGTGAACCAGTCCTCGAGGTTGGAGGTGCGGGGGATGGGGTTGGCGCTGTAGGGCGCGGTGGCCTCGACGGCGTCGCGCAGGGCCTGGTCGAAGAAGAGCTGCGAGAGGTGGGCGACGGCGCCGCCGGCGTACGTGCCGTTGGGCAGGGTCGCGGCGCCGACGTGCGCGATGAGGTGCTGGTGCGTCGCGCGGCCCTGGTAGTGGCCCGGGAAGATGGTGTCGAAGGCGACGACGCCGTCGCCGTCGGCCGCCTGCACGCCGCGCAGGTACGTCGTCGCGAGCCCGCCCTGGCCCCGCGCGCTGACGCCGCTGTACTGGCCCGTCGCGTTGCACGACCACGTGTCGATCAGCACGCCCGCCGCCGGCGCGCACGTCTGCACGTCGACGAACTGCAGCTCGATGTGCAGCGGCACCCCGGGCACGCCCTCGACCACGTCGCTGCGGATCGGCTCCTGCAGCACGAAGTACGGCCCGTTGGCGTTGTCGGGCGTCAGCACGCAGCTCGTGTTGGACCCGAAAATCTCCCGGCTCGGCGTGTCCTTGGTGAAGTCCACCAGGCCCGTCTTGTTGTGCGACTGCGCCGCCCACTTCTGCAGCGCCGCCGCGTCCCGGCGGTGCAGCCACGGGGCTGTTTTTTGGCGGACCGGCCCAAGCAGCAGTTAGCCTTGCTTCCCCCCCCGACGGAGAGATCGTGTCGGTTTCGGACGGGGGGGCATCAGAGCCGCCCATGCTTACCGTTCTCGGCGCCCCTCTGCTTCCGGAGCCGGGCGAAGGTTTCCGCTCGTCGAGCCACTGCAGAGATGTACAGGTCAGTAAACCGCTGTCGGCGATACATATGTCTAATGCATATACCCGGGTCACGAGGACGGTATTAGATATCACTCCACAGCCGCAGTGCCAACCCCTTTTCCCAAGCTTTTCGCGTGATGTCGGACTAAGAGGTTGAAGAGGGGCAAGATTGGACGCAGCGACTCACTAGCACGCTCCTTGCGGGCCCTCACCGCGGGCGAGTTCTGGCACGCTTCCAGGGCTCTCGCGTTCATCGAGGCGACGACGTGAGCGTTGCCCATCTGCTCGAGGGCCTCGCGCTTCCCGATCTTCTCGCCCGGGTGTCCGGAGGCCAAGGGAGCCAGCGACAGAGCCACTGCCAACGTGGCCGCGATCGAAGACGCGGACACCATTCTCGGGACAGGTCAGGGCCTTTCTTTCTGTCTGCGGTGTGGTAGACGGTGCTGGAGGATGGCCGGTTGGATTTTCCTCCCTTTTCCTCTCGTCACTCGGGGGCGAGCCTCCTTTTTAGCCACCGGCCCTCCTCCTCAGCGGCTCGAAACTTTCTTCCTCTTTTTTTTTCAACCATCGACGCCAAGTTCCGTAGGCCTGCCTACGGTACTTCTCCATCGAGACCGCCAAGAGTCGCCTTCACGGCAGACGGCACTGCCCATCGCAGAGACTGCCGGCAAGAGGGGACGACAGAAAGGACGTCCAGCCTGCTCGAGTGGTGAGAAGAGCGTATGCCTCTGCCACGGGACCCCGCAGAACCGTGTCCCGAGTTGGTCCCTGGACTCTACCTATATAGGGTCATTAGAAGAAGACGCTGGTTCGCGCCGTTCTGGGAGACGTTCGTCTTTACCCGGTCTTGGAAGCCCGCCGTGATCCCAGATGAAATAGGTAATTGCTCGACGCTCTCCCAGCGCCCGCGAGCTTGGGCGCGTCGAGGACCCTGGGTCATCGAATGAGGCTAAATTTACCGCATTTCAAACCCAAATCTCTTGATAGGTTCATCCGCACCCCGGGCTCGTTTACACCCCAGAGATTGTTCATCGTTCCAAGTCCCGTCCCGGGTCCCCCCCATGGCCCGCCCGCCATATATTGGGCTCGCACGACAGACTCGCTCCTTGGGGCAGTTGACAACGACTCCGACGGGAGTGATTGGACCGGGGCTCGAGGCCATGGCACGGCCGCGGCGCGAGCGGTTAGGACAGGGCAAATACCGTTTCGTGGCAATGGATGTCGGCATCGAGTCACGTTTCATGTGCGCTCTGCGACCCTGCTTGTGGCATTTCCCACCTAACCCATCTCATCTGGGGTTCTTCGCCTCGCCGTCCCCGGGCGATCGATACTCATCGTCTTATGTAAGAAATCCCGCCGCCGATGTAATAACCAGCACATTGCAATAATCGCGGCCCCTTCTAGGGATCAGCCTAAATATCGTGGATTGCCCCTTGAGCAAAGGGGATCTACTTATCTCGAGGCGCAACATCAGGTCCACAGACTATCATGCGACCACTTCACGGTCTTAGTCTAGGAGCTTGCGCTGCCGAGAGTGTGAAAGAAAACCGCCTATGGGTTCGGGTAGATGGCAGTCGGTACGAATCTACGTGTTCAGCGTTTCGCGTCAAAACTACGTGGGGGAGTTAAATGAGCCAGACACCCTGCAGGATAGGTCTGGGTTCGGCTTGTGTCTCCCAAGAGCAGTTAGAAATGGCTTGGAGATAAATTAATTATGATCGCTATCTATCATAGTACTTGCGGAGTCTGCAGGCAAAGTGTGAGTCCTATGATGAGTTGACATCCCAGTCCTGGAGAGCCTAGGTTATAGCGAAGATCTCTTTAGCTTCCCTCTGAGCAAAATTCCCATCGAGTGATAGGTCCCTCTCGGCTGTCGTTTGCGTCAGTGGTCGTTGATATCAAATCGGCCCTATCCCTTAAGCGCCGTTGCCGTTGTAGAGGACAGCGTTGACAGTGCCGCTAGGGATTCCGGTAAGCCTGCCCGTGGTATAGAGCGCCTTGATGCGGTTGGTGACTGCAGCAGGGGTGCTGAGGCCCTCGAGCGCAATCAGGTACAGCGCGAGACCAGTGACGTGGGGAGTGGCCATCGAGGTACCAGAGATGGTGTTGGTGGCAGTGTTGGAGCCGATCCAGGCGGAAATGACGCTGCTGCCGGGGGCAAACAAATCGACAACGGCGCCGTAGTTTGAGAAGGAAGAAATGGCCCACGAGGAGTCGATAGAACCGACGGTGATCGCATCAGCAGCGGAAGCGGGCGATGTGTTGGCAGCGTTGGTGGCGCTGTTGCCAGCCGCAACGACGGACAGGACACCCGAGCCGAAGGCAGAGTTGACGGCGTTGTTGAAAGCGGAGGAGAAGCCACCGCCTAAGGGTCGAGTTAGTCAATGAATTCCAACCAACTCGCTGACGCGGATGGTGAATAGCTTACCGAGCGACAGGCTTAGGACGGAAACGCTTTGGCGGCCCTTGCTGATGACATCGTTCACAGCCCAGTTGTATCCGCTCAGGACAATCGCGGTAGTGCTAGACGAACCCTGGAACACCTTAACGGCGATGAGGGTAGCCTTCTTGGCGACACCATAAGTAGAGCCTACGGTACTCAAATTAGACAAGCTCGGCGTGATTGTCACGTAAGAAAAAATGGCACGATTGCCATCTCACCTCCGATGGTACCGGCAACGTGAGTGCCGTGGCCTACAGCGTCGGGGTTGCTGGTGCTGGCAGCGTTGTAGCCTAGCGACGCACGGCCGCCAAACTGTTCATGAGTTTCCAGGATACCAGTGTCGATGATGTAGGCATAGGTGCCCTCGCCGGCGGAGGTGTCATAGATGTACGACGTGGAGCCGGAAGTGCGGTGGGAGACGGTGCCCAGTCCCCAGGGTGCGCCGGTCTGGGTGGTAAGAGCGCGCTTCGAGAGCTCGGGGGTCTCGTCGAAGAGGTACCAGACCTGGTCCTCCTCAACCTCGGCAACCTATCGCGTAGGGTCAGCTTATAGGCCGGATACAGGCCCCGCGAGGCGTTGAGGTTTGATAGCTTTAACGAGTGACTATCTGCTGAGAGATGTCTCGGGATAACCGAGAAGTGCAGTGGGGAGCTAGCTTGACAAGTCGTTCGAACGGCTATTCAACCGAACGCTGCCAAAGAAGCCACTGCACAATGCCCCCCTGGCAGCAGGATAGTGTTGCTAACTTACGTCGGGGTGGTTCTTGATCTGCTCCAGAGTCTCCTCGTCAAACTCGGCGGAATAAGCGTTGAAGTTTGAGATGTGGTACTCGTGCTCGATACCAGTGGTGTCACGCTTAGACAGGCTGCGGCTGTGGATGTCGCGAGCCCAGTTCACATGGGTCTTGAAGTCCTCAGTGGTGATGCCCTCCTTCAGGGTGACGATGTACTTGTTGGGGACGATCTCCCGCTTCTGCTGAGGAGCAGTAGGAGCGGCGAAGATGGCAGGGAGAACGGCTCCGAGGAGGAGCGCGAGGCGACGAAAACTAGCCATGGCGGATAGGCACTGGTATGCAGGTCAAAGATAGAGGAGCTCGTAAGTCAACCTTGGGTGATCGAGTTGGTCTGAGAAATTATCCGACAGCATGGGCACCGAGAGTAGTTTATATAGACTTTTTTTTTAGATGTCCAAGAACTTGAAATTCATGACCGATGGCGACACCCCGTAGCCATTATTGCGATATAGGACAACACATTCCAGAACGAGGTTCTCATGATGTACAGTCGATCCTCGAGCTTCCCGATCAGCTTTAGGAGTCATATCGGCCTGGCTCAAAGAATTAGTTAGGGGTGGCAGCGCGATTCAAAATGCGGAAGGAGGAAATAGGACGTGTATGCACGAAAGGGCCCCCAGCAAATGTAAGTGGTTACCCGAGCTTATTCAGAAGAACACACTAGACTGACGGCTTGGAATTTGACCCAATGCTCAGCAGTGAAGAGTGCGGGAATGATGCCGAATGGGTAGCAATCGACTTGGCAATGTGACTTCGATGCCAGAAAGCGAAGCTGAATGCAGGTCAACAGACAGAGAGAGCAGCAGGCAGGAGGTCGTGGCTCAAGCCAGGGAGGGAGATGGAGGCGAGCCAACATCGGGGTTGGGCCGAAGTGTGGATTTTCCGATCGCTCATGGTGGTACGATTAAAGGTCTACCAGACGATGCTTAGCCGCATATCGTACCTTAAGACTCTCCAGATCGCCGGGGGGGATTCGATGAGCCTCCTCTGGGTTAAACCTACGGTTCCCTCCAAAGAGAGTGCCCTATATCAGCTAGGTGGTATAGGTAAAGATCAGCCGAGGTTCTGAGGGCGGTAGCGCTCATATCAAGACGAGCGCAGTGCGATCTGCACTTCAACGGACCCCGGATCGTCGTGAGGCTCCAAGCCTAAGCTCGCATACGGCATGGGCAAAAGCACCATAATCTCACTTAGGGGGCGCCCTTCTTCTAGCCTTGGCCGTGAGAGGGCAGGCGAAACTCGGATTAGGCCCGGTCAACCCCTGGCTAGCGTCGGATGAGATGCCAGTGCCGGCACGAAGAAGCTATAGGAGTGTTCAACCAGTTCCCTTCCGTTCGTTGGCTTACTCCTCCAATAATAGGCCACGGGAGACAGCAAGCTAGCTTATCTCGACCGGCGACGGGGGAGCCGGGGGGTAGGGGGGGTGCGCTGAGATGGAGATGTAGGTAAACCCGATCTTGACATTCTAGGCCGAAGAAGGGTAGGGAAGTTGAGTAAGCTCGCAGAATTGGCTGGGGTGCCGCCGGCAAAGGCGTATATGATGGTGTGGGTAGCTCGGGAGATGGAGATATCATAGATGATCAGAGATCAAGTTTCTTGGGCCCCCCTTCCCTCTCCGCCGATATGGAGGCTGCCAAGATCCAATAGCAGCGGGCGATGCCCCAGCAAGCGGGACGATGCAACTCGGGAAGGGCTTGTATGAACTTCAGAGCTGCCGTTTTCGTCAGGTAACGCTTGACAGGGACGCATGACGTTCATGTTGACAGAATGGCGCGAAGAATTGGCAATTGGCCACTTTACCGCCTACGCAATATGACACCGTGATAGCTGCAGATGGCGACAGCGCGGGGCACGGCGCAGTAGTTAGACGACACGGAGAGGTGCCTACACGACGTTTCGCTTCGTGGACCCATACCCTTACTCTGGATCCGTGGCCTGGGTCATCAAGGTTCGCGATGCCGATGCGATGCCACATTGCTTTGTCACCGGTGAGGTAGGTAGGTATGTCATCGACGTGCTGTGGTCGATAAGCCCGGCCATCCATCCCTCCGTCCTCGGGAAGAGCGGCATAAGACCACGGTGACGGCCTGCCTACCTCGGGAAGCTTTGCTGAGTAAAGCTCTTTACATTGATTAAACGGTGCTCTGCCATGGAGTGGTGATAATATAAGGATCCCCAACGATACGGGATAGGACACGCGTGACCTGACGAGAATGACTGGAGGCTGCTGGAGGTAAGGAGGGTAACGCCGTAGGCTGCATACTACGTAGTGTCTGCGAGAGGGTGTGCGGGGGGAGGGGTGTTCGTGATGGCCGACTCGGCAAGACGCGAGGGACGACGCGAGGGAATGGATATGGTCTTGGGGGGGGGGGCAAGGGGCACGATGGTGGCAGCAGAGGGAGGAGGACGAAGAGGAGGGGATCTAATATGTTGCCTGATAGGTACCTGTGTACTGCACGGAGCCGCCTATTGGAATAAGGCAGGTACCTAGGCAGGGTACCTAATGTGGGAAGGTGCTATATGCACTAACCCGATGTTAGGGGCGTGTTGGTACCTAGTTATCCGATGTTAGATAATTCGATAATTCAATTCCGGCATGGGTATCTCTTCAGCCTTCACGCTCAGGTACATCAGGTAACAGAGGAGATGAGTAACGTTGGCTACCTACCTACCTCCATTACCCCCTAGGTACCTCTGCCATCCTTGTCACCTAGGTACCTACATGTGATGCCGTAGATCAGGTACCTAGCCCCTTAAGCTCCTATTTCTGTCGAAAAGACTGTCTCTTTTTAGGAGGTAGTAAAAGGGCAAGTTAGAGGCACCTACGCCGCATCCCATCTGATTACCCATGTACCTACCATATGCATTTACGGAGTAGGTATAATCTGGCAGGTGAGCCAAACGGGGCACGCGGATGGCGAGGGAGGGAGTTTGAGAAGAATTGACCCCTCCGCCGTTCGTACTGGCTTAGCTTAGGTAAACTTAGTCATGGCCCCGAACGACGTTACACTGTTACTCGCTTGCAACTTGCCTGCATGTGGTAACGTCGCCCGGTAATCTGCTATGGGCGTCGGCGGGACCGGGGACATTATAGGCAGGTCTGCATATAGGTACTGCTAACCATTCGGGCTGGGCGCCGTATTACATCGTGATGTAGTACCCGCCTTGGGCTATCTGCCCACTCGGGCACGACACGCACCAAGTACAATACGACGGTGTGCGTCTATCATTCGACGTCAATGCGCTATGGCGTGCGGGCGTGCAGACTTTCCTGTCTAAGTATATACCGCATGCTCGCATCGGGTGCGTCTCAGCCTCCATCGCTTGCCGAGCACCTGTCCGTGGAGAATGTAACGAGGGGAGAAGACGAGATGGAGAAATGCAGGCAGGGAGGAGGTGAGGAGAGCGGGCAAGTTTTCAGGACAGGCGACTTGAAGAAAAAAAAAAAGAGCTTGTGATGAATCAGCTGCAATTCGATTCCTGTATTCAACCAGGAGTACGTACAAGCTGGGGTTTGGGAATGCGGCGTGTACCTACATGAGGAAGAGCCCCCGCGGTCTTACATAGACGCGTAGAAGGAGCCATAACAGGGGGGCGGCAAGGGGCTGAAGAGAAGAGGGGGAACCGTAGTCGTGCTGACTAGTCTCGCGTCAATATTTACATAGCAGATGGTAATGACATCGTTAGGTAATGGAAACACCATAGACTGGGGGAATACATAGCCTAGCAGTTGTGTGCCGTATTCTTCCCCGCCTTGTTCGCATGTAGGACTCCAGAACCAGCTCCGTATGACTTTATCTTAGCTCGTGTCTTTAATACTGTCTCAGGCATTTGAGAAACTCCGTTATCGATGGTAAACCTAGGATGGCATCATACCTGCATCCCGAAGGAGTGCAACAGCTGATAGTGTTGGTAGACCATGTTGGCCGAGACGGAGATCTCCCGGAGAGGCCGCTAACGCCAGAGTCAGAATCCGACGAGATGGAAATCAAGACGTAGAGAAATTTGTCATATATGATGTCGCGAGAAAGTACCTACATAGTTCACTGTAGTGCACTCCAAGCATAATATCGCTCGGTTATGGCTTTTGGCGAAACCTCGTCCTACTAAATAACAAAGTACCGGAGCCCAGGCTCCTGTAGAAAGTGGCAACAGTTGCTATCAGGATCTAGGAGCTTTAAAGAGCCTCCATACTCCAAGTATCTCGGAAAGCAACAAGACCCGGCGGTCACGAGTCCAAATTGAAACGAGCGTACGGTAAGAGTTCTGTAACCGGGTCCGGACATTCAAGTTGGATAGATAGATCGTGCCGTAAACTGGGTTTTCGTATGGCCTAGAAGGAATGGCTTTCGCGACGTGGGTATTACGGGCAATACCTATTGGTGCCTATAGTGTGCCCCTACCTGAGAACGATCGGGCGAAAAGAATCAATTCTTCCTGCCTCCGTCTACTAATGCTAATAACAAGAATATCACGCTCGCGTACTGTCTTAACTCCCTCGCTCGGTCCTCTTTACTTTGAACCTTAGACGGTGTTTGGGTGTTTAGTCCTTTGACATATTACCTAATATCCGTCTGTGAACTATCTCGCAGAGATAAAATGGAGCGCGTGTCATATAAGAGAGCACAAATCCGTTGCGCTCCTATGAGCTTAACATGACAGTGTACATGCATTGCACGGAAGGGCGAGCTTGACTCGGAAGGGTAACAATGCGACGAGATAACGTGGGTATTTGATTTACAACCTGGAGGCTACTTCTGATAGACATTCTGGCTTGACGAAGCATGTATGGATGATATTGAAAAGGAGACGCCCTGTTAGGCGCTGTCACTCGATCGCTCTCTTCCCGGGCTATACCTACTGTCCCTAAAGCAGAATATTAGAGTGCGATGAATAGGAAACCGAAAGTCGACGTGACAAGAGGCCCCGGTTAGTGGTCCGGGTTAACTTGAAGATTTCAATATCTCGCCCTCCTTTGTCGGGAGGAGAATCCCCGTCTAGATAGCGGGAGGCTGTACCGGTCTCTGTTTGACGGTCGGACTCTCACCAGCTCATTTTTTCTTCCGTCTGGCCTAGGATTCGAAAACATGGCTCCGGTAGGTAGGTAGGTAGGTAAGTGGTCTGAGGTTGGATGACTGCAAGAACATGGTATTACATGTCGCCGAAATCCCACTCGATACAGAGAAATCGACGCACTACGCCCTGAAGATAGACCCTGGTTGCAGAATGAGAGATTCCCGAGCGATGTGGTGATGGCTGAAGCAAAAGATGAGGGCGGCGAACGCTCCGAGACATCGGGCAGGCTGGAGTCCGGCCTGGACCCACCCGACAGGCTGAGTCAGCTAGTCCAGCCACGGGCAGGTACCTAGGTACCTACCCGGGCACTTAGGAGGCTAGGAGGTACCTACCCTGGTACCTGGATCACCTCTGCTGCCGACTCGCCTCTCAGGTGGTTCTCTGTACCAGGTAGGTACCTAGGTACTAAAAGAATGTCCAAAGAATCAATTTTCTTCCATCCGTCGCCGCTTCTGGCAATGGCGCAGCTTCTATTGATAGAAGGTATCCATCCATGACATGCCTCCGGAGTACCTCCCTGCCTTAGAGAATGTACCTCCTATTATGTGTGTAGCTATTGTTATATACATCCGATCTCGCCTCCGTTAGGTACCGAACAGAACAAGACACCTTGTCGGCGGCGTCGACGACAACATGCCCTTCTCTACCGTCACCACCACAACAACATAGCGACGCCGGCATCACCCTTTTCCCTCCGTAATCAGGAATCGCAGTGACGATGCCGACAGCGTCCCGTCCCGAATCATACCGCCGCCTGTAGATGACCTATCCCCGCGCCTCGGTTGCCGCATCCGCACCCATAGCTGTTCCTTTACGATGGAGCTGCTAACCCAGGGAGGTACGTATGTGTGCATGCACGTCGGCGCATATCCGTACGCGACATGGCCCTCGCAATAGGTTGCGCCTCGGCCTGCTAACTTCCATCTCCCCACCGTAGACTCGTCCTGGTCCTCCATCCCAACCCATCTGCTGCTTGCCGAACTCGAGAGAAGACAGGACGGTCAGGCCGACAACAACAATGCCGAGAAGCCCGCCTGCGGGTCCGGCGACAGAGGCGCCTACGATACGCCGCTCCACGTCTTCGCCCTGTTCCTGATCTTAACTCTGAGCACGCTGGGTGAGTGCCTGTACCTACAAGCCTTGTGGCTCCGCTCGTGCACCGGACTAGCTGGCTAACTACGGGCCAAAAAAAACATGGTAGCATGCGGATTCCCTCTCTTCTCTCGCCGAAGCTCCAAGAGCCGCCGCGCCCACAATATAGTCTTCCTTAGCCAACATTTCGGAACCGGCGTCCTAATCGCGACCGCCTTCGTCCACCTGCTTCCCACCGCCTTCATATCCCTTACCGACCCCTGTCTTCCGTACATATTCAACGAGGGATATCCACCCATGGCTGGTTTAGTAGCCATGGTGTCGGTCCTAGCCGTCGTATCGTTGGAATCGTACTTGACTACCCGGGGCGCCGGCCACTCTCACGCACATGCGCACACGTGGGACTCGGACGACGAAGAATTAGATGAGAATAGGAAAAACGCGCAAACGAATGGCGGCTTAGCCGCAGGGAGGGCTAGCAGCCACCGGGCGACAGATATCGCACTCGACGATCTAGGAGCTAGTCGAGGTCTAATGGCCGACGTCTCGCCACTGCCCGGCTCTATGCCCATCACTACGGCGGCGCCGAACAGCCACAAATCTCCTCTTCCGAGCAAGAATGACGATGACAACGACGAAAACAGCGACGGCGATGATGACGACCTCCATCTGGATCTAAACGAACTCGATCCGACCCCAGAAGATGACGAACTGCCCCTGGCCCGCTCCAACGGGGACGCTAGACTCGCAGCACGGTACGCCGAGTCCGCGGCCCTCCAGGCCCCGCCGTCGCCCGAGGAGCAGAAGCGCCTGATGTTCCAGTGCATCCTGCTCGAGGCCGGCATCCTGTTCCATAGCGTGTTCATCGGAATGGCCGTGTCGGTGGCGACAGGCCCGCCGTTCGTCGTCTTCCTCGTCGCCATCGCCTTCCACCAGACGTTTGAGGGCCTCGCGCTAGGGTCTCGCATCGCCGCGATCCAGTTCCCGCGGTCGTCGCTGCGGCCGTGGCTCATGGTGCTCGCCTACGGCCTCACCACCCCCATCGGCCAGGCCATCGGCCTCGCCGTCCACCGCATGTACGATCCCCTCAGCCAGACCGGCCTACTCATGGTCGGCTTCATGAACGCCATCTCGAGCGGCCTCCTGCTCTTCGCTGGCCTCGTCCAGCTCCTCGCCGAGGACTTCCTCACCGAGAAGAGCTACAAGTCGCTCCACGGCCGGAAGCGCCGGAACGCCGGGTTTGCCGTCTTTGCCGGAGCCACGCTCATGGCCCTCGTCGGCGCCTTTGCGTGATTTCTTTCTCTCCCTTAAAATTTTTAGGTTGCTTTTCGGCCATCTTTCGACGAGAGAAGGGCGTTCCTTTGCTTCCCTACTTACCACCCATTCACTGCTTAATTAGTCCAACCGAGGCGTGATTCTAGAGCTCTATGGGTATAGGCGTTCTTGGAAGGGGACATTCGGGAGGTGGTAACGATACTTTATAGACATGGTTGGCCGCGGCTGTTTCTTGCACTCAGGAGGGCCGATGCGTAGCTACGTTGCTTGGTTCAGGCGTTTCGGTCACATGTAATAAAAAATAAAACCTCTTCGAAATGATTTTCAATGTGCGTTGACACACCCTGTTTCCTTTTCCTCATACACTGGTGCCTCCCAAGTCGCTATGAAATTCTAGCCAGGTGTTCGGTATTAGGCGGCCTTAGGCACCGCGCTAGCCCACGGGTAGGTCGTCGTCATCGGCGAGCCGTAGCTACCCAGGTCGTTGTAGTCTTTGGTGATCGTCTTGTTCTGGAGCACTTTCGTCACGAAGGGGAGGACACTGTTGCTTTGCGGGGGTTAGACTCGAAATTTACTAAGCAAGAGGTTCTAGAAATGGGTTGAGGTGGTGAGGGATGGGGGGAAGGGGAGTGTAGTCTCGACACTTACAACCCGCTCATGTCGCAATGGCCGCCGCCGCGGACGGACATGGCGATTTGGTCGCTGACGCCAAGCCAGTCGTAGACCTGCTTGGCAGCAGGGTAAACGATGATGGAGGTGCCCTTGGAGTTGGTGAACTGGTCGCCAGTGCCCTGGTCGATGACAAGGGCGCGGGGGGCGATGGCGGCGGCGATGGTGTGGGCGTCGTAGGGCAGGTTCTCGGCGTGGTTGACGAAGGTGCCGAGCGTGCTGTCGGTCCACCAGCCGGCGCCGCTCTTGCTGTTCTCGAGCGTCTCGTCCTGCCCGCTGAGCCCGTGGTACCGGTAGGGCCCTAGGCCCTGCACCCCGCTGCTCATCGGCATCGTCAGCGTGATCCGCGGGTCGAGCAGCCCCGCCGCGAGCGCCGCCTTTCCCAGTCGCGAGCACCCCGTCACGCCCACCCGGCTGCTGTCAATCTCGGGCACTGTCGCGTTGAGCGCGTCGAGGACCCGGTGGAAGCCCCAGGCCCATGCCGTGAGGACGCCTGTTTTGTTTCCGAGGACGGTCGCGGGTTAGTCGGTAAACCTGCTCTCATCTACTCTCTTGGTACGAAAGGAATTCATCTATGGGGAGCGTGGAACACAGAGGACGATAGACAAAATAGCTGTGATAGGACATACCGATGTCCCGCCCCTTATAGAGATCCCAGAATGCGCCGGTCTTAGCGTTGCTATCAGGCGAGACGCGAGTATAGTCGAAACCAACGACGGCGATGCCGGCCTGTAGGTAAGGCTGGTTGGTCATGCCGCCGATGTTAATGACAACGGGAGCCGGCGAGGCGGATGGCAGCGCGAGCGTAGCGCTGAATCTACCCGTCTTGCCGCCTGCCGTTACTTCGATGTTAACCGTACTACCGCTACGGGTGGCCTTGACAGTCTCCTGAGAGTGGTCCGGGTAGTAGCCGTATCTAGGTGAGAGCGCGCACGTTTGTCAGGACGTGCTCAAAATTAACGAGACTCGCACAACTTCGTAGATGTGTGCAGGATTCATTCGAGTCTCAGAGGCCGACTCACTGGTATTCCTGGAGTAACTGGACGATCTCAGGCTGCCGGCATCGGTACCATTCCTCAGGCGTCTGGATCCTGTTCTTCCCATTTCCGTTCATTACGTCGGAGGCGAATGAGGGCGAGTCGCCGCCCTCGCTGTCCGTCGTCGTGTAGGCTAACGGAAGCCAAGGGTCCGGGAGCGTCGTCTGCTTTGGGAGCTGCTGCCACGTGGGATACTTGCCTGCCGAGGGGACCGGTGCGCATTCTGCCAATCGCGCTGCGGCCGCTGCCGTGCTAGACGGTGCTGGAATTGCCGCCCCTAACCAGGCGAGGGCCACAGTGCCGATGAAGGCGGCGGACTTAGAGTACGGCATGCTGGGCGAGAGTCGTTGGTCAAGGCACGACGCACGAGTAGGTCTGGATGAAGGATATGGGGTCAAAAACACCCATGGTTTTGATCCGAACTGTAAGAAGGAATTCAGATATTATTATATTCCTCGTCTTCACCACCCGTAGCATGCAGAAGTGGTAACATCGGTCGGTCCCGGAGCCTGGGCTTCCTTGCCTTCATCGACACTCCCGCTACCCCGAGAGGACGAGTAGGATATTTTTGGAAATGTGGCTATTCAATGCGTACAGGCCCTCGAGGCCGCTGGTAAATGACGAAGCGCGGCTCGTGGGGACGATCGGGTTATCTTTTATCTTTCCGCGTCCAACTTTCAACCCTGGTCGCAGCCAGCGCCCCTCTCGCGGCTCTTTGCAACCGAGCATCTGCTTTGTAGAAACGATCCACTTCAACGTGACTGAGGAGAAACCTGCTCGTGGCAGAACTGGGATTAAGACCGAGAAAGACCTTTTCTAAGGATCTCGCGGGAGTCGGGGGGGCCAGGCCTCTCCTGAGGTGACATGGAGACTTTAGCCGGTAATCGCAAAGAACCATAGTTATCGTCGATATTACACCCTCCAACCGCTTCTGCTCACTTCCCCCAATATAGGTTGATACTTCTTTCAACACAGTGCTGAAAAGCTGGTACGCCTTCCCACGCCTTCCAACCCGTTATGCCATCACTTGGCTTTCGGAAAAGGAGACCCCACTGCCTAGTTACCTACCGGATGCCGTCTAATACCTAGCTTGCAAGATCGGTGCAAGGGGAGTGGTGATGCCAAGCATGTTGCCAAGCACGCTACCGTAGATGCGTTAGCTAGCTAGCAAGCCGCAGCTCTGCAGGCTGCCCCGTCGTTGTCGATTGTAGTCGTTATTTGACAGCGACGGTAGCGTCGTAACGCTTCGAGATAACTATTAGCTTGGCCATACCGATCAGGCCCCGCTGCTACGAGCTGTCCGCGGCCTGGGTACAGAAGTAAGGGATCTGCGAGGCTGGGCGCCGGTTCCTACTACCATTATCAGTAGTCCGTCAGTTCCGACTATAGCTACAATATTCCAACGGTGACTAAGGATGCCGTGAAGTCTCGTAGACGAGAGCGGTGCTCGCTGCCCAGCTGCCGATGCCTGTCTACCACGATCACAGACCTGAGAACTTGGGTATTTCAACCTTCTCGTGGGGACGGCCCTTTTTTCCATTGCGATAACTGCCGACCCTCCGCCTTGCGTTCAGGAATTGGAGGCGACTGCGTATGTGCGGTATCGAAGCAGCGTGTGTTCCAATGGACGTACCTAGTGTTTACAGTATGTTCTGACCTTTTCGTGAGAGGGAGGAATTGGGACGGAAAAAGAAAAGAAAAGACGGGCCAGTTCCGATTCAGGTTTCCTACGTTCTCATTGCCTGAGAGGAGGGCCACCTCTCGGTATTATGCTTAAGAGGTTATGCAGTTATGTCAAGTTGAACTTCAACCAATCTAATTTGAACAATCGCGAACTATTCAAGTCTATAAGCCTATTACCTCCTGCGGTACGTAGTTGATGCTGATTGGATGCTAGGTCTCTTAGGTAATAGGGGTAATTACCTAACTAACCCCACCTGACACCAACCCAATCATCCGACTATAGACTTACCTGGCAGTAGGTATACTGAAGTACTCCAACACCTTTTCATTTAGGCATCATATTCCGAATTCCTCTCCTTCTCCCATCCATTCCTGTCCCGTCCCCTCCGCTCTTCTTCTGTTTCGTTCCCTCTGCCGCCCACCGCCCACGCAAGTCGGATCCTATAGGTACGGGCATTCCCGAACCGAACAAGTGAGCGAGGAAGCGTAGGTATAAGACAACAACTCTCGGTGACGATGTCCCTGACATAAGACTCCCAGGGGCACTTGTGGCGTGCGCATCCGACTTGGCAACCGGATGGAAGGGTTCTCGGCGTTCTCCAAGCGGCCGAATGCCACAGTTATCTGCATTGCCGAGACCGTCCGTAGATGTGCAAAGTAGCCATCCTCCGGCTTGGCTTCGATATTAGCCGCGAGGCAGTCCCTCGCAGTCCATAGGGTGGAAGAAGCCCGCAGCATCAATCAGGTGGGGTGCGCAATGCGGACCGAGAAGAATAGAGCGATGCGGAACCTGGCTTTCTGGGAACAATAAATTAATGACACCACTCTATGTTGGCCATCCACGTCACCCGCGAAGGGGGCTTGCTTGGCCGTCGGTTACACGCACATAAGACCAGCAACTGTGGCCACGGGTCTTGCTGTCCACTCGCCTCCGCCTCCTCTATCCTCGCCGACGACAGGAAAATAGCAATGAAGTTTCTCGCCAGCGTATTGATCGCCACTACGGCGGTGCAAGCCCACTGTAAGCCTTCCCGGAAACCCTCGTATTCGCCCGACTAACCGTCCCCGTCAGACACGTTCCCGCGTCTCGTCGTCAACGGCAAGGCCGAGAGCACGGACTGGTTCGCGACCCGTAAGACGAAGAACGCCGACAGCAAGCAGGGCATCGAGAACGTGGCTAGCCCCGACCTCCGTTGCTACTCGTCCCAGACCGCGGCCAACATCCTGACCGTCCCTGCCGGCGCCACCATCCACTACATCTCGACCCAGCAGGTCAACCACCCAGGACCGACCCAATACTACTTAGCCAAGGTCCCTGCCGGTCAGAGCGCCGCAACTTGGGACGGGTCCGGGAATGTCTGGTTCAAGTTCCATACGACGACACCCACGATGGACCGCAACAAGCAGCTCACCTGGCCTGCTCAGAGTACAAAACATTCTCCTTCCCCTCTTTCCACCTCCTCTTAGATCCGCATTCTCTCAAACATGCACCCAAACGTGGAGACTACTAACCCGACCTTCTTCTCCTGCTCCCTCTCCCCAGACGAGTACGTCCTGACCAACGCGACGATCCCGGCGTCGACGCCCGACGGAGAGTACCTGCTGCGTGTCGAGCAGATCGCGCTGCACATGGCGATGCGGCAAGGCGGTGCGCAGATCTACCTCGCGTGTACGCAGGTCAAGATCACGGGCGGCGGCAGCGGCACTCCCGGCCCGCTCGTCGCGTTCCCCGGCGCCTACGGCAGCAGCGACCCGGGAATCCTCGTCAACCTCGGCACCGTCGGCGAGGCCTACGTGCCCCCTGGACCTGCCGTCTGGAGCGGCTGAGCGGCGCGATCCGCCCCGGTAGATAGGATAAGACGGGGTGATAATGGTAGCTTAGTACCGCGCGTCAACGCGCTGAGATCCAGATCTCGCTGTCTCGACGTTGGTCTCGTTTGAGCGTAGGCCATCCAATGATCGATGCCATTTATTCTCCAGCACATAGAATACCCTTAAACGCATGATAACAATGAATGGGATCCGAAAATCACACTCCAGTCTTGCCGGCTACGGTTTATGTAGCTACAGGGACAGTGAAAGCAGTGACGAGAGCGGCGCTCTTATAACATTAGTGTTAATAACCTGGGTACTCCGATTCCTAGGGAGTCTAAGAGGGGGCCCAACAACTTCCCCGTGCTCAGCACATGGTTACATTCTCGATGTCACACCACCTAAACGAAGCGATCTATACGATCTGGGTGGTGTTGGTACTACGACATTGGCGTAGGAAAGTCGCCTGGCGAATGGATTAATATTAAGGCGTGGTTAAGAGTTTAGCTCGGAGACGAGCGAATAGGACGGAACGCTGTGGTTATTATTGTTTCCTTGGGCATGGATGCTGATGTCTTGAGAGGTCCATTAATGCTTCGGAGAGTCCCCTCAGGCAATGTGACTACATATACAATGAATCCCCGAGTCCGTCTGGCGCACTTCTTCCTATCCTACTCTCCCAGCCGACAACCCCGTCTCCACGTTACCACGCCCGGGCTGTTGCCCATCCACCCTTCAGCGAGGTCTAGTCTCGTTAGAATATATATCTCAGCGTTTCTTACGGTGCCTGATTTTATTTCTCCGAAGGCGCTTTCCGGAGGCTCGATCGTTTAGAACTCAACCAAGTATGACGATAGGCAGGACCACGGGAACTTCGAGGTTCTCGTCCTCGAGGAGAACGGGCGGGTGTAGCATTATACGCGCGATGATAGCACGCCTAAACCTGACAGGAAAAGTTCCAGCTGGGGGCACTCGGCTTCTGTAAATTTCGCGTATGGTGATACTGGCGTAAACGTCCCTCAGGGTGATATTCCATCAATTCGGAGTGTTGAGATCGATCTTAACAACTACTTTAGACAGCACTTGTGCTAGAAATCAGGCTGGTTCGGCACTAACGTTGCGCCCAACCTAGACGGGAAGACGAATATTTTACTTATATCTTACGAGTAGGAGGCGAAAGGGGGCTGGGGAGGAGGAGGAGGGGTTGCATTCTCAGCGCCTCGTCCAGCCTGTTTATATTACGACTCCAGGGGCAAACTTTAGGCATTTTAAGGCATTAATTCCAGAAGCCGACGCTGTTCCCCTATGTTTCTCATCCCTCTCTATCGCCCAACTACTACTTGTCGGTTGGGGAAGATCGATAATGGAGGTTGATATAATATCGACTAGCCGAACCTACGAGAAATGGTGGGACTGAGGGTGAGAGTGGCCGTGTGTTGTGGCGTTATCGATTTCAACTCCACCCAGAGGTCAATGTCAATTAATACGGTTGTTCATTGAAAAAAGTAAAAACATAATCCGTTTTCAGTTGATTTCTCCTTTGATAGTGAGAGATGTGCTATAAGGCACGGACCTGGCATCTATTATTATTTGGATTAGTCGACACCGTCGTCGAAAGTCTCCTGGTTCCTAGCTGCCCTACCAATATCTATCTTCTCAAAGCGTCGACGGGTTTCATAATTGTCTTTGTCCGGGCTCGCGCCGCTATCCACCTCGGCCGCACCTCCGAGGTCATCGGTCGCCTCCCCATCATCATGCTGCTGCTGCTGTCTGGCTGCCGTTAACGGAGTTGGCTTGAGCGACCCGTCCTCGTTGACATCTTCCTTAAGGTAAAGCGTGAACACGACTACCAAGTACGTGGCGTTGGACGCGCGGTTACGCAGTACGTATCTGAGGGTGTGTGAGCGCTTCGGTCTAGGCCTAAATGCACGCAAATGGGCACAATGAGAATGCAATTTCAACTGTTGTGGGAGAAGGGGCAATATATCCGCGCGTCGTTAACGACCGAGCTCGGCTTACCTCAGGCTCTGGCCGTCCCAGTATTTCATAATTGGTAGAGTGAAGCCTGGTAGGCGAAGGCTGAACTCGTTAAAGTCAATGTAGGGGTTGTAGAAATCGAGACAGTATGTTTTGCCGTAATGGAATAGCCACCGGCTCCGGTTGTCAGACTTCAAGGCCCACTTCATGCGGTCCTTGGCGGCTTCTGGTGTGCCGATGGCGTGTCGGTCCCTGAGGCCATCTTCATCACCGCCTTCTCCGAAGCACAGCCCACCCTTCTCTGGGCAGATCTCGCCCGGTCCTACGTGAATGGTGTTGAAAGACGACAAGGCAGGCCCGTATAGGTAAGGCTGATCGGCGTACGCGTCGCCTTCGAGGCCGGGGTCGATCCACCACTTCACGATGTTCATGGCATAACCGAAGCCGGGCGGGAGGCGGTCTCGAATGGGGTGGTCAAAATCGTTGCCGAATTGGAGGTCTGTCCCCGAAATGCCGCTAGCAGCTTGCTCATCGGTGTCCTCGTCGCTATCAGCACAGGATGATGACTGCGAAGATCCAGAGCACCGCTCCAGTCTCGGCGGGGCTCCGGACGGGTCTTTCGAGACCGACATCGAGTCGGGACGGGCGGCAGGCCTCTTGGGCGTGAAACGGATTGCTATACTGTACCAGTCATCATTGGCGGTATGAGGCTCGCACGTAAAATAAGGAGAGGTGACGGGCGAGCCTCTAGGCAGGCCGCTGTAATTCCGCACGCGGACGTTGAGCTCCGCGTCGATCAACTCGGTATCGATCCTAACCGGCTCGTGCGAATTAACGGGCACTACGACATGCTGGTCTAGATCGTAGTCTGATCCGGCAGTTACTCGAATGATGTATTTCTCCGCCATGCCAGGGGGGTATTATGTATCTATACGGTGTCAGCCCAGTGCTGAGGTTTTCGAAGGTCTAGCGCGCTGTTACCATGCGCTGATACCGTCGCGGGGCCTTAGCCGGCTTCGCGACCTCGATGGATGGTGCTATCGCGTCGGAATCGGGGTCGAAAAGGACCCCCGACGCGGACGTCGAGGCGTTCCCTATTTACCTGCACGGAGAAAGGGTCGAGCCTTTGACTGGGATGGCGGGTGAGTTTTGGCGAGATTAGAGGTCTCAGATCAGCCCAACTAGTCCCCTGTACCTCACCCCAACCTCTAACCGGATTAGGCGATTTTGCCGAGCTTTTTCCCTGTCAACCAAACTTTATCCCTATTTCGTACAAGGGTCGCTAAATTCTCCTTTCTAACCACCGTACGAACGTACATTTGATTTATTCTTTTTCGCGATTAAAAGTTGCCCTAGGAGCATTCAATAAATAATTAACTAATCGGTGGTGGTGGTGGTGGTGGTTGTGGTGGTGGTTTGGTGGTGCTAGTTAACTTGGTGGTACAGTTGACTTGGTGGTGGCAGTGGTGGCGGTAGTAGAGGCTTAAGTAATCAGAAGGATCTTACCCTAACCAACTAGTGGAGTAAGGTCGTAGGAAAGAGCCAATAGAATCTTTAGGAAGCCGCGACCCGCTTTAGGGTGAGGTTCAGGGGATTAGTTGGGCTGATCTGTAGACTCGCGAGATTATGAAGAGAGCAGAATGTTCGTATGAGCACAGTGTCCAATCGTGCGATGAGCATAGGTACCTACCTATATAATAATTATGTACAGTCAGAGGTATTTATGCATGTGTATATGTACAAGGGAATCAAAGCCACTGGATGTATATAGATGCAAGAAGGTTATTGAGACACTTTCCGGTTTCTTTGCACTTTGCTATTGTGCCCGTCGCCGGAAAGGAAGGTACCTAGGTAGATGTACGTATAGTACCTGCGGATGGTACCGATGTACCTAATGTAGGTACCGAAGAGATAATTGTACGAGACTGTGTGGGAAGGTTGAAAACGCAGGTACCTACAGGTACCTACATATACCTTAAACTACGCAATAGGTGCATACAAATCCGATATTTGCCTATAAATGACGTCAGCATCCAGTTGGAATATATAACCTCACTGCGAGGACATATAAGAAATATTACCTAGGTACCTATGTATATGCAGATTGTACCCATATATGTGCGTTGTGGAGGGTTCGCTCTCGTTGCTTCGCTGCCTTATTTATAAGGCATACAAAACGTTGAAAGCCGAACCCGACTTATTATTGATTGAAAAGGAGTAAATCTAGGTGCCAAAACGGCGATTGAACAGCTTTAAATACAGTTGCGAATCAGCCAATCACAGGGCTCCTTTCAGGGTGTCCTGGGACCCACATATACACACCGTATCCCTTATCCGGGGAGCACGGCATAACGAGGACACAAGATAGAGGCTCCTCGACAGGAAATGGTGAGGTTATCGGTCAACCTCAGCTAAGGCGAAGATCATTGTGTCATGAAATCTACACCACCGTTACTTGGAATTAAGACGAGGAAACGACTTACCAAGAAAATGCGACTGGAAGACTAGCATCAGAGCATAAAGGGCGGCGGGATATCCAATCAAATATACGATATACCTATGGCTAGTATCCTTTTCAAAAAACGAACATGCCTAGGTTGTGACGGCTTCGTCAACACCAACTTGAGTCTACTCCGTCCCATTATTTGCGTTGTTGCTAGTAGAGAGTGGCTTTCTGATCTTCTTTTAACACCCCACCTATAGTTTCTACCGCAGAAATAACACCTCGGGACTACGAACTACAGGGTGGCGGGGCGCAATATCCTGTATTAGCTAGCATACAAGTACGATTTGGGACAGGCCGCTCTGGATAGCAAGGGATAGTCGGTCCCCAGGAATAGAATAAAAAAAAAGTATCGGACAGGAATATAGTGAAGGGAAGTCAAGTCGACTTGGGACCATCTTCGGGACAATCTTAATTAACGTAGGCTCTGCTGTCGGGAATTTATCCACCAAAAGTGCTATGTACACGGGAACGACACCATGGGGGCCTTATTTAGGCACGAGGAACTGATCAATATCGACCCTCTCAAAGAAACTGATATGGCCAAAGCCGACCCAGTATTGTGCCAAGCGGTTATGGGAGAGTAACAGGAGTTGAGACTCGATATATTTGTCTGCCGTTAAGAAATCAGCCGTGTCTCCCTTCCATGACCCTGGAAATGTTAGGGGCCTTACCATTATAAAATCCCATGTGTGCGATGTGGCCTTTGCTCTTGACAACTCGAGCGCCCTGAAACGGCGGCTCCCGGGCCACGCCGATGAATCCGTCGTCGCCGAGATCATCCGCGACGAACGTATACTCACCCCTGGGTACGTTCGCGTCGCCGGTCAGTTTGATCGCTTCCAACCGGCCGCGATGAACACGCTCGTACAAGAACCGCTCGTGGAATTCCGCCTCCGTTTCGCCCTCTAAGCGTACCAGCGGCGCCTTATCCCTTTCCTCTTCGTGTTCGGGCTGATTAACCAGCAGGAACTCGCAGCCGTGGCCGCTATAGTCGCCCACCCAGATCCCCCTCCAAGGTTTCTCTGGGGTCGGGGTATATAGGATAGGGTCGAGGGTCGAGTAAGTTACCACTTCCTCGGCGACGTGCACCCCGAGGGCTGGCGGCCCCATCTCCATCCACTGCCGAATGCGGAATATCTGATCGGACGCCTCCGAGCGGTTACGCGGTTGAAAAATCGACGTAGAAGCCGACGTATAGTTGACCGACGTCGCTAACGGGTGGACACCCGCGGGCTGACCTGACACACGATGATGAGCCGGAATCGCGGGCGGGGGCCAAATGTAACCATGAGGAAATTTATTCGACATCCGACCCCCTAGGGTCTTTTTGCCGAGCGGCTTCGCGAGGAGAAAGTTGCTAAACCGCGGATCCGCCCCCTTGTTAAGAGGCATCGGCTGCTCCGAAAAAAAGTGCCGGACCGGCGGGGAGACCGACTTGTTGCGGATGATGTTCTCGAGGCTGTCGATGTTGAGCTGTAAAATGGCCTTGTCGAGGTGAAGCTTCACGGTGGGTTCGAAGTAGTGGATATGGACGTCCTGGTCGGCAATCCACGGCTCGCTCCCGTCTCGGTTGCGCGTCGCAAGCAGCTGGTAGCCTTCGATGCAGCCTCGTCGTTCGTCATAGCGGATAATGATAAGCTGGCCTGTCAGCTCGCGATCGCAAAACCACAGCTTATGCTTTGTCAGGAACCAGTACGGGTCGTGAGATACGTAAAGCTCGCGCCAACTCTGGCAGGGGTACGGAGTAGTGATCCTGCGTCCCGGCAGATTCGACATCACATGCCGCCTCCATTGCGAGTCCGAGTTCGCTAGTTTACGTATCACGCGGCAGACGAGCGAGACAGCGGCGAGCTCCAAGGGGGGTAGCCATGATAATATAGCATCGATGAGTTCGGAGGGGAGGTCCAGGAGGGATATCGCACCAGAATAGGTTTCCGGAGACGAGCCGTCGGGGCATTCGCCTATAACTCAACGGTCAATGTTATCAGAGAAGCCGGAGCTTTACAACCCGAATCTAGCTTTTTTAAACTAGTCGGAGAGGGAGGGGGGGCGAGGACGCGGAAAGCGGTGGACAGGGTCGGCGATGGCTTGTAAGAATCAATTGATTTTTTTCCCACGTACCTCGGCTCGGTCTATTGGTATCTGCGGCCTCTCGGCCGATAGTGTCAGAGGCACGGTCGTTCTCGTCCACGTCGGGCCAGAGCATCTTTAGGCGATTCGTGGCATCGCAACGCAGGCCATCGTCGGACACAGAGTCGAGGATCAAGATATTCTCCTCGATTTCAGGATTTAGTCTCCCGTAAGTGACTGCAGGGTTGTGAATATTCACGGTCCCTATTGATTTTGGTTCCGGTTCTGAGCCCGACTCGGATACATCGCTAGCCCGTGCGGCGTCGTCGGCAACGGTACCACTGGTGCTGGATTCGCCAGATGACGGGGATCTAGGCCGCCAGACACACTCTTCGCTAGCCATTTTTTTCTCCCACAACCTCCCAGGGCGGGACCTAGGACAAAGTCACGCAAGCGACAGGATGGGGGGAGGGGCCTCGAAGGATCGAAATGACAAGGATGTTAGCCACGTGGTAAAAGAGGGGAGCCCAAGATCGATAGTGAGAGGACAGGAAGGGAGAATTAATAAATGAGATCTAGCAGCTCCGTCAAGGAGGTGGGTGGCCTCGTCACAGGGATCCTCGCGTGGTGGACGTTCGATGCTGGCGATGGTCACGGCGAGGGTTGCGTAGTACGGGGGCCGGAGCTGGATAGGTCGGGCGGTTGTCGGGTCTTTGGGTAGGGTACGAACGAACGTACGAACAGGAGCCGAGAGAGCGAGAGATGCATATCCCTTTATCATGATGATGACAGTACCTCCGTCATCGTAGACACAGCGGCTTTCCGACCCAACGAGCGCGCTGTCGAGCAGTGATCGGCCCTTCGACCAACCCGTCGAGGCTAGTGCGGACAATACGGACTGCGTTTTCGCCGTGCGAGCGCTGGCCAATGGCGGAATTCGGATTTGGCGAAATCGTCGATCTGATTGATGGTTTCCGGGGGATGGGATTATTGTCTTCATCCATCGTGGATTGGGTAGGGGAGAGGGTTGGCGGTGGAGTAATTATGTAGTCGTCTGGCGGGGAGAAACAGCGTCGATTTTTACGGACCATCCCTCCCCTCCTCCCCCTTAGGAGGTACGAGGTACCCAAAAACACGCCAGGTACCTCGGCCTATATGTGCCACCTAGATTGGCTGTTTATAAATATCTTACCTAAACCATCTGTACCTCCTTGCTCTTGTCTCTATCTAGACCGCTCACGTAGATGGACCCGTGATTGCAGGTCGGCGCTGGTGGCTCAGATAGCAGGTTACTGGGTTACATGATACCTAGTACCTACCCGTATAGGAACATTCTGTAGGTATCACATGTGGGCATTACCTGCAACTGGCGAAGGGGGAAATTGTGGGACGGAGCTGTAGGTACCTACCTAACCTGATCCTGGGTACCTCCTTAGGTACCTGCCTGACATAGGTAGGTACCTACTCCCCAGGCCCTTCATATCAGTATGGGGAGTCATCCACCCATCATCCTCTTACCCTGTCTGCCTGCATGATCCCGTACTAGAACTGTAGAGGAGATACCTACGCAGGTACCTCTTCCTAAGGAGGTAGGTACTTCGGGGACCGAAGCCGTGGGCAGGTGTAGGTACCTACCTAAAAGCAAAACGCAGCCAGCAAATAGGAGCGCCAGGCAACAGCCCCCAGATACAGACAGGTACGCACGATTTGCACCACATTAATTGACCCCGACCGCGCTGTTCGGTGCGTTAGAGAGGGCTAGGTCCCCGTGCTTAGGCGGGCTTGCTTTACCCGAGGGAGCGATAGGTGCCTGTGTAGGTATGTTAATCCGACTTCTTACACAACATCGTTCCATCTTCCAAAACCACCAAGCCTCCCCTCCGCTCTCGACTTCTATTTACTACCTACCTCCTACACACCTCCTATCCTTACTTTGACCGTGCCCATCCAGCACCGCATCCGTCTGTCTATCGCCATCGCTGCATAGCCAATTAAACGGTAGATGCTCTCTATTCGCACACTTTGGCGCCGCAGACGTGCAATCCGGCCAAGAGATGAAGTGTCGTATCCATGTGTGACTTTCGGCGGTCCATTAAGAAAACCCACGTTCGCGTGCATAGACACGCCATCAGCCACCTCAAATCGAGGCGGACAAGCCTGGTGACGATGAATTGATCCCCTGTGCAGCAGCGTATCACAGCCGACCACCGCGCACACCACGCACTACCCTACCGCACCACATGCTAGTTCGTAACCTCTCCTCCGGTGCAACTCCGACGAGATGTCTACACCCTGGCGCCGAATGTCCTCCCGCCAATGTCTCCTCCTCTGGCCCCGTATCCATCTATCTGACTTTGCAGCATCCCCCCTACCCCTCGGGCCCGCTCGCGGGCAGACGAAGGGGGTGGCATGAAGGTGAATGCTACACCAACACAGCTGCCATGCTCGGATCGGAGATCCAGCTCGGTGCTGGGCTTCCCTTCGAGATGTAACGGTATCCGAGACGGTCAGTTCCAAGGGAGCCGTAACCAAGGCCGATAACAGCACCGCGATGTCCAACTAGTGTAGCCTTCCTCCCCTTTCGCCCCAGCGTCAGCGCCATGTTTGGAGAAGAGAAGAGCCGAGGAGCGGCCATAGGTACGGGTGCTTGGCTGGTTATCGCCGTGCCAATCATCAGTCGCTGGGCCTCGCACGGCTAGAGGATGGATGACCTTCCCTCGAAAGCCGCCTTCCGTTCTGGTTAGCCACTGATTTTTCCCGTTCGGGTATTACTTTCGCCCGCAGATTTATCCGTCTATATTTCTCGACGTTACGATGCAGGTCCCGGGCTACGAGGCTCTAAACGGTGCGTTTCCAAATGTATTGCCTAACTCGAGTAACGCTCAAGATTCGGGGCTGCGGCTGTTCGCCGTTCTTTTTATAGACGTAGCTTCGGCCACGGTAGCTGATCCTCTCTTGGCGCCTCTGTGCTGACATCCAACTTACTCTTCATTTCCATAGGGACTGCATTCATGAGACAGGTGCTGTCGGTGACGACGTTGAAGCCTTTCCTGACCAGGTATCCTGAGCGCCTCCCCAACCCGCATGCGGGATAGAGCGGCGGAGTTTGCTGGGTTCCGTGGCATAGTTGAATGCTATCCGTGTGCCCTGTCCTTGGCGTTCGCCAGTAATAGGACTGGTCATCTGCGCATCTCGGAGCTTCAGAACCCCTGCCCCTCCCCCCTGGGCACAGACGCAAATGCGACTCCGTACGCTATCAGCAATGCCGATAAAGGTCAGAACGACGATCCGCCAACGAGAATCCGTTCCCGTGGTGCCATAGGTAGCTAGCCAGCGTCTGCGAGGATGAGAATTTGGTTGGAGTGCAGGACAGAGAACGCCCGGTCCTATTCCTGTCACGGCCGTTTGAACTTCCTCTTCGAGCTTCCCTGATTACTAGGACGACCGGACGACCTACAATGGTTGGGATCGTGTCTATCTTCCTTGACTTTGCGAATCGGGCGTACCGAGACCGCTCCGCCGTTCCGCTATCCCCCCACCGCTTGACGGACCCGATACTCCCAACTATGCCAAGCGCCGAGGAAGTTGTGTCACGAGATGGTTTACCCAATGAATCTTGCTGTGATACCTACAGCCTTTCCTCCAGTTGCCTGGCATGTCTTTTTAGCACCTTGATAGGTTTGATCCTAGACCCGCGAGTCCGTTCACGACCCCAAGAGTCAAATCTAGCCCTATTCGGTACTGAGTCCGATGTTGCGTTCTTACTAGTTCTGAGTGCTGCGATAGGAAGGATACCTCTTCTCTCAAATGGGCGGCTCTTAGGGTAAGACAGTACGTGAAGGGGGAAGGCGGCGTCTTCAGGCGCAGATATCACATCATCCCCATTGAAGCTAGATAAGGATCCGTCAAGAACTGGCTACGCGAGACCACACCCTACTGTGCTTCTATTCTTGCCTGTTCTCGACCAGTATTTCTGAACATCCCTTTGAAGCCCCGATCCCGGCGGAATTCCCGCGCTCGCCACAAGTGGTCTCCACGCGAGAAGGTTCCAAAAGACTCCACCCATTCATGAGAAGGAGACAGGATGCCCGTGCTGGAGTGGACGAGCCGGCCGGTCCTCGCTATAACTACGAATGAGCTGTATTTACGTGTCTGATGCTCGCCCTGGGGGGTTCTTGAGAAAATGGCGTACCGAGCTAAATTAACACACCCCCCCCCCCTCTCTCTCTCTAATAAAAAAAAAGGAAGAAGTGAACCGAGGCACACGGGCGACTTACGTACGCTAATTTCGCTGGGTATTGCTCGAATGCTTCACAGGGCCAACCCGGCACGAACGACGCCTCGACTTGGTGGCTGCGGCTGCGCTGAGATAACGCTAGTACAGATGACGGCGGCACGGCCTGAAGGTGGCCAAGCGGAGCGAGTCACCAAGACTGGCCGGCACCGATGGGATATTCCTTTGTAGTGACGCACGGACCACGGCGGCTGCGTCTTGTGTTTACATCCATCGTCTCGGAGACATGACCGCAGAAGCCCATCTACCCTCTCACACTTGACACAACGCACAAGCATCGCAAGAGATAGCGTAAAGCACCTCTCGCATCAACCCTCCGTCTTGCCAGTTTAACTACACCAGAGACTTCGACTAGGCTGATTCTCCGAGCTCGCTCTCCGCATCCATGGCCTAGCTCGCGCTTCTTGTCTCCCCACCATCCTTTGTTCAGCCTACCTACCGTATCCGAGCCATCCTATCCCGCGGTGCAACACTCTTATGGTTACTCCGTACATCCCAACCCTCATAGGCATCATGTCGTCGCTCTTCTCTCTGCTGCCGGACTTGCTTCCCATGATAATGCCCTCTGAAGTGCACATCACAAAAGCCTCCGACCTGGAGGCGCAAAGGAGTGGGAAGGATGCGGCCATGATCCGGCAGGGCGCCGTGATCGGCAAAAGCGATAGAATGTGTGCCACAGGTAGGTAACCAAGCCAAGCCACCCACCGTAGAGGCCCCGAGAACCCATCCTGCTGCACGTAGTGGTAGTGGAGTGAAGATGCCGAGTGCCATGCCACTCCCCATGGCCGGCGAGAGGGATCCATATGAAGTTCCTGCTACCGAAGTGCACATTCGCACCGCGCGAGATCTAGCCACCGGGTTTCCCCATCAATATGAAATCAGTAGTAACGGCGTGGATAGTCATGATCGCCAAGCCTCATTGCTCCTCGGCAGTGCATCACCACGGCGAGCAAGGTTAGTAGTTTCTAAGATCCTGTTGCGAGTCGGCCGCAGTCCTCGTGTCTCTAACAGTCGTTGAAAACAAGAAACCATCATATTTGCTGCGAGGGGCAAGGGAATGGTACGTGCATCTCGTAATGTCTTATCCGTCACATTCTACACAGGCTGACATGTCCGCAGTACGTTACGGTACCCTCCAGTGGTTCCTCACTCTCTTCCCCCCTCCTCCCACGCTGCTCTATCTCTTGCGATGCCCAGTTACGAACCCTAGCCATTTGCTGTTGGAGAGCTGACAAGTAGTAGATTGGTGACTAGTGCCGGTACTGATGACGAGCTCAAGCAGCACGAGCTCTCGGCAGGCGATTTCGCCTTCGTCCCACCGTGGACGGAGCATCAGGAAATTAACGAGACCGACGAAGACGTCGTCTGGGTCCTAATCCGGAGCGGCCCGGAACCCGTAGTCGTATGGCTGACTGGCTGGGGAGGAGACGAGGCGAAGGCAGACTAGAATGCTCGATCTGCTATCAACGGCTCGAGATGCCTCTGCAGCGGGTTCGGCTCGCTCGCGATGCATGAGGGTCAGCTACTGCCGGGGTGGCAGCAGTCGATCCTAGCACCCGGCATCGTACACAATCAACAAACCATCGAAGGGAAGGGCATTCGTCTATTTTGTGCAGTAGCGGCGTACAACTCTACAGAGTCGATCCCGGTTCTGCTTGGAGTCGAATACCTGGGCGTGATCCAGCCCCCAGAACCACAGGAGTTCAATGCCCTCGCATGTGAGATGATTACCACTAGCCCATCCATCCCGCTCCTCCGGCCTGCCCACAGAACCTGTGCTTCCCTCCTCATCTGCAGGGCCGGGGGTCAGCCATCCATCATCATTGGCTGCCAAGTATTGGACGACCGTCAGTGTATCGACAATCAAGTCTCGCTCGGCGAGACAAACCGCAACCTTTCGTGGGCGTTGGCCCGTAGCCCGGGTCCCTCTATCATCCACGCCCACCCCACCACCAGCATCGTCTACAGACTGCAAACCCCTCGCCGACCCCACTAGCTCCTCTTTCCATACGATGTTATCCTTCCAGAGGAAATGCCGGCCGAGACAGCGCGCTACCCCCGGATCCATGCTCGCAAAATACCACAGCTGCCACTCGTTAGCCCTCTTCGGCTTGCGCCTCGTGAAATTGTACGCCACGTCCGGCAGATGCAGCAGGATGGTCACCGGGTCGATCAGCACTACCGAGGCGATGCGGCCGGCTAGGCCTTCGGCGCGTAGCATGTGGGTTGCCAAGACGGTGCCGTACGAATGGGAAACCAACACGAACCGGTCCCACCCATGTGCCTCCAAGATCGTAGCCACCTGCCGCAGGAACTCTGGCTTGGCCAGTGGCACGTCTGTGAGTCGGAAGGAGATCGGGAGCATCTCGATCGCGATGATGCCGATTTGGCCCTCGGTGCCTTCTCCTCCTTCCACTGCTGCCTCTCCTGCCGCCCCGGAGCTGTTCAGCCGCGAGAGGAATGGCACGTACGTGTAAAGGCCGATTCCGATGCCGTGTAGGAACACGACGGGCAGCTTGTCGGTCGCGGTGTGCGGGCGGTACCAGTAGGTGAGCCCGGCTGCCACGGAACGTCTGCGGGCGCACACGTCCTGTAAGCGCGGTGGGACGACGGACAGCACCCTGGACCCCGGCTGAGCGTAGTAATGGAACCCGCTCCACGCCAGCCGGCAATGCGTCACCAGATCTACCAAGCCCACCACCAGATACCACCCGACGCTCCTGTACCGGGTCTCCACCTTGTCCAGCGTCAGGCGGAGGCCCTCGGCTTGGCCCCTCCCGGGCCCGAATTTGCGTCCCAGGCGCTGCTCGAGGGCGGCGATATACTCGCCGAGCTCGTCCTCATCCTCGTCTTCTTCGCGGCCACCGCCGCCGGCGCGGCCCGAGGGCGCGCGATCGAAGAAGGCCCAGAGGAGAAAGTCGCGGACGTTATCGCGGCGAATCTCGGCCTCGTCGGCGCCGAGAAACCACATCTGCATGTAGCGCCGGATGTCGGGCACGTGGGCGAGACAGCGGTGGAACAGGGCGCGGCGCTCCTCACGCTGACGCGGCGACAGGTTCGCAGCCGCCGCCGCCGCCGCCGAGTCCCCCAGCCGCCGCGCGCGAGGGGCGAAGACGAACGCGGCGTACAGCAGGTCGGCGATGACGTACGCGACCAGCGCCGCGTCGAGGGGGTTGGAGGGCGATAGCAGCAACGATGGGGGCGTGGCGGCGCTACGGTTGCGGAGGGCCGCGAGGAGGGCGAGGAGGGCGAGGCATACCGGCGTCGTGTACTGGACGAGGAATATGCACACGCGTATGAAGATGTACTCCGGCGTCGACGTGCCGAGCATCTTCTTTCGCAGCCGTCCGCCCTTTGGTTCTCTCTCTCGATCTATGTCTGGTTACCCCGAGCTTCAGGGCCGCGCGTCACGCGTACCTCGGTGGCGAATACGGCGTAGGGCAGGTAAATAATCGGGTTATGTCTGCCTATCACTATATCTCTATCTGTCTGTCTCTTTTGCATATGTATGTGACACGCATATATATATATCCTCTTCAGACAGCTTGGATGTCTGGATTGGCGGAGGCCTCTTTTTCGACCAAAAAATGATGATGATGAGAGACGCGTTGAGAAATTGTCGTAAACACACGCGGGCGAGATATTCTAGATAACCACGAGGAGAGTCGAATGTGCCAACACACCAACAGATGCTCAGGCAGAGATCATCACCCCACCCGCCCGGACCAGGGAATCCAACAGTAGGCGCGGCGCCGGGTTCGCCCAGTACGCTAAAGGAGGAAGTGCCTGTCGACAGCAGAGAAGCAAGGGGTTTTCCTGATAGGCTAGAGGCTAGCAGGAGAATGTTCCCAACGGAGCTGAAACGTGCCGAGGCAGACGCAGAAGAAGAAGAAAGCTTGGGATATTCGCAGCTCGCTCGGTATCGTAGGCTGAGACGTCAAGGCATGCATGTATGGAGGTGTGTCGAGGTAGGTAGGTCTCCGTCCCAACGTTTTTTTTTTGGCTCTCTCCTCCCGCTACGTCAGGGTCGGTACATAAGGAAGTGACGTTTTGTCCCCACTTCCATGCGCCAGATGTACCTACCTACGTAACCCGGCCTAGCCTACAGGAGGTAGGTACCTCCCTCCCTCTCAGTCCAGTACCTCTAGGTAGGTACCTAAGGTAGTATGGTAGGTACCTTGAGTACCTAGGTATGTGTTTGTGGCTGGTGGGTAGCAAGGAAGGTTGTGGCTAACGAGTGGGATAACCTCGACCTACCCACTACTTACCTACTCATATAGGAGGGAGTTGTGCTTCGCGCCTCAGAGATAGGCACCTGAAGAGCGTAGGTACAGGTAGCTAGGTATCTAAGGTATATCTACCTACCTATCTCGTTGGTAGGAGGTAGGGAAGGAGGTAGGTAGGTAGGTAGGTACGGTGGTGGACCGTCAAACCCCTTTCTGCCTTCCGGTGATGTTACTTCTTGAGGTAACAGGTACTAAGGCAGGTTAGCTAGCAGGTATTACAACTCACCTCCTACGGACACATTGCGTATCACCTGCTGTCTGTCCAGCGTGACTGCTGTTGTTGCGTGCCTTCCTCTGCAGCTCTCCTCCTCCTCTTTTTTTTTCTCTTTTTTCTTTTCTTTAAGAAAAAACTCTACTAAGAGGAACAAGTCTCCGATCCCCGTCCACTCTGTCCTCCCGTCTCGTCTCCTCTCGTCTCCTCGTCTCCTCGTTGCTCTCCTTCTTTTCTCTCTGATTCTCATGATTCCCACCCCCGACCCCGATTCCCCCCTTCATCGAGAGACCTACGCAGTAGAATAGCGTCCTGCTGTCCTCTTCATTACCCGGCGTCTTGCAGCTGCTTCCCTTGACGTTATTTTTCTTTCCCTCTTCCCATCCCGCTTCTCTATCTCCCTCCGTCAGCATTTTCCCTCATCGTCGATTCGCTCTGCCTGTTCCTCCAAACTCCTCCCCATCTCTCTGTTAACCTAGGGAACTAGAAGATAACATGTCCGTTTGCTGTCTTCCCTCTCCCTTCTTCATGCTGGCTTAACCACAAACTAGCGTTACAGAGTGCCGTGATCTCCGAGGTTTATACGTCTTCCGCGGCTGTGGCCACTTCCAGCTTCGCCATGGATACCGACACCACACTGGACAAAGCAAATCAGCGCAAGACGGCAGCCTCTATAGTGTCCCTCTCAAATGAGCTCATCGCCCAGATAGCCCGTAACCTTGGTACTTTTGACAAGTATAACCTTGCTCAGACGTGCCGAACCCTTTCACCCGCCGTTATCTTGGCCTTGTACCAGGAGGAAGCGGATCATGATAATCACGCTCTCTGGTGGGCATCCGCAACCGGTACTCTAAACACCTTCAAGTACATCTTAGAGCTAAATCCAGCTTTGGTCAATCATCGATTTCAACAATCCCATACCCTTTCTCCTCACACCTCAGAAGGTGTGGGTTGGAGCAGAGGCTTAAGTCCGCTTTCCGTGTCTATTACGTGCGGCCATTACCATATCGCCAAGTACCTGTTACGGCTTGGGGCCGACGCTAACCTGCCCGACGAGCACCGGATTCCTGGAAACACAAGACTATGGTCCCCCATCAACCACGCCGTGTGTCTAGCTACCAGTCCACGTCAGCTAAACAGACTCCTTTATCTCCTCCGTCGGTTCCATGCAGACGTCAACACGGCACCGTGTAAGGACGGGGAGGCCTCGGATAATGGCTATCAGCTACGGCCTCCAATTGGTGGGATCCATGACTATGTGGATGCCCTGAGAGGTGTCAATAACGTGGGCAATTTCCCATATAGCTCCCGAGACAGGGCACCGCTCCTCTATATGATGAGTTTTAGCCCACCTCAATATACCCAGGAGCAGTCCTTCAACATTGCGGTCAACGATTTCTACGATGACTATAGGAAGCTTCTCTACGACCGCTCCGTAATGGCAAATATTATGCTAAGGCACGGCGCTAGCGTCACGCTTCCCGACGACGAAACGCGATTACCGCCCTTGTTCCATCTTGCATTATCCTTGGTCGACTTTCAGGCATCGCTTCCCTTCTGTGAGGGATTTGCGCCAAAACGATCGATCGAGACGCAGTACAAGACGGTCATCTCACCATACGCAATCCGATATTTCTCCATATTGAAGAAACACGGGGCCTGCTTCAATACGAGGTTTGGGGGCACTTCGTTATTACACATCGTGTGCACCCGGAGCGAACGTTACGAGGATGTAATCGACTACCTCGTTAACTCAGGGATGGACGCCAATGTTGAAGATGACCACGGTCGAACGCCACTCTTTGAGTTCGCGGCTTTCCCCCCGAGCAGCACCAGAGTCTGGGCTCGGTTCGTCCAATCCGGTGCTCGCGTTGACCATGCAGATCACAATGGTTCAACCCTGCTACATCACATCTGTACCAAGTTTACAAGAAGCCAGGTGTTACTTCTCGAGACCATTCAGATGCTCATTAGGCTCGGCGCGGATGCGGGTGCCAAGGATAATAGCGGAAGAACAGCAGCAGATATCTGCGACAGTAGACGCGTGAAGCCGGACCAAGAGATTATCGACTGTCTTCGCGAATGCGAGCAGAGAGGCAAGTCCCACCACGGAAAGCGGTCAAAACGTCATGACAAGAGCCAGGCAGATAGGGGCAGGGATGCCAGTATCCAGAGTAGTACCCATTCGGGTCAAAACGGGAGTAGAGATTCGAGTAATAGCGGCAGCAACCGAAGGGGCGACAGTGTAAGCACCAATGGTGAGGAGAAAAGAGGCAGAAACCGAGGCAGAAGGCAAGACCACGGCAGGGACTGGAACAGAGGTATGATATGGGGACTTTAAAACTAGAGGATAGAGTGTATCCCGTTCCCGGCCCCGGTTACGGGCGGGAAACATTGGTGACTGGGTCACTCCGGTCCCTTTAGTCGACCCTTGGGCCTACGGTAAGGGCAAGATGCGAGGTTTCGCGAGGCCTGATGGATTTAATAGCTCGCCGGAGATGTTAGGAGAGGCTCGAATCAGGTACACGGGTTTCTAACCTCCCACGTACCTATAGCGTTAGATTTGCCTTTGATAATAGTCGTTACCATATTTTACCTCCATCGTAGACAGGGTTACAAAAAAGGTCGTTGAAACTTAACTTGACTTGAACTTAAGTTAGCCTCAATGGTTGAAAACTTAATATTAACTTTGAAACTGAAACTTCTTTTCTGGCAACCCTGATCGTAGACTTGTTTTCCTTTCTAGGGACTTGTGAAAACAATAAATCCTGAAACAAAGTAACTGATATCAGCTAGGCTAAAGACACACATGGGGAATCTTACCATTTTAGAGACTAGAGTTGCCATTCGGATTCCATGAAACATGCATACTTATATATATTGTAGGTAGTGAAAGTAATATAGATCGGATGCTAAGAAACAGGGGGTAATAGAGGTGTGGGTTTATACTCTCGATTTAATATCTCGTATAGATTTAAATATAAACCACGCATTACATTAATTTAAAACAGCAAATCGAAGATTGTTACGTGGAAAGCTACCTATGCCTAGCTTTCTACTTCTTTACTGGTTACCTGCTTATTTAATATACCTAGCTCCTAGCTCGCTTATATGATATAGCTCGCAGCTCCCTATCGTATATATTGTAGTGGTGCGGTAAGACATACCCTCTTGATGCATTACGTAATACGCTACGATAGGCCTTATGCCTATATAGAGTAACTATAGTTCCCGTAAGTACGGGATATATTATATTTATTATCTAGATTATTACTTAGTTAGATTATTATCTTTGCTATTTTTACCTTAATTAAAGATTCGTTTTTATTATTAGATTCGTCGTTTTCCGATTAATATATCTATTTTAATTATAAGCGCTTAAATTACTTCGTCGTACCGCTATAGCCGAATAAGTAACTTTTACGTCTTGCCTCTTTTCTTTCCTTACCTCTTATGCCTTTAGGCTAGCGACTATTATATCTTTACGACTAAGGGGTATAGCTAAAATACGATAACTATATTAAATTCCTTGCCTTTCGATTAGTATAGCGATATTAGTTTTATTTATCTTAAACTATCGTACGTATTATAGTCTTCGATAGAGTATACTTTCGAGTAAACCTATCCGGGTCTTTAGTATCGCGTACGCTTTACTCCTTCTTAGTAGCGACTACCTTATAACTTTTTCGACCCCTTAACCTTTAGTTTACGGAGTTTTTATTACGCTATTAGGATTTAAAGAATACCGATCGCCGTCGGCGCCGCTATTTAACCCGCGAAGTAGCCCGCGTTTTACGTTAAATAAAGTATCCCGCCTTATGGTTATTTATTTACTATAGGAAGGTACGTATAAGCCCGGGAACTTTTATAACGATACCGTAGCTATTAAGATAACGCTTAGCCCTTAATACTTATAACGCTAATAAGCTATCGATACTACGATATAATACGACGACTAAACCGCGTTTATACCGATTAGGATATCCCTCGTATAGTTATTTATTTACCATACGGAGGAACCCGTAAAACCCGGGAGAACTTTCGTCGTAATACTACCGCTACTAAGGATAATACTTAGCCCTTAATATTAACCGCTTCCTCGAACCGCTAATAATATAGTATATCTCGTACGAATAAATAAAGCTTATAGCGATTAAGATAGCCCCTTATAGTTATTTATTTATTATATAAAGGACGTACGAACGCCTTAATATAAATTATGATAACTTATACGATCCGTTACTTCCTTATTAATACTAAGGGCGGATAAAGGCTAATAGTAATTATACCTTAGCCGACCTTACGATAGCTTCTTTTTTCTTTTAAATCTATTAATCGATATAAATTAAATATATAAATATTAATAACTTATTATATTAAAGGCATTTTAGGATACCTAAGCGTAGCGATTCGACGATATAGTATACGATATAACATAGATATTTATATTAATAATATAAATAAAAATTAATAAACTAATAACTACTAGTAACCGATAGTTTTAAAGAGAACTAGGAATTAATATTAATAAGATTACGTAAATATAAAGGATTAGGGAAACGGAATTAAAGTCGAATTAATAGGTATACTTATATATAAGCTAGTCTTATATTACTAATTAATAGCTAGTATAGCGAGAAGTATTAATATAGGCGTAAAACGACGCCTAGCGGTAATACCGTTAATATTATTAAATAGCCCCCGTTAAATCGAAACCGGCTTATAGTTATAATCGATATCGTATCTAACGCGATTCTTTACTCGGGATTTATTCCTTATACGTATTACCTTAACGAAGGTTATACGTTAGGAGTTCTAAACCTTAATAAAAGGAATTATCGTCGACTTATTTATAATAATTAAATTATTAATCTAAGGAATACGTATCGTACTTTAATTAAGCGTTAGCCGATTAGAAAAGCTCGTATAATATCTAAACCCTATCGATCGGGATAATATAATAAATAATAATATACTTATACTAAAGAAAAAGTATTAAGATATAAATAATAGTTATTATACCTTTATCCTTATGTTAGATAATAAAACCCTTACTACTTCCCTTTCCATTTTATACCTCGTACCGATAAACTAAACGGAATCCGTAGCTAGGAAACGGAATAAATCGCCGTTAAGACCCGAAGTAATAAAGACTAAACTACTAATAAAGACCTTAAGAGTCGATATTAACTTTCCGCCCTTATATCCGCCCGAAGAAAAGGAGGACGACGATAAAACTCCTACTTAACTATCCCTTACCCGCCGCTCTATACTTATCCCGCTAATCCCTATGGCATTATTTTAAAATAATAATAACGGGACCTTTAATAATTAAAATATACCGGTAGCTACCCCGATTATCGTAATATTAGCCATTAAATTCCCTAACCCTACCGATTACCCTAGACTTAAGTTTAATAAATATAATATAACTTAATAACTAGAAAAGGTAGATCGATTATTTAACCGCTACCGTATAAGTAACGACGATAAGATTAAGGAGATCGGCGAATAAATTACGACTAAAACCATTAGGAAGCGTATTAACGACGTTACGAAGGATTAAACGATTTAAAGAGTTATCGTTATAGCCTTAAAGTACCGTTTTAAGATTACCGATAAACTAGGTTAAGCTAACGTTAAACGTAAATTCGTATAACTAAAACGAAGTAACGTAATTAATAATCCTAAGGCGATCTTTACGTATTTTATAAATTATAAACGTCTTTCTAAGCTCGTAAACGATAACGAAAAGCTTTCTTAGAAAGTAAGATACCTAACCGATAAACTCCGGATATTCCTAATTATAAAGTTCTATAAAACGGGAAATTATAACTATAATAAGATCGGAGATATCGACTACCGGATTCTTTATACCTAGCTTTATAAGTAGGCGGAACGTCGTATAATAGTATAAATTACCGATAGGGCCTAAGCCGAAGAACGACGATAGTAAAAAACGGTAACTTTCGAAGAACCCGAGAAGCTTATAATATAAATAATTTAACGATTAATAACTCCTAGCTTTTAAATACCTTTACTACCGCCTTCCTTATAGCTTAAACCCTCTTACGGCTACCTAAGTATTAGTTAGGAAGCTAGTATATAGGTCCTTTACGATCGATTTAACGCTTTAAAGATAAAGATAACTTCGTAAAACTACCGTTAAAATAATAACTCTTATGGCCTTAAGGATACGTACGACGCCGATTAATAATATCAATAGGAAAACCCGTTCCTAGTAAACGCGGTTCGGAACTTAAGTCTTTATAACCTATAAATTAACGGAAGGACCTTAATAAGCTCTAGACGTAATACCATATTAAACTACCGAAGCATACGTAATAGGATTTTATTAACCTAAACGAATAATTATAAGGAATTCGAATGCTAGTTTTATAATACTTTCGATCGGCTTTATAATTATAACCGCTACCCGTTATTAATAAATATAACCTAGAATCGGTTTTATTATAGAAATAATAAGCGATTATACTACCTCGAGAACGGAAACCCGGATAAGCCGGAGTTAATACTAATCCTAGGATCGATTATTACCTAAGCTAAGCGTAAAGGAAAACCGATCGCTTATTATATTTTATTTTACGTATATTAAAGTAAGGAATTTCTAAAGTAAGTACGTAGGATAATATATTACTATCTAGCTAGAAAGCTAAAGCTTATATCCCTCGACCTACGATACTTTAAGAGCGAGGATATAGTACCGAAGTAAGAAGAAATACCTAGAGCTATATCGGAGATTAACGTTATTTAAATAATCGAACGTAAATATAATTACGAATTATACGAAACGGAAATCTTAGGTTATAATTAAACTAAGGATTTTATCGACGACGAAGATATTTATTATTATAAGAGTATTATTAAAACGGACCTAGTCGAAGTTAACGTAGTTAAGCGAGCTAGAGGTTTTAACGGCGAATATATCGAAAGAGAAGTACCCGATTAAGAGGATATAGAAGTCCTATCGTTATAACCTAAGCGTAAACCGACTAAAGCTAATAAGAATATTACTTCGAATACGAACGACCTAGTTAGGAAAGCGAAGACTATTAACGAATTATTAAGAGAGTTTTAATTAAATAAAATTAATAAGAATAATAGGAAACGCTTCGAAGTTTCGTAGGACGATTTAATTAAGTTTATACCCGGGTTTTCGGAATAAGTAATTAAGTACCTTACGATACGCGCTATAGAGATTAACGAAAGTTAGTTTAAGGTTATTAAAATTATAAAGGAATAGGTATAAAAGGATCGGGAAGAAAACGTTAAAATACCTAACGTACCGTAAACTACCGCCTCGTTTATTAACCCTTTAAGTAAAATAACGGTAAATTCCGTTATCGTAAAGGATATTAAAAACTATATCCGGCTTCTCCCTAAGCTAATAATTAACGTAGGACTTAACGAAAACGAAGCTCTCGTATTTACGGTAATCGATATAGGGGCGTAGTTTAATATAATCGTAAAAAGTTATATAAAGAAGTAGCGTCTCCTTATAACCGGTACTAAGGCGATATAGCGAGGTTTTAAATCCTCTATAAAGACCTTATATATAGGAATAATCGACGGTCCTATCTAGCTTACCGATTATTATCTTCGCTTACCGATTTACGTCGTTAAAAATAAGTTCGTTAGTTACCTCTTATTACTTAGTATAAACTTTATTTTCTAGTCCCGTATAAAATTCGAATTCGACGGAAGTACCTTCATAAGAACCGTTAACTTTAACTCGGCCCGGATAATAATCCCTTTCGTTATTAACTTAAGAAACGATACGCTACTAAGCCTTATATTCGGCGATTAGGAAAACTAAATACTATTAATACTTTAAGCCGCTTTAATAGCGCATATAAGCCTAAAAACGCGTTCTTAACCGAGTACTTAGAAACCGACGCTAGCCTTTAAACTAAAATTAATTATACCCGCCTTTATAATAACGATATAAAGGTAATACTTATCTCCGAAGCTAAGGATTCGTCGGCCTTCGAACTTAGTTTAAATAAGGGAAATAAAGCGATCGTTAGATTAAGCGACGAGGAATTCCTTTACGTCTTTAGTAAAGCCGTTACGAAGGTAATTTAATATACGACGTAAGAGTCGAAATAATATAAGTAAAACATAGCTTTTATTTCGGAATTAACTTACTAAGTTAAACGTACGTTTTTAATTAATACTATATATAAGCTTAAGTCGCGT